>NC_072410.2:43405000-44030000 GCF_028858775.2 Pan troglodytes
TGGATTATAGGCGTGTGCCACCATACCCGGCTAATTTTTTTGTATTTTTAGTAGAGATGGGGTTTCTCCATGTTTGCCAGGCTGGTCTCGATCTCCTGACCTCAGGTGATCCACCTGCCTCAGCCTCCTAAAGTGCTAGGTTTACAGGCATGAGCCACCACGCCCGGCTCTGACTACCAATGTTTTACTCCTCAGCCTTAATCTTTCTTCTCTGGATAAATTTCTCTTACCTCCTTGAATAAATCAGAACCCCACAAAGAAAATGTGTTTCTTTTTTTAGTAGCACTTATCACAGCTTGTAAATATCAAAATAATGTGATTTTTTTTTTGTTTTTCTCCACCAAAAGCCTAAGCTCTACGTAGGTAAATGCCTTTTCTGTTTTGATTCATTATTATTTCCTCAGTGCAGAGCAGACAGTAAATACTTGATAAATACTTGTTAAATGAATGAATGAATGAACTTTCCATTTTACAGATGAGGAAAATTAGATTAAGAGAATCTATATAACTTCTCTAGGGTTGTATAGTTTGTGAAATGGTAGAAGGAAGTCTTCTTTTTCTACTTTTATTTTAGGTTCAGGGGTACATGTGCAGGTTTGTTACATGGATAAATTGCTGAGGTTTGGCATATGAATGATCCTGTCATCCATCACTAGCAAAAATGCTAGTAATGCTGTGAGCATTTTTTAATATATTTGTTGGCCACATGTACATTTTCTTTTGAGAAGTGTCTGTCCATGTCCTGGGCCCATATTTTTAAAAGGGATTGGTTTTTGCTTGTTGAATTGTTTAAGTTAGAAGGAAGTGTTTCACATGCCAAGTATTTTCTAAACCCCCACGGTGTGTTTTGGGTAGGGTTATATTTTTGAGATACTTGTACCCATTTTCTTTCCTATCTTAGGTCAGTTACAGACTTATGTATGCCATAGCCTGAACCATTGCCTCAAAGGCTTTCCTGCAGAGAAATCTCCTTTGTGAGAGGGAAATTTCAAAGAAGCAAAGCTTTGGAAAAAAACCTATGACCCTTTGTCAGGTCTGTCCATGTTCTTGGTACAAGTAAGATAAATTATGATTAACTGAAACAGAAAAGGCATCTAGTGGAGGAACATCAAGGTGTTTATAGAATGAATGAGAGGGCTAGAGAAGCAGGCTTGATCTCAGGGAAGATGGGCAGCAGCCAAGGTCACAATCTGGGAAGAGTCTGGTCACACCCCATGGACACCATGGATATCACTACTGCCAGAGCCTCTAGTGAACACTGCTACAAATAGACAACACCACCATGCCACCACGCATTTCCTCTTTCAAGAAATTCTAAATTGGCCTTGCAATGTATCATTTAATCAAGCTTTGAAGACACAGATAGGGCCCTCCAGTTGGCCTGGAGTGAGTTCAATGCCAGTGTCCTGGATTCCAGGGAGGGGTGGGGGCTCTTCTTACCAGGATTCACACAATTGGGGATCCCAACTGTAGGTGAGAGAAGATGGGGCATCCAACAAAACGCCACCACAAATGTACTATAATAGGGATATTAATGCTAGTAGCAGAGAAGAAAGAGTTTCTCTCAGGATCAGGATGAATTAGACTCATATGAGTGGTCTGGCCTCAGCAGAACCTCTCCATCTGAGTGCTGTGTAACAGCTGAGGGCAAAGAGCCAGGAAACCCAGAACTCTAAACCAGTAAGAGTAGATGGACATATGGCAAGGCTATCATAAGGAGTAAGATTGTCTTTGAAGGTATAGTCATTCTCAATGGGGGACTCTTAACTGTGTATGTCCTAAAGGCTGGGTGTAACAGAGATGTCACACATGAAGCAATATTGCAAGCATGACACCACTGTTCCTATTGTCCCGCCATAGCAGCCATAGTTAATCAACCACAACATGATTTTGGAAGAAGCCCAGTGCAGTCTTGCTCCCTGGTTCTAAGGCAATCTTTCTGAATATTTCTGACTTGGTGTGTGAGAGGAATTGCATTACCAAAGGCTATGCACCAATCCTAATTCCAATCTAAACATAATGCATATTCCTCATGACTAAAAAGAAAAAGCATAGTTTGCTCATTTTTCTCTCATCTTTCAGATGCTGCTGTCTTCAGATGGAGTTTTGTTTGCAGATTTATTGCAGCATTTCTTACTTGATCTCTCCTTAACGTGACTGACTTTCTCGTTCATTATTTAATGCCTGTGCTTTTGACTTCCTGTCTCTCAAGTTATCTGATCTCCCAGGAAAAGGACCAGAGTTCTCCATGTAGCTTTCCCAGGTGCAAGTTTCCTAAGTTGGCCGGGGTGAACTTTTAAGGATATATAGAATTTACTTCCTCTTTTCCTATTTCTTGCTTACATAGATTGAGCTGTTCTTTCCTAAAAATAAATCTTAGCTTTCATGAACCACCTTCATAGACATCTTCGCCCAACAGATGAGAGAAGCCCCACCTTTTATATGGACATAGATGAGCCAGTCAGAGTCTATTTTGGAGTAACTAAGACGTAGAATGTTTACTATATTTTTATGTCTAGAAATTTTGTCTTACAGGTGCTTCTTTAATTGAACTTTTGGGACTTTTCCAAAGGCTTTTGTGAAAAAATATAAATTTTACCTGGAAGGAAATTGAGGAAGTGAATTTGTTTCTCATTAGAACACACAAATTCATAAGTTTGACTCATTACTGCATTAACGGCCTGGAGAGTGTAGACAAAGTTCTAGTAAAGCATGTTGAGAATGATGATGTGACCTCTAGATCTGGCTTAGTCACTGATTTTGCTGTGAGTCTTTGGAAAAGCATTGTCCCCCTCTGGGTCTTGGTATTGTTCTCTTTAGGTGAAATGATTTACATGGTTCTTTCCAGTTCTGCTAATTATATTCATGAACTTATGCATATAGGGAGAATTTCACTGCAGTGAGGTATTCTGAGGGTAACTGGGGGCCCCTGAAGAAAAAAGGCCAGGGAAATGAGATGAAGTGGAGTTGAACATTTCCCAAAGCTTGATCTGATAACGAATTCACATCTGTGTCATTCCGGCTCCCTAACTTCTGGGATTAGAGTGAAGTTAACTAAACAGGGGAAGAAGTAGAAGTTGCAGCATACCATTAATTCCTGAATGGGTGTGGGTTGAATGTGTGTGCATGGGCGGTGGGGGAGGGCAGTAAATTCTAAAGAACATAGAAAATATGGGAGAGGGCCTAGTTCAGTATCCCTGAACCAATAGGCAAAGTCTAGAGAGTGTTTTTAGTTTTATTTAATCAACCAACAAGGATGTTGTCACCAAGGGAGGCTTTTTCCAGTTGCTACTAAAGATACATAGAAAGTGCTTTTCACTTCCTAAATGACCTCCAAAACTTGAAGGACAGAAGGGTGCAATGATTTGCATTATCTTATCAGTTCTCTCCTTGCCAGATCACATTCACATCATTTTAACTGATGTCAAAGAATCACCCTCTCTATGAAACATATAACCACAATGACCTTTCCTTTTCCCTTCTTTCCTTTCTTCCTCCTTCCCTCCTTCCATCCTTTCTTTTTTTATTATTTTCTTTCTTCCTTCATTACTTTGCGAATTACACAATATTGTATTAGCTCAAACTCTTCTTAAATTTGTCTGTAATTTTTGTATAGCCTTATTTCCCCAACATGCCCTGCCCTCAGGATGCTCCTAGTCTAAATGATGAAACTGGAAGTATCTTGATAGTAATTCATTGTGTCATCTGTCCAGGTTATGTCCTTTACAACTTCTGTACATCATCCAATAAACATGCAGCTTTGTTTTTGGCATAGTGCAGAAAGAAAGGTATGCTGTTTTGGAGTTATACTCTTTAGGTTCAAATTCTGGTTCTGCCAGCATAGTTTTATGACCTTGAGGAAGTCATTTTATCTTTGTAATCTCCTGTTTCTTTATCTTCTCAAAAGGATAGCTTGAGGTTGAATGGCAGATACGAAAGTATAGCTAGATAGGGAAATAAGTTCTAGTGTTCTGCAGCGCTATAGAGTGAATATAACTAGCAATAATTTAATCTATATTTTCAAATAGTTAAAAAGTGGATTTTGAATGTCCCCAACACAAAGACATGATAGCTGTTTGAGGTGACAGATATGCCAATTACCATGATTTGATCATTACACATTGTATAAATGTATCAAAATATCACACAGTACTCCATAAGTATGTGTAATTATTATGTGTCAATTAAAAATAATAACAAAAGCAACAAAACCACACCATACGAATGACCAACAGGTATATAAAAAGTGCTAAAAAAATTTCCTTTGGAGACATATGTTAAAAAATAGATCATCTCTAGTTTATTTGTGCCCATAGTTCATTTTTAATTTTATATTGTAATTGAGAGATAATTTTTGTTATTTTCATGTTACACTTTAAACAATTAGGTGATTTTTCACTGTTTTTAATACTCATCAATTGTTCTTTTCTGTACTGATAAACCTATTTTTGAGTTCTTCATTTTGATTATTCTGTGAATCCTAGAGCAGATATTTGTTAAGATATTTAGGAAAAATATTATGAGTCTTTGACTATATCATCATCTCTACGTTATGCATACAGGAATAAATAAATGTTGGCTGGATACACAGCTTTTGATTCATAAACTGTGTCCTTCAAAGCTTTATATATATTGTGTCTTTAATTCTAATGCTTAGTTTTAGTGAGGAAGAATTGCAGCCAACCTAAATTTTATTTTATTTTGTTTGGAAGTAAATATTTTGTTTACTTCTTTTCTAGATTTGTGTAGGAATCATCTTTTATTGATTGAATTTTAAAACTGTACTGGGACCTGTGTAGGCTTGCCTGGAACATGATGAATATTCTCAATTTGAACCCACAGTCTTGCTTAAATTGAGAATGTCTTCTCTATTTCTTTACAGATTGCTCCTGCTCCTTCAGTTCTCCTCACTGTTACAGAAAAAGCTATTATGTGTAGATGGTGTTGCTTGAATATGTCTTATTATCTTTTCTAATAGGAGTTTCATTTCTAAATGTTTGCTCCATGTATAACAACTTACATTTCTGATGATTCAAAACATCCATCTTGATTTTTAAAATTTGTCTGCTGCGTTTCTTTCAAAATTCTGATAGTTATTCTTTCCCTTGGCCTTCCCTCTTAAGTCTGCCTGCTGTTGTTCCCAGAGCAAATGTTGTCATAAAACTTGTTGAAATAAAACTTTGATTTTCTTTCCATTTAGAGCAGTAAATCAATTTTTGAAAGAGAAATACCCTGCACACCACTTGGAGCATTAGTGAATTTTTGTTCTTGAGCTGTAGAAATGCTTTTGAGTGCTACACATCAGTTTGGCTCTGTTTCTCCCCACAGTCCAGGATCTATACTATTCCAAAGGAAATGTACATAATCAAGTTGGAAATGGACAGGGTGTGGGTTTTGACTAAATTTTTACAAGGTCATGCCTCTAACGCCAATCCCTGATCAAGGGCAAATGAATTAAAAAACAAAACAAAATAAAACACTCTAATTGTTTAGCCCTGTAGGATTGCTGACCATTTTTAAAACGTATGTTTCTACATGACATGCTTGCTTCCATTAATAAATATGGAAGTGCACCTTCGAAGAAAACATTAAAGATTTTTCTACAATCCTAG
Organism: Pan troglodytes; assembly: GCF_028858775.2. Classification (NCBI taxonomy): domain Eukaryota; kingdom Metazoa; phylum Chordata; class Mammalia; order Primates; family Hominidae; genus Pan; species Pan troglodytes. Next base: position 43,410,613 of record NC_072410.2, read on the forward strand.
TGATGTCTCAATGTTATTGTCCCCAAGGAGAGAGAAGTGGAAGTGATCGTTGCTAGGAGGAGACCCTCTCCACCTTTCATGCCATTCTTATATTCAGCATGGCTTTTACTTTTCCAGTTCAGAGTGTAGGTAAAGGGGCATGCTATCTACCAGAGTTTATTCCATATTTCCTACTGATTACATTGCTTAATTCCAGAAGTGTTGGCCATCGTCTTCTTTTTTTTTCTTCTTCTTCTTTTGCAGCACCTCTCTATTGCCTCTGAGGTTAAAATATACTCTTCCTAGTTTCTGGTATGTATATAAATACTATCCTTTGTTCTGTCATACTCTTGCAATATATTTGTCTTTTATTCACAAGCCTTTGGGTTATTTTAATAACAATTCATGTGGATGGAGGAGGGCTATTGTAGGCAGCTGCCCCTTACTGTTCTTGTCAAGAATCCCTAACCCCATCTCGCAATGTTAAGTACTAATTTTGCCAGTGGTATGAAGATCCCAAAATAGAACTGTGGCAGAGCTGATATATGTCATGACATATATTTAGATAAAACAGAACCTATGGTCAGACAATTCTAATCTGCTGTTCCATTATGACTATGTGTCTCAGCATAACTAGTACATCCCAATCAAATCAATCTTTCTAATCAAGCACCTACGTATTTTGTTCTCGAATCAATAATCTACGAGTTCACTCTTTGTTATTTGTTTTTCCCCCTTTTTGCTGAATCATTTTGATAATTAGCCTTCAGAACTATGGAGTTCATAATGCTTTTATATGTAGGGTTGTGGATGAAATTGAAAAATTTCTCTACAGCCTGGAATAGCAGAAGCTGAGGACAGCACAGGAGAGGTCCCTATGCACAGGCACCAAGGATCTTGGGAGCCAGGAAGAAGGTACAAAGACAAAACAAAGCCGCTCTCCATTCTCCAGTGGAGACCCACTGTGAGGATCTGGGTCCGTGTAAGAGAATCCACTGGGATTAGAAGCAGAATAAGAAAAGTTGAAGGAATTTTCTGGAAGGCATAAGAAGTGAGAGGACAGAGGGCTTTAGGGAAAGAGATTTTCAAAGTTAGACTTAAAGTAGAGCAATTAAATGATGGTAGGGTATAAGTTAGGGCTGTGTGAGGATCTGGCTGAAGTGAAGGGAGGGGACCAGGACCTAAGTTGACCTTTCTGTCTCACTCAGGTTTTAGACAATGCTGGATAAATATCCCATAGACACCATAATGGAGGACTCCACAAGAGAAGGCCATGTTGGTTTTGTTTTCTCAGGCACTTCTAGGTAAGTGGGATCCCAGAGGAATGAAGGCTGGCAGGGGGTGTGGGTAGCTGAGCCATTTGAGATGAGCAGATGAAACATCCACCAAAAGAGATGGCAGGCAGAGGGCAGAATGGTGAAATTGTGGTCTAAATGAAGGGTATGACATCAAAAGAGAAAAAAATCTTGAACTCTTACTGGCAAAATGCTACATAGAGGTTGAAAAATGCAGAACAGAACTAATTCCTAATGGGGTGAGCCATAGGTTCAAATTCCTTTTTAACTTAAGAGCTTTATGAGGAACACTAATTCCCCCTCAGATGAATGAGCCCATGGCTCCATAATTGTTTAGCTCAGTGTATTAATCTGTTCTCACAATGTTAATAAAGACATACCTGAGACTGGGTAATTTATAAAGGAAAGAGGTTTAATTGACTTACAGTTCCACATGGCTGGGGAGGCCTCACAATCATGGTGGAGGGCAAAAGGGAAGCAAGACAGGTTTATATGGTGGCAGGCAAGAGAACATGTGCAGGGGAACTCCCCTTTATAAGACCATCAGATCTCGTGAGACTTAGTTATTCACTATCACGCGAACAGCACAGGAAAGTCTGCCCCCATGATTCAATTACCTCCTACTGGGTCCCTCTCATGACACGTGGGAATTCTGGGAGCTACAGTTCAAGATAATATTTGGGTGGGGACACAGCCAAACTATATCACCCAGCCAGCGGTGGCTTTTTCTTGTTACCTCTTTGAAGGGTGAGATGCGTTGCTTCAAGGCTGCTGAGGAGACAAAGTCAGGGCTTAGAATCCACCCAGAGAGGAGGTGGTGTTGAGTCCCGTGAGTTTCACTCAGGACTGACAGTTCATACTGTCCTTCTCCCTTCATCTTGTCTTTCTGGAAAACCTCTGCTGACTCAACCCTCAGTTGTTCCTACAAACTCTGAGTCTTGAACTTGCTTTGTTCACTTTCTGTAATCCTAGTTCTGCTGACATTGTATGTAACCTGTCTCCCCTCTGCATTTTAAATTCCTTCCTTTGCTTTGCTCTTCACCAAACCTAGACCTGCTCTTGTTTTACAAGTTCTCCTGTCTCAGTGTGGACAGCTGGTAGGACTGATCTCCTCTCAGCACAGCCTGGAATTAGTGCCAGGTAGAGGTGAAAATTCACAAGGCAGTGAACGGTGACACCACCACAACCACTACTTCCTTCACTATTGTGTACTGAGGCCACTCCATGGAAGAAGCTGTTTTACAGACAGAGGCCTCTAGCTAGTGGTTTTCATCCCTGAAGCCTGTCATTTTTTTGGGCCTTGGAGGCACCCACCCGGCTGGGGCAAATTGCAGGAGTGATTCACTTTGCTAGAATGGAAGCACTAAGAGAAGAGTGATGTCTACGTCAAAGCCATTCTTGTAGATAAGAAAATCAAGTAGCCAGATTGTGGACTCATTTGAAGGGAATTTGGAAGGCAGCATGGGTAAAACGCTTCCAAAATCCCTATTTTGCCAATAAGATACTTTAGCTGAAGACTCTGAGATCTCTAGGTGTCTCTCATCAGAACACAGAGATATCCTCCAAGAAGGAAATGCCTCATGCTACTACAGGTGAAAGGCCTGGAATTTGTGAGGATAGCAGAGATCCAGAATCTTGTGGGGAATGGTAATCAGGACAGATACTGGGCATCCTGTCAGAAGTTTAGGGCCCACTGCACACCAGTGCAGGTGTGCAGATGAAATATCTGCCAAGTGTAAGGGATGCCACCATAGGTAAATGTGGCCTATGTCCAGGCTTCCCAAAGCAAGCGTTACTCACTAATGATCCCTCTGCTCACAACTTTCTGTTCCCTGCCACCTGATCACAAGTTAGACAAGCAATTTGTATTCTACATCATTCCCTTCCACGTTAGAGTTATTTACAGCTGGCAGGTAAATATCCACATACTTGTTCCCGGGGTTGAGATAGTAAGCATGATGCCCATCTATGTTGTTTCTAGGAACAGAACAACTGTGCTCAGGAAAAGGATACAAGGCAGGAAGCAGTGTACCTGCTATTTGAGGCCTTAACTGTTTAACTGAACATTCAGGCACTGTACTGGGCTGAACAGTGTCCTTCCAAATTTCAAGCCCACCTAAAACCTGTTATTGTGACCTTATTTGGGAATAGGGTCTTTGCATATGTAAACAAGTTAAGATGAGTTCATGCTGGATTAAGGTAGGCTGTAAACTCAACATAATTAGTGTCCTTATAAGAAGAGAAAGTTTGGACACATAGACACAGACACCCAGAGGGAACAATGCCATGTGAAGACAGAGGCAGAGATTAAAATTATGTTGTCACAAGCCAAGGAATTATCAGCAAGCACAAAGTGGTAGGAAAAGGCAAGGGTCAGAAACATCTCTTGAGCCTCTGGAGGGAGCTTGGCCCTGCCAGCAGTTTGATTTCCGACTTCCAGTCTCCAGAACTGTGAGAGAATCAATTTATGTGTTATAAGACATCCAATTTGTGGTAATTTGTTTTGGCAGCCCCAGAAAACTAGGACAGGCCCATTGTAATAGGACTTTCTTTCCAACCTCTTCTCCCTTTTATATCTTCCTAACATGCTGTACTCAAACCACACTCTACCTTCGTGGATGCCTCATTGAATAGTGCTTTTCGTTATCATCCTCATCATCATCATGATCAAATTCATAAAAGCTAACACACTACCAGCCCTTAATACATCCTAGGTCCTTAAAATCATCTCTGCAATAGCAAATGTGAATACTCATTTTATAAATGAGGAAATTAAGCTGCAGATATATGATCCCCAAATTCATATGTCTAGCAAGACAAGGAGCCAGTTTTGAAACTTGACAATCTGTTATGAATATCTTAGCCATTTCTCAATTCTACTGCCTTCAACTTTCTTCTCTAGCTTACAAACTCCTTCTTATGCTTCTGTATGCTCTTCCACAGTCTTCCCAGATGCTCTCTCTCTTTTGCTCCTTGAAAACATGCTTCCTCTCCTTCCCTTCTCCGAGATCCTACAGGCTTACATTTTTCTCCCCATACCATTGTCTTCCACCTTTACCTTTTATGAGGTATTTGTATATTGTGCTCTCTTCTGAACAATGAGGGATTTTTTAAGGCCTACTCTGGATCTAATTTAAGAAGATATATAGTGGGCCTATCAGCCCCCATAACATTCTGATGGAGATTTTTTTACTTCGCTTCCCTTCTAACTCTTCTCTCTTTCATCCTGCTGCCTGGACTCCCAAGAAGTGTTTTCCTTAGGCCTTTCTTCCCTCACCCCCGCAACCCCATGCCCAGGGCATCTTTGTGACATAGACTCATTCCTCCACACCCTACCCTTGCCTACTAGTCTTCTGATTTCACAGAGTCTTTCCAAGGAGATGGCTAGACATTGTGCCAATCAGAATTGTGTGAATGTTAATGGCAGGGAGGCAGCTTGCCATCCCCCTGCCCCTTCTGCATCCAGGTGATATGTGCACATATTAGCAGGAGAAAATACTTTAACCACTTTGAGGCCATTTACAGACTAGTGAGGAGGAGATTTTTGATATGAGGTGCAGGAGTCCTTTCCCTGGTACTTCCATGTAATGCCACCTAGTGTCCCTTTTAGCATTATCTGTTGGTGCCTGTTGAGACCTGGTAGCCTTGACAAATGATCAGCAGCCCCAAGGCAGTAGCAGAATCCTTTGTTACGACCATAAAGTTGAAACCAGTTGAGCTTAAGTATGTTGGATATCTAATGAAATTAAATTTTTCTTTCATTTTTCAATAGCCTTAGTCTCACAGGTGAGCAGAAGAATGAAGACCAGTATTCAGGCTCAATCCTATATTCCTGAGCAAATATGAATTGTTAGTCTGCCATCAATTCTGAAGAAATTTAGCCATTATACCTCTTGGATCCAAGGGTTATGGCAACTGATTTAATTCCAAAGTTTATGCTTCAGGCAAAATAATACTCAAGTAAGATTTATCGTCACTCTTCTCCATCTAAGAGACACCAATAATATAAAATACTGGCACTAGCGTTACTTTTTAAAAGTATTCCACACATGTTATGCATTAGACAATGTCTCTGAAAATGACAGAATCTAAGACAGGCTACCGAAGATAGTAGAGTTATATTTCTTCCCTGAAATTGATGTCCTGACCCAAGTACAAGAATCATGTGAAATTCCCTGGAGAGGTATGCAGGAAAGCTGTTATTACAGGCATTTTATCATCTAGAAAACCAAAGATCCAAGAAGAGAAGTTGTTGTGTTGAAATTACACAGTTAACATCTTCTTGAGCCAGATGGGAGCCCAGGCCACCAGATCCAGTGCTCTTCTCCTCTAGGAGACCAGCCTCCCCACTATGTGGTTAGGAGACCCCTCAATTGATTATGCCTGTACCTCTCCATGAAGGCCTTTGAGATCATGATGTCATAGGATCACCATGGACCTTGTTGCAATTTTGTATTCTATACTTGGTTTTTCAATTAAGTTTAAGGGCTTTTTAAAAACACAACTTGAAGCTCTAGTTTTCTAGATCTCTTATAGTGTACAGCTTTTCATATAACTGAGCTGTATTAAAGCTTGTTCATTCATTTTACAGAGATCTATGTGAGAGTCACTTTAGAAAACTCCTAACCAGCGTCAAACATGTCTAATTTTTGTACCTCAATTTAAAAATCATGTTATAAATGACTAGCCCATTCCTATGGCCCAAGAAAGACAAGTATTTAAGGGGCTCCTGAAATATTCATTTGTAACTTTTCCTGAATTTAAAGGAGAAAGAAAATAGATTTAAAAAAAACCAAGGTTGTATAAAGAGTGGATTCTAGGAATTTATATCCTCTTTTAAAATAAGCCCAAACAGTCTTGACTGCTTCTTAAAATGTTTAGAACCTGCTATTACTTTTGAATATTTTTCTTCCAATCCCCTACTCTTATCTCTAGATGTCTGGTACTTTTTTTTTTTGCTTGTTTGTTTAGTGATATTCTGCATTCATGAATATGATGTTCCCTTAGCGCTTTAGTCATTTTTTCCTTTTCACATCCCTCAACACCTTCATTATTATTTGTTCAATGTCAAGGCAGACATTGATAGATTTTGTAGTCCACTAAGGTAAAATCATGCTCAATACATGCTCAATAAGTGATGAATGAATGGGTGATGAACTAATGGAAGAACAAATAAATGCTGATGTAACCAAGTTCCTGTGTTTAGTCTCTACAAAAACCCAACAGCTTTATTCTGTTTTATCATCATAAACGTCCACCTCTAGTCATACACTGACTCTAAACCCTCTTGAATTGACTCTTATACAAAGTTAGGTACTGGTCTCTCTAAACATTTCACACACCCACATTCCTAAACATGCAAGTCACAAAAATATGATGATCAAAGTTTGGTAGAGAGACACACCTCCCCAAAATGCCACTGGTTTAGAACATTTTACTGAGTGCCTGCAGAGAAGCCAAGAGGCAATGGTCAGCAATATGATAAGTGTTGTGATGAAACAAGAACAAGGTGCAATGAAAGAACCCAGAGGGCAACCTGAGATTCTGGGGAGGCTGCCTGGATGGAGAAGGTGATGCTGCTGTAACTACTGATCCCCCGTCCCCACAGTGACCTGGCCACAGAGTGTGCTGGGCAGCATTGTTCCATTGCTATCATTTCACAATGCACTGGGGACACTGCATTCAATACATTTTTCCTGATTGATTTTACCTGGGACAGTGACTATCTTGTTTTATAAGCCACTTGGAGAAAGGAGCTTAATTGCCTTAATGTTTAGCATATAGGGTCCCGAAATGCTATTTGAAGAAATCCCAAAATGCTATTTGAAGAAAACAATGAAAATAATGACATTCTTATTTTTGTACGAACTCTTGAAATCCCTGTAGACAGTTTGCAGCCTTTTTCGTCTCTCTCTTTGCTTTCAGGCAGGCGGAATTTGAACAATCATTCTAACAGAATACATCTTTAAAACGGTTTGAAAGGTAATCCCACCGCCTATAAGATCTGAGCCTTAGGAAGCTTTGGGGATAAATCAACCTTGGTTTTTCCCCCATTGATATACCTATTCCTATTTCTCATAGTTCAGTGCCCTTCTTTTTTGATACACTCTCTCTCCTATGTGTCTGCACCTGGGGGAGATTTTAGGAGGTTTTGAACTTATCTCTTATCTTAATCTTCCAATAAAAATGAGACCATCCTTTGCGTTTCAGAAGGTAGCTTTGTAAAGCAGCTTCAGAAAGCCGGGGATTTGAGACTTATTGAAGGGTGGTGGATTTATGTAGCTCCGTTTTATCAGCAATATCAGACTCTGCCAAACCTGGCCCTATTTCTTTATTTGGAGGCATTGCGGTCACAGGTTGCATCTTCATTTCTGGTAGTGTTAAATACGGTTTCACTTCATGCTGCCTCCTGCTATGCTTAGGAATGGACAGGAAGTGGTGGCTTCTGGACACGAACCATTCAAGATTATTTCCTGAAAAGTGACTGACACATGTGTAGTGTGTGTACGTGTGTGTGTGTGTGTAGTGTGTAGTGGGTGTGTGTGCACTCTGGGCCTGTGACCTTCAGGGACCTACTGGGACTGCCCACAGTTCCTGGGGGCATAGAAAAGAAATGCTCAGAGTTTCCTGGGAAGCTTATCCAGAGGCTAATAGCAAACAATGGCAGCTGCTTCTCCTTTTGATTGACTGAATGTAATATTTATTTTTATTTTTAACTGTCCTGTCTTGACTTACTAGCCTGTTTTGAAGTACTGGCTAAAGATTAGTCAAGTTCCCTTCTTGAGCAGGTGGTGAAGTCCACACCCAAACCACCTTTCTTATGGGATTCTCACACACCTCCCACTGCAGGGCCACTATGCCTCAGCCCTCATGCCCTGGAGCCTGGTACCAGACAACTAGGACAGCACTTATGCCCCAGAAATTACTCAAATTAGCCAATCCAAAGGGAGCCTGTGAAACCTAAACACACCCTGCTTGCCATGCATACTCCAACAAGCTGCTACCCTGCCTCCAGGTGGGTGCCCCTATGTGGCCCTGCCTGGCAGCCTTCTCTCATTCAGAGCTGCAAGTAACAAAATAGTCTGCCTTTCATCTATCCAAGCGTCATTATGTTATGTCTTGCCATCAAAATAATTTTATAAAAGAGCAGGACACTGTTTAAGAGGGCTTCATTTTCAGGACTGAATGCATGGACTCAATTGGCTTAAGCAACAAGAAAATTTTCTCTCTCCCGTAACAAGAAATCCAAAAGATGTCAGCTTCAGGTATATATTGTTCAAGGCTTACTTTCCTCTTCTCTGTAGTTTTGAAGGTTCTTTCCTTCTTAAATGCTGATTTTTCCTTTAGGCTGTTAACAAGATAATTCCCGTTGTTCCAGGCATCCTGACCAGATATAACAATGGCCATAGGTAAGAAGAAGAAAAGAAAACAAAACTCTTCCTGTTATCTTCCTTTAAGAGTGAGAAAAAAACTCTTTGAGAAACTCCCACCTCCCTATACCCAAAAGACTTTCCAAGGAACATCATCAGACAAAATCCTATTGTATATTACATCCCTAATCCTGCACCAATCACTAAAAAGGGAAGAACCAACAGATTCAATTGAACAGAATTCTGAATGAGGTCAGTCTCCCTTGAAACTCGTGGCAACATGGAGAAGGTTACATGCCAGAAAAAAATTGTGGATCTGTTTTTTTGTTTGTTTTGTTTTACTTTGTTCTATTTTTTTTTGAAGAAAGTATAAATGGATGTTGAGTATGGAACCCACAGTGTCTGCTGCACCTAGGTATGCACCTTATTTACCTTTATCTTCTAAACTTACTGTTATAAGCTCTTATTACCAGCTTCATAACCTTGGGCAAGTTACGTAGACCCTTTGAACTTGGATTTCCTCATGTATAGTGTAATTTTAGGAAAAATTATCCATGCACATTTCTCATCTTTAATACATAGGCCAAAGCATAACATGACTGACCAATGGCTGGTATTTCTTGACTCTTTAGACAAAGTCATATCTTCCTATGTGAGGAATCTGCTTTAGAATGTGAATATTTCTGAGAAGGGGAATAACTTACTCTACCACTAAGGAGTGGCTGATGTTAGATCCTGCTCTGTGATCAGGTTTGGCAGGGGAACATGAAACATGGAAGAGCCTAAACATACTGGGGATTTGAAATTTGAGGGTGGGACAGGACAGCACCAAATCCTGTTTATCCTCTACACTGCTCCTCTTATTCCTAGCATGGGAAAATACCCCAATGCCTGTGATGAAAGATGTTAAGAGAAATAGAAGATACTTGCAGGGCAATAACCAGGCATAGAAACTTGGAAACTTCTCTCCCAAACCATAAGAGTAATGCCTTACTAGGGAAAGCCACAGGGAAATGGGCAAGCTGAGGTTGGTGAGGTGGAAAGAACGTTTGACTGGGAGACAAACACCAAGTTCAAGTTCAGCCTCACCATTTCACTTAATTTTACCCTGAGTAAGTCCTGAACCTATTTTAGCCCCAGTCCCCATTTGTCAAATGACAATAAACGTGTCTTCCCTCCCAACCTCTCAAGGGACCATGAGAATTGAATGAAGCAATGGAAATAAAAGTACCTTGAAAAACATTGTCATAGAAGTGGATGAGAATATGCTCTGTGTCTTTCAAGATAGCCTGAGTCCCCACACCTAACCTCTCTCTTTACTAGTCAGATCAACCAGCAAATGTATCATTTGGAAAGAAATATCTGGGCTAAGAGTATTTTCTAATGTGAGAGTTTTGGAAAATTGACAATGCAAAATCCAATCCACTTTCCCGTAAGTAACTGACGTGAGAAAGTATTCAGGAAAAATCCTTTCCAAATGGTTCCTTGCTAATAGCATATATATACAGATGTATAAAAATGGAGCACCACTATTAAAGATATCTAGATAATGCAAAGCCAGGTCAGTGTCTCCATAAGACAATGGCAAGACAGTGAAACGAATGTGGCAGCCCCCCACAGTCTATATCACCTAAGAGACTATTCATTTACTGCTAGGAAACTTCTCAAGCAGTCTTCCAGCCCTTGTTGATGACAATTATCTTAGTTCCTTTGAAGACATCTCCTTCAGGAGGGTAATCTCAGACTGGGGGATCATTTCCAGGATAGCTCTTGCCTATAAAACAGCTTTATTACAGTTTTGAATTATTAATTGTTCCCTAATTAGTTTCTGTGATCACAGTTGTCCTTTCATCTCCAATGATGTGATCACTGTAATTTTTATAAATAAAAAGACTAAAGGCATGGACTTCAAATGCTCAGTAGTGGCACCGTTGGGTATCATATGTCTGCTGGGATGATTTCTATGTCTGTTAAAAGCCTTGTGGTTTGTGGGACTCTAGGACTGAAACGTAGGATTTCCCATGCATGTACTGCTCTGAGAATGTGTGTGTTTGTGTATATGTGCTCATGTGCATTTGTGCGTGTGTGTGTGTGTGTGCGCAAACACAGTGGTGGCAGGAACTAGGTGAGGTTGATCCAAAGACCTGCACCTTGTCTCTGCTCTCTAACTCACTAAGGTAGCCAGAGACAGTCAATGCCCTTCCTGTCCTTGCGCTTCTTGTCTGTGTAACACTAAGATCATAAAATCTGCTCTGCTTATTTCACAGGACCTTCATCAAAATTAAATGGTACATCATAAGAAAGCATCTATGAAGGAGTTACTGTCAAAGACACTCATCAGACACTCAGCAAACAGAACCCCTAGCCAATTCTTAGCAGCCAGCTTATATCCAAGTTTTTCATAAACTATTTCTAGCCTTCTTCAGCTAACACATTTATTTCTTCTCTCAGCTGCTATAGAACCAATAAATTTCACACAACCTAGCCCCAAATTACTTTCATATGTATTGGTTTCTATGTGAGTCTTGTATCTGTGGATGAACTTTAAGATTCTTGCATTTGGAGCCAATGCCCTACGTAAGAGGTGATAGACTAGTTAAAAGCAATTGTTTCAGTCGTCAGACATTGGAACAAATCCTGGTTTTGCCAACAAAGTTGCTTGACCTCTTTAAGCCTTAGTTATTTTTCTGAAAAATGGGAATAATCTCATTAATATCTAACTCAAAAAGTTGGTGTGATTATTAAATAAGGTAAAACATCTACACCCTTTAAGATGGTTTCTGGAAAATATAATTGTAAGTACTTAACAAAGGTAGTTGTGATTACTTAATAACAGTAGCCAAAACCATTACAGTATTATCTACAATTATGACCTTGAGATACTCTAAGATCCTAGGGTACTTTTAGAATCAGTGAAGAAAAGTTACATTCAAGTTAAACACACAGTTAGTCTTTGGTGTGTTTTAATAGAATTGTAATTCTTTAACTGTTATAACTTGCCTAGACTTTTGGTACTTCAGGATGTCTTTATTATTCCCAGAGAACAAAATTGGTGATTTGGGCCCTCAGTACTTTCATGTTGTTCCTGTTCTTATGGATTCGTCAGGCTGGTACTCTTTCATCTGAAAAATACCATAGGCCTGACCTGACCTCCCTTTCTGCTCTAGATTCTGATCCATGCTCACAATTCCTCTTCGCAAAGCCTGTGATCATCTCACACATGGGCTGGTCTGTAGGTCTTGCCGGTGGATTCCAATATCTACAAGGCTGTCTCCTACTTTGAGTGCAAGAGTTCAGTAGCAGCAAAGAGGCAGAACTTTACTTTCTGTCTTTCAGGTAGACTCTTCTCAACCCTGGGCTTTATGTTATGGCAAACTAGAATTTTTTTTAGAGCAACATCATTAAGTACTAGGAAGAAGCTATAATATGCCCTGTGCCTAGGACTTGGTTAGAAGTACAATAAACTCCAAGTCTCCAGTTATGCCCTCCAAGGGCCATTTGGTATGTGGGGTAAGTCCCATGGAAAGCTAACACAGATCACAGCAGGAACCCTTGTCACAAGTCCTCCACTTTCTGAAACTGCCATTTTCTTCAAGATCTTGGTAAAAAAAAAAAAAAAAAAATTGAAACGTAAAGGTAGGTACTATGAGAAGTCTGCTGTGTGCTCCGCAAAGATGCTTGAGATGGGCAAAAAGAAGGGTGATTTTCTTTGCATCAGCCATTGATGAAGCTGCCTGGTCTCTGCTGTTGTCATCTCCTGATTTTGGCCCTCAGCTCCCAAGACTGGCTCAATTTTCATCACAGTAAGCTACTCTTTCTCCCTTCATTGACTAAAAATATATCACTCAAAAAATGTTTATCTGATAAATACTTACTGAAGGATATGAAGATACTGAGAGGTAGTGCTAGGGCAGGGAAGAAAAATAAATCAAGAACAATGTCAAACAACACAATTGCCTAAAATTCCCCAACCAATACCTGGGGCCCCAGCTTGCCCCAGTGGGTGGGGCTCTCTTCTTCTTTGCCTCTTATCTTCCTGCTTCTTGCTTTTTCCAGGATTCTCTTCTCCTATGCCTCATAAGATATAGTGAACAATTCTCAAATGCCTCTTACTTTCATGGGCGGAAAAGTTTTAGTGTCCATTGTGTTTTATTCTTACCTTCCAGAAATTCCTGGGAAAAAATGGGAGGATAGGGTTGTTATGTATACTACCATAAGACAATCATCAATTTGTTTGAAACATAAAAAACTAATTCTCATTTTTGGTGATTTATCTTACTTCCCTAATATATAAAGGCAGCTCAGTCACTGCTTTTTTTTTTAAAATAAATTACCTGCATTAAGTTTACAGTAAGTAAGGGGAGAGGAGGTTGCTGTGGATGAAGATATTCAGAGGAGGCAGTAAAAATGTGGCTTTAGCCTGAGTCCTAAGGTCTTCAGAATGAGACTGAAAAGAAAGGTGAAGAAATATGGCAATATGACAGAGTTCTAGCCTTCAAGTTCTAGCTCTCTTGCAATCAGGTATGTTTGGCCAATGGAATGAATGGGCATAATGTGAGCCATCCTTAGGTAATGCACTCATACTCTTTCCTTTCTGCCAGCTGAATCAGTAGGGTGCTGAGGACCTGGAGGAGGGAGCAACAGGTGCAAGAAGTCTGGATCTCTGAAGTCTGGACTGCATGAAGCAGAACTCTTCTGCCAATGTATAATGGGCTTTGAAAAATGTCCACATAATTTTTGTCTTGATCCAGAGAGGTGAGTAGTATGTTTGTTAATCTCTACATCTACTTTTACCTGGGTCTTCCTCTCTACTTGGAGAAAGATCTCTTATGTTTACTGAATAGAGTCCTTTCCTTATCTTTAGTACTAGCCTCAGCCGTCACCAGAAAATCTTTCCTAATTTCTAAGTGACTATTAGCTCTGTATTTCAGTAGTAGTCAGTTGATATTAGCATAGTTTAAACGAAGAGGTTAGCATTTTCTTTATTCCTTCAGATGAATATGAAGAAGTAGCAGACTTCTTGGAAAAGGAGTTGGTAACTTGTTCTGTAAACGGCCAGAATGTAAACATTTTAGGCTTTGCAGGACATACAATTTCTACCATGACTAATCCACTCTGTTGTAGCAAGAAAGCAGCTGCAGAGAATAAAATGAATGAGGATGACTTTGCTCCAATAAAATTGTATTTATAAAAACAGGGAGCAGGCTAGATTTGGCTGTAAGCCATAGTTTGATAAACCTTACTTTAGAATATTCCTTAGGCCTTCACAATTTCCTGTAGGATATAGGGTACACATCTTCCCATCCAATAGTGAGCACCTTAATGATATAAGCACATAATAATGATATATGCATCTCTTCATATCAGAGAGTGGAGCCAGTGCTTGGAAACCAACGACATCAATCAATGTTTCTTAATTCAAAGTGAACTGGAACCTGGTAAGCTTTAAACAGTGGAGTAATAGCCACCCTGGAGTAAGAACAAGTCAATTCATATTCAATATAAAATGTATTTTTTTCTTCTTTATTCTTTTCCCCACCTAAATTCTACTGTTTTCACCTTTGTGACTGGATTACATTTGAATTATAGCACCAAGAAGAACAACGATGAAGAAAAATAACTAAATCATCATTCTTAAGTCCAATATCTGGACATGACAATACATGTGTGTATATAGGCATTATATATGCATGCATTATGTATGTGTGCATAACATTCTATCTATACATGTTAAAATAAATACAATCGAAGTATTTATATTCGGTAGAATTTTTTTTACAAAAACATATCATAATAATTATCTCATGTCCCTATATAGACAAATAACTTCAACCTAACATTTATCTTTTATTTGTTTAAGCATGATAGGTGACCAAGAAAGATTTTTGAATGGGCAACAATCATATATTTTACTCTAATCTTGTTTGTAATGCTGCAGAATTTTTCATTAATATGTAGATATTTAATTTAAAAATTAACAAATTTCATCTGTTAAAATTATGTCCATATTGATAAATGTGTTTATTCCAATGTTTTTTCATTCATTTTTCAATACTTACTATATTAATGTATTAACATAAAATCATAAAAAGGTCAAAATATTTGTCAAAATTTAAGACTTTTATAAGCCTTGATAAATTTGCAGATGGGCTGGAATTTGAATGAAGGCAAAACAAATGATCAGCCTGCTCTATTTCCAACCAAATATATGAAATAAGGGATATTCATTGTTTCATAAATTTTGGAGTGAGAACCCAGGTAGAATTTGAGAAAGAAAGAAAATAGGCCATTTCCTTATGACTTGGTAGAACACTCTGATGAAAGGAGTCCACCAAATCAATTCAGTTCATCCCACATTTATCGAGTTACTAGTTTGTAAGTCTTTGGCTTTGATTTTACTCAAATGAGCTTATATTCTGGCTGGGGAGAGTCCATGCAAGAAATCAAATAACCCAACCCAATCTATGAGGCCAATGTTACCCTGATACTAAATTCAGACAAAGGTATTACAAGAAAATAAAACTATGGACCACTACCTGTTATGAATGATGATGCAAAAGTCCTCAATAAAAGAGTAGCAAACTTAATCTAAACATTTGAAAAGAAACATATACCATAATCAAGTCGGATTTATCCCAATAATGCGAGATTTGTTTAACCTGTGAAAATCATTTGATGGAATGCACCACATCAGTAGAACAAAGAACAACAGCCACATAAATATCCCAATAGATGCAGGAAGAGCATTTTACAAACCCAATGCCCATTATTGATAAAACCACCACCACAACAACACTCAACAAACCAGGAATAAAAGGTAGCTTTTTCATCATAATAAAGGGTGTCTATGGAAACCCTACATGTAACATAATACTTAAAGATCAAAGACTGAATGCTTTCCCCTTAAGATCAGGAACAAGACATGAACGTCTGCTTTTTTCAATTCCATTTAGCATACTAGTGAAGGTTCTAATAAGGGCAATTAGATGGAAAAAAATAGCATTCAAATTTGAAAAGAAGTAAAATTGGCTGTATATACAGGTGACATGATCTCGTATATAGAAAAATCTTATGAAATTCACAAGAGAACTATTAGGGATAATAAATGAATTTAGCAAGTTTACAGGATATACAAATATCAGTTGTATTTCTTTATACTAGAGATGAAAAATCCAAAATAAAATTAAGAAAACAATTCAATTTATAATTATATTAAAAATAGTAAAATGTTTAGGAATAAATTTAACAAAAGAAATGTAAAGCTTATACTCTGAGAACTATAAAAACTTGTTGAAAATACCAAAGAAGATTTAAATGAGTGGAAAGAAAGCCTGTGCTTATGGATTGAAACCCCTAATATTTTAAGATGCCAATTTATTCAAACTGGCCTACAGATTCAACACAATCTTAGCTTCCATTTCGGAAGAAATTGACAAGTAAATCCTAAAATTCATGTGGAAATGCTGGGATATCAGAATAGCCAAAACAGTCTTGAATAAGAGAAAAGCTGGAGGACTCACTCCTTCCAGTTTCAAAACTTGCTGCAAAAGTAGTGTGGTACAGGCATAAGAAGAGACACATAGATCGTTGAAACAGAACTGGGATTCCAGAAATAAACCATTACATATATGGTTAATTGGATTTTAACAAAGGTGTCAATACAATTCAATGGGGAAATAATTATATTTTCAATAAATGGTGCTGGGACATCCTGATATCTATCCACATACAAAAGCATGAATTTGGACACCTTCCTTACACCAAACACAAAAATACTCATAAACTTAAATGTAAAACCTAAAATTATGAAACTCTTTTAGGAAAACTTGGGAGTAATCTTCTTGGATAAAACACCAAAAAATGCACAAGTGACAGATAAATTGGACTTTATAAAAATTAAAATCTTTTGTCCTTGAAAAGACATCATCAGTGAAAATATATGGCTATAATTAAAAAGACAGATAATAACGTGGTGGTAAAATATAGAGATATTAGAATCCTTATGAATTGCTGGTGGGAATTTAAAATGATGAAGTGAATTGGGAAAATAGTTTGACAGTTCCTCAAAAGGTTAAACATGGAGTTATCACAGTACCCAAAAATTTCACTCCTATGTATATACACTAAAGAAATGAAAACGTAGGTCCATACAAAAACTTGTGCGTGGATATTCATAGTAGCACTATCCATAGTAGCAAAAATGTGTAAAGAACTCAAATTTCTGCCAAATGTTTAATAAATAAATCAAATGTGCTCTATCCATAAAAGACATAAAAGAGAATATTATTACACCATAAAAATGAATGAAATATGCATATATCTTAAAACTTGAATGGATTTTACTATGCTAAGTAAATAAAAGCCTGTCGCAAAAGACCATATATTGTAAGATTCCATTTTTGTGAAAGATCTTAACTGGGCAAATGCATAGGAACAGACAAGTAGCTTAATGATTGCTTATGGCTGGATAAAGATGAGGAGAAATAAGTGACTGCTAATGGATACAGGATTCCATTTGGTTGTAATGAAAATCTTCTAATATTGATAGTGGTAATTGTTGTACAGCTCTGTAACTATATGGAAACTATTGAACTATTTACTTTAAATGAATAAGTTGTAAGCTGCATAAATTATATCTCAATAAATCTATTAACAATTTTTTCAGTCAAATAAGTCAAGAAATAAATAGACTATAAGAATGGTGGGGCCAACTTATCAAATAAAAATCATAATCACCATTGAAGGTCAGAAGAAAAAGAGAGGAAGTAGAAGTGAGAAAACAAGAGGGAAGGAGAGCCCTAGAGAGAGAAGGTGCACCTATTACACCCAAATAGTAACTTAGGGAAGTGATTCATCCTTTTGTTTTTCTCCGAGGTTCATGGTGAGGCTAGAAGCAAAAGCCCTAATTCATTTCCATTTTCCAAAATGTGACTTTGAGCCTATTATAACCTTTGTGCATTAAAGGATCAGTGCAAGAAGTCTGCCCATAAATGATGACTTCATGGCACTACCAACAGTGTTCACATACCTGGGTATCAGAAAGTAAATGAAGTGTCTGGGGGAAACACAGTGTAGCCTTTCTCAGGGAAAGAATTTGAAACTCTTTTTTAGGCTGTGGTATGGACATCCTACTCTAGCATAGCAGAGTGCAAGATAAACTGATCACACTGAGCCAAAATGGGGCCCCAAGGAACAATTCCTATCTATCTCTGGAACAAATGTTAAAATGAAAATTGGTCAACAGAATATGTAGACCAAAACAAGACTTTGGTCCATGCCCCTGAGAGGAAAGATGCCTAAAATTATTCTAGACCTGGAGCCATTCACTGGGGTCTCTATTCTCTGAGACTTATCACTACTGGATCCTCAATATAACGGTGCACTGTACCCCACCCTCCACCCCAGAGAATTTTTTTTATTGCTGTTTAAAATTGTGCACAATTAGGCCCACGCATATTCTTCCTGAGAGGCTGTTTACAGTAGCCTCCAGATACCATGGACCTAAAATATATCTGGATCCAACATAATGAGAACTTCTATGCCAACAGTCCTGTTTGTGTGGCAAGAACTCCTAGGTATCACTTCTATGAGATACCTTCTACTTCTGCATTTTCTATGGGATTTCTGGTTCTCTCCTCTGGGGAATGCTGCAGTACTAAAGAGAATGACAAGTCTGAGATCGCTTGGGCCTGAAATACTGGTGGTTAGAGCCTGGAGACATCTGACAATAGTGAGGGAGACAGGAGTGGCTGAGTCTAGAGGGCTTGAAGCAGAAGGAAAGACCTCTAGAAAGGAAAAATGATGCCTGCACCTTAGGTGAGTGAGTTAGGAAAAATGACTAACAGCATAGAAGGATGCCCCATCCCTCAGCAAAGAGCACACCTAGGAAGGCCTTGTTGTCATCAGGACCTCTCAGTCCCCATGTGAGAGAGGCTCTGAACAAGCGCTGCATTTGGTTCTCACAACGGGTCTTGCCCATCTACCCGTGGTCATGTGAGGAGAGTTCCTTTCCAAGAATTCTACAGTTTCTCTTTGTGCACTTCTCCCCTCTTACCCCCAAACACACACACCCCCAATCCCTGACAAGACTGAAGGACCTGCCATGCTGGGCTCTATGGGCAGGCCTCAGAGCAATGCTATCCTCTTCCTCATGACCCCAGGAAGAAGACAGACCTGCATGTTTCTGTCAGAGTCCCTTGGCCATTCTCTCTGCTTCCTTGAGTTGAGCTCTTTGGACCACATTAGCTAATGTGGTACTGCAGGCCTGTTTGGTGGTGTATTGGAAGTCAGTAAAAAAGTCTGTCAAGAACATGAGCTCTGGAGTCAGTCTGCTTGATTTTGAACTCCAGCTCTGCTACTTCCTAGCTGAGAATCTAGCTAAATTGCTTTGCCCCTCTGCACCTAATTTCCACAACTACCTAAAAGAAATAGTAACTATACCTACCTGATAGTATTATTATGGTGAGATAATACATGCAAACTACGTAGCATAGTTCTTGACATACAGTAAATGTTCAATTAATCTTAAATATTAATGTTATAGGTCTGCTAGCAGGTGCTCTGATTCTTGTATACACATCATATTTTAATGGTGGTATGTGACCAGACTGATGTGTTTGGAGAAAGTTCTGAAACCATAAACTGAAGAGTTCAGTCCAAATTATTACACTAGTCCCTCTGCTCAGAAGCAATTACACACATATGAAGCCTGTCTGTTCCCAACTCCAACTATAAAATGCAAACGGGAGGCAAGGGATAAAGTATTACAGCTGTTGGAGGGCTTGAGGATGTTTTATAGCAGATTAATCAAAGTCATTGAAGTGATTCTTTCTCTAGACATCAGCATTTTGGTCCTTTAGCTTCTTGTGAGATACAAACGTGACCAATACTGTAATCTAATTAATTGCTCTGTGCACAAACACTAATTGCAAAGAGATAAAGTTTAATACTAGCTGTATATGGGCTGTTAAGCAGCCAGCTAGTTTTTGAAAGGAGAAAAAAAGGAACTCATTTCTTGGAAAGGAAGATGAAAGAATAAAAGTGATTGGATTTAAGCTAGTAAAATCCGTCAGGATAAAACATACCCTTGTTTTCTTACCTTTTTGATGAGATTGCTGTGTGATTCATGCATCTCATCTTTGCAGGGACATTAGAATTGTGACAAACATCTAGCTGTATATTTTGTTCTGTGAATGAAGGTCAAGAGTATTATTCAAGCTGGGTATGGAACACCTGTATTACCAAAGGTTTCATCTACAATGCATAGACCTTAGCCCCTATCCTGGAATAATTTTTAAATAGGGATCTCTCAAACCTGGTTGAGGAATATTTTTCTTACTCCAAGTTTTGTTTGATTTTGCATTTAAACACAATCTAATACCTACCAGGTGCCTGTCATAATTTCTGACACACAAAGTACTCAATAAATACTTGCTAAATGAATGAATGAAAAATGAGAATAACTGGGTGTGTTTAGGAAAAACAGAGTATACACACTATGAAGGGTCAAGAAGAATATTTTACATATGAATGAAAGCATACACAGTTCACTTTACAAGTAAGCAAAAAGACATTGACTATATGTTATTGGAAACTCTGCAGAAGAATGACTGGCCAACTACACATTTCTATCAGTACCTCGTTCTACTGACTAATGTCATACATTTCAGTTAAAACCTTATGCCTGGGTAAAGGTCAGGCATAGTAGCTCATGTCTATAATCCCAGCACTTTGAGAGGCTGAGGTGGGAAGATCGCTTGAGGCCAGGAGTTTTAGTGCAGCCTGGGCAACATGGTGACAAGACCCTGTCTCTCTCTATATATATTTTTTTAAACAGCCATGCATGGTAGCGTGTGCCTGTTGTCCCAGCTACTCAAGAGGCTGAAAAGCAGAAGGATCTGTTGAGCAGGAATTCAAGGTTACAGTGAGCCATGATTGTCACACTGTACTCCAGCCTGGGTGACAGAGGAAGACTCTGTTTCAAATAAAAAACAAAAACAAAAATAAGACTGCCCTTAGGAGAAAATGCATAAATAAATTGCATGTGTAACTACCTCCAAAGGAAAAGACTGACCACATTAATTCCGCATTTTAAAGGTCTGAAGACTGCTTCTGCAAATGAGGCAACCAATAGATCAGCTTTGCTAGAGGAAGGATGGTGTGATGCCTGCAATGTGGGTCTATCTACGTGGGCAGAATTGGGGAGCACCGAGTGGGGGTTTGTAGCAGTTGTAGAATAGTATGAGATCACTGAGCACCTGAAGATGGGAGAAAGGGTCAACTCTGAATTGAAGATTAGGGATGTGGGACGTTGCTGACTTTTAAGCGACTGTCACAGGGGACGCACTATCTTTTAAATACAGTGAGTGGACATCTTTTGTTACTATTTCACATTCTGACCAATAGTGACAAGTGACTGTAGAGAATCAGCACCAAACAAGTCCTTAGAAATCATTTAAGTTAATCACCTCTTTTTTTTTTTTTTGAGACGGAGTCTAGCTCTGTCGCCCAGGCTGGAGTGCAGTGGTGCGGTCTCGGCTCACTGCAAGCTCCGCTTCCCGGGTTCACGCCATTCTCCTGCCTCAGCCTCCCGAGTAGCTGGGACTACTGGCGCCTGCCATCACGCCGGGCTAATTTTTTGTATTTTTAGTAGAGACGGGGCTTCACCGTGTTAGCCAGGATGGTCTCGATCTCCTGACCTCGTGATCCACCCGCCTCGGCCTCCCAAAGTGCTGGGATTACAGGCGTGAACCACAGCGCCCGGCCAATCACCAACTAAGTAATTTGGACAGAGTCATACTTAAGGAACTGGTGACTAGAGCTTCCTACTGTTGGGCTTTTTTAGTTAATCCACATATGCAAGTTATAATTCCTGTGCTTTCTTTATTCCTCAAATTTCACAAGTATGAAAATTTAGGATTTCCAAGCTGAGGTGTAAATCACCTAATGTTCACCACTCTGTGGCCCAATCTGAGCACAGATGGCCACTCTAAAGAAATACGCAAGTCTAAGAACCAGAGAAAATGAAGAACAATAATGTTATTCAGTTACTCAGAAAAAGACATTAGTAACATTCACCAATGTTAAAAACATTTTTTTCTGGAAGTCTTACGCATTATAGAATATCTGCCCCCAGTCTCTCTTCCACTTTCTCTAATTTACTTCAAGTTCTCCAGGCTATGCTGGCTTTAACTATCTCAGTTTCTCAATTCTGCATTGATTTATATCTTTAACGAGAGAAAAAAATCCTTTTAGTTTTCTAAAAATTGGTTGCAGCACCCAAGTTTCTTTATATCCTTCTCCTCACCTGTTAGTTCCCATATGGACAACAAGACCCAATAAGTGCATGGGCAAAGACAAGATTTCTTCAGTAGTCTTGGGAAGAGGAAGAGTCTGTTAACAATCTGAGGTTACATGATAACCAGTGACATTGATGGCAGAAACATAAGAATGGTTTAAATATATGTAGGAAAAGCATATAAAATAATTCAGCACTTAGGTTCAATTTAAAAATGAAAGGTCTTTGAAAAATTTAAAAGTGAACTGTCCAAACTATAAATATTTTCAAAAACCTCCATAATGAAGAAATCTTAGAAACATTTTGTCGAAGTTAGGAACATACCAAATATTTTATTATCACCATTGCTGTTAAGCATAATATTGGAAGTTCCAACTAATACAGTGAAACCCCCAACAAAGTGCAACATAGTCTAAGTACTTGAAAATAAGAGATAAAACTACTGTAATTTGCATATATTATGATCCTTTATACAGAAAACTCAAAAGAATAAACAGGCTATTGGATACATTAGATAAAATGATGAAAAGTAAAATACCAACATAAATAAATCAATAGTATCTTTATACTGGCAATTACTGATTAGAAAATGTACTTAAAAGAAGATAGCATTTATGAAAATAAAAATGCAAAGTATAAAGCAATTGACTAATAAAAATGTGAGAAATTTTACGAGAAAATTATAAAGTGTTATTGAAGGACAGAAGAGAACTGAAATAAAGTAGAAATGTACCAGATTTGTGGAAATGAGTGTTAAAAATTATAGTGGGCCATTGTTTTGGATCAAGCTTCTGTACTAGGCACCAACAGACCAAACTAAAAATCAAAGTGGAATTACACATGCTAAAGTTTCTAAGGAAAACTAAGTTGTTATCAGACCTTTAGAGAAATCAGGAGCCAGAGATAGCCAATCTCCTAATTAGACCAGTTTAAATCATCAATCTGTATGATAACAAAATTCTCTCATCTTAGGTTCTTACACAAATATGGTAGCCTGAAGTAACCTGATGTTAACCAATCAGTTATTTTTCTATTGTTCTTTCTCCTTGTTCCTGCCTTACAAGGAAAGTATTATAACTTTGAAATAATCAATCTGCTTTTTGTTCTTTGTTTCTGCATTCTTCAGTCCTTTTTCTGTCTATAAAGCCATACTCCTCTGCTGGATTCATTGAAACACTTTTTATTTTACAAAATGAACTGATACCCAATTCTAGAATTGTAATAAAGCCAATTGAGATTTTTAAACTAAATTTGTGTAATTTTGTTTTTTGACTGAGGATTTAATATTAAAAATCTATCAATTCTTCCCAAGTTAATCCAAATATGTAGTACAACTCCAGTTGAAACTTGAGGGAGTGGGTAGGTGGAATCACACAATATGATTATAAAATGCACATAAAAAAGTAAAGATTCAAGAAGAGAAGAAAAAATTCTCAAAAAAAGTTGTGATATGTTAAAACATATTGCAAAGCCAAGGTAATTAAAACAGTGTAGAAATGGGTCACAGAGAGAGAAATAGACCAAGAGAACAGTCTGGAGAATATAAAAATATACTCATATATATAAAACTTCCTGTTTGATAAAGGAGACAATATAGGGCAGCAGGGAGGAGATTGATAGGCAAGATCAAGAAGGCTGTTTTCAATATGGAGAAAACTAAAATTAGATTTTATCTGAAAGAGTAAATAAAAATAATTTCCTGGTAGATTAAAAATAAAAATATTAAAGGTAAAACTTCAAAATCATTTGAATAAAATATACAATAGAGAAGGAAAATAATTTCTTGAACAAAACCTCAAGAGCAAAAAAAAACAACATAAAATGAAACATTTAGTGGATTTGCAAATGTCAAAATTAGGTGGTAACTGGTTATCCACATGCAGGAGAATGAAACCAGACTCCCACCTCTCACCCTATACAAAAACCAGGTCAAAATGGATCAAAGACCTAAATGTATGACCTGAAACTATAAAACTTCTAGAAGACAAAACAGGGGAAATGCTTCAGGACATTGGTCTGAAAAAAGGCTTTATGAATAAGACCTTGAAAGCACAGGGAACAAAAGCAAAAATAAACAAATGGGATTATATCAAGCTAAAAATCTTCTGCACTGCAAAGGAAACAATCCACAGAGTGAAAAGACAATCTACAAAATGGGAGAAAGTATTTGTGTTAATATCCAGAATATACAAGAAGCTCAAACATCTCAACAGCAAAAAAACAAATAATCCAATTTAAAAATGGACAAATGGGCTGGGTGTTGTGGCTCATGAGTGTAATCCCAGAAATTTGGGGGGCTGAGGCAGGTGGATCACCTGAGGTCAGGAGTTTGAGACTAGCCTGGCCAACATGATGAAACCCTGTCTCTGCAGAAAATAGAAAAAATTAGCTAGTCATGGTGATGGGCACCTGTAATCCCAGGTACTCAGAAGGCTGAGGCAGGAGAATCACTTGAACCTGGGAAGCTGAGCTTGCAGTGAGCCGAGATCATGCCACTGTACTCCATCCTGGGCAACAAGAGCAAAACTCCATCTCGAAATAAATAAAAATGGACAAATCATCTGAATAGACATTTCTCAAAAGAAGACATCCATATGGCCAATAAATATATCAAAAACATGCTCAAAATCATTAATCATCAGGGAAATGAAAATGAAAATCACAGTGAAGTGTCATTTTACACCAGTTAGGATGGCTATTATCAGAAAGAAAAAAAACAAATGCTGGTGAGGTTATGGAGAAAATCAAACTCATACACTGTTCATAGGAATTTAAACTAGTTAAGTCATGATGAAGAACAGTATGGAGGTTCCTCAAATTCTACAAATAGAACTACCATATGCTTCAGCAATCCCACTACTGGGCATGTATCCAGAGGAAAGAAAATCAATATATTGAAGAGACTTCTGTACCCCCTTGCTTATTGCAGCCTAATTTACAATAGTTAAAATAGGAAATCAACCTAGGTGTCCAACAACAGATGGGTAAAGAAAAGGTGATATATATACACAATGGAATACTATTCAGCCATAAAAAGAATAAAATCCTGTCATTCACAGCAACATGGACACTGCTGGAGGACATTATGTTATGTGAAATAAGCAAGGAACAGAAAGTTAAACACCACATGTTCTCACTCATATGTGGAAGCTAAAAAAGTTGATCTCATAGAAGTAAAAAGTAGAATAGAGGATACTAAAGGTAGAGGAAAAGGAAGGATAGATTTGTTAAAGGATACGAAATTACAGCTAGATAGGAGGAGTAAGTTCTGGTGCTCTATAGCACTGTAGGAAGACTATATATAACAATAATATCTCATATAATTTCAAATAGCTAGAAGGAGGATGTCGAACATTCCCAGCACAAAGAAGTGATCGACGTTTGAGATGATGGATATGCTCATTACCCTGATCTGATCCCTATACATTATATGTATCAAACCATCACTATGTAACCATAAATATGTACAATTATTATGTGTCAGTTTAAAAAATAAAATAAATGTTAAAAAGAAAACCAAAAAATTATTAAGTAGTAAATAGTTATGGAGTGGGAGAAGAAATTATCATATGTATGACTAAAAAAGGATTAATATCTAGAGTATATGTTATGCCTACAAATCAGCAAAAGAAACATAGTAATCTCAACAGAAAGCTGAGGAAACTATGAATGGGATTCCACAAAAGGCAAAACCAGAATGGCTAATGCACATGTAGAGATGTCTTATCTCATTAGTTATCAAAAACCTGCAATTCAAAATAATGTTAATACATCATCTTATAGCCATTTGCCTGGCAAAAATTAAAGTCAGATGAAAACATGTTCTGGTGAGAATGTTGAAAACACTGGACTTGAAAACTATTATAGTTATTCTGGAGAGCCATTTGGAAGTATGTAATAAAATTAAATATGCACATTTCAAATACTAGATATGGAAAAATTCTCACACAGATACCCAGAGATATGCATAAATGGGGCAAAAATATTGCTTTCAGCATTGTCTGCAATACCTAAAATTTAAAACAGCCTGTGTCCACCAAAAGTATGTTATATTAGAAGGATGGAGTGTTATTCATCAGTTAAAAGAAATGTTCTAAATTGCCTTTTTTAATTTTATTTTTTAATTAACAAAAATTATGTGTATTTATGGTACACAACATGCTTTGATATATGTATACATTTTGAAATGTCTAAATCAAACTAATTAGTATATGCATTATTTACATACATTTTTTGTGACAACACAACATCTATTTAGTAATTTTCAAATATATATTGTTCTTAACTGTAGTTGTCATGATGTACAATAGATCCTTTGAACTTACTCCTCCTGTCTAACTGAAATGTTCTGCCTTTTGACCAAGAATCCCTCAATCCCTTAGTACCATTTTACTTTGCTTGAGTGAGTTCAATTTCTTTAGATTCTGCAGTTAAGTGAGATAAAAAGGTGATTATCTTCCTGTGCCTGATGTGTTTGACTTAACATAGTGTCCTATGGGTTTAATCCATGTTGTCCTAAAAGACAAGATTGCCTTTTTTTTTTTGAAATGGTGTCTCGCTCTGTTGCCCAGGCTGGAGTGCAGTGGTGCGATCTCAGCTCACTGCAAGCTCTGCCTCCCGGGTTCATGCCATTCTCCTGCCTCAGCCTCCCAAGTAGCTGGGACTACAGGTGCCCGCCACCATGCCCAGCTAATTTTTTTGTATTTTTAGTAGATATGGGGTTTCACCGTGTTAGCCAGGATGGTCTCGATCTTCTGACCTCGTGATCCACCTGCTTCAGCCTCCCAAAGTGCTGGGATTACAGGCATAATCCACCGCACCCGGCCAAGTGCCTTGTTTCTTAAGGCTGAATACTCTCCCGAAGAAATGTTCTAAATTTCTATCTATCTATAGATTGATCTATGTTAACCTATATTGACAGGTGGATAGAGAGATGTCAACATTGGTAGGTTTCAGAAAAAGTCATGTGTGGAATAGTCAGAATTCTTTATATAAAATAATATCTATGTAAGCAATAATGTAAATTAACTGTGGGTAGCTACTGGGGTAAGATCGAGAAAGCAAAAAGAGTGTAGAATATAATAAAACATTGAAAAGAGACCATACTATGCACAGATTAATAAAGGTAGTAACACAAACTCTAGGATCAGGATCAAATCTGCATCTGTGCACCTGAATTTACCTGTATACATGCAGAAATATATATATATATGTGTATATATATGTATATATGTATATGTATGTATATATGTATATATATGTGTATATATATGTATATATATACACACACACGTATCTACATATATGCATATATACTCATGGAGATGTGTTTGTGTGTGTGTGTGTGTGTGTGTGTGTGTGTATATATATTTGTGTGTCCTATAACAATTTTTAACTTTTTTCCCAATTAAATATTCAAGTTTTGTTTTATAATCACTTGACATTTTCTTCCCTTCAATCCCTGTGACTAGTAACCTGAAATGCACTGCTTTGCCTCTGTACACACAGAATTCCCCTGGTCACTATTATGTCCACTCCCACAAATTTTGTACAAAACCCCACTATAGTCTTTCCTTGTCATCTTGGTTTGTCACACTCAAGATAGTTTGGAATTCTCTACAAAGATGAAGATCTCATTGAATATTTTACTCTACAGTTTATGCATAAGGATGGTGGATAAGATCAGTTGGTATTCTATAAAACCTACTACTTTAGTCAGCAATTCATTTCTTCATGCCTCACTGTCCAGATCTTTTATGAGCCCAAGTGCCGTATTAAAAAGAGTCTACATGTCTCCCTTATGACCAAAAACTCTGACAATGTCTATCTCTGGTTACCCAAAGTTTACTCTCAATTTGGCTTTGCTCAATTTTTCATCTTTATAACCACAATAGATACCTATTGAGTTCTTAGCAGACGTTTATTGAGTTCTTACAATAGTGCCATGTATTTTAACAGAAAAAGAACCATTGAGGAAGATCTTCTCCCTCATTCTATGAGGTACGCTTAATCCTTCGGTTTATGAGTCTGCAATCAAGGTATATTTGGCCACCTGGGATATCCTATTTGTCTGACAAGTGACTTCTCCTGGGGACATTAGTCTGCCTCACCTGGGTGAGCCTTGGAAATTCAATCCCTTAATGTAAGTGGAAACACCAGAGTGGAAATTGCATTAAAATCCAATGTATTTTTCTGTGATTCAACCAGTTTTAGAATACTAAGATACTGTTCTGGGATGGATACACCAGTTTCTTTGTTCCTTCTCTAGACTTACATGTACTGTGAATAAATAAATGTAGTGAATTCTTATAACTTTATGTTGCCTTGGCATCCATTTTCAATATAAATTTAAGTTTTTCGTACCAGAAGCAGAATTTCAGTCACCCTTGATGCAGTTTCCAGTTTTCTACCTGCTCCCAGTTCCTCAGTGTGATCGATTCAGATATGTGCCTTATACAACCAGCTCCTAGTGACCACATCCCTAAAGGACAGCTAGATACATGCTACTTGACCTGCCCCACTGGCCCCCACACCCTGCGTGGACTGCAAATATGTGCCTCAGTGAGTGCTCCCAGTAGCAGCATACTCTACTGAGCTCAGACCTGCTTGCTGTAAATCCACCAATTAGAATGTCCTGAGGGAAATCTGCATGGGTAATGCTCTGGATCTCAGTGAAGACTTTGATCCATGAGTCTCGCTTATCTTTCTATCTTTCTCGCTCTCTCTCTTATTCTTCATCTGCTTGTTAAGTGTGTGTCCCAGGCATCCAGGCATTCCCTCAGCCCCCACTTCCCATTGGTCCTGTGAAGGCTGCAGCCCTCTTCTCCCTGGAATCTGTAAGTAATAAAATTGCTTCTGTAATTTCATGTGTTTTGTTGTGTGGTCTCCTCTGTGCCTTGCCTCACCAACACGGCTGAACCTAACCCTTTCCTCATCAGGGCTCTCCTAGAGAGTGACTGTCTTGGTAGAAAGAAGCTGAAGAGAAGTCAGACAAGAGCCATAAAGACATCTGACAGCATAAATAAGTTCCTTGTTAGAGGGACACTTGGTCATGAGTTGGACTTTTAGACATTAGGTTGTCCACCAGGATTAAGAAGTGCACCCTGAAAGGCACGCTTGTAAATATACATGACCACCTCCCCTGGAGCTCATTAGGGCAGGGCAGGAATTGATAGCCCCTCTCCCAGTAGAGACTTCAAGACCAAAATAGAAATAACTGATGTTTACAAAACAACAAAGTAGCCTGGAGTCAGAGGAACCTGGAGAGATTGTTTCGGGGTGTCCCTGGGATAGCATGATGTAGTGCTTTTCTTAGCCCACACCTCATTCACAAGGCCCCACTTCAGGATGTGGATCCTGGGTCAGAACCTCCAGTTTCTACTCCATCAGAGTGTGAGTTGAAGACCTTGTGTTGTGGATGAGACAAGGTTGATTTTCCAATCTGGTTTTGTCTCTGTTTTCAAACTGTGTTCTTGGACTGTAAACTGAAAATAATAGTAACAACAATGCCTGTCTCCTGCAGTCAAAAATCAGCATAGCATCCTATGTAGAAGACTGGGCACAGATTCATTTGGTCCTAGAACAAACCTGAGACTTGCTTTACTAATCATGTTTTTGTGGTCAAGTTGGTTAACTTCTCTTTATGTTTTATTCTTATCTGAAAAGCACGGATAATTTAAAAATACCTATATTGTGTGTGGTTGTGAGGCTGAAATTAAATTGGTCAAGTAAATCTGTTAACAGAGGTCCTGACATGTAATTAGAGTTCAACAAATGTTGGCAAATTTTATTATTATGGTTGTTGAAAAATTTGAAATGATAGCTATTTATGCAAATCACTGAGCTTTATGCCTGGTGCCGAATAGACACTCAATTCATACTAGTTCCCTTCTTTCTCAGCAACCAGAAAATCTAGATCTAATCTGCATGGTACTTGAAAGGGTACTTTCTCAAAAAACAGTCCTCTCTTAAGGAATTACAGTCACATTTGTCAGTAGGTTTCTAGACAACCCTCTCAAGATACCTCAATCTTCATTAAGAAGACAGCTAATATTTCTTGGTCAGGAAAAGATAGCTGAAACTCTCTAAAGAAAAGACTAAAGAAGTAGCTTAAACACGTCAGAACTCTGTTCTGCCTCTCCCACATTCCTTGCAGCTACTCTTTAGTCAAGTGACAGAGGGGAAAGGTGTCTGATATTTTATAAGTGAACACAGCTGGTCTAGTTTGACCTTAAACACTGAGAAAAGCAAATGGCCACTCCAAGCAAAAGGAGCAGGGATGCTTCCCAGTATTGCCAAGGAGAGAATGAATAGGAGGAACCTGAGCCAGAGATGGAGAGAAGAGAGGAATGGGAAATGTGAGAGGTAGGCATTGTCATCATGACTCTCAGAGATGTAGAGTTTGATGTCACTAAGTCTTTTCAAATAAATTCCCTCTTCAAGTCAAGGGTTCTTTTATTTATTTATTTATTTATTTATTGAGACAGAGTCTCTGTCTGTCACCCAGGCTGAAGTGCAGTTGTGTAGCCTCGGCTCACTGCAACCTCCGCCTCCCAGGTTCAAGTGATTCTCCTGCCTCAACCTTCTGAGTAGCTGGGATTACAGGAGCCCGCCACCACACCCAGCTAATTTTTTTGTATTTTTTGTAGAGACAGAGTTTCATCCTGTTGGCCAGGCTGGTTTCGAACTCCTAACCTCAAATATGATCCACCCGCCTCAGCCTCCCAAAGCGGTAAGATTACAGATGTGAGCCACTGTGCCCGGCCCAGAGGTTCTTATTTCATGAGAAAGTCCAGATCTCACAGCTCTGACTCCAAGGGAGCCAGGTGAGGGATGACTCTCATAGTCTCCTATTGGGAAAGCTTCACAGGGATTATATTCTGACCGTACTCAAGGGGAGACAGGAGAGATAGGGGGGATGAGAGGTGGGTAGTGGGGAAATATGGTATATGCCAAGTGATGAGCAGAGAGAAAAATAATCTGTAAGTGTTGGAATGGAGTCCAAAGACATTAGCAGGGAACGTAGGATCATACAGCACTGGATCATTACCAAAAATACTGTAGTCCACTCCAGGTTCCTCCCGCCTAAGACCATGGCTTGGGCCAACAGTAATCATCTTATTTGATCCTCTCCTTACAGAGAGAGTCAGGGCCCTCAAGCACAAGAGCTCTACACAGTAACCAGTCAAGAGTCAGCTTGGCTTTGGACATCTGCTCTTACATTCATTTAAGGAGTATCTGTAAACTGTGTTATACATATATATATCAGATTCTATGCCAGGGGTGGCAAATTTAATGGTGAATGAATCTCTGCCTTCGTAGTGTAGAAGGCCTGTATGGAATTGGATAATCTTATAAAGACATGATAAGGGAGGTTCAAAAGGAGAGATATGGACAAGGTTTATTGCAACACAGAACAGGGGACTCAACACAGTTTAGACAGAAGAGAGAAAAGAAAAAGTAATTTCAGAAAAGGCATCTTGTAATATGGAATGTGTCAGCTAAGTCCAAATTCAAGTGACGTTGATTAGGGGGTCATAGGATGGCATTTCAGAAAGAGAAAAGAGAGCAAAGCAGTCAAAGAGGTCAGGAAAAATGTTACACAAGAAATGGTGTTGGCACAGGTCAAAGTGTGAGACAGAGAGGAACCAAAAATACACCTGGAGAGGTAAGATGAAAGACTCAAACTTCATTCAAAGGGAGTGAAGAGTCACCAAATGATTTTAGCAGAAGGCTGACATGATAAGATTTATATATCAGAAAGATCTCTCTAGCAATAATGAGGAATACAGATAGGAGGAGGGCATAGCTGAAATCAGAGAGACCAAATAGAAGAGTATCACAGTGGTTAGTGGAGAAATGATGAGAGTCTGAACTAGTTAGAAATGGGAGAATTTTTTTAAAAATATAAGATTTAATGAAACTTAAGAAATTTAGGAGTTAAAGTCTTCAGGTTTTGGGTGGTTGGGTGGAAGAAATTTGTGACAGTGCATCAACTGAGGTGGAGAATGTAGAAAGAATTTTTTCAACAGTATATTTATGTGGTTGCCATTTACAAACCAGTCTTCCCTCAGTAAATGAATTCTACATGATCCTTCCCCATTGGAGAGAGAGGAAAGTGGTGTAACTTCTTCTTTAGGGTCTCTGAGATCCAGGAGGATTCTATGGTCTATTGTTAAAAATACATATTTCCATATCTATACAATGGCATATTATTTAGGTATAAAAAGAAATGTGCCATGAAAAGAAATGGAGGAAGCTTAAGGTAAGTAAAAGAATCCCATCTACAAAGTCCATACCCTCCATGATTCCAGCTCTATGGCATTCTGGAAAAGGCAAAACTATGGAGACAGGAAAACATCACTGGTTGCCGGGGTTTGGGGCAGAGATGGGGAAGAAGGGATGAGTAGTTAGAGCAGGGGGAATTTTAGGGCAATGACACTATTCTGTATGATACTGTATGAATCTGTATGATATTGATAGATACATGTCTTTTTACATTCTTTGAAATCTGTTAGTGATGTATCAATATTGGTTCATCAATTGTAACAAATGTATTACACTAATGCAAGATATTAATAACAGTGGAAACTGTGTGTTGGCAGTTATACAGCAACTCTGTCCTTTCCATTCAATTTTTCTGTAAATCTAAAACTTCCCTAAAAATAACTTCTATTAATTTAAAACGCATATTTTCACCTACATCTGTTTCTAATTTATGGATAATAGTTAGCATAGAGTAGCCTCAGCTCAATCCCAGTGTGACTTTATTCAAATATGAAAAGCACAGACCACTTAGAATTTTGCTTAAGGTCTGGAAAACTTTTTCAAGCATTAGAGTCAATAAATCCTCAGTGTGATTGATTATTTATTATTAGGTCAGAAGTTTACCTTGTATACCTATTGCTGTGTCCACAGAACCCTAAGACTGAGTTACTATTTCTTCCCTACACATCTCATATTTGCTGCTTTGTGCATTATGATCCCCAGGATAAAAGCAGGGACAATTTATTTAGTTTGGGATTTTTAATTTCTCCCATCACCGGTTTGGCAGAGGGCTTTGAAAGAGAACAACCTCTTAGAATCGGGAAAGGAGAATTAATCTATAAAAATTCAATTAACCTGTACAATGCTTGTTGAGTCCTCATGGAACTTAATCAGAGTTTTCTTAACTTATTAGCCACTTCGCCTATTTTGCATCTTGTAGCCTATGACGCTGGCACTAAACAATCAGAATAATGCTGACAGGTTAAACAAACTAATAAACTAAATCCAAGGATTAGACTCTTCCATCACTTGCAGAAGACATCCAAATAAATCTCACCTGTGAGTTCCAATAGCAAGACTCTGAGAGCTGGTGGGCTGTCAGGACAGGCCATCACACCCTGCCTGACTCAGGAATCCACAAAGCAGGTTATTGCCTACTCCACTCCTGACTTGCTGTATCCACTTGGGGAAAGCTCCAGATGATACTAAACCTATGAGTTGAAGCTTGGGGACCCCATTTAATGAAGTTTATCTCAGACTTAGCATTCTCAATAATGAAGGAGAATACGTAATGATGCTAAATTGTTCTAAGCTCTTCAAATGAAGAGCTAAGAGATCTGAGTGGAATTAGGAGCTGTTTGGATAAGTTATTCAGGGATTCCAAGCTCAGTGTCCTCTCTAATCAGATAAAGGCTGAAGAGTTAAAGGCTGTTTAGCAACCAACTATGCATCAGACACAGATTTGTGGGGAACATATTTGAAAGAAAAGAAGGTGGATTTAGTTTTGAATATTTAGGGCTTGTGTTGCCTAGAGAATGTTCAAGTGGAATGCCCAGCGGGCAGATAGATTTGCAGCTCTGGAGAGATTTTTGACTTGGGGATAAGATTTGGGGACATCAGTGTCTAAGGGGGAGTTGGACCTTTGGGTATAAAAGAGGGATTATGTATATAGAGAAAAGAAGAGTGAATTAAGGAAAGAACTTAAGGAATGTGGAATTGGGAATTTAATTAAAGAAGAGCAGGAAGGAGACTCCTGAAGAGAGGTTGAGATGGAACCATCAGAGTTAGAAGAATCAATTAATGACATCAAATAACCCAGATTTGGGGGGGTGATGCTCAAATGTTGTAGTGGTGATATATAATTTGGATGTTTGTCCCTTCCAAATCTCATGTTGAAATTTGATCCTGAACATTGGAGGTGGACCTGGTGGGAGGTGTTTGGGTCATGGGTCTGATTCCTCATAAGTGGCTTGACACTGCCTTGCAGTAATAAATGAACTCTTTCTCTATTCATTCCTGAGAGATCCGATTGTTAAAAGGAGCCTGGCATCTCCACCTATCTCTCTTGCTCCCACTCTCTCCATTTGACATGACTGCACCCCCTTTGCCTTTTGCCATGAATAAAAGCTTCCTGAGATCCTTACCAGAAACAGATGCCCATGCCATGCCTATAAAGCCTACAGAACTGTGAGCCAAATAAAACTCTTTTTAAAATAAATTACTCAGCCTCAGGTATTTCCTTTATAGCAATGCAAAATGGACCAAGACATGTGGTACCATAAATGATAATGACACATTGGTTTAGAAATAATGATGCCTTGACTAAACTTTGGAGAACCAATTGCACAAAATGTTGGAAGTTTAAAACAGATTTTACAGATTTGGAGATCAAATGAGAGATAGATGAGTAACTATGTGCAGTTATTTGTTTCCAATGAGTGTGGATAATCTGCCTCAGAATTTGACTTCAAGAGAGAAGGAGAAAAAGTAAAGAGTAAAAATCAAAGAGAGTGATTAGAGTTAAAGCAGTTTGACAAAAGGTTAGATAGATAAATAGATAGAAGGAATGAATTTGTCTTGATAGAGTTAAAGCAATGAGTAGATGAAAGATTAGATAGATAGATATAGATAGAGAGATAAATAGTTGGAATGAATTTGTCTTCGCTCCAGTCTGCATGGTTGTATACTTTTCCTCAGCAGTCTTGGAATAGGTGTAGAGAAACCAAGGCTTGGTTGCAGGAGGGCAAAGGAGAGGAAATCACAAAATGAACCATGAAGTCTAGCTGAGGATATGAGAAAGTAAAGCCAAGTGGCCAACTGAGGTAATCTGGGTCTGTAGATCTTGATATTGTCATAGAATTGGTCTTTCCAGAATTTGTTTAAAAACTCTTGTTCAAATGTAAGAGAGTGACTGGGAAGAAAAAGAAGGATGTTTTGGCCAGATGGTCAGACACTGAAGTTAAGATTTCAGAACAGAAATATTTCTAGGTTCTACTGGTTTCAAGATCTAGAGTGTTAGTGGATGTGGGTAGCTGAAATGAACAGATGACAAAGGTCTCTCAAAGCATTTTTAGGTTTCAGCTGAGGACAGGTTGTTGTCAAAACAAACAAACAAACAAATGACAAACCGAAAAATCAAAAATCAAAATCATCTGGGATCACAGCAGAACAAGGAGTATAAGGAATTTTCATGTATTAGATGCCCAAATTCTCAGTAAGGGTGGAGGAGGGGCAGAGATCAGTGTCAATGATACATGGGGACAAATCAGAAATGGTTGAATGATATGAAATAAAAGAGGTATTCTAAGGGTGATAAAACAATGGCAGCAATGCTCAGCAGGAATGCAAAGGCCCTACCTTTCTTATGAGGCTTGAAGGAAGAGAAAGCATGAGCAGACCCCAATTAAGAAGGCAAAACAGAAGGCAGAAACTTGGTGTGGGTGGTAGGTGAACGCTACTGGCACCATTTTAGGATGTAAGGAGTTAAAACCCATGCAAGCTTCAGCAAGCAGAGAGCTGTTTGGTTCTGTTGTTTTAGAAGGATCCTCTGGACAAAGCACTGCAAAAAGGGCATTACTTTTTGGGAGGTGAGGGCAGAGAGTGGAGACAGATTCTCTTTTCTGTAAATGTGTTTCTTACTTCATCATTCAACTTTCAGGTGCAGTAAACTCCATGAATATTGGGTCCTTGTCTGTCTTACTTTTTACAGCACCCACAGTGCCTACTACAGTGCCTGACACATATAGTAGGTGCTAGAGTGCATAATAAGTGTAGTAAATAAATGCACAAATGAGAGCTGTAAAAAAGCTATAAATGAGAAAAAAGTAGGTATGCTTTATAAGAAAAAGCCACAGTTTATATTCAACTCCTACTATCCCAGCAGAAACTTTTTCATGACTTTTAAAATCTTTAATTCTTTCCTGAAGCATAATGTATGTAGACAAAAACTCTTTGAAAAGTTTGCAAAGTTAAAAGTGCTATATGAAATAAAAGAGATTGGTGAAAAGAGCACTGTGATTCAAGAGTTAGATAATTTGGCATTCTCCATTCTACAGCTGGATATAAATGATGATTCCTTATCTGCTGTGGGAAATGTTCTTTAACATTGTAATGTTTGTATCCTGGATACACTATTAGATTTTAGGTCATCTGAGGATAAGTGTTAGGTCCACACCTTCTTCCTCACCTCTCCAATATTTTTGTTGATCTATTAATAAGTGTTTATGGAAGCCCTACTATTTACTATTTATAAGCATAGTAGGAGTGAGCCAGAAAAAAGAAGAGAATACAAAATTTCTGCCTTTGGAAATTTTGTTGAGGAAAACAAAATTTCCCCACAATTTTGTTGAGGAAAACAAAATTGCCCCACAATTTTGTTGAGGAAAGCAAAATTTCCCCACAATTTTGTTGAGGAAAACAAAATTTCCCCACAATTTTGTTGAGGAAAACAAAATTTCCCCACAATTTTGTTGAGGTAAACAAAATTCACACTCTGAAAACACTTGGCAAAGAGTATATAATTAAGTACTCAATTAATCCAAGTTGTATTTTAGGAAGAAGAAAGAGATCCTTGAGAGGATGTCCTAAAGAATTGGTAAAATAGGATATGCAGAGAGATTGGAATGGAGGGTAGTTTCCCCTTGATATTCTCAAAGCACAAAATTTGTATTTTTATTTCATTCCCCAGCTATTGACCAGCTAACACATCAGCATCTGCCAGGAAAAGAGATTTTAAGAAGTCTCTCATTGCAACATATGGGCAGGGGTACAAAGATAGGCACAGTTAGGACAAAAAAAGTTTGTGAGGGAAGAAGGGAGAGGGTGAAATAAAAAAAAAAGAAAGAAAGAAAGAAAAAGAAAAAAAAGAAAAGAAAAATCCAGCCAGGTGGAGAAAAGTACCATTTCTGTTGCTTGGAAGAAATAATTGGCACTCTTTCTCTTGTCCATGGCCTTTTACCTCTGGCCTAGAGCTTGCATTTAATTTGAATTTTATTAACACAAGAAATCTAGTGCAGCCACATGATTCTCCCAATTCAGGGTGTTTAATTTTAAAAGTTGGCAAGTTGAGTAAGTGGCTTTGCAGAACATGGCAGGGTTTCTTCTCAGCAAGGTAATTGTTGAGGTTATCTGCCGAAGTATAGGCTGGGAAAGAGGACAAAATGTGAGAAATACCTGGAGGAGACAATGGTTCCAGGTGCTAGACTGATGGAATGTCACAGAATGTGAAACAAAGTAAACTGAGAATAGTCAAAAAATAAAGCACAGTGAATATTCTGAATAGCCATGTAGCAATTTGCATGAAACCTGAAGATGGGCATACACAAATACACACACACGCACACACACATGAACTCACACACAAGTGCAATTGTGTTTGTAGGCATCTGTTCATCATGACATTGTATACAATAGCAAATCAGTAGATAATATATCCATCAGCAGATAAGATCAAAATCAGTAGATAATATGTCAATCAGCAGATAAGATAATGACACAATAGATAATAAATTACAGAATAGTCACACATAGAATTATGATATTATATACTAGCTAAAGTGATCTAGTCTTACCTTTAGTGAAATGGATAATTATTCAGAACATATGGCTGAATAAAAAATACAGGTTTCAAAACAATAAGAAAAGATAAAACGAAATATTATGCAAAATTCAAATAAGTTACTGAGTTTATTCCTTCTGATAATCTATAAAATAGACATCAGTTATATTTTAACCCAAAGTCTCTATTTGGTATCTTGTTAGTACCATGTAAAAAAGGGTTAAGATAGGAGGTTGATGGTTTGGGGAACAGAGAACTGATTTTGACTACTTGCTATGTTTCTGAAGCTGTGCTAGATACTTGGTATGGACTAAATTGTGTCCCACTCCACGTTCACATGTCAAATCCCTAAACCACAATATGGCTGTATTTGCAGATAGGACTTAAGGTAATTATGGTTAGATAAAGTCACAAGGGTGGGGACCTGATATGATAGGATTAATATCTTCATAAGAATAGATACCAGAGAGAGCTAGCACCCTCTCTCTCTCTTTCTCCCTGAATTTGTCTCCTCCTCCAACTTCTCCTCCTCCTCCTCCTCCTCTTCTTGTTCTTCTTCTTCTTCTTCCTCTTCTTCTTCTTCTCTCTCTCTCTCTTTCTCTCTCTCTCTCTATCTGCCATGCGAGGACACAGAAAGAAAGTGGCCATCTATAAGCCAGAAAGAGAGTTGGCACCTTAATCTTGGACTTCCCAGTCTTCAGGACTATGAGAGAGAAATTTACGTTGCTTAAGCCACCCCATGTGCAGAGCTTTGTTATGGCAGACCAAGCAGACTAAGACAGTACTTTCCATACTTTATTTCATTCCATTCCACAAACAACTCTGAAAATAATATATTATTATTCTCGTTTTATAGATGAGGCCATCCTGCTGTATCTAAGATAAAGACTGACAGACTTATCCAAGGTCACATTGCTAATAAAGATTGAAGGTGAATTATTTGTATTTCGTAGCACATTATAATTACTAATTTGAGCAAATTCTTACTTTTATTTTATTTTCTGTTTACCCTCATACTCATTCCTGTTTCTCCCTATTCAAAGACACCCACACTAATGTGTTTGTTGTAAGGGATCAAACACATGTCCTTGAAAAATAGTGTTATTTTGTATGTGTATTTTTAATTTACATGAATGGCCTTATGTTAATTCTATTAGCTTTTGACCTACCCTCAGCTGATGGCAATTTCCTCAGCAAAGTCTCTTCCAACATTTCCATCCTCTATGCCTTTAAATTGCTTTATAGACTCCTTATTGTCTATGTACTTATTCGATTTGCACTATATTTGCCTTATATTGCTTTTCCTTTTAGCCAAACGGTAAGCTTCTAGGGGAGAGGGACTGTAGTATGATTTTCTGAGCACCAAACTGTTTTTCTCATATTTCTTAATGCATTCATATTAAATAAATGAATGAAAACACCCACAGAAACTAAGCAGCCAGTTTATGTTTCCAAATTTTTTCAACTGCAACATTTCTCATCCTGAATGAGAAATTGGCCCACATACCTCATGAAAACATTTATATTCTGCACATCTTCTAGGTAAAATCCAAAATGTGGCTCAATACTGCAAAACCATTGATGTCATCGATGGCCACCTGCATGCAAATAGATGTCTTAAAAAAGGAGGTCAGCTCTGAGAGCTCACTCAAGAAAGACCCACCAGATTTTGACTAGTGAGGGAATACTGCCAAGTGGCCTAGGGGAAAGCTTTTGGGGATGAATCAAAGGAAAGTTGAAGTAGAAAGAGATGAAAATGTGACAAAGAGATAAAGCAGGTAGGTGGTGACATATGGGTGGCTGCAGAATGCAGGCAATATTGTGGACCTTAACATTCTACCACTTTATGAGTGAAAACAAAAGTGATTGAACTAGAAGATTCTGACTAGAAGCCAGTGTTCAGCCCAGTGTGATACTGACCAGACAAGGGCATTGTCCCCACTCAGAAATGCTCCAACAGAACTAAGGAGAAGGATTAGAGGAGCCAAAATGTTTTTGCTAAATTCTTGCACTGAAGCCAGAGTTGCTCAGGAAATAACAGCTCAGTTTGTTAGCTCTGATCTCTAATTCCATCCCAAATTCATAACGTTATTTTCTTTTCGTTTCCATTGTTCATTTGTTGTGTGCCTCTTAGGATGTCCCTTTCCATGTGGGCCTCAATGACCTTCCCTGGGAAATGGGGTACTTGTACTTAACCATACCCCTGCTTCTAAAGGCAAACTGGGAAAATTAAATGGAGATTCTAAAAGAAAGCTTCATCTTTTAGTTCCTTAGAGAACTAGCATTACAGTTGATTACCTAGGTGATGATTCAAGCTATTCAACCCTTGTCATTCTGAATGTACTTCTCTTCCAGCTTGCCTTGGAAAGAAAATCAGCCAGTTAAAGAAAGCATCAGCTGGAACTCTCTCAGCTCTCAGTGACTGCAGAGTGAACTATGGCATTCAGCATAGAAAATGTTCTTCCAGTGCTCCAATAAATAGCATTCAGTTTTTAGCCCCAGGGAATTCAGTGTAGCCCTGGTTACTCCTCACTGCCACAGCCAACACTGCTTCCTTGGGTAGAAGAAATGATTTATGGAGGTGAGCAGCCATTCCAAACTTTAATTAAGCACGTAAAGAACCATCAATTTTTTAAAGGGCACCAACCCAGAAAGATGAGAGCTGAATTCCTGTAGAACATAATTACCTTTCCAACATTTTATCTGGTCTCCTTGTTTTACTTCTTTAAGATGAGCTGAACAACAGCCAATCAACCGCCCCCACAGGTGAGCTCTACCCCCCAAAAGCCCTGGGTACTGAAGTATTGCTCCAGGGGCTTGCAAACATCCCCCTCAATCCTGTTACTAATAACTCTGTCTCTCTGTTTCTTGTCTTTGCAATACAGTATCTTGGCTGCCATGGCAATAGAAACAATGGAAATGCACAGGTAAATAATTTTCTTTCTGAATAAGTATGTAAGAAATAAAAATAAATACAACTGACACATGAACCAGCCAGATCCTCCCTAGTGTCCAAGTCACTGCCATGGGAGGAGACTATTCACAAATAATGTAGCCAAAGCACCTGATAAATTAGTAAATCTTTTTGGGTATTCACTTCCTTAGGAGAAAGGTTGAAATTAGGGACAAAAGACAGAGACCAGTAGCCACACATCTGAGTAAATGGGAGCTTATTAAGTTTGAGGGCACAAGTTGTTCACACTCTGTAATGGGAAATACTTTCTTCAACTTATGGCTCCTGGGAGGAAATGAAAGAAAGGAAGAACAGGGGAAGTGGATGCCTGGCAATTTGGGGTCCAAATACCAAATAAGTAATGATTATCTGTTATACCTCAGCAGGATAGGCCCAGGTGTGAGGAAGGAGATAAGAAATAATTTTATATGTCAGAAGATGGAAGAATTCCTGGATATATCATCTCTACAATTTTTCTTCTGGATATGTCTGAGACTGACATACACCTGACAGTCTCCTGGGATAGTCTCATTTGTTATGACAGCTGTACTTTGCTTTAAAATACTTTAGCATAGACAAAATAAGATAACGCAAATTTCAGTTACCTTAAGATTTAACTTTCTAGCCAGTCATTGCTTTAATCAAGAATTCATGGTTTAAGGGTGGTTACTTGTGTCATAGTGAAAGGAGAAAAGTTCCCTTATCCCCCTCACAGAGCGTGTGACAGAGGAAGTGGCTGGTGTCTTCAGTGCCCCACTGCTCAAACCTCTTGGGGGAGCATGCAGACAGGCAGGTCGTGGGGTTCTGACCCCATGGCAGCATCTAGGGGTGAATGTTTACAGCTTCTGAAGCCCCAGTGGGTGTGTATTACAGGGTGCTCTTCTAGTTTTGCTGTCTGTAGGCAGCTTGTGTTAGTCAGCGCAATTAGACCCCCTGCCTTAACACTCTAGATCACCTTATCACAAGGACAGAGGGCTTTCTGTATCTTGAGGTTTCTTGCCTTGGTGTACCAGAAGATTTGGATCACACATGGGCTTGGAGAATAAGTGCAAGGTTTTATTGAGTGGAAATAGCCCTCAGCAGATGGGGAAGCCGGAAGGGAGATGGAGTGGGAAGATGGTTTCTCCCTGGAGTTGGGCCTCCCCAGTCAAACTCCATGTCTTTCCTCCGGTTGATGGCCTGCCGGCCTGCTGGTGCCTGTTGGTGTACTCTTACACTAGTGCATTCCTCTCGATGTCCAGCCGCTTGTGTGTTCTTCTGCTGGTGTGTTCCTCTCGACGTTGAGTCACTTGTGTCTCTGTTTGCTAGGGTCTTGGGGTTTTTACAGGCACAGGACGGGGGCATGGTGGGCCAGGGTGGTCTTGGGAAATGCAACATTTGGGCACAAAGGCAGGAGTGCCTATCCTCACCTAGGTCCGTGGGCACTGGGCCGGAGGTGGAGCCCTAGCCAGGGACCACTCTGTTTCCTTCCCAGCACTTCCCTGCCCCGCTCCCGTATCAGTATCAAAAAGGACCACACTCCAGGGCAGTTGCTCCAGGGGCTTCTGTGCTCTGTATTTGATCAGTAACCAATGCTCTATTAATCAACATACCCAATGTTAGGGGTTTTAATAGTGATAAATGGTATTAGTTGACCAGTCCAATGAATGTTAAACATAGGTTTTTTTGGTTTGATATTTAAAAGACTTTATGTTCAGGGCCTGGATTATAGTAACACAAATTAAGAGCCTACGGTGTAAACTTTAAGGAGTCTCTCACTCTAAGGGTCATGCAAATGCACAGTGGGCACCTGAGTATGTAGCCCCCTAACTGTTTCTCACTTGCTTTAGTCTCATCCTGGTTGGCCATTTGTTTAGAAGCCTATCTGATGATCTGATGCTGACTATAAGCCGCTCAATCCCATCTCTGGAAAGTTGCTATGCCTTGCAGAATTGAACTGTTCCTGTAACGTATGGTCAGAGTATTTGAAAGGACATGGTTCTAGAACCTCAGTAAGCGTGGAATACAGTTTGTATGAAGTGTTTTGTGCCTGTCTGCATGCATACCTGTATGTAGTAAGTTTCGGTCTGAGACATCATTTTTTAATAAACAAATAACAAGGTGGTATGGTTTGGATGTTTATCCTCTCCAAATCTCATATTGAAATGTGATCCTGAATGTCAAAGGTGAGACCTGGTCAGGGATGTTTGGATCACGGGAGGAAATCCCTCTTGAATAGCTTGGTGCTCTCCCTATGGTAGTTAAGTTCTCACTCTGTTCATTCACACAAGAGCTGGTTGTTTAAAGGAGCCTGGCACCTTCTCTCTCTCTCTTTTGCTCCCTCTCTTGCCATCTAACATATCTGCTCCCCATTTGCCTTCTGCCATGAGAAAAAGCTTCCTGAGGCCACACTAGATGTCAAGAGTCTTATGCTTGTACAGTCTGCAGAACTGTGAACCAAATAAACTTCTTTTCTTCATAAATTACCCAGTTTCGTGTATTCCTTTATGCCAATGCAATATAGACTACTACATAAGCTTGCAGGGGAATAGTTAATCCTCACCTAACTCAAACATTTTTGATGGCTACCTTTGCTTGCCATAAAAACCCTAAAAGTTGAGGTTTATTAAAATAACTTCAGGCCTGGTGCAGTGGCTCACACCTGTAATCCCAGCACTTTGGGAGGCTAAGGCAGGTGGATCGCTTGAGCTCAGGAGTTTAAGACCAGCCTGGGCAACATGGTGAAGCCCCATCTCTACTGAAAATTCAAAAAATTAGCCAGGCATGTGGGTGTGCTCCTGTGGTCCCAGCTAATGAGGGGGATGAGGTGGGAGGATCGCTTAAACCCAGAAGGCAGAAGTTGCAGTGAGGCGAGATTGCACAACTGCACTCCAGTCTGGGTGACAGAGTGAGACCCCATCTCAAACAAACAAAAACAAAAACTTTAGCTCCCCTCCCTCTCCCCACATTTGCTGCCATCCCTTGGACATTTCAGCAACAGAGAGTGGACAGATGAAAATCTGTTGGATGGGGTTCACTTCAGCTCCACCAAGCTCGTGACCTGGAATTAAAATTGGGAGGGCTGACTGATTAAATGGGTTGTTCATGTTGAAATTTCTCAACAAAAAACAATTAGGGAAAAATTAAAGTGAAACAAAAGTGGCTGCTTGGTATGGAGAACTAGTGAACATTTTTTCAGACTCCGAATTTATGAAAAACATTTTACCTTCTCTGGCCTCAAAAACAATTCCACTTAGTAGGGAATACAATTTTTGATAAGTTCTATTATATTGGCAGCTACAGAGAGTTGGGCCTTCCTAAAGCAAAACCAATTACAGAGAAGGGCTCAGGCATTGAAAGGTTACATTCATCCTCCTTTCAGTCTTAGGAGGATTCCACTGAGCTGTGCCTCCTACATGAAAATGTACCTTCTGGTGTGTTCTTATGTTCTCAACTAGTTTCCCTGTCACTGAAACTGGGATCTAGGATTGGGGAAGTTTCTCGTCAATTGGGGGTCAGCCTCTGAAGAAAGTAGGTCATCATATACAGA
Organism: Pan troglodytes; assembly: GCF_028858775.2. Lineage (NCBI taxonomy): Eukaryota > Metazoa > Chordata > Mammalia > Primates > Hominidae > Pan > Pan troglodytes. Next base: position 43,454,859 of record NC_072410.2, read on the forward strand.
AGGAGTTGGGGGACGCCTGAAGCCATTGGACTGAATAATTATCAACTTGAATAGCTGCTCATGTTTACTGAGAACTTAAGAGGGCACTGCATCTCTGAGCACCTTACACATAGCATCTCAATTGTTATAAACCTCTGAAATAGGTATGACATCTCCCTATATCACAGAAAAGGAAATATAGGCACAGAGAGGCTGATTATCTGGGCCAAAGTTCTTCAGCTAGTAAGCAATGCAATCAGAATTCATGGAGTTAAGCTCTAGAGCCCTCACTCCTAACTACTATATCGGATGTAATGTCATACTGTCACCCTTGGTAAACAGGAACATTAAGGAGTTAAACAGAGAACTTGGTTGCTGCATTCTTTTCTTTTCTTTTTCTTTTTTTGAGATGGAGTCTTGCTGTATTGCCTAGGCTGGAATGCAGTGGCGCAATCTCAGCTCACAGCAATCTCTGCCTCCTGGGTTCCTGCAGTTCTCCTGCCTCAGCCTCCTGAGTAGCTGGGATTACAGGCGCACATCACTATGCCTGGCTAATTTTTGTATTTTTAGTAGAGACGGGATTTCGCATGTTGGTCAGGCTGGTCTCGACCAACACCCGCCTCGGCCTCCCAAAGTGCTGGGATTACAGGCGTGAGCCACCACGCCTGGCCTGGTTGCTGAATTCTAACCAACCCGACTCATTAGCCCACCACTCGTCACATGTATCCATGGGAAACTGGAAAGTGAATATTACTTCCATTTTTATTAACAAACACTCACATCTTTTGTTGTCTTCATCATTAAATCTATATTTACCTATGAAAATTATTCTAGCTGCTCACAGAAACAAAACAAAACAACCCCCAAAGAAAAAAAACTAACATCCTTGCTTTCCCTGGCTCTGTCAGAAATCATCCTCTTCACCTCAGCTGTGTGAGACTGAGGAGGTGGAATCTATAGTCCACCCTCTCGAATCACAAAGACAATAACGACAAATCACTGAGAGGCAAACGCCCAATTTGGAAGAAAATAGATTCTCTCAGACTTGTAGATATTAGACTCTGTCCTTGGAAAATGTGATTTGGTTCACATACCCTAAAATTCTATTATGAAACAAACAAAAAGCCATCAACTGGTATCTTGACATGTCAGACATAATGCCTATAGTAGAAAAAAAGTGACTATCAAATAAGTGAATTGTTTTCTTTTTTCTGTTTCAATTTTGAGAAAATGTATCAGTTGATGTTCAATTTTCTCATTCTTATGATGTGTCTCATTAAAGAAGATCACACATTGTTTGAAAGTTCACCCACTGAAAGTCAGTATCTATTCTTCACTCTTTTAATATGGCAAATCCTGTGACTGTTTTGACAAATAGAATACATTAGAAGTATTACTGAGCCAACTTCTGGGCCCAGGTGTAAGAGACTGGCAACCTCTAATTTCTCTCCCTTAGAAAAACAGCAGTTGGAACTCCAAAGCCACCATGGTATGAGGAAGCTTAAGCTAGCCACATGGAAAGACCATGTGGAGAGAGAGAAAGAAGAGAGAGAAAAAGAAAGAGAGAGAGAGAGAGAGAGATAGCCATTCATCCCAGAAGCCAGATGCCAGGAATGTGAGAGTAGAAACGACTTGGATGTCCAACTCAGTCAAATCTTCCAGTAGCTTCAGCTACAGCAGTTACCTGAATTCCATCAATGAGAGACTCCAAGCGAAGATTACCAAGCTGAGCACACAGTGAACCCACAGACCCATGATGGATACCCATACATTTTAGTTTTATTCACTAAGTTTTCAGGTAGTTTACTATGCAGAGATGGATAACTCAAATAAATGGTAAATTCAGAAAAGACCAAAAAGATAGAAGTATAAGGAGGCGCCAAGATGGCCGAATAGGAACAGCTCCGGTCTACAGCTCCCAGCGTGAGCGACGCAGAAGACGATGATTTCTGCATTTCCATCTGAGGTACCGGGTTCATCTCACTAGGGAGTGCCAGACAGTGGGCGCAGGTCAGTGGGTGCGTGCACCATGCGCGAGCCGAAGCAGGGTGAGGCATTGCCTCACTTGGCAAGCGCAAGGAGTCAGGGAGTTCCCTTTCCTAGTCAAAGAAAGGGGTGACAGACGGCACCTGGAAAATCGGGTCACTCCCACCCGAATACTGCGCTTTTCCAACGGGCTTAAAAAACAGTGCATCAGGAGATTATATCCTGCACCTGGCTCGGAGGGTCCTACGCCCATGGAATCTCGCTGATTGCTAGCACAGCAGTCTGAGATCAAACTGCAAGGCGGCAGCGAGGCTGGGGGAGGGGCGCCCGCCATTGCCCAGGCTTCCTTAGGTAAACAAAGTAGCCGGGAAGCTTGAACTGGGTGGAGCCCACCACAGCTCAAGGAGGCCTGCTTGCCTCTGTAGGCTCCACTTCTGGGGGCAGGGCACAGACAAACAAAAGGACAGCAGTAACCTCTGCAGACTTAAATGTCCCTGTCGGACAGCTTTGAAGAGAGCAGTGGTTCTCCCAGCACGCAGCTGGAGATCTGAGAACGGGCAGACTGCCTCCTCAAGTGGGTCCCTGACCCCTGACCCCCAAGCAGCCTAACTGGGAGGCACCCCCCAGCAGGGGCACACTGACACCTCACACGGCCGGGTATTCCAACAGACCTGCAGCTGAGGGTCCTGTCTGTTAGAAGGAAAACTAACAAACAGAAAGGACATCCACACCAAAAACCCATCTGTACATCACCATCATCAAAGACCAAAAGTAGATAAAACCACAAAGATGGGGAAAAAACAGAGCAGAAAAACTGGAAACTCTAAAAAGCAGAGCGACTTTCCTCCTCCAAAGGAACGCAGTTCCTCACCAGCAACGGAACAAAGCTGGATGGAGAATGACTTTGACGAGCTGAGAGAAGAAAGCTTCAGATGATCAAATTACTCTGAGCTATGGGAGGACATTCAAACCAAAGGCAAAGAAGTTGAAAACTTTGAAAAAAGTTTAGAAGAATGTATAACTAGAATAACCAATACAGAGAAGTGCTTAAAGGAGCTGATGGAGCTGAAAACCAAGGCTCGAGAACTACGTGAAGAATGCAGAAGTCTCAGGAGCCGATGCGATCAACTGGAAGAAAGGGTATCAGCGATGGAAGATGAAATGAATGAAATGAAGCGAGAAGGGAAGTTAGAGAAAAAAGAATAAAAAGAGATGAGCAAAGCCTCCAAGAAATATGGGACTATGTGAAAAGACCAAATCTACGTCTGATTGGTGTACCTGAAAGTGACGGGGAGAATGGAACCAAGTTGGAAAATACTCTGCAGGATATTATCCAGGAGAACTTCCCCAATCTAGCAAGGCAGGCCAACATTCAGATTCAGGAAATACAGAGAACGCCACAAAGATCCTCCTCAAGAAGAGCAACTCCAAGACATATAATTGTCAGATTCACCAAAGTTGAAATGAAGGAAAAAATGTTAAGGGCAGCCAGAGAGAAAGCTCGGGTTACCCTCAAAGGGAAGCTCATCAGACTAACAGCAGATCTCTCGGCAGAAACTCTACAAGCCAGAAGAGAGTGGGGGCCAATATTCAACATTCTTAAAGAAAAGAATTTTCAACCCAGAATTTCATATCCAGCCAAACTAAGCTTCATAAGTGAAGGAGAAATAAAATACTTTACAGACAAGCAAATGCTGAGAGATTTTGTCACCACCAGGCCTGCCATAAAAGAGCTCCTGAAGGAAGCGCTAAACATGGAAAGGAACAACCGGTACCAGCTGCTGCAAAATCATGCCAAAATATAAAGACCATCGAGACTAGGAAGAAAATGCATCAACTAACGAGCAAAATAACCAGCTAACATCATAATGACAGGATCAAATTCACACATAACAATATTAACTTTAAATGTAAATGGACTAAATGCTCCAATTAAAAGACACAGACTGGCAAATTGGATAAAGAGTCAAGACCCATCAGTGTGCTGTATTCAGGAAACCCATCTCACGTGCAGAGACACACATAGGCTCAAAATAAAAGGATGGAGGAAGATCTACCAAGCAAATGGAAAACAAAAAAAGGCAGGGGTTGCAATCCTAGTCTCTGATAAAACAGACTTTAAACCAACAAAGATCAAAAGAGACAAAGAAGGCCATTACATAATGGTAAAGGGATCAATTCAACAAGAAGAGCTAACTATCCGAAATATATATGCACCCAATACAGGAGCACCCAGATTCATAACGCAAGTCCTGCGTGACCTACAAAGAGACTTAGACACCCACACATTAATAATGGGAGACTTTAACACCCCACTGTCAACATTAGACAGATCAACGAGACAGAAAGTCAACAAGGATACCCAGGAATTGAACTCAGCTCTGCACCAAGCGGACCTAATAGACATCTACAGAACTCTCCACCCCAAATCAACAGAATATACATTTTTTTCAGCACCACACCACACCTATTCCAAAATAGACCACATACTTGGAAGTAAAGCTCTCCTCAGCAAATGTAAAAGAACAGAAATTATAACAAAGTATCTCTCAGACCACAGTGCAATCAAACTAGAACTCAGGATTAAGAATCTCACTCAAAACCGCTCAACTACATGGAAATTGAACAACCTGCTCCTGAATGACTACTGGGTACATAACGAAATGAAGGCAGAAATAAAGATGTTCTTTGAAACCAACGTGAACAAAGACACAACATACCAGAATCTCTGGGACACATTCAAAGCAGTGTGTAGAGGGAAATTTATAGCACTAAATGCCCACAAGAGAAAGCAGGAAAGATCCAAAATTGACACCCTAACATCGCAATTAAAGGAACCAGAAAAGCAAGAGCAAACACATTCAAAAGCTAGCAGAAGACAAGAAATAACTAAAATCAGAGCAGAACTGAAGGAAATAGAGACACAAAAAACCCTTCAAAAAATTAATGAATCCAGGAGCTGGTTTTTTGAAAGGATCAACAAAATTGATAGACCACTAGCAAGACTAATAAAGAAAAAAAGAGAGAAGAATCAAATAGACGCAATAAAAAATGATAAAGGGGATATCACCACCGATCTCACAGAAATACAAACTACCATCAGAGAATACTACAAACACCTCTACACAAATAAACTAGAAAATCTAGAAGAAATGGATAAATTTCTGGACACATACACTCTCCCAAGACTAAACCAGGAAGAAGTTGAATCTCTGAATAGGCCAATAACAGGATCTGAAATTGTGGCAATAACCAATAGCTTACCAACCAAAAAGAGTCCAGGACCAGATGGATTCACAGCCGAATTCTACCAGAGGTACAAGGAGGAACTGGTACCATTCCTTCTGAAACTATTCCAATCAATAGAAAAAGAGGGAATTCTCCCTAACTCATTTTATGAGGCCAGCATCATCCTGATACCAAAGCCAGGCAGAGACACAACCAAAAAAGAGAATTTTAGACCAATATCCTTGATGAACATTGATGCAAAAATCCTCAATAAAATACTGGCAAACCGAATCCAGCAGCTCATCAAAAAGCTTATCCACAATGATCAAGTGGGCTTCATCCCTGGGATGCAAGGCTGGTTCAATATACGCAAATCAATAAATGTAATCCAGCATATAAACAGAACCAAAGACAAAAACCACATGATTATCTCAATAGATGCAGAAAAGGCCTTTGACAAAATTCAACAACCCTTCATGCTAAAAACTCTCAATAAATTAGGTATTGATGGGATGTTTTCAAAATAATAAGAGCTATCTATGACAAACCCACAGCCAATATCATACTGAATGGGCAAAAACTGGAAGCATTCCCTTTGAAAACTGGCACAAGACAGGGATGCCCTCTCTCACCACTCCTATTCAACATTGTGTTGGAAGTTCTGGCCAGGGCAATTAGGCAGGAGAAGGAAATAAAGGGTATTCAATTAGGAAAAGAGGAAGTCAAATTGTCCCTGTTTGCAGATGACATGATTGTATATCTAGAAAACCCCATCGTCTCAGCCCAAAATCTCCTTAAGCTGATAAGCAACTTCAGCAAAGTCTCAGGATACAAAATCAATGTACAAAAATCACAAGCATTCTTATACACCAAAACCAGACAAACAGAGAGCCAAATCATGAGTGAACTCCCATTCACAATTGTTTCAAAGAGAATAAAATACCTTGGAATCCAACTTACAAGGGATGTGAAAGACCTCTTCAAGGAGAACTACAAACCACTGCTCAAGGAAATAAAAGAGGATACAAACAAATGGAAGAACATTCCATGCTCATAGGCAGCAAGAATCAATATCGTGAAAATGTCCATACTGCCCAAGGGAATTTACAGATTCAGTGCCATCCTCATCAAGCTACCAATGCCTTTCTTCACAGAATTGGAAAAAACTACTTTAAAGTTCATATGGAACCAAAAAAGAGCCCACATCGCCAAGTCAATCCTGAGCCCAAAGAACAAAGCTGGAGGCATCACACTACCTGACTTTAAACTATACTACAAGGCTACAGTAACCAAAACAGCATGGTTCTGGTACTAAAACAGAGATATAGATCAATGGAACAGGACAGAGCCCTCAGAAATAATGCCGCATATCTACAACTATCTGATCTTTGACAAACCTGACAAAAACAAGCAATGGGGAAAGGATTCCCTATTTAATAAATGGTGCTGGGAAAACTGGCTAGCCATATGTAGAAAGCTGAAACTGGATCCCTTCCTTACATCTTATACAAAAATCAATTCAAGATGGATTAAAGACTTAAACGTTAGACCTAAAACCATAAAAACCCTAGAAGAAAACCTAGGCATTGCCATTCAGGACATAGGCATGGGCAAGGACTTCATGTCTAAAACACCAAAAGCAATGGCAACAAAAGACAAAATTGACAAATGGGATCTAATTAAACTAAAGAGCTTCTGCACAGCAAAAGAAACTACCATCAGAGTGAACAGGCAACCTACAAAATGGGAGAAAATTTTCGCAACCTACTCATCTGACAAAGGGCTAATATCCAGAATCTACAATGAACTCAAACAAATTTACAAGAAAAAAACAAACAACCCCATCAAAAAGTGGGCAAAGGACATGAACAGACACTTCTCAAAAGAAGACATTTATGCAGCCAAAAAACATATGAAAAAATGCTCACCATCACTGGCCATCAGAGAAATGCAAATCAAAACCACAATGAGATACCATCTCACACCAGTTAGAATGGCAATCATTAAAAAGTCAGGAAACAACAGGTGCTGGAGAGGATGTGGAGAAATAGGAACACTTTTACACTGTTGGTGGGACTGTAAACTAGTTCAACCATTGTGGAAGTCAGTGTGGCGATTCCTCAGGGATCTAGAACTAGAAATACCATTTGACCCAGCCATCCCATTACTGGGTATATACCCAAAGGACTATAAATCATGCTGCTATAAAGACACATGCACACGTATGTTTATTGTGGCATTATTCACAATAGCAAAGACTTGGAACCAACCCAAATGTCCAACAATGATAGACTGGATTAAGAAAATGTGGCACATATACACCATGGAATACTATGCAGCCATAAAAAATGATGAGTTCACGTCCTTTGTAGGGACATGGATGAAATTGGAAATCATCATTCTCAGTAAACTATGGCAAGAACAAAAAATCAGACACCGCATATTCTCACTCATAGGTGGGAATTGAACAATGAGAACACATGGACACAGGAAGGGGAATATCACACTCTGGGGACTGTTGTGGGGTGGGGGGAGGGGGAAGGGATAGCATTGGGAGATATACCTAATGCTAGATGACGAGTTAGTGGGTGCAGCGCACCAGCATGGCACATGTATACATATGTAACTAACCTGCACATTGTGCACATGTACCCTAAAACTTAAAGTATAATAATAATAAATAAATAAATTTTAAAAAAAAGATTATAAAGAAGATTATAAAATTTAAAAAAAAAGATAAAAGTATAGTTCCACTTAATATTTCTAAGACATTTGAAAGTGGCTTAAGCTTTCTCAACCCTGTTTTTCTCATCTGAAAATTTCTAATTTTCTCATCTCAATTAAAGTAATCATGTAAAGGTATCTTGAAGATCAACCTAAAAAATTAGATGATAAACTACAAAGCACTATAAAAGATAACCATATTATTATTCATACTTTTATTGACAGGGGACTATTATAAATTATAATTTGTAAAGCCACACATTAAGCTGGACTATTGGAAATATTCATGGAAAAATTTAGAAGCTACATAGTTGTGATTTTCTGGATATATATCTAAGGTATATCAGTCATCTCTACTCTAAAAACTAACATGCTCCTGGAATCTATGCCATAAATTGATAAATTCACAAATATAAGGCAAATATGTCTGCAATTACTTTATTATGTTTCTAGAAAATGCTAATCCTGGCATCAATAAACAAAAATGCTGATGAAGTGTGTGCTGTTGTCTGGTAGTTTCAGAAAGTTCACTTGTCCAATACTAAAACTGTGAAATGCACAGGCAAAAGCAGGGAGAAGTCAAGTATAGGTATTCTTTGGTGATGTCAATCACTACAGCAAAATATTACTAAGAGGGACTGCTTATGCAATAATCACAGATGACTTCAGAGTAGTACTCACAGTCGAAAAAGCAGTTCTTTGTTGCTTTATTTGATTTCCACGTCAGTTGGGGTTATTTAATCACAAGCAACTCTGGATAAGGAAGGCCAAAAAATAATTTGTTGTGAGTATATAGGTCAGCTCAGAGAAAGGAAGAAAAACTGAGCAAATGGAGCCGTGAAAGGGGAGGAATCAGTGCTCTCTGAGGATCTGTGGGTAGGAATGAGTGACCAGTATCTTTAGATCACCACCATGGGGACCAGCTTCTTGTCTTGAGTCATCTGATCAAGATGCAAATTTCCAGATCAGAGAGTCTGATTAATGCTTTGCTTTGCAGGCCACCCTTGGACCATGACATACAGGGCATCTGACTGATAGTCCCACCAAGACTGCCTATGATCATGTAAGGATGGTTCTTGGTTTAGTTCCTGTTTCCCAGAAGCATATCTTGAGATGAGGATGTGTGTGCTAATGATGCTTTAGCTGGTGAAGCCCCATAAGGATGTGGGGGGTAGGACAGCAAAGAGGGGGAATGTGAACCAGGAGCAGGAACTCAGGAAAAGTTATGCTGGATATAGCTTCAGACTGATCCTGCAGGGGAGATGTAGAGTGCAAACAGAGCTTCAAAGTGATCCCATCAGGCTTTCTAGTATGATACCGGTGTGTCATTGGTTCTGGCCTTTTCCTGGGCAAAGGAGTCAGGGTAGCCTGTAAATCCTCAGGCACCCAGGCACTTTCCTTTCTTCAGGTGTGCAGTCACAGCATGTTCTAGCCAACCAAGGGTGGTCCTCCAGAAAGAGCTGCACAAGGGTGGATGGCAAAGAACACATCCAAAGAGATCTGGGAGCTATAGGTCTCTCTCTCTCTCTCTCTCTCTTTCTCTTACACACACACACACACACACACACACACACACACACACACACACACACACACACAAAGCATACAGGATGAATGCTGGGCAACTAAAAGCAGTAAATATTCCTGTGGGATTACAGTCTTTGTTACCCCAGTTTTTAAGCCCAGAGAGGTTGAGTATCTTATCACTGGTCTAGTGGAGGAACCAGGAACCCCTGCTCCGGGGATATTTTTTCCATCATACCCTACAACTGGTTTGGCTGTTTCATATATTTAATTTCTGTTTGCTTGCTTGCAGAAATGTCCAGCTGTTTGGGCAGACAGCAGTCAAGGCTGTGCTGTGGTGCAGGCATGTATAGAAGCTTCCCAAACTTCCATCTCCCTCACATGTTTTTAGGCTTCCACACTGCAAAGATAAAAATAGAGTCCAGGGGAGGATTCAAGGAGCTGCTTTTTAGGGTGGAGGCATAGATCTGCCCAGGAGAAACAGATAATTATGGGTATATAAGAGGAAAAAGATGTGCTATTCTTTTTCCCTTCTGGAATTATGCAATGGTGAACCTCCGTATCCCTTGACAAATTGATGGTAGGACGGAAGAAGAATTTTGGAAGGGGTGAATGTTAGTGTCCTGTAGACCACAATTTCAAATGACCATTTTAATGTAGAAAACAAAGACATGCAAATAAGTTTGCAAAATATTAACACCAAATTCTTAGTAAGGTTGAATACATTTTCAGGATAGAGAGCAAAAGGGAGAATAATAACCTTGAGATTTCCATGGCCCAATAAGGTGAGGATAAAACTTCATTGTCATTCAAGAGAATGTTCTGGGGAGATGGGCTAACAGGACAATGCTTAGGGAATGAACAAAACAGAATATCCTAGACTAATGGAAAGGTTCTATTTTGTTCTTCCCATAATTCCTACACATTTGGAAGTGTCAAGAAGAGGAATTGCATATGAGCTGTGGCTTCAAGCTCCCAAAATGTGCCTCATGGTCTTACCAAACTTTACTTATATACCACAAAATCAAAAAAGCAGTCATTTTGTTTAGACAGACTCAATGCATTCTGTCTAATTTTCCTTTAAAGATGTCTTTGGTTATACATAATTGCCAAAGGGAAGATCTTTTTCCTAGTGTCAACCACCAAAACTTTTCTGTTGTGGTCATGGAGGTGGCAGCTCATTTGTTACATCCTGTGCCTTTGTGTCAGTTACAAGTAACTGGAAGTTGGGGGCATGGACGAAAACTACCTGGGGATTTTTCAGACTCACCTGCGCAGACCCCATCTAATTTACTTTGGAGGAGGAAGATATGAATATTGAGAATTATCCTCAGGCATTTATGGTGAATTTCCTCCCCTCATTCACTTCCAATCCCACTGGGCAACAAATTGTTATACCATCCACTCCTGCCTTCTGAACTTTGTCTTTTCTATGCCAGGGCACACAACCCCAGTTACTTAGGTCTCTCTTCAGCAGGCTACATAATAAATATTTGCAGTTAATTTCCTGAGTACCTTGGAAGGGCTGGGTTTTTATAGATCTTTTGGAAAGAAAATAAAAGCTGAAAGTAAGAGATTCAAAATTATATTATTCAAAATAATAATGCAAAAAATATTGAGATTAAAAGTTCACAACAAATGCTTATGAATCCCTGTTCCATCTCTCCACATCTGATTATCTGCACATCATCTCCCATAATCACCCTGCCATATTGTCTCACCTCAGGTTGACAGCAAGAGGCTGACCAGCTGACACTTTCTATGAATTCTCTGAGGGAAGACCCATCTTCTTGTTCTCCTTTCCCAGATACATTCTCTATCCCATACTGTAGTCCTATCCTCTATTCCAGCCACAGCAGAGGACCTGGCCCTCTTTACCCTCTGCTTTTCTCTGATGTATTGCCTGATGGCTTCAACTTGGATAACCCAGTCAGTCCCTGACACTCTCCATTATTAGCTTAGAATAGGGAATTCAAGTTGGTCTAGGCAATTAGCCTGGAGGTAGAGAGAGTCTTCTCCATTAGATGGAGGTGGGGCTCTTTCTTTGATGCTTATTTTATATCTAAACAGAAAAAATTAGGATTTCACTGTGTCTCCAAACAAGTACAACGGGGACTTATACTTTTCAAATTGCATAATGTAATATATTTTCAAAATTGCCCACAATTACATTTTTTTTTTCGTGGGCTTGGGGATGTCATTTTGGATTTTGAGTCACATGTAGGCCCTCTCTCTTGCTGGCCTGAAGCTATGCTGTTGCTGTCCCTACAATACAATAATGCCCCTATTACCAATACCTTTCCCTATTACCAATACCTGTCTCCAATTCTAAAATAGTGACCATGCTCACTCCTTCTTCCCTGTCTCTCCTCATTAATACAGAAAACTAAGTTAGATTTATCTTGTGCAGTTTGGACCTGATTGATAATTGCCAATAGTGTCCCTGGGGTTGTTACTTATGACCCATTTTGCTCCTCATTCTTGCCAGTTCCTGTAAACTTTCTCTTTTTTTGGCTCATGTCTCCATCCACGCCAGCTGCTTTGCAGCCAGGGCTATACAGTGAAGTAGGAGTAAGAGCTGATGTTGTCTTGGTTCTACAGTGGCCTGAACTTTCTAGACTTCTTCTATAAAATTACCTTCCTTCATCCTCCACCACCCTTAAGTATGCTGTAGAAGGTGAATTTGTATTTCCAAACAAAACCTTACATACGGAGGTTTAAACAAATAAATCAAAGAGCAGCAGTAGCCCAGAGCAGACCATCTTAGTTGTTCCTCACTCACATTTGCAACCTCTAGAGGGCTTTGCAGCACAGTTTGAAAAATGCTGATTAGGTCAAAATGTACTTTATTTGCTAGAGCAAATAAAGTAAATTGAGTCTGTGAAAGCCCCAAACTAAATGTCTGTAGCTTAATGTAATGATGATGTCCCATTCGCCACTTTTTCCCATTCTTAAAAGCATCATTACAGAAGAGTGTAAGTTTTGGGTTCAAACATGTAGGTTTGAATCCTGGGTCTACCTCTAGATAACATGAATTGAGCATCTTTGAAACTCAATTTTTTAATGTGTAAAATGAGGATTATAACACCTATGTCATAGAACTTTGGTAAAAATTAAGTAGCATAACATAGGCACATGGGTTGGCTCAGAGAAAGGTAGGAACCTTCAGTCTCCTTGAGAAAGCCAGCAGTGAGAGGATCCTTAGGCTTTGGGATGCTTCAGGCTGACTGCTCTCTTGCCCCCAGGCTGCATCCTGACCTCCTGCCATAATTATCATAGTAGGACTCTGTCCCTTGATGTAGGAATCACCTATGGCTGATATTGGAATTCAGCTTTTAATAAATGAGCACAATGAGGCAGAGATTCGATCAGCCGTGTGGATTCACAGAGGCAAGCCAGAAGCAGCCATATATTCAAAAAGATAAGAAAGATAAATAGCTTTTAATAAAAAAAAGAATTTTCCACTACATACAATTTCCTTTAAGCCGCTTGACATCTCTCTGGGCTTCTGCTGTTGCAATCCTGGTGCAAGCAGAGGTGGGAGAGAGTTTAAAGTATCATCCAAGGAACTGAGGATTTAGGAGAACAAAGATCCTGCTCTTTATCTTTTGCTGAGACAGCTCCTCCATGGCTCTCTGGTCTAAGATTCAAAGATTCATTTTCACAAAAGCAAAAAACTTGGTGGACGGGTCTTACTCTAGACATGTAAAATAGCAAACACAATGTGTGTGTGCACATGTTTGCATGTGTGTGTGTGCACATCTAGGCGCATGTGAACATGCAGGCTTAGATGGTAAGTGTGTGAACCTGGCTTGTGATGACCACAGTGAAGAAGTAGAAATGGAAAACCTTTCTTATCTCATGTAAACAACATTTAATTTTCATGACAAGGAAACACGGGTGGACCATAAATACAAGGGGACAATTTTTTTTAAAATAAGGGTAATCATTAAGGCAGGAGGAGAAAACGCATAGATTACAACATGAAAGGAAAAGTAGTACAAAGAAAACTTTAGAAAACCACCAAAAGACGTGAAAAGAAATAAATAAAAGTTACACAAACACCGTAATAGACTAAAAAACAAAAATAGGCAAACAAAAGGTTAAGTATGAAAGGTATTCAGGTAAATAAGATGCAGACAAAAAGAAAGCCAGGTTGGCAATATCAATATCAGACAAAATAGACTTCAGGTAACAAACATTACATCAGGCAAAATGATTTACTTTTTATTATTGAAGTGTATAATCTACAATGAAGGTAATTCTCATTTACTTTTATGTGCCCAAGGAAATTGCATTGAAATAGATCAAACAAAAGCTATTAGAAAAATAAGAAAAAGTCGACAAAACCATAACATTAGGAGGATATTTTAGCACAACTTTCAACCTTGGATAGCTCAAACAGACTAAGGGGATAGAATAATATATAAAAACAAATACATAAGCAAGAATGCAGAGGACTTATGCGTAATAATTACAAACATCAACTATTTGAAAACCAAGTTCTTACAATAACCTAGAATGCTCCTCTTAATCTGCCCTTCACTTACTTCTGTGACCTTCTCTCTTTGTATTTAACATTCTTGCATATTTGTGCCTCAGTTTATTTGCGTATTCTGTTCCCTTTTCCTGGAATAGTCTTCCCAGGTGTCTGCATATCTCATTCCCTCACCTCCTTTAGGTCTTTATCCTGCCTGACCTTCACTTTATCCCATCTAAACTGAAGTCTGCCATCCACTCTGATGCTCCCTAGCCTAATTCTATGCTCCTTTCTTCTGTAACACTGTTTAACATCTAACATTCTATGCATTTTCCTTCTTATCTTTTTTTTTTTGATGTCTGCCCCTCCCCTCTGAATATAAATTATCTGAGGGCAGGGATTTTTATCTAATTTGTTTACTGCTGGACTAACACAATGCCCAATGCATAGGAGGAATGCAATAAAATTATTGCTGAGTAAATAAAAGTTAATTTTATATTTCCTCAAATAAATGAATGAACATAGGCTAAACAACAAATGAAACCTTGATATAATTCAAATATTATGCTGCATAGCTGCATTGTAAATAATAACATCATAATATTAAAATAATAATATCAGACAAAATAATTTTAGAGATTACTATTTTTTCCTGAAAAAAAGATCCTTTTTTCCTGAATTTCATCTAGAACCATAGTGTAGAAAACATGAGGGGCAAGAAAATTCTAAATTGATTGGTACTACTGTGAAGATTACTTGACATCTGAGCCTGGCAGATGTGTAAGTTCACATTTTCTCTTCAGTACCTTCATGAGTTCCTAGGGGGCCCTAGTGAGGAAATTAATCTGTATTTTTTTATGATGTGCTGCATTTTTGTCTGTTTAGCCATTCCCGTATCAGTCCACCCCATCTAGATTATCTTTTCCGGGGTCTTAGTTCCCCTACATTTGATCCTCTTGGACAAGATGTAAACTCCAGTTACCTCTTTTGGGCACAGCCTATATGCTGTCATTTTGTCTTGACACAGCTTGAGATACTAAGCTTGCAACACAACCATTTCTTCTGTGCTTATGCTTTCAGTGAACTCATCTCTGGATTTAAGACTTTGTAAGGGTTATTTCAGGAAAATAACTGAAGCCTTCCAGGTAGTCCCACTGGAGCCCCTTTCTTTCCACTTGAGGTAAAGTTAGAGGCACCTCTATCTCTTCCCTTTGGGGTGGGTTCCCAGAGCATAGCTTTGTCCAAAGAAACCATCCCATGAGCAATTTCTCAACCATATTTATCCTTGATGTGGGTGAGGGATTCAAGAGCATTTAACAGCTTTTTGACTCTACTTGCAATTCTTAAAAAATGATCTATTTCGCAATCCATTTTGGTACCTGATATCTTTCATGTTGAGCTCAGGGAAAACTGCCATTTATAAATTATCATATATTTGAAACAATATTGCACTGCTTAAATTTTTATTAAATCTATATAATAGAAAACCATGGAGTCATTAAAAGTGATGTTTTAAAAGGATCCACATAATATATGGAGAAACCTCACAATATATGGTTGAATGTTTTAAAAGTTAAGCTGAAAAGCTATGTGTATATTGATTCATATTTTATCAAAAATAATTATACATATCAATTCAAAAAATACTTGAATTATATATAGTAAAACATTAGAGAAATTATTTGTGTATGTTAAGATAAGAGGTTATTTATTTTGTTATTTATCTATAATTTATATGCTTTTTATAGTAGAAGAATTCCTGTGGAATAAATAAGTGAAAGATGTTTTAGTAAGCAAGAACTAAAGTTCTATTTTGTTTTAAAACAATTTTTAGAGACAAAATATAAGATAGTGGGTAAATTCTCAGACTAAAAGACCCCACTGGCATCAAACTCAGTGTATGCCCATAGACAATTCAGTCTTTAGTTCACTTTGTAATACTAATTAAGCTAACCACTCACAAGTCTCTCCTGGCCTGTTTCCTCATCTTTAAAATAGTGAGGTTGAGTTCTTTCAAGAGAGCTGATTGAGAACATAAACCATTCCTCTTACACATCTAAAATTACATGAAATATCAGAAAATATACAGAATTCAAAATAAGAAATTCATAGCAGCATTTGAAAGCAAGCTTATAATAAGCAATCCAGAAATATTAGCAATTTCCAGAAACATAGAGAGAAGATGGAAATATTTATGCAGAGAAATAAAACAAACAAAAAAACTAGAACTGAAAATACACAAGAAAGAAACAGTAGGAGTGGAATGCCTCCAAGGTGCTCAGATCTCAGACCACAAAGAGTGGAATCAGGGCTCAGGTCAGGTGACAAGGCATGAATTGTGAAACTACTTTCAGAGATCTGGGGCGGTCAGCCCTTTCTCCCTTAAAACCCTTTTCCCATTTAGAAAAAAAAAAAATGCAGCTTGCTGCCAACGCTCATTTAATTTTACATAAACATGCTCTTTGAGGCTGAAGCAAATCTGACTAATTTTCAATGTGAAAATAAAATATAAAAACTGTTTTTGGAGTTATTTCTAAACCGAACTAACATCAGAATTGTCTGAATCATCAGAATCATCTATTTCAGAAAACCAGAATCATCAAGTGAATCTTTGGCCAACGACTGTTTGATAATGATGTTACTATAACCCATAGGAATGCTATGTTTTGTAGGATTGGACATTTTCAGCAATCAAGAATTACTATACTTTCTAAGTGGAAATACCACTCCTTAAAACAGAATGCTATAAATAGAATGATCTCTTTGTTTCCAAAGTCAATATACTAGAGCGAGGTGAAAATAATAATGAAAGCAAGATATTTTGTGGCAAAGTTATCTCAGGCTAAATGCTGCAGCCACAGGTGCCACCAGCGAGTATTCTCAAGGCAAATGGAAAAAGGATTAATTATAATGTTTTAGTTAGTTTTTCTCTGTGTTTCAGTCTTTATTTGTAAACTAGAGATGATAATAATGCCTATCTGATAGGTTGCCCTAAGGATAAAATGAGTAATATCTGTGAAGTCTCTGGAACAGTCCTGATACAAAATAAATATTATATCAGTATTATTTGTTGATACTAACTGGTTTTGAATGTTGTTGTATGGTAAAGTAATACTTTGTGCTGAGAAGCCAACATGAAACCATAAAAAAAAAAGACAAGCAAAGTTAGTAGAGGAACACCATGTACCTTGATATGGCACTGCTAAACCAATCCTGGAGCCACCTAACATTATACTTTTCATTAAGTTAATAACTACCACCATAATCTAAGCCAATGTTTGTCCAATTGTCTGTTCCTTGCAACAAAACATAGCCTAGTTAATAAAGTAAAACAAAGAGTCTGTCTGAAATAGGGATGAGTGTAAACATATCAGTTATCTCAATAAATGTAAATGGGTTAAATTTCACTATCAAAAGTTAGGTGAAAACAAGACAAAAACAGAATTCAGCCATTGGATGAATAGAAAACACATAAAAATTACAATGAAATGATGAAAATAAATGGGTGTAATTATTGCTGTTTAAACACTTTGTTTAATGAAACAAAATTTTAAAAATCCAATTTACAGTGGCAAGGTATTATACCAAGTATTCTCAAGAATCTTTTATCTAAATTTTAATTTCCTTAAGTGTAAAGGCTGTGTCTGTCTTGGTCATTTGTTTTATGCTCCAGTCAAATATGTGACTGGCATGATGTCCAATAAGTAATATTAACAGAATATCTCTTCTTGTTCTGAAATATCTTAAGAAGACAATCTAAGCTAGGAACATTATGTGATGTACTATATCAAAATAATTGTAAATTATACACCATTTCTGTTTGGTTTTTGAAGTTTTTAATTGGGAGCTAATATAAAGAGTGTTTTGTTCTGCTCTCTTTTTTTTAATCTGTTATGGGCACATAAACAGGAAATCATCAAGAATTTTCAGGAAGAGATCTGAAATCTTGGTGAAATCAAGACTGGAGTTTTCATATAATTATTAGATCATACATTGCTCCTGGCCGCCAAATGAGTTGTATTTTTAGCACAGTAGTCAGTTGTCTACCTTAAGTGATTTGAACAGATAATATCACCAACCTTATAAAAGGGGTATCGTAAGTCTTAGAAAAGCTAACAGAGGTAGAGACCTTAAAATAGGACCTAATGCATAGTTGGCCTTCAATAATGTTAGGTATTATTATTGCTGTAAGTCACTGGAGACCAGTATGAATTTGGTTCACACTAAGGACCTCATGAAATGGGTTCAGGGCAGTTTTGATGGGAGAGGAGGAAGGTTATGGCATAGAATATGATCTAGGCCGATAAGGGCTCCATGGAAAAACTTTCAGTAATCAGGAGAAGCAAAAAAAATACCTGCTATTCACCTGGGATAGGGATGGAGCCAAAGGGTAATGGAGAGATGTTGAAATGCAGCTTGAACTACTTTACAGCCTTTCCCATGGTCATCTCTGTTAAATTCCTCTTACTGGGGAAACTTCAAGGCCTCCTGACCTGCCCTAGGGACGTAGCCTTCTTCCTCACTGTCTGTTAGCAGGAACAGTAGAGAGGGGAACACTTCAAAGTGTCAGACTCCTGCTCAGAGCGGGAGATCTGAGAGCTGCCTCCACCCACTGGTATGATCCTCTACTCAGACAGCCAGAGATCAAAAGACTGTCTCCAGCTGCTTGCCTCTCCATGCACACATACCAAAAAGCTAATCACATTAGCTACTTCATAAGGAATAAATTGTTATTTCCTTGCCACTCTGATTCCCCAACTTCTCTCCCTGCGCTATGGCCAGTAAACGGCTTTCTCGCTATCAGTCTTTCCAAGAATTCTGTTTTCCTTATCTGTTATGTCACAAAAGCTATTTTATCTGGGTTTAGTGACCCACGTGTGCATTACAGGGGGAAGCCACCACCTGGGAAGAGTGGTTTCAGGATCTAGACATGCTTCTATCACCCATATAAAGGCCACCCCTTCTCTAGGCTCTATTATCATGATATTGCAATAAAAAACCTCCCATAGCCAAAAAAATTGAAAAGCAATTTATTACTTACTAGAAGAATAGCCAAAGGGAGAATATATTTATTATTCACAGAAAATTTTCTTAAAAGCCTCTTTCCCTTCTCATCTCTCTCACTTTCATGTCTCATAACTTTTCCAAAGTCTGACTTCTGCCTCATGCCATGGCTCCAAAGTCAGACTATACAGACTTATTTTGCTTCTCTTTCTTTTCCAGCTCAGGTTTTAAATATGCAGCCTTCTGGCATCTTCCAGTTTTCCTGTTTCCTCATTTTTTTTTAAATCCCTAGTTTACTCCTGCAGAGAAAGATGTGCCTAAAAGAGAAGCAGCACCTACCTGGAAGACTCAGGAGACAAAGAGGGAAAGGTAGGGTGAGATGGAAAACCCCCTTAATGGAACACATGTTCTTTTATTCCTTCATTCCCTCAAACCACTCTGCTGCCCTGGAGCTAGTAACAAAGAAATTAATACTTAACTAAAATGGTGAGCTATGACCTCAAGTGCATTTTTTCAGAGTGGGACACAGTGGATTATGCTCACCCTGAGGGTTATCTGAGAACATTTCTGAGAACCTGAGAGTCTCAAATGCCTGAGAGGTGGGAGCTGCATAGAGAGGAACAGGTAATGGGTAGTAGGGGCTGTGGGAATAGGCACCCAGCCTGTGCAATTGCTGCCACGTAAGAGCAAGGTAGAAGTCAATATCAGAGTCCAGTGTGTGGCCTGAAGCAGGTGAGCTCAATTACCAAGAATTAGCAAAGCAGGGGGTTGTTAGAAACCAGACAAGAGGCCTTGGGACTGGCGTCACTCTGATGTGAGAATATCAAGGCTGACATTAGCAAGGAAGCAGATTGCACATCAGAAAAAAAGGACCAAAAAGAGAAGAAGAGCTGCAGGCTCAGAAAGCCAGAGTATAGTGCATGGTTCCTAAGAGTTTGGCATTGACTAAATCATGGGATTCTTCTTTGTCATATATTTTTTTTACAGTTTCCTTGAGATATAGTTCACATCTCATAAAATTTATCCTTTTTAAGTGACCAATTCAATGTTTTTCCTGTGAAACTAGAAATGAATCCCCAAGATTTCCTGGGCTGAGCCTAACAGGATATGAGAAGCAGAAACTTCTAGATTGTGAGAAGAAACAAAGGAAGAAGAGAGATGCTCTATAGGAGAAAAATCACAGACAATAAGTGGGGAGAGCAAGAAGACAAAGTTTTGTTACTTTAATTCACCACTCCTATCCCCAGCCACCAGTGGCCATCCTGTACTGGATTCTAAACCCAGGGCCCTAAATAAAGTTTATAGCAGGTGATTTATCTCTCTGACAGCATTTCATTCTAGGTTTAGTTGAAGTGGCCCATGAGTTAGTGAACATGCTAGATCCAGGGGAAATTAGTATGAAGAAAATATAGTTCTTGCCCTCTAGGAACTGGCAAGTAACAGGCACTTGATAATAGTGCATACAATAAGAGTGATCATGTGTTATGCCCTCTGTGCTTAGGGGAGCCCAGAAGATGGGCATTTAACCCTGCTTGAGGGAAGTCTTCCTGGAGAAGATATCCTTTGAATTTTCTTCAAAGTGGTAGTTACCCAGGTGAAGAAAGAGGTAAAAAGTTTATGGATAAACTGCAATGATTTTTGATGACTGCTTGAATAATAACCTGAGGAACTTGTTTTTTAAAAGTACAGATTCCAAAGCTATGCCTTCAGAAATTCTGTTCTACAGTATGTGCAGAGGACTTGGAGGGTCTGCAGTTTACTTATTACCCCAGGTGACCCACTGCAGGTTGCCTGAGGGCCACCCTTGGAAATCTTTTGGGTAGAACGAAAAGTGAACTTGGTGCTGCTTCCTTCAGCCTGGTTAGGCTCAGCAGTCTTTCCTTGCTGACTTGGGCACAAGTTTGCTTGGGTGTGCACATCCACTTCTCAAATATACCCTTCCTTTAGCTGCTGGCTTAGGCTGTCAATATTTTAAGATCTTTGCTGTGGGATCACTGCATATTTTTCAGGTGCTTAGGTTTTTAACTGATCTCCCCCTGGGAGTATCCAGGAAGGAGTTGTGGATCCCTTTCATGCTGTATAAGAGCTCAGTAAACCTCAGGTGTATTTTCTTTCTGTTCTGAGCAGTCCAGCATCAATTTCTAACATACCGCATAGATAGAGCCTTGGTAATGATCTGGCCCCTCTGAGGTGGCTTGAAATGCTCCCATTCCGCACACAAGAAAATGAGAAACAAGCCCCAACACAGAGGTTCTAACTAACCTGGTTGTGTCAAACACTTATTTCCAACATGGATAACTGTATTCAATCTGCTTGGAAAAAATGACTGGTCCAAAAAATGGACACATCGAAACCTTGGAATTTTTAGCTGCATATCTACTGCTGTGTAGAAAAAACAGTTTCTCCTCTGTTGTCACACCAAAAGAATAAACACAGAAGACTTTTCTGTACACATGTGTGGGCTTTTTCCCCACACACCACCCACGCAATCAGTTCTGTAGTAGGCACCAGCCAGGTGTCCTCCCAACACAGTTCAACTGACACTAGCCACTGGAGATAGCATCAGATCCCACAGGTTGAGGCCTCTGTTCCTCAAGACTGCCCCTGGCTTCAGACGCCAATCACAAGCCCCAGGTTGTTTTACCTGTGCCTCTAACCGGCTATAAATTGGGGTTCCCCTGACTCCCTCTTGAGTTATAATTAATTAGTGTGAGCAGCTCACAGAACTCAGGGAAACACTGCTTTACATTTTATGGCTTACTACAAAGAACGTTACAAAGAATACAGATGAAGAGGTGCATGGGGTGAGGTATGCAGGTAGAGGCACAGAGCTTCCATGCCTTCTCCATGGGGTGTGCCATCCTCCAGGTTGTCCATCTATCTCATTGCTAGGAACACCGAGGCCTCTTAGCCATCGCCACAGATTCCAGCAGACTAGAGATTCCTCTCTGTGATTCTGATCTTGCTGACCATTATGGTCATTACATCCCCTTTGCCTCTGATGGCTAAGAGTTGCCACCTGAACTATGCCAATCTGCAATCTCATCATGCCGGTTGATACTAGGTCAACTTGTTTTTAGCAGAATTCACTATCATCAAGCCCCTGCCTACAGGGGACAGCCACCATGAGCTTCTCAATATCACTGGCTCTCCCCTCACTACTTATTTCCTTTGTGCTTTTGAGAAGGGAATCTTCTGCAGGCTTCCTGAGGAACCCGGTCAGTGAGTGCTTTGATAATAAGTGAATTCTGCCTTGCTCACCTCTATGAACCTTTTGATCCCTTCCACTATATTCTGTCAAGGAAGTTCTTGCATCTTTATCTCCTATACTATAGGGCATCTTTGTGTCCAAGCTCCAAGGAGCCATCTCAAATACACATTAGGATTATCTCCAGGGGCTTTTCCAGGACATTAAAACAAGAGTCACAAGACAATTCCCCATATTAATAAACTCTCTTTTATTTAGCTTTACATTCTGTCCCCACCACGAGTTCAGCATCCTCAAGATCTATTACCAGCTATTTTCTCGAGGTCCCACTACCGCTCTTTGGTGGGTGATAGTGTATTTCCCAGGAAGGCCAAGCTAAAACTTGACCTTAGTGATCAGTCTGTAAGAGAGAAGGCCTGCCTTTACTATTAGTTATCTACTATGGTCTGAATGTTTGGGTATCCCCAAAATTCATATGTTAAAACCTAATTAATAACCTGATGGTATTGGGAGGTGGTGCCTTTCGTAGGTGATTAGGTCATGAGGCCTCACCTCTCATTAATATGATTAGTGCCCTTATAAAAGAGACTCCAGAGAGCTGTCATGCCCTGCTGCCTTGTGAGAATATGGTGCAAAGGTACCATCTATGAACCAGATGGCATGTCCTCATCAGACAGTGACTCTGCCAGTGTCTTTATTTTGGACTTCCCAGCCTAGAGAAATGCAAGAAGTAAATTTCTGTTATTTATAAGCCACCAAGTTTATGGTATTTTTTTATAGCATCTATCTCAATGAAATCTTTTCCTTAGACTTCTCCAGGCAAGAGAAGGCTGCTCTTCTCCATCAGGGGGAACTGGGAGCATTTCTGTGCAGAGAAATATGAGGGTTCAAGGTCCTCAAGCACATCTATTCAGATGTCCTCATCTCAGACCTCAAGTGCACCCCTGCCCTGCTTTCCATCAGGGCCTTGACTTTAGCATATGAGACTTGCTGAGGATATGAATTAGCCTTCTTTGTAACCCAGTTATTCTAAAAATCAGATATTAAACTCAAATATTAGGTCTAATTTTGAGTACAGTCTGATACCACTAAGATAGGGGTCTCTTTCAATTCTCCCTGCAATGAAGCCCTATTGCTTTCATGAAATACATGAAAATACATGAGTTGCCTGCCCTAAGCCTATGTTTTCTTCCTCTGGAGCACTGAGGGCACCGAGCATCACCCAGAAAGCTTGTATTCATATCTCTCAAATGCTGGTGATACTAGGTAAGTCAATGTATCCCCTATCACTCAATTCATTACAGGTAAGAGTCTTACTAATTTTGATGTGACAGCATGCCAGTGGTTATCTTTATCTTCACTTACCACCACCACCGAGATCTTGCTGCCAACCATCATGAAAGCAACCCCATTTCAAGATAGCATTCTGAAAATCCCTTCCTGGAATTACATTCAGTACCAGTTTTCTTAGTTTGGGTACTCCCAGAAGTGAGAGAAATATTTGAGTCAGGTGTTTTACATGGGATATTATCTCAGGAAATATCAGTAGATAAGTAAGGAATTGAGATGTATGAGGAAAAGGAATCAACAAGAATTTGTAACCAGACACATTACCACGGTGGGTAACTGACACTTGAGTCCACTGGGACCAATGTAGAAATGTCCCTCAAAGTGATCTTCATCCAGGGAGGAGTTGGAGAATTTGTTCTTCAGATCCCAGAAGTCACTGCTTGGGAGCTGATCCTAAGGAATGTTAATTTTCCAGCATATCAGTCCTGCTGTGAAGGTGGTCAAAGCAGGCTGTAGGAACCAGAGATGCAAAAAAATGGAGGTACTAGCAGTTTGAAGTCAGGCCAGAATGCCCCAAAGCAGTAACAGTGAAAAGGTGTGGACACAGCATCAACAGCATTTGCTGAAGGTACAGTTGGTAACTTTTATATGTTTATTTAATTTGTTGATTAAATTGCTATAGGTACAGTTAGTAACTTTAATGTTTATTTAATTTGCTGATTTAAAAAATCCTGCAGGCTATCAAAAATCCATGGCAAACCACTTGAGGTCTCTAGAATAGTAATCTGCTAAACAATATTCTTTGTCTATGTTTGCTTATCTAAGAACTACTCCCACTAACAATACACGCACCTATTCTAGTTTTATTATTTTTTTCTGCAAGAATCTCTGGAGAGATAGCTGAAATCCAGACTGACTGTCTTAAATATCTCTCTGATTTACAATGCTAATAATTATACACAAACAAATATTGAATCAAGTTTGTCATGACTTCTGAAATAATTTTCCTTCTTATTACCTCTGCCTATGGGGTCATATTTAATTTAAACATTTACAATTCTGTAAACGTATATGTTCAGCCAAACCCTTGGCTTTGAGATGCCTCAAGCCTCATTGAATTTTGTATTCATGTCATTTTTCTCCAGATGAGTGGCTCATTTAGTAGAAGACAGAAAAGAAAGTTTCCTGGGATCTAGGCTTGTCTTTAACTTTAAAAAGGCTGTTACCACAGCATCCTCATTTTGAAGATGAGTCTTAGGCTCTTTCCAGGCACAACATTCTCTGAATCAATGATTTCTAGACAGTACTAAGCAGAAAAGCTACATCCCTCCAATAGCCCTGACAGGCTGTCTTGGCACCATATGGAGCTGCCTTCTAGCTCTTTCCTTGACTGTCTCATTCCTGTTCAGCTCAAGGGTAGAAATGTATGTTTCACTAATCACCGGAGTCACCTGACTCAGATCTATGAAATATTCTGGCTTTTTGCCATATGTTGTGTGTTATCCATAGCTAATATTTGCAGTGACTGGTGAATTTGTCTCCAACCGGCAATTTGAGGCAGAGAAGAACCGAATGAGTAAAATTGTGATTGTGATTCTTTCCTAAAACGGTTCCTCAAAATTCAATACTGTTACACTGGAAGCATGTTAATATGGGTGAGAGGCGAAATCTTCCTTATCTTATTATTATAGATCCTTTAAAAAGCTAATGAAAAATGCAGTGGGAGGTCTGTACAGAAGCAGAGCAGATGGGCCAGGGAAGCAGGAACAGAACTTCTGTGTTGTACGCAGAAGATAATCTTTCACAAGGTGAGGCAGTCTCGAATGTAAAGCTATTAGGACTTCCTCTCCGTAGCTTAAGAACATTGAACTTTAGTTGCTAGAGTAGCTTCAAATAGGTTCCTGAGAACTACCTTCTCTTCACAGCTGTGTTACTATGTGAGAGACTATAGAACACAACATATTGCTGTTTTTAAAAAAAATAGGTTGCAGTAAGATAAAAAGTATGAGGACGAGGGTACCTTTGGTCTTAATGGCTTTTGAAAAAAGTCATCATCCTGACTCCTAAGATTATAATGGCAGATTTTGTTCTACGGCTTTGAAGGACTTCATGGTGAACAATGGATTAATTTCACTCAATCTGGTCATTTCAACTGCCTTAATTATCACAGCATTGCTTAAACTTCAGTTTTCTTTTTAATGCCTCTTTCAGTCTGATCATCTCATGATCAAGAGGAGATATAGAATACGTACTATTATTTGCTCAATCATTTATTAAAATTAACTTTTTATAAAAAAATTAGCCATGTCCTAAACAATAATACCCTTAAAACTGTAGGTTTGCTAAGCTAAATATAATTTCTATTAAAAAATGCGTATTTTAAAGTACTTTACATGTATGGCTTAAATCATCATCTCTACTACCAGTGGTATGAAAGAAAGAGAATTTAGTTGTGCTTACCATACCCTTAGCCCTTTAGATACAACTGGCTCTCACCCTACCACATAGCACACTAGGAAGCCTTTTAAAACCAGGTCTGGACAGCACTGCCTCTCACAAGTGGTACTTATGTTTCCCTCCTTCATTCCAGATATCTTATTTTCGTCCTGAGTTGTATTTTCTCTGAAACAAACATTGTTCCACTCACTTATATTTCTTTACATTTGCCTGGCTAATCTTCAACAATAATAAAGATTTGCATGTGTCTTTCTTAAGTGGCAAAATGTTGACTCTTGTTTTTATCCAATCTGAGCATTTTGATGTTCTGATTTTGAAAAGTATAGATCCCTTATATGCATTTTTCTTAGTCTATTTTGTGTTTCTATAATAGAATACCACTGACTGGGTAAGTTATAACCAATAGAAATGTATTTGGCTCACAGTTCTGGAGGCTGGAAAGTTCAAGATCGAGGGGCTGCATCTGGGGAGACCCTTCCTGCTGCTTCATAACATGGCGGGAGGCATTCCATGGTGAGATAGTAAGAAGGAGCCGAGCTCCCTTTTACAATACGCCCACTCTTGTGGTAATGAAATTAATCTATTCATGAGAACTCTGCCTCTTAAAGGTCCCGCCTCTCAATACTGCTGCATTAGGGATTAAATTTCTTACATATTAGCTTTGGGAGATGGTATTAGTCTGTTTTTGCATTGCTATAAATAAATATCTGAGGCTGGGTGATTTATAAAGAAAAGAGGTTTATTTTGGCTCATGGTTCTGCAGGCTGTACAGGAAGTGTGGTGCCAGCATCTGCTTCTGGCAAGGGCCTCAGGAAGTTTATGATCATGGCTGAGGGCAAAAGGGAGCAGAAATATCACATGGCCAGAGAGGGAGCAAGACAGTTGGGGACGGAAGATGTTACACTCTTTTAAACAACAAGATGTCTCACTATTTCAGAGCAAGAACTCATTCATTGTTGTGAGGACAGCACCAAGCCATTCATGAGGGATCTGCTCCCATGACCCAAACACCTCCCACTAGGCCTCATCTCCAACACCAGAAGTCACATTTCAACATGAGATTTGGAAGAGACAAAATATCTAAACCATATCAGGGACACATTCAAATCATAGTAATTTGGGTTGTTTGTAGATGTTATCTTTTTTATGTATCCTGTTTTTCACACATTCTTGCTCTTTCATTGTTCAAAATTTTCCTTGTATCTTATAGACTACTCTATGACTGAAGTGTTTACTATTTTTTAATTTTTAAAAAGGTAATAAACAGATTTTGGAGAGAGAGCCTTTCACTATGTTACCCAGGCTGGTCTCTAACTCCTGAAGTGTTTACTATTGTAGATCTAGCACCTAGAATGGTGGTAGGGACTTGAGAGTTAACCCATAAATATTTTCTGAGTAAATGAATGTAGTAGTAAATGCCTTTTGCACTGTGGTTTATGTTTAAGTTAAATTTACCTGCTGATTATGAAAGTTTACAGCATGTTTCACCTTCTACTAGAGCAGTGGTTCTCAAATCTCAGTAGGTGTCAGAATCACCTGGAGGGCTTGTTAAACCCAGATTGCCTGGTCCCACTCCCAAAGTTTCTGATTCTATAGGTCTGGAGCATGACCTGAGAATTTGCATTTTAAACCAGATCCTAGGTGATGGTGATGGTGATGATCTGAGACACATACTTTGGGAGCTGCTGAATTAGAGATTATCTCTAAGTTTCACAGAAATCTCAAGCCTAGTTTCTTTTTCTCTATATTTTCTAGTTTTAAGAATAATACAATAACTTTTGGCTCTTGATTATTTAAATGAAATATTTTTTAGGATTTGAAATGATCTTATTTTTCTATTTTTCTGTCTTTGGGTTTTAGATCCACATTATTGATATTATTTAACTTGAAATTGAATTTTAACTTATTTATTGATCTTGTTTTTCTTGAGTCAGTGCTGTCTAGAATTTCAATGACAAAACAAAATCCTTTCTAAAGGGTTTTTAAAAACACTTTTCATGGCATAACCATGCCTTTCCCCTGCATAGTTAGAACATTATTCCATATAGGAGTACCTTTCTAAGGGCCCTATGTTTTGTTTATTTTATTGTATTTTTTTCCCACCTTCAAGCAAGAATCCTCTCTTTTTTCAGGCTCAATGATGCTAAATGGCAGTGTGATTTCTCTTTGACCACTTGAGTGATGTTAAAATCTCTGTGGCTAATCTTAGACTGGAGAAAGAGTTAATATGCCCAGACCTAGTCATGCTCCTGAGTCTAGAAGGCATGAACCAGAGGCAAGGATATAGCCTACTCCCATGGCCTCCCCTTTTTCATTGTAAGGAAGTTCCTATATAGATGACTAATTTGAAACACTTGTCTTCTACCAGAGGCAGTATGTGAAAAACTAGTTAGCTGAACAGTTTTCATACCTTTCCCTATCTCTGCTTTCACCTTTTGTTAATTGTTATTGACTGAATTGTGTTACTTGTAAATTTATGGGTTGAAGCCTGAATCCCTGATGTGACTGCATTTGGAGATGGAGCTTTTAAGGAGGTAATTAAGATTAAATGAGATCATAAGGATGGGGCCCTAATCCAAAAGATCTGGTGTCCTATAAGAATAGGAAGACACACCAGAGCTCCTTGCCCTCTCTGTGTGCAGGCACAAAGACAAGGCCATGTGTGGACACAATGGGAAGGTGCTGTCTGCAAGGTAAGGAAGGAGGTCTCGCCAGAAACCAAGCCTCCTGGCACTTTGATCTTGGACTTCTAGCCTCCAGAACTATGAAAAATAGTTATTTAAGCCACACAGTCTGTGATATCTTCATATAGCAGATGAATACACCAACTTTGCATCTTAATATGTGATGCGGGCTTCAAGATTGCCACTCCAGCTATTACTACCCTCACTTCCTATAGTGAGATGTGTGTCCCAGGGTCTCCACTTAGCCTGTTGATAATCTCACATTTTTATTGTGCAACGTGTATTATCCAGTTGCTTTTCTCCCTATTGTTGAATTTCTGGTGAATAATTATAAGTGTTGGTGAGACTGGGAGTATGGATGGGAAGGAGTAAACATCTCTGAATGCCCTGACGTGCTACTTCTGTACAGTGGTGGATGGTTGAGAGGCTTCTTCTTTGGTAGCTTCTGATATTGGGAGATAGAGCAGATTATGTTAAAGTCTTTTCCTGCCTCTTCTGTATCTACATTGATGGGTCCCAATATTTAGCTGACTGCTCCCTTTTCTCAATCCTACTATCAACATGTGCTTAAGGTAATTCTTCTCCAAAGATTGGCATTATCAGTGCTGCCAGTGCTCATTTGACATGTCCTTATAGGCATTACAAGGAACTGTGGGGGAGGATGAATTGGGCCTATGTAAAATATCTACCATTATAATTTGAATGCCCCCTTCTTCCTGGATTTGGCTTAAGGGTCAATCTTGAGTGAGGACGAAGGCCCAGCTGTGACCATGGTGGGAGTCAGAGTTGGAGGTCAGCCTGTGACTGGGCTTAGGGTCAATTTCTGGCTAGTATTGCTAATTAGTGTAAGCCATGATGAAACTGAACTCGGCACTTTCAACTCTAACCACCCAGGGCACCAGAAATTCCTTCACAGAATGTGAGAACCTGAAGACAAACTTGCTGGGTGTCTATGGGGTAACGAATGTAATGTTCAGTTTAAAAAAAGTTTAAAAATGCTTTTACAACACTGGGGCTCTAGAATTATCTTAGATGACTTAAATGTCGTAGTACTTCTAGTGTTTATTTCTATTCAGAAGCTTCTCTCAGTCCAACAAACCCAAGTGACTAGGAAAATAAAACGTAAGGTAGACAGAAAACCCAGGTTTCCTCAGACGCTCCTGAGGTAATGAGACATATCTAGCAAACAGAGCCAGAAGAATTTGTTTTGCTTGATTACAGCACCCATTGATTTTATAAATGCTCATGTGTTGTGGTCATGTCCAGAAGACTCACAGATTTGCTTCATTCTGTGCAAGGAGGGAGCTATTGAGTGGGAGAGAGACCGTGGGAGAACACTTCCTTGAGCTGATAGTAATGAGGGAAGGTGGGTGAGCCCTTTCTTGGTTGCCAGATTCAACAACAGTGCCACTTAGAACACCTTCCACCCAACACCCATGGCAAGCTGGCCAGCTTCAAGTGGAAGAGAGGCTCTGGTGAAGGGCTTCCCTTATTTTCTTGTTGATTCTGGGGAATGTTATCTAAGTCAGAAGTGACTAAGTGGGAAAACATCTACCAGAGGTATTGGCAAGTGGAGAAACTCCTAGGTAGCATCTGCTCCTATCCTTACTTTCTCATTTTGGAAAATACATTTAGCCCTAATGTAATAGTTTCTTGCACCCAAACTGACCAAATAAAGCTGCTTAAACATAGCATTGTCTCTTATCTATCTGCATAGGCTGGGGCCCAGACCATCTCTTGGTAAGTGTGCCAAGTCTGTTCCCAGAGTGTTTTGGTGCTTTCGTGCATTCTTCATGTTCCTTCTCAGTCCACCACCACAGCCCTGACTGCAGCTGTGGTTAAAAGGTCACTCTGACAATCAGTGGGGTGGGAAGTGCTGCAGGTAGGCAGCCTGCACAGCCTTCTCACAGCCTTGCCTTCATGCTCTGTGCCCTCCACCTCACCCCTGGGCCCCCAACTCAAACTTGTTCTGTACCCTATCTCCTGCAGGATCCTGGGCATTCCTGGCAATAAAATCATCCTCAGCTGTGTGTGCCTTGGAAGTTAGTGGCTAGTGGGTTTCGAGGTTATTCAAGGTACACATGGCCCTACCCACACTAGGACTTTTGGCTGATTCATCTCAGATTCTTTTCCTGTTCACCTCTGAATGGGTTCTTTCTATTGACTCATTCTTGAGGTGGGATCTGCACCTAGCTCACTCGGTTTCTGTAATTCTTAAGCTTTATTCTTGTAACTCAGTTCAGTCTTTGTTATTTGGAAGTTGAGGAAGTAGGTGTGTGCTAGGAGGGGGTGGAGAAGTAAAGTAGGCTGATATGCCCCCTCATCTGCTCAGGAATCTAAGCAACAGGGAGACTAAGCACCGAAAGCATATAGCCAGATGGGGATCAATTCATTAGTTTTAATTATTAGTCAGTCAAGTACAAATAGCCGATAAAATACTGGGCTCCCTGATATAGCTGATTTTGTAGAAATAGGGATCTGATCACTCTTCCCCAGTTCTTAAACTTAGGACTTGTCAGTTTAGATAGCTCTGTTGTCTGGGAAACTCTTAATCGGCCAATAAGCTCTTAGGGTCATGCGTTTCACACCTGGAACTGGCAAAATTGAGACAACAAAAGATTAAAATATAGGCCTCACTTATCTTTAACTTAGGAAAACTGAAACTCACTGCATGCTCCACATTCGGTACAATCAGATTCTTTTGTCTTTTTTTTTTTTTTTTTTTGGTGAAGGATTTGGCCTTGGCTTCATGGAGTCCTCCAGACCCTCCCCCCTGTAGGCCTAGGTGCACAAGTTCCCCTTCCATGTAGACTGGAGGACTTGGAGTAGAAATATTGGTCTTTGTTTCAAAAGCATTGAGCTTAGTCCTGTATTTTTCTTCCTAGTCTGCCACTTCTTCCTGGTCTGCCACTACTTGAAATCCTCCAGTGAGCAATCTATTTTCTCTGAAAAACATTTTTTCCATTTTATCAAAGATATTTTAGAGACAACGCTTTCACAAATAGAAGAGAGCTCCAATCATTGAGATTTCCAGTCTTATCTGTGCAGGTCTGGTGAAGAACATACAGATAGAAGCATCGGTAATAACAGTACTTTACAGATTCAAGTCCAGAGCTCTAAGATTTTCAAAGCGCTTTCATGCCATCATTTTATTTCATCCTTCAAGAGCTCTGCCAGTTGTATAGAACAGGTAGCTCTGTTTAGCAGGTTCACATAACTTGAGGGGAACTGCCCAAGGTCTCATGGATACTAAATGACCAAACCAAGAATAGAATCCAAATATTCTAATTGCTTCAAGAGACCAGTTTTATAAATTGCTTCATGCTTCACTCTACTCCCCATGAAAAAAATTTCTGCTTGGCATTTGTATGGGTTGAATTATCCACCCCCTGCCCCTCATCAAATGATGATATATTGAAGTCTTAACCCCAGTAGCTCAGGATGTGATCTTATTTGGAAATAGGGTTGCTATACAGGTGAAGTTAAGTTAGGATGCATTAATACTGGAGTAGTGTGGGCACCTCATCCAGAATGACTCTTCTCCTGGTAAGAAGATGGCCATGTGAAGACAGAAGTAGAAATTGGAGTTAGACATCTAGAAACCAAGGGATGCCAAAGATTGCCAAAGAAAGACTAGAACCTAGGAGGGGGCAAGGGGGATTTGCCTTCATGTTTCAGTGGGAGCATTGTCCTGCTGACATCTTGATTTTGGATTTCTAGCTTTCCACAACTATGAGACAATAAGTTTCTTCTTCTTTTTTTTTTTTAAGCCAACCAGTTTTGGTGCTTGGCAGCCCTGGGAAACTTGAACAGCCATCATACAAGAGCCTCCTGGTGACAGTTCAGAACAATTTGAGTCCTTTCATATTCCTTCTCTTCCTCTCAATTACTTGTTCTTTTAATCTTCTTAAATCCCATTTTACCTTTTGATAGACTCTGTGATGTATTCTTGGAGTGGTATGGTTCCACTTTCTTCTTTTTTTTCTTTTTCCTATGACTTCTTTTGAAATCCTGCTCATTTTTCAATATTTTATTTAAGTACCACTTTCCCTATGAAGTTTTTTTTTTTAACCTACTTTCTCCCTTCCTCTGCCATTGCTTGTCATTTAGGGCATTATCACTCTTACAACAATCACAGTCAGAGTTCTATTAAAGTATTATTTGTGTGTCCCCTGCTTTCTCCAACTTAACCAACAAGCAAGCAAACAAATGAAACCTGGGTTATCCTTAAGGTATTTTCTGTTTCAGTTCTCTGTTTTCTGGTGTTGATTGGGCACAGTGCTTGGTGTGGAATAGGGAGAACATAGTGGCATCTAGTTGCATTGGGTTGCTTAGAAGCCAGAAACTTCAGCATGCTATTTTTGGTTGTGTATATGTGTGTCACATGGATTATTCTTAACTTTTACTATGGACATTTTCAACATATACGAAGGCAAAAAGGAGAGTAAAGTGAACGTCCACGTATTAGCGGCTGAAACAATCTTTAACTTACGGTCAGTCTTGTGTCATCTCCGCTTATCCTCCTAGATCAGATTACTTCGAAATAGATCCAGAACCTCATCTTATTCCATGAGTAAATACGTTTATCTTTTTGTAGTTTGTGTGCTTTTCATATGAATGATGTATTACAAATAAGATAATATCATATCAACTAACATTTTCTGAGCACACTCTTTGTGCCAGCCACTGTGCAATAACATTTTATCTCATTTAATCTTGAAACTTTCAAACAATTAACTATTATTATCATGATCCTAATTTACAAATGAGAAAACTGGGGCTTAGAGAGACTGGTTACTACAGATTGAAGAACTGGGCAGTGACTGAAGCATTTACAGAATCCAGAGTGCTGACTCACGGGACATTGCCCCTTCTACTCCCAGGAGTAACTCGGACAGGAACGTATGCTTGAGCAAGTAGTGGATGAGATCAATATAAACTTGTTTCAGTATTACTTTCAGATCAAATGGGTCATAATGTGTGCATTCAAAACATAGTACTCTGCTGAAATTAAATAGTGATTCTTAGTTTTCTCCTCTGATGCTGGTGTCATGATCTGGTGTAATCACACAGCTTCACTGTGTTTTAATTATTTGATTTACTCTCTCATTTATTCATTTCATAGTCATTAGTGACTGTCTGCTATGAGTCAGGCACTGGAGATTCAAACATAAATGATGGACAGCCCCTGAGCTGGAGGAGGGGCTGAGTTATATCTTTATTTAAAATTTGTTAATGGCTTGTCAATGAACACAGAGAAATGTCCTTAATTGTAAGTTGGATTTGTCGGGGTGAGGTGGCTGGAAAGAGTCTCAGGGAATTGATGATCCGTGTGTTTCTTCCCCAGCATCTTTGGCTCCCAGACATTTGGAGGTGAGTGACAAGGACCTTCATCTCCCAATTCATCTCCTTTGTCTTCCCTTCACAGCACCAACTAATAATAGTACTAAGAGCTGACGTGGTAGTTGGCTTGTTTTCACACTTGCCATGTGTTTATTTATTTAATCTTCATAATAACTCCATGAGATAATTGTGAGTTTTATCTTCATTTTACAGCTTATAATACTCTGATGAACAGAGTTTAAGGTACCAGAATTGCAGGCTTAGTGGCTTGTCTCCAGAGCCTTTCTTCTCAGCTGATACAACACACTTGTCTGGAAAATTAATTTGCTCTTGACTTTGATGAGTGTTAGGTCCCAAACCCTTACTAGAATGTGGAATAAAGCTAAGAAACTTTCCTCGTTTAATTATGTGAACGTTATCAATTGTCAAATCCCATATTTATGTATGTCTGATTTTAAGCTACACAAGGTGAATTTAAATAAACTTATGCATACAATATTACAAGAGTTAGGCTACTGTATGATTCCTGAATGCACCAAGCTATTCCAGCTTCCTTCTGGAACTCCCTCTGCCATTTAGCCTTTCCACCACTCTTCTTTTGCTATGTTCCAGTCTTTTATACCTCAATCCCCTGATTCTTCCATGACCACCTCTCCAGCTATGATACTATCCTTTCTTTGTGCCATTACCCAATATACACATGCCTTAATTGTAACTCTGCCATGCTGTACTTGTCTTATTTGTTCCACTTTTGCTCTCTATTTGAAAGATTGAGAGCTGATGTCTTATTTTCATCATGCAAAGTACCAGTAATGTACCATGTATAATTTACCTTCTACTTAGTAAATTTGGGAGCTCTGAATTGGAATCTGAACAAAAATTCACTCTGTTCTGAAATATGGCAACTTTCCATGGTTGGAAAGAATAATTAGCAAAGTCATAAACAAGAATCATGGTTTTGATAGATGATGATGCTTAGCTGAATCTTATTCATTGATTACAGGAAATAACATATTAACGGGGATCCTGCAGTAAAACGCAACTTATAGAAAATACATATAATTCTACTTAAAATTATCTGAGATCTTAAGAGCTTGAGGAAAATTTGAGGCCATATAATACAGAGATTTCCCAAACTGGTTACACATTAAATCACTTGGGAAGTTTATTTCTAATACATTTTCCAATACCCTTCTCTCAGGTTCTGGTAAGGCCTTAAGATCCACCAGGGTGATTCCGCTTCAGCTAAACCATGGACTACTGTTTTGGAGGCAGTGCTCTAATGCATCATCCTTGCCCCTACTCTACTAGGCTGGTAACTCTTTCTAGTAAATGTGAAACTTCAAAGGATTTCCTTCCTATTTGTGGGCGCTAGGCACTTTAATAAAGGTAGGATATCTTATTTTATCCAGATAAACAATGTTGTCATTTATTTTCATTTTATTTTGATTAAATCCTATTTTGATTAAAACTTTAGTAAGTAAATGACAGCATTATTTTTCTGGGGCTATAATAAGGTGCTAATTCATGGGCTTGCTTACTAGTCTTTTCGCTGCCTGTATTAGTCCATTCTTGCATTGCTATAAAGAAATACCTGAGACTGGGTAATTTATAAAGAAAAGAGGTTTAATTGACTCACAGTTCTGCAGGCTATATAGGAAGCAAGGCTGCATCTACTTCTGGGGAAGCCTCGGGGAGATTTTACTCATGGCAGAAGGCAAAGCAGGAGCCAGCCCTTCACATGGCTGGAACAGGTGGAAGAAAGAGAGTGTAGAGGGAGGTGCTACACACTTTTAAACAACCAGGTCTCATGAGAACTGACTACACAGTACCAGGAAAGGATGGTGCTAAACCATTCATGGGAACTCCACACCCATGGCCCAATCTCTTCCCACCAGCCCCACCTCCAACACTGGATATTACAACTTGACATGAGATTTGGGAGGGACACAGGTCCAAACCGTATCACTGCCAATATTTATTTTGCAGACATTCCACTTTGATCTGGGAAACTGAAATATAAGTAATAGAATTAGTCCCAGTACAATTTACTTTCTGCCCTACAGAGGGTAATAGGATCCAATAATTCCTGGTTTGCAAGGTACCATTGTGATCCCCAAATAAATCTTGAGCATTTGCAACAAGTGGTTATCCAGAGAGTGCTTGATCTTACTTAAAAAGTCCGTGGGAGACGGTTCCATCTGAGGCCAACTCTAATTATTAGAAAGTTCCTCTTTGAGATAATCTATGAGCTCTCTTCCAAAACTTCTGTATCTTGGTCCCAGTCATTCTCCCAAAGGAGCCACAAACTATACATGTGCTGTTTTTCTTACAGGACAGCCAAGCCATTCAGGCACTGATGACAGCTAACACACCCTGTTGGCTCCAGTCATAAACTCTATCACCGAAAAATACACATGCTCTTCTTTTATTCCCAGTAAAACAAGTAGCAAAATGATCAGAAATGTCAATTATCTTATCAATAAAGGCAGACATCACTCTTGCCTTAAAACAGTTTGGACAAATGAATATAAATGAAGTTAAGTTCTGCGGCATAAAGGAAAGATGGTTCCTTCCTTGCTGTCCCTCTGTTTCCCTCCACCAGAATAAGCCCCTTGGGTAACCAATGTCCATTATCAGGCCTGAAATCACTAGACACTGCTGAACCGATTTGGGGTTCCTGGCAGCCTACCAGAACAGTAATATAAGTCAAGCTGTTTGAAAGCTCACCAAATTGTAATATTAACCTTGGAAGATAGATGCAGGCTGATTTACAAATCTTATTTTGATCATTAACATGCACCAGTGAGAGAAAACAAACAGTAGCCTTTCCCTGCACATCTATTTCTTGTTTGCCCATGCTAATTAGTAGAATTTGCATAAATACATAAAAATCCTGTGTGTTTTTCAATGTATTCAGAGCTCATTTCTCATTAACTTCAGCAAATATTCCAACACTGCACAGAGATGACTCACCCTCTTTGACCAGGCCAAGCCCAGGAGCAGAAGCATCCCATCTCCCTGTCTTCTATTTATGGGTATATGGAATTAGAGCATATATCAGGCCTATGAGGAACCTTACAATTCATCTGACTAACCACCTTTGTTCACAGATTGAGAAATTGAGACAGAGAAGTTAGGCTGTCCTAAGCCACACTCCCAGAACCTGGGTCTCCAGAATAAGCAAATGAGAAGATGCTTCCATGACAGTGGCACTAAGGAAAGGCTTTATAACATGTATTACCCTAATGTTAACATGCTCCACCCTTACTTTCTCTTTATTAAATGCTGAGAGAAGAGAACTAGGAATTGGTATTAAGCCTATGTAGTGATTAAAAGCATGGGTTTTCCATCACAGCGAAGTGGATTTCACTGCCAGCTCTCAACCAAATTAAAGTCCACTAAAAAAAAAAAACAGTTGATAATAAGCAAGACAGCTTTCAAAAATGGGAGTAATGGGGGGGGGCATGTTGATATAGCAATTATAAAATGCATTACAAACTTATCACAACATTACTGTAATAGAAACAGAGTGCTGCTGGCTCAGGAATCTACAGCCAGTTTCTATGCAATAAAAAAAAGGCATAGCCCACCTTAGATGAATATAAACCTATATGACTGTGTATGATTTAAAAAACTTACAAATGAAGCTCGAATTACTCAGGAAATGGTCCTGGAAAATTGGCTAAGTGGAGGGAAAAATCAAGTTGCACCTAAATCAAGTTATACCTATACATTGTACATTAAAAATAATTCTAGTTATATCAACAATTTTAATATTAAAAGTTAAAACCATATAGAAAAATCACAAAAACAGAGGCGAACATTTTACCAATCTCTGAATGGGAAAAAGATCCAAGCATAAAATTATTAAACAAATTAACAAAATAAATGAAATATTTTATTACAGAGAAACTATACCTACTGTATTAAAACAAAAAATCTCTTCCAAACATGCTCTTTTAACTTGAGGGACTGTTTCAAACTTGATCAGAAGTCAAGCAGTCTTTTTTATAAACACACTCTTTATCCCTCAAGATGTTCCCATTTTTACCTCTATATTCTCGCAGAGCTGATAAGTAGAATGCATTTCAGGCATAAAGATAAGGTGTAAAGGGTCAGTCTGGGTAGAGAAGAATGTAAAGATCTGATCTCCACCTGTGCAGAGCCCCTTTCTGGTGTGTTTGATCTGTGTTGAATTCTTGATATCTATTCTCTGGCCTCTGACAGCTGACCAACTGAGAGCTGAGACTGTGTATTATTCCTGCCCCAGACCACTTCCATCATATTTTCCATATTTCTGGTGTACGCCACAATCAGTGGCGGTTTAGTATGTATTGTTGTATAACAAATTATCCTCAAACTCAATAGTTTCAAACAACAAAAATTTATTTCTGTGGATCAGAGAGCAGGTCATGGCTTAGGTGGGTCCACTGGCTCAGGGTCTCTTACAGACTGCCACCAGGGTGTCAGCCAGGGCTTCAGTCATGTCCAGGCCCAAGTTGGGGAGGACCCAGTTCAAAGCTGACTCATGTGGTTGTTGGTAGGACTACAGGCAGACCTCAGGTCTTCATCGGTTCTTTACCATGTGGGCCTCTGAATAAGATTGATCACAACATGACGGCTGGCTTCCCCGAGAGTGAGGACTCCAAATGAGAGAGAAAGCAAAAGAGGTCCCTATGTTCTTTTATAACCTAATCTTGGAAGTGACATTCCATCACTCTGCTGTACACTATTGGTTAGAAGTGAGTTACTGAATCCAGCCCATACTTAAAGGGAAAGGTTCACACATGGGTGTCAGTACCAGGAGGTGAGGATGAGTAGGGTCCTCTTAGAGGCCGACAATCACAATAGCTGTGGTCCTCTGAGGGCTCTGCCCCATGCTGTTCCTGGTTCATGGTGTATTCCACAGCTCCAGGCAAATAGGGAGACCCTGCAGCAGAAACAGCAGGCTTTTTTGAATCATGGATCAGTAACAGAGCATAAACTGGAAGTGGCTGCAGCCTGCTTCGGAAGCGCAGGTACAATGCAATGAGGTAAAATCTCAACACTCCTCATGCTGACCACATCCCAAAAATTGGCATCTGGGGCCTTGGTGGCATTTCAGAGGAGCAGAGCTGAGCTGAACTGAACTGTACTGTGGTTTGTTCATGATAAAACAGATGGCATCAAACAGAACCTGTAGGAAGTGCCAGATTTTAACCATTACTACGGAGACATAGTACTTTGATCTCAGAGTAAATCATTTTTTTCCAAATAAACTTGTTTGCATTTAGAAAATGAGCCTGGGGTAGTTATTTTTATTTTCGTAAACCCAGAGGAGCAACGTCTACACACATTGGACCTGAAGCCAAAAATTCAAATGTCTCTGGGACCAAGCGAGTGTGAGTTGAGCCAAGTGAGAGAGAAAACAGAGCAGAAGAAACCATGAGGATGCAGAGAGGCAGACCTAAATAAGGCATTCAAATGTAATACAAAGCAAAACACAGTGCATACCAAATAAAATATGGCTGTGAGCTGAATATTGTCTAAAGAGTGCCAAAATGTGAGTCCATAGGCCTAGCAGGAAGAATAAAATTCATAAACCAGATATGTAGCAGATATCCCAGAGACTCCTCAACAGGGTTTGAGATAGGGCCATTCTTACGCAAATCCAGAAAAGCTACCTGTCTCGCTCAAGGGTGAAGGAAGTTGTGGCTAGAACTGAGGCCTCCTACCTCTGAGTCCTAGACTCTGCATAAAAACTTAAAATATTTATATTATTTCTGATCCTGGCACCTCAGCTGATACAACCCTTTCCAAGTAAACCCAGTAATTACAGAGGTGGAGCAGGATAGTTATGAGTCTGCAAGGGACCAAGTGGCTTCCCAGGCAAGTGTGCATACAGGATCCTCACCGTGAATATGCTGGAGCCCAACATAGAGACAGATCTTAGGAAAAGGCTTGCTTTTTGAGGGTTTCTGTAGACCTCTTAAGTCTTGTTGAACAATAGAAATGCCTAAATAGGCTACAAACAGGCCATAATTCCCTATTAAATGACTTACAAGGGCTCAGGGTGGAAGCATACCTAATCTTCATTGCAAAGGGTGACATAGAGGCTAAAACAGACAATCCTGGGCAGTGTGTGGCAGTACTAGGCAGCTTTTCTAACCATCAAGGCTGATACCAGTGCAGTCAATGGGACGTAGCATGCTCAGGAGGAATTTTCATCATTAGCCTTGTTGATTATGGAACACAGCAGTAGCAAATGTAGCTGATACAAAAACTCAGGAGTCAGGCAGATGCAGTCCAAAGTGTTAATTTCTTATCAGAAGACCCAGGATGGGGAAAAAGCACCAATTTTAAAAACAAAGTAATGGCAAAAGTTAGTGGGGTAGCAGGGACCCATACTATTAGGAGAAGGTGAATGTGAGCTCCTAATCTAAAGAGGGGACTAAACATCTAAGTGGGAAAGCTGTTGGAAACTATGCAAGAAGAAGGTCTAATTCTCTGTATGGAATAAAAAGAGAGTAAAATCAGGTTAAACAGGGATGCAAAGACTATGTAATTCCAAAGTCTACAAACAAATACCCCAACTCACTGCCTCAAGTAGGCTTGAGTTAATAATTGGTTTAGGGTCAAACAGCACAGTTAGGAGCATTGGTGGACCTAACAGCTAAGGATTGAGGAAGGCTTAGGGTACATTCAGGAGTTCCCATTGCATTTTGGAAGCTCCAAAGAAAAGCCCAGGGAAAGTTGGTAATCTTTCTGAAGATTTGAGTTATAAGAGTCAGTCATTAGAGTATATAATTTGGTTAACGTCCAGGTGATGTGATACATTCTGAGGTCACTCCTGGCTCCAATGAGAACCAACTCCAAATTCATAGCCTAATAACTAAGCCCAGCTCAAGGGACAACCCTTTTAATATGTGGTTATTAAATAGTATTAATAGTACTATTAGATAGTATGTGGGGGAAATGGTAGAGATGATAGCGACTGATACTAATATTAAGAATAGAAGAATGAAACACTGGATTTATTGATGAAAAAATATGATGATAGCTAACATTTATTAGGCATAAATTAGCTATGTGTCAGGAGTTTTGCATGCATTGTTTCTATTTAATCCTGTCCACTATATATTATTATTGCCATTTTACAGATATAGAAGCTGAATCCTGGAATATTTAGGTAACTTTTCCAAGGATTCACAGCTAATTAGAAGAGATGGGACTTCAAATTAGGACTGTCTGACTCCAAAGCCTGTGAAATTAACAGGTCCACATTAGAGCAGAGAGTTAATTGGTTCCCTGTGGTGGCTCTAGCTCAAGGCATGCTAAGTAACTCTGTGTTGAAAAACTGATTTGGGAACTGTAGATAGGGGGCTGAAATAACTGAAAGATGAAAACATTTAAAAGGGAAGGGAAGGGAAAAGCCTGGGGTTAAGTGTCTCATTCATACAAATACAGCCTTGCTGTATTCCTGCAAAGCAGAAAGAAGCTTTCCTGCTTGGTACAAAGCTACATGAGTCAATCCAGTGCTATGTATCATTGCCAGGGTTGATGGGGGACAAAAGGAAGCCCAGGCCTGATGCACACCTGGACTCACATAGGGCTGCCAAGGTCCAGGCTAGTGAAGACTGGCAAGGCCAGTCAGGAGATGCAGATGATATGGCATTTATTTATTAAGCACAGACTACGGGGCAGGACCACTACCAAACCTCTTCTAGGCCTGCGCTCTTCAATATGGTAGCCCCTGGATACATGGGACCATCCAGCACTGGAAATGTGGCTGGTCTAAATTGAGCTGTACTTTAAATAAAAAGACATACCAAATTTTAAAGACTTAGGAAAAAATTATATTAAAAAATTCATTAATAATTTTTATATTATATATGGAAATTATACTTTTTTGATATATTAGGTTAAATTAAAATATTATTAAAAATAATTTTACCTGTTTCTTTTTACTTTTGTTTTTAACATGGATGGCTACTAAAATTTTAAAATAACATGTGTGGCTCACATTTCTGGCCTGCATTATGCTACCAATGAATAGCACCGGTCAAGACATTGCCTTGAAGGTCTCAGAAACACTATGAGTCAATTCATAATTATAAATTACAAATGGTAAAAGCAAGGCTCTGAGACAGTATTTCTGAGACAGATTTTCCAATGCCCCACTGGTCGGAAATAAATACAGCCTCTGACAAACACCTGTAGGCTGCCCTGTGTGAATTTCCTATAGCTGCTGTAACAAATTATTACAAATTTGGAGGCTTAAAACAACACAAATATATTTTTTCATAGTTCTGGAAGCCAGAACTATGAAATTACTTTCACTTGGGATGAAGTCCAGGTGTAGACAGGGCCGTGCTCCTTCTAGAGGCTCTAGAGAAGAATTCATTTTCTTGATCTTTTCAGCTTCTAGAACTGCATTCCTTTGCTCTTGCCTTCTTCCTTCATCTTCGAGGCCATCAACATGGCATCTTCAGATCACTTTCTGCTTCTGTCAAGTCACCTTCTTCTATGCTTAAATTTACTTCACTTTGGGCCCACCTGGCAAATCCAGAATAATCTCCCTATCTCAAGAGTCTTAGCTTAATCACATCTGCAATGTCTTTGCCATAAAAATGTTGCTATTGATAATAACTGACATTATTGGTTAGTCATAGGTTGTATTTCTAGAGTCCTCTCCTATTCTTAATCTTTTTCAAGATTAACTACTATTTGACAGGTATTATGCTAGAATTGCAGACAAAAAAATAATTAGGACACAGTCCTGTTTCATTAGTAAAGGAGAAAACATGTAAATAACTAATTGCAATGCTCCAAAATAAGTGCCCTGATGAAGGTATTCACATCATTATAGTGGGACAAGAGCTGCCTCGACAACAACTTAAATGTGGTACTTTCAAGCTCTTCAAAATATTTTCTCATGTTTATTTCATTTGATACTTGCAAAATCCCATGAGGCTAACAACTCTTATGTAATTCTAAAATTATTTAAATTAACAGTTAAAAGTAAGGAAAAGAATTCCACAATGCATGTTGGGCTGGGGAAGAAACTAGCGATATGAAGTGAGTTGTGTGAATTTTTCCAGTGTAAGTCAGTGGGAGATCACATTGGGGTCTTACGACTCCTTGTCTACAATTCCTCCCATATCCACAAGTGGTTCCTAAAAGCTGTCTCTGCCTAATACAAGATACTGAGCATGCCATGCCACATCTATGCCACGCCTGCCTGTTTCTGCAACAGCACTCAGGGTTTACTGAATACTCTATCCTGTGAGTGATTCATGATGCAAACCAAAGGCCAAGAGCCCTAGCTTTCTGGTCTCCAGGATGCTGTAAATTAAGATGTCCAACTATGAACTCTTCTCTCTCTTCTTTCAGATGTTCAGTTACTGTACATCCTCTACTACTACCTCAGATAGAGCTTGAGTAGTCAGAAATTAGCAAGTATGTTGTCAAAGACATCATAAAAACTTCCTTGTCTTTCAAGCTCATGGGCTCAATTGTTATTTCTTTCCTCACTATTCAAGGAAGAGAATCGCTATTCATCATCACACTTAATGTGGGTCCTTAATTTTATAAAATCAAACCAACAGAATGCTGATATGTAAAACTGCCTGAATGACAATTATCACCTGAAACCATAACTTTGATGTTTA
This sequence comes from Pan troglodytes, assembly GCF_028858775.2. NCBI lineage: Eukaryota > Metazoa > Chordata > Mammalia > Primates > Hominidae > Pan > Pan troglodytes. The sequence goes on from NC_072410.2 coordinate 43,498,419, forward strand.
TTGGGTCTTCCCTATGTCTCATTCCTTTCGCCCTTTTCATCCCCATCCTTGAGCAAAAAGGCCTCTAGGTCCCACTCTTGGCGCTAGAAGTGTTAATAGAGGAAAGAAAGATACTGACAGCTAATTCCTGAGGACTTGCATGACGGTTTGGCAGGTGGTGGGAAAACAACCTAAACCTATCATATACAGAAAATGCGTGGCATACAATCTCAGCTGTAAAATACAGAAAATGAAAGGGACTCAGGACAGGAGGAAAATTAAGCAATACTAACAGGATAAAAAGCCATTTTGTAGCAATAAAAAATGAAGTGGTGTACCCTGGTCTGGACCTTCCTAGTGTCCAGATATAACTATAGGTCATAAAGGCTGGAAGAAATTTGAGAGACCGTCTTGTCCATACCCTCAAGTAAGTGTAGAAAATGAGACCCAGCAATGGTAAAAGACTTATTCAAGAAGTACAAAGCTGGGATTAGGACCCCAGATTCATATTTCCCAATCTTGAGCTCTTTCCACAAAATCAGACTCCACTTCCAGAGAAATTAAAGTTTAGAGAAAATCACTTATCTCCATAAAGCAATAATCAAAGTATTCAGCATAATGATGGATGCTAAGAGACAGCCTGGATTTGAATCTGAACACCAGAATGAAGAAGCAGGCTGGGGTTGGTGGCCTCCCTGAGCTATAAAATGCCTTGAGGCTTTCCCTGACTGAGTCCCTGGGTTTTGGGATGAGGTCCCTGTCATCCCTGACTGTGGAGAGAAGATACAGGGACAGGGTCTCAAGACCAGGGTTTGCACCTGAAGCTCAAAACATTAGGAAAGACATTTGGGGCTGGGACCAGACAATGCAGAAGCATCTTTCCAGCACTAAAATGTCTCTTAGAATGTAAGTCCAATCCATGGTTATTTTCATGATCCTCTCAGTGATGTAAATCAGTGGGACTGAAAGGATATGGAAGCCACAATTTTATTTCCCGAGATGAAAACAATTTTAATCGGACTGAAATGTACCATACCAAAGCTAAAGTGAGTCCTTGCACGATCCCCAGAGTAGAGCTTCCTGGGAGGGTCTGGGTCCAGGCCCATCCTTGGGAAGGTGCAGAGCTCACAGACTCATTGCAAAAAGAAAGTAATATATGCTGGTATCTGATTCATTCCTTTATTTTTGGAGATGGAGTCTAGCTCTGTCACCTAAGCTAGAGTGCAGTGGCACGATCTCAGCTGACAGCAACCTCCGCCTCCAGGCTTGCACCACCATGCCTGGCTAATTTTTGTATTTCTTGTAGAGAAGGCATTTCGCATGTTGGCCAGGCCGCTCCTGAACACTGGACCTCAGGTGATCTGCCCGCCTCTGCCTCCTAAAGTGCTGAGAGTATAGGTGTGAGCCACTGCACCCGGCCTTGATGCATTTCTTTAAGGAAAGAAATCCTATGTAATTTGCACACTGATTTCTTTCCTTTTTTTTTTTTTCTTGAGATGGAGTTTCACTCTTGTTGCCCAGGCTGGAGTGTAATGGTGTGATCTCAGCTCACTGCAAACTCCGCCTCCTGAATTCAAGCGATTCTCCTGCCTCAGCCTCCGTAGTAGCTGGGATTATAGGCACATGCCACCAAGCCCAACTAATTTTTGTATTTTTAGTAAAGATGGGGTTTCACCATGTTGGTCAGGCTGGTCTCAAACTCCTGACCTCAGGTGATCCACCCGCCTCAAAGTGCTGGGATTACAGGTGTGAGCCACTGTGCACTGCCTGAGTTCTTTACAGATAACTATCTCTAAATGCTATATTGCTAGGTTTTCATACATTTATTCAACAAATATGTATTAAAAAAGAACAACATAATGAGCTCTGCTATAGCTGCAAGAGACAGCAGTGAACAAAGTCAGTGAAATCGCTGCTATCATGGAGCTTACATGTTGTGTCTCCAGTCTATCAAAAGTGATGGGTTTGCATGAACCCTATGAATGCCCATGCCTGTCTTTCTACATGTTTACTATGCTAGGACTTCCTTTCCTCCCCATAGCTTCTGTGGGTAGCTGCACAAACATCCTCAGCATGAATTTATACAAACTTAGTGCCTGTGTTCAACAAAACTCGCCAAACAAAACAAGAGCCAGAAAACATAATAAAAACAAAAACACAATAAAAGCCAAGTAAATTATTTGTCTGTGTGCACATGATTAGCATTCAAGGGAAGAGCACAGTGTTGGATCAAATGCTGCACCAAACATTTGTCTATAATGTGCACATGAAACCTTTGTCCACACAGCAGCAATGAGACGGAGAGAGACCAGAAGAGGTGGTATTAAATTGCAGGTGGAGTTCTGGGTGATAGTTTTGAGGAAGAGATCAAATGAGAAAATATGTAACTTACATGGAAACAATTCACCTACAGACAATATAAAAGCAGAACGGTCTCCAAAGTCCACAAAGAAGATGAGGCCTAGAGTAGGTGAGTAATTCCCCAACATAAGGAAGGGCAGGGAGAGAAATGGATGAGCTAGGAGAGGGCATAAAACAGCAGTGAAATTAGTGCCTCAGAGGGTGCCAGGGTTAACGTCACCCTTTGCCACATGCTCAGACCCTGCTTTCTGAAAAATAACAGAAAGGAAAGGTATAAGCAGCTGCTATACCTTGGCAAGTGGAACACGGAACTATCAGAGACAAAACAAATTTCCTGTTGCAAAAATGTGCACTCCCACATGGAAAGGTTCTCTCCTGCCTCCTTTCTTTTGCTCCCATTCTGTTCCCTATTCCCTTTTCCTATTCCTTACCACTTCTCCCTTCCCTCGGTGAATCTTAACTTTTGGGTTCAGCTTAAAGGGGACTTCCATAGGAAGACTTTTCCTGACCCTCAGTAAGATTCCAGTTAAAAGCACCTGTAGTGCTCTGCACTTCTCCTTCAAACAATGCATTATGGTTAGAATTAGTTATTCAGTATTTTTCCACGCTTTATGTTTCAGGAAACATATTTGTGTTTTCACCACCTCAACCCTAATGCCTGGCAAATACCTGGTATGTGGAAGGGGCTTAACAAGCTTCGTTGCTAAAAATGAATAAATAAGGAGCAAGAGTTTGAAACAGGACAGGGGCGAAAGGAAGAAACATTCAGATCCTGTGACCCCTCCCTTTAGAGAATATTAGTGTCTCTCTGTAATACTGCAACAACAAATCTATAGTAACTACTCCACACTATGCCCTCTATAGTAAAACATGCTGTTTAGAAAGAAGTACTTTTTTTACAAGTTGAGACAACTCTGACTGAAAAGCTTTAACCATGATGGGATAGTTCCCTTAACTACAATTTCCTCTGCCTTAATGTACACCTCTTCCTCTTTCACCCCTAGCCCACCTACAGTCAGCTTCCCTGACTGGATTTAGCTTTAAAAAGTTTTCCTCTTTATAACTGTGCTCCAACCCAATAATTTTAGATCTCTGTTCTCTTCTCTGACAGTTCTCTTTTTGGGTAAGGTAGACAATAAGAAAGAAGGCATAATAATATTTCTTTGCATCTGTTTTATCATGAATATTAACATGTGTGTGTGTGTGTGTGTGTGTGTATATATATATATATATATTTAGAGACAGGATCTTACTTTGTTGCTCAGACTGGAGTACAGTGATGTCATCATAGCTCATTGCAGCCTCATACTCCCCCCTCAACGAATCCTCCTGCCTCAGTCTCCAGAGTAGCTGAGGCCACGGGTGCACACCATCATGCCTGGCTGATGCTTTTACTTTTTGTAGAGATGGAGTCTCCCTATGTTGCCTAGGATTGTCTCAAACTTCTGGGCTCAAGCGATTCTCCCATATTCTCCTCCCACGGTGCTGAGATTATAGGCGTGAGCCACCACGCTTGACCTAATATGAACATATTAAAAATGAATTCTAATAGCTCTCCAATACCTTCGTGGAATGGAGGAAATTTGAATATAGGTTTTATGTTAGGTGATGTTATTTTATTATTGTGGTTGTGGAGAAGAATGTCTTGTTTGCAAGAGATGAATGCTAAAGTGTTGAGAGAAGTGTCAGAATATTGGCAATTTATTTCCAGAGACTATGTGGAGTTAGGCAAACCGCAAAGTTAGAATGAATAGTCTCCACAAGACAGCCCCCAATTTAGACATAAAATTCGAATTAGTTTTCCCTAAATCACCTCCATGAAGAAGAGTTATTAGATGCAACAAACAAAAAAATTAGTATTTTGAGAACTGAAAAATGAAACAATATCAAATAAATATAAAATAGGTATACTTGAGGTATGCTAGTACCAATCAGATGTTTTTATTCTAGACTAGAATAAGAAGGATAGGAGAAAATGTTAAAAGGAATTACCCAAATGTGCCAGGCGCGGTGGCTCAAGCCTATAATCCCAGCACTTTGGGAGGCCGAGGCAGGCGGATCATGAGGTCAGGAGATCGAGACCATCCTGGCTAACACAGTGAAACCCCGTCTCTACTAAAAAATACAAAAAATTAGCCGGGAGTGGTGGCGGGGGCCTGTAATCCCAGCTACTCGGGAGGCTGAGGCAGGAGAATGGCGTGAACCCAGGAGGCGGAGCTTGCAGTAAGCCGAGATCGCGCCACTGCACTCCAGCCTGGGCGACTGAGCGAGACTCTGTCTCAAAAAGAAAAGAAAAGAAAAGAAAAGAAAATACCCAAATGTGATTCGATGCTGTTTTTATAGGTGTTAGGGCTCCTAACCCTGCACTTTGGAAAACAATGAACTAATTTAATTCTCCACCCTATGTAAAAATCTGCTCTGCAAATTCCAGATAAGCCATCATCTTTTCTATACCTTTAGTTACAAAGAACATGAACTGATGAAGCAGAATATTCCATCTTCAGACAATTCAATTGGATAGAAACTTTTTAAATGTTTGATTAAAATTTACTTCCTTATAACTTCCAATTCTTGGACCATATTCTGGAATACAGTGAATAAATGAAATTCTTCCCTTCATATGACAACCCATTAATTAAGCAAAAATAGATACCTATTTTTTTTCCAAAATCCTCCAGGTTCACTATTCTCAGCTCCTAAAATTTTGTCTCATCAATTGTTTTTCAGATCTTTTTACTGACTTAATGCTTCTTTCAGGAATTCACTCCAATTTGACAGCATTCTGCCTAGTGAATTAACTGTTGCAGTATCTTCTTTGGATTCCTCACTCTGTTTTCAAGCTTAATCATAATCTCCTTAGTGTTATGTCATTCTCACTTTGCCACTGTGATATCATTTTCATCACTGCTTTTGTTTCTTCAATTGCCATATGAGGTTCATTAGTATTTGTTTCAGGACTATTGTGAAAAAAATGCACTTGTGTGTAAAAAGCTGAACATAAATCCTATTTAGTAAGTGCCCAATAATGGTAACTACTATGATAAATAATGAATACGATGGATCAATTTGAGTTTTCTATGAGATTAGTTTACAGTGTGTGAAACTTTTAAAATCCTATTGAGAATGTGGAATAGGTTTATTACCAAGTTGGCCATCTGTGAAAAATTCCTTACCAAAAAGGGAATATGTTCAGTGAAGCCCAGAAAATTAAAGAATAGGAAAATCAGCAGGGCCTCAAGATGGATGGTTAAACTGGAAGGAGGTGGACAGCAGAGGCAGGGTCCCCAAAGAAGATGACCAGGGGAGAAATAAAGTACAGGGGATCCCAAAATGTAAAGGCCCACAGTGTCATCTTCTTGTATTGCTAAGTGTATTCTGGGTTATTTTACATTTCCCCAGACTCAGAACCGTTCTCTGTGGCAATCCCCCAGAAACCTCATTGCCCCTAAACCTCACTCCATTAACTGACACTCCTTGGGTATCATCTTCCAGCCAGTTACCAAGCTACCTTATTTACTTATTGTCTGTACCTCATGTCTCTGTCTTGACCACTAGGATAAATGAGAATTTATCACATATTTATAGAATTATGATCATTCCTTTGATCAAACAATTGACAGTAGATTAACAAAATAAAAACTCAGAGATCATGTCCTTTACAGCAACATGGCTGGAGCTGGAGGTCATTATCCTAAGCAAACACAGGAATAGGAAACTAAATACCTCATGTTCTCACTTATAAGTGGGAGCTAAATATTGAGTACACATGAACACAAAGAAGGGAAGAACAGACACTGGGACTTACCTTGAGGATAGAGGGTGGGAGGAAGGTAAGGATCAAAAAACTACCTGTCAGGTACTATGCTTACTACCTGAATGATGAAGCAATCTGTATACCAAGCCTCCATGACACACAATTTACCTATAGAAACATCTGCACATGTACCTCAGAAATTAAAAGTTAAAAAAAAAAAAAAGAAAACTGTGCCGAGCATGGTGGCTCATGCCTGTAATCCCAGCACTTTAGGAGGCTGAGGTGGGTGGGTCACTTGAGGCTGGGAGTTCGAGACCTGTCTGACCAACATGGAGAAACCCCGTCTCTACTGAAAATACAAAATTAGCTGAGTATGGTGGCACATGCCTGTAATCCCAGCTACTCAGGAGGTTGAGGCAGAAGAATTGCTTGAACCCGCGAAGCGGAGGTTGCACTCCAGCCTGGGCAATAAGAGTGAAACTCCATCTCAAAAAAAAAAAAAAAAGAAAAAGGAAACTGGCCTAAATGTATTCCTCTACTGCCCCAATTAACAAACTAATCTTCCTTCTTTCTTTCGCCCTAAACATTAAAAAGCACTTTTACGTTCCTCGTATATTCCGGATATTAGCCCTTAGTCAGATGGATAGATTGCAAAAATTTTCCCACATTCTATAGGTTGCCTGTTCATGACAATGATAGTTTCTTTTGCTGTGCAGAACTCTTTAGTTTAATTAGATCCCGTTTGTCAATTTTTGCTTTTGTTGCAATTGCTTTTGGCAATTTTGTCATGAAATCTTTGCCTGTGCCTATGTCCTGAATGATATTGCCTAGATTTTCTTCTAGGGTGTTTTATACGTTTGGGTTTTACACTTAAGTCTTTAATCCATCTTGAGTTAATTTTTTTTGTGTTGTTTTTTGAGCTGGAGTCTTGCTCTGTCACCCAGGCTGGAGTGCAGTGACATGATCCATCTTAAGTTAATTTTTGTATAAGATGTAAGAAAGAGGGCCAGTTCTATTTTATGCACATGGCTAGCCAGTTCTCCCAGTACCATTTATTAAATACGAAATCCTTTCCCTACTGCTTGTTTTTGTCAGGTTTGTAGAAGATCAGATGGTTGTAGATGTGTGGTCTTATTTCTGAGATCTCTGTTCTGTTCCATTGGTCTATGTGTCGGTTTTTGTACCAGTACCATGCTGTTTTGTCTATTTTAGCCTCATAGTAGAGTCTGAAGTCTGGTAGCATGATGCCTCCAGCTTTGTTCTTTTTGCTTAGAATTGTCTTGGCTATATGAGCTCTGGGTCATATTGGGGGATGGGGTTGGAGGAAGGAAAGCATTAAAATAATAGCTAATGCACACTGGGCTTAATACCTGGGTGATGGGTTGATAGGTGCAGCAAACCACCATAGCACATGTTTACCTATGTAACAAACCTGCACATCCTGTACATGTACCCTGGAACTTAAAATAAAAATAAAAATTTATTTTTAAAAAGCACTTTTATTCTTGTATTTTGCCTTAGGCCTTATCTTAATTCTACCCACATTATTTGACCATTAGCAGTGTACATAGTGAAAAATATATTGCAAAGGATGCCTCTCATCTGTAATGTGGGGACAGAAATACCTACCCTGCCTAAGTCACAGTGGTTTTGTAAAGACCCAATATGATAATGGCTGTGAAAGAACAACATAATCTTAAAACACTACATTAATGGTAAGTCAAATTATTACATCATAGACATTCTTTCTTATGCTTATCTATTTCAATCCCTTCATATATATTTTCTCCTCAAAATTCTACATTAGCAATAACTGGAAAAATTAATACAGGCATATCTCATTTCATTGCACCTTAATTTACTGCACTATTGTACTTCACTTTTTTTAATACAAATTGAATGCTTATGGCAATCCTGAATCAAGCAAGTCTATTGGTGCCATTTTTTCCCAAGAGCATGCGCTCATTTCTTATCTCTCTGTCACATTTTGGTAATTCATATGATATTTCAAACTTTTTCATTATTTTTATATCTGTTACGGTGATCTGTGATCAATTGTCTTTCATGTTACCAATGTAATTGTTTTGGTTGAGGTTACAGTGAATCACAGCCATGAATCACAGCCATGTAAGATGGTGAACTTAATTGATAAGTGTTGTGTGTGTTCCGACTGCTCTATGGATGAGCTGTTCCCCCATCTCTCTCTCTCCCCTTTGGCCTCCCTATTTTCTAAGACACAACAATATTGAAATTAGGCCAATTAACAGCCCTACAGTGACCTATAAGTTTTCAGATGAAAGGAAGAGTCACAGATTTCTCGCTTTAAATCAAAAGCTAAAAATGATTAAGCATAGTGAGGAATGCAAGGTGAAAGCCAAGATAGGCTGAAAGCTAGGGCTCTTGCACCAAACAGCTAGCCACGTTGTGAATGTGAAGGAAAAGTTCACAAGGGAAATTAAATGTGCTACTCCAGTGAATGAACAAATGGTAAAAAAAGTGAAACAGTCTTATTGTTGATATGGAGAAAGTTTTAGTGGTCTGGATAGAAGATCAAACAAGCCACAACATTCCCGTAAACCAAAGCCTAATCCAGAGAAAAGACCTAACTCTCTTCAATCTTACAATGGCTGAGAGAGGAAAGGAAGCTGCAGAAGGAAAGTTTCAAGCTAGCAAAGGTTGGTACACAATGTTTAAGGAGTAAAGCCATCTTCATAACAAAAAAGTACAAGGTAAAGCAACAAGTACTGATGTAGAAGTGTCTGTAATTTATCCAGAAGATCAAGCTAAGATCTTTGAAGAAAATATTGAAACTAAGCAAGAGGTTTTCAATGCAGACAATGAAACAGTTTTATATTAGAAGAAGCTGCCATCTAGGACTTCTCACAGCTAGAGAGAAGTCAATGTTCAGCTTTAAAGCTTTCAAGGACAAGCTGACTAATTTGTTAAGGGCTAATGCAGCTAGTGAATTTGAGTTGAAGGCAATGCTCACTCACCATTTCAAAAACCCTAGGACCCTTAAGAATTGTGCTCAATCTATTCTGCCTGTGCTTTATAAATGAATGAACAAAGCCTGAATGACAGTATATCTGTTTGCAACACGGTTTACTAAATATTTTAAGACCACCATTGAGGCCTTCTACTTAGAATAAAGATTCCTTTCAAAATATTACTGTATATAGATAATGCACCTGGTTGCCCAAGAACTCACCCAAGAGATGTACAAGATGATTAATGTTGGCTTCATGGCTTCTAACACAACATCCATTCTGCAGTCCATGGATCAAGAGTTAATTTTGACTTTCAGGTCTGACTATTTAAAAAATACATTTCATAAGGCTGTAGCTGCCATAGATAGTGATTTCTCTGATGGATCTAGGCAAACTAAATTGAAAGCCTACTGGAAAATATTCACCATTTTAGATGCCATTAAGACAATTTTTCAGTCATGCTCCAATGTCAAAATACCAACATTCATTGGAATTTGAAAGAAGTTGATTCCAACCTTCAAGGATGACCTTGAGGAGTTCAATATTTCAGTAGTGGAAGAAGCTGAAGATTTGCTGGAAATAGCAAGGGAACTATAATTAAAAATGGAGCCTGAAGATGTGATTGAATTATTGCAATTTCATAAGAAAACCTGAACTGATGAGGAGTTTCTTCTTATGGATAAGCAAAGAAAGTGGTTTACTGCAATTGAATCTACAACAGCATCAATTGAAGATGCTGTGAACATTGTTGAAATGACAACAGAAGATTTAGAATATGACATAAACTTAGTTGATAAAATAGTGTCAGGGTTTGGGAGAGCTGACTCCAATTTTGCAAGTTCTGTAGTGAGTGAAAGGCTATCAGACAGCATTGAATGCTACAGAGAAATCTTTTGTAGAAGAAAGAATCAAATATATGTGGCAATCTTCATTATAGGCATACATTAAGAAATAGCCTGATCAGTCAGCAGCCATCGACATTGAAGCAAGACCCTCCACCAGCAAAATGATTATGACTTAAAGGTGCAGTGGTTCATGTGTGTAATCCCAGCACCTTGGGAGGCTGAGGCAGGAGGATTGCTTGAGACAAAGATTTGAGACCAGCCTGGGCAATATAGTGAGACCTGTCTCTAAAAAACATTAAAAAGAATAGTCAAACATGGTGGCACATGCCTGTAGTCCTTAGGTACACAGGAGGCTGAGCGGGGAAGATTGCTTGAGCCTAGGAGTTTGAAGGTACTGGGAGTTATGATTGCACCATCATACCCCAGACTGGACAACAGGGTAAAACCCCATTTCTCATAAGCAGGCAGGCCACACCTGGTAGTGATTCCACTCCAGTATTTCTGTTTCTGCCTGAATCCATCTGGTGGTTGTATCCTCCTGTTTCCCTGGGAAATATGTGGATGACAGATTGGTCAACTCCACCTATCTCTGCTCCTCAGAGCCAGGCAGGCCACACCTGCTAGAGCTTCCAGCCAAGAAGTCCTGCTTATGCCTAAACTCAGCCAGTGGGGTAGCGTCCTGTTGCCCCAGAAAACACCCAGACAGCAGGGAAGGTGACTCGACCCATCCCTGTCACTGATAGCCAGGTGGGTCACACCTGCTAGAGCTTCCAGCCCAGCTGTCCTGATTCTGTCTGAACTCATCAGGCAGGTGCAACCCCATGTTTCCTTGTGAAGCATCTGGACAGCAGATTAGATGAGCCCACCCACCCCTGTAGCTCCTAGCTGAATAGAACTTGCTGACTTGCACAGTGTCTAAGCAGTGGCAAGCCCTTACTCTCGGATCACTGATAGAAGTGAGATGCTTGGGTTCACGGGCCTATGGAGGAGTGGTGTGTGCCTCCTTCTGCAGGGCAGGCCTGTCAAGGATATGGCCAGTCTGTCAACCGTGGCCTCTGCCTGGGGGAGCACTGTGGATTAGAGCACCTAACAAAAGAAATATGGGCATGGAGTCAGCAATCAGAAGGGGCAACTCCAAGGCCCAGGAGCAGACCAGGTGAGGGGGCCATCTCTCTCACCACCCACCACAGAGCACTACTACCAACTGCATTAAAACACAAGAGCCATGCAGCAGAGTAAGAGCCTATCTGCCAGCTAACATTGTTATGCACCACCTACTGGATTGCAGCCCAAAATACAACACTAAAATATTTTGCCAGTATACAGTGCCTGGGAAAACTAAGGCAAAGGTCCAGCCACAAATAAACACTTTGTACAGAGCGCTGACCCTCTGAAAACACCCAGAAATAAAGCCAACTGAGTATACTCAATCCACATCATAGTTAGAAGAATGTCAGCCCTTCCACATGAGAAAGAATCAATGCAAGAATTCTGGAAACTCCATAAGCCAGCGTGCCCCCTTACCTGCAAACAGACACTCTAGCCCCTCAAAAATGGTAATTAGCTAGATTGAGATGACTGAAGTGATGGACATAGAACTTAGAATCTGGATAGTAAGGAAGCTCAATGGGACCAAGGAGAAAGTTGAAACCCAATCCAAGGAATCCAGTAAAACAATCCAGGAGCTGAAAGATGAAATAGCCATTTGAAGAAAGAACCAACATGAACTTCTGGAGCTGAAAATTTTACTTCAAGAATTCCACAACACAATTGGAAGTATCAATAGCAGAATAGATCAAGCTGAAGAAAGAATCTCAGAGCTTAAAGACTGGCTCTTCAAATAAGCTCTCTCATACAAATATAAAGAAAAAAGAATTTTACAAAATGAACAAAACCTTCAATAAATATAGGATTATGTAAAAAAGTTAAATCTACAACTCATGGGCATTCCTGAAAGAGAAGGAGTAAGTAATTTGGAAACCATATGGAAGATATCGTTCATAAAAATTTCCCTGAAGCTGCTAGAGAGGAGAACATACAAATTCAAAAAATATAGAGAACCCCTGAAAGATACTACAAAAAATGACCACCCCCAAGGCACATAGTCATCAAATTCATCAAAGTCAAGGCAAAAGAAAAAATCTTCAAGGCAGCTAGAGAGAAAGGTAGGTCACCTATAAAGAGTGCCCCATCGGGCTAGCAGCAGATCTCTCAGCAGAAACCCTACAAGCCAGAAGACAGTGGGAGCCTCTTTACAGCATTCTTAAAGAAAAGAATTTCAACCAAGACTATCATACCTCACCAAACTAAGCTTCATAAGAGAAAGAGAAATAAAAATCCTTCTCAGAGAAGCAAGCACTAAGGGATATGTTATTAACAGACCACTCTTACAAGAGGTCCTGAAAGGAGCATTCACATGGAAACAAAAGACCAAAACCTACCTCAAAAATACTCTCAAGCACAAAGCCCACCAACAATAAAAAGAAACTACACCATCAAGTCTACAAAACCAAGTTAGCTAACAACATGATGACAGATCAAAATCTTGTATATCAATACTAACCCTGAATGTAATCTAAGCACCCCACTTAAAAGATGCAGAGTGGCAAACTAGATAAAAAAGACAAGATCCAACAGTCTACTCTTTTCATGAGATGCATCCCACATGTAATGACACCACAGGCTCAAAGTAAAGGAACGGAGAATAATCTACCAAGCAAAGAGAAAACAAAAAGGAGCATTATTCTTATACCATATAAAATAGATTTTAAACCAACGATAATCAGAAAGAAGAAAGAATGGCTGTACATAATGATAAAGGGTTCATTTCAATAAGAAGGTTTAACATCTTAAACATATATGTTTATGCTCAACATAGGAGCAGAATCATAAAACAAGGTCTTCTTGACTTATAAAAAAACTTAGCCACACAATAATAGTGGGGGACTTTGACACCACACTAACAGCATTAGACAGATTATTGAGGCAGGAAACTAAAATAAATTCTGGACTTAAATTCAACACTTGACCAATTGGACTTAATAGACATCTAGAGAGTACTTCACCCAACAAGTACGGAATATATATTTTTGTCATCCATACACAGAATATATTCTAAGACCTGCCATATGCTCAGACATAAAGCAAGTCTCAGTACATTTTAAAAAGTCGAATGCATACCAAGTGTGCTCTTGGAACACAGTGCAATAAAAATAGAAATCAATAATAAGAAAATCTCTCAAAACTACACAAAACATGAAAATTAAACAACTTGCTTCTGAATAACTTTGGGGTAATCAATGAAATTAAGATAAAGTAAAAAATCATTTGAAATTAATGAATATAGAGACACACCTTACCAAAACATTTGGGATGCAGCTAAAACAATGTTAAAAGGAAAGTTTATGTGCTAAACACCTTTATCAAGAGGTTAGAAAGTTCTCAAATTAACTGCTTAAAAGCGTAACTGGAGAAACTAAAGAAAAAAAATACAACATTCCAGCTTCAAAGCTAGTAGAAGAAAAGAAATAACTAATATCAGAGAAAAACTAAAAGAAACTGAGACTCAAAAGTCCACACAAATGATCAGTAAAACTAAAAATTTAAAAGAATAAACAAGTTTGATGGACTGTTAGCTGATTTAACAGCTGTTAGCTGAATTAACAATTAAGAAAATGAAAAAAAGATCCAAATAAGTGCAATCAGAAATGACAAAGACAACATTACAACCAATTCCATGCAAACATGAAATATCCTCGGGGATTATTTATGAACACCTCCAAGCATAAAAATTAAAAAATCTAGAGAAAATGGGTAAATTCCTAGAAACACACAACTTCCCAAGATTGAATCAGAAACCAAGTGAAAACCTGAACAAACCCATAACAAGTTCGGAAATTGAGTCAGTAATAAAAATCTTACCAACCAAAAGGAGCCCTAAACTAGATGGATTTACAGTAAAATTCTACCAGATGTACAAAGAAGAACTGATACCAATCACAGTGAAACTATTCCAAAAAGTTGATAGGGAGGGGCTTCTCCCTAATTCATTCTGTAAAGCCAGCATCATTCTGATAGCAAAACATGGCAGAGACACAATGAAAAAAGAAAATTCAGGCCAATATCCCTGATGAACATAGGTACTTGACAAACTGAATCCAGAAGCACACGAAAAGGTTAATTCACAGTGGTCAAGTAGGCTTTGTTTCAGGAATACAAGGTTGGTTCAACACATGCAAATCAATAAATGTGATTCACCACATAAACAGAATCAAAGACAAACACCATATGATTACCTCAATAGATGGAAAAAAAAAGTCTTAGATAAAATCAATCATTCTTCATGATAAAAATCCTAAATCAATTAGGCATTGAAGAAACATACCTCAAAATAATAAGAGCCATCTATGACAAGCGCACAGCCAGCATCACACTGAACCAGCAAAAACTGAATCATTCCCCTTGAGAACTGGAACAAGGCAAGGATGTCTACTCTCACTACTCCTATTCAACACAGTACTGGAAGGCCTACCCAGGGCAATCAGGGAAGAAAAAGAAATAAAAGGCATCCAACTAGGAGAATAACAAGTTAATCTATCTCTCTTTGCTGACAATATGATTCTATACCTAGAAAACTCCAAAGATACCACCCAAAGGCTCCTGGAACTAATAAACAAATTTGGTAAAGTTTTAGGATAGAAGATCAGCTATAGAAAGCAGTAGAATTTCTATACACCAATAACATTCTAGATGAGAATCAAATCAAAGACACAATCTCATTTATAATAACCACAAACGAAATGAAATACCTAGGAGTCTATCTTACTAAGGAGGTAAAAGTTCTCTTCAAGGAGAACTACAATACATTGCTGAAAGAAACCAGAGATGACATAAATAAATGGAAAAATATTCCATGCTCATGGATTGGAAGGATTAATAGAGTTATTAATGGCCATACTGCCCAAAGCAATTTATATATTCAATGATATTCCTACCAAAATACCAACAACTCCCAGAACCAGAGAAATCTATTCTAAAATTCATTTGGAACAAACAAACAAACAAAAAGCCTGTGTATCAGTCTGTTTTCACACTGCTGATAAACACATACCCAAGACTGGGCAATTGGCAAAAGAAATAATTTTAATTGGACTTACAGTTCTACGTGGCTGGGGAAGGCCTCACAATCATGGCAGAGGACAAGAGGCACTTCTTTCATGGCAGCAGCAAGACAGAATGAGGAGGAAGCAAAAGTGGAAAACCCAGATAAACCCATCAGATCTCATGAGACAGATTTGCTATCACAAGAATAGCACAGGAAGGACCTGCCTCCATGATTCAGTTACCTCCCACTGGGTCTCTCCCACAACTTGTGGGAATTTTGGGAGATACAATTCAAGTTGAGATTTGGGTGGGGGCACAGCCAAACCATATCATTCTTCCCTGGCCCCTCTCAAATCTCATGTCCTCACATTTCAAAACCCATCATGCCTTCCCAACAGTCCCCCAAAGTCTTAACTCATCTCAGTATTAACTCAAAAGTCCACAGCCCAATGTCTCATCTGAGACAATACAACTCTCTTCTGCCTATGAGCCTGTAAAATTAAAAGCAAGTTAGTTACTTCCTAGATACCATGGTAGTACAGGCATTTGGTAAATACAGCCATTCCAAATGGGAGAAATTAGCCAAAACAAAGGGGCTACAGGCCCCATGCAAATCTGAAATCCAACAAGGCAGTCAAATATTAAAGTTCCAAAATGATATTTGACTCCATGTCTTGCATCCAGGTCATCCTGATGCAAGAGGTGGGTTCCCATAGTCTTGGGCAGCTCTGCCCCTGTGGCTTTGCAGGGTACAGCCTCCCTCTTGGCTGCTTTCATGGGCTAGCATTGAGTGCCTGTGGCTTTTCCAGGCACATGGTGCAAGGTGTTGGCAGATGTACCATTCTAGGGTCTGGAGGATGGTGGCCCTCTTCTCACAGCTCCACTAGATGGTGCCCCAGTATGGACTCTGTGTGGGGGCTTCAATCTCACATTTCCCTTCCGCACTGCCATAGCAGAAGTTCCCCATGAGGGCTCTACCCCTGCAGCAAACTTTTGCCTGGTTATCCAGGTGTTTCCATACATCTTCTGAAATCTGGGCGGAGGTTCCCAAACCTCAGTTCTTGACTTCTGTGTGCCCACAGGCTCAATGCCACGTGTAAGCTGCCAAGGTCTGGGGCTTCCACCCTCTGAAGCCACGGCCCAAGCTGTACCTTGGCCCTTTTTAGTCATGGCTGGAGTGGCTTGGAAGCAGGACGCTAAGTCCCTAGGCTGCACACAACACTGGGACCCTGGGCCTAGCCAACAAAACAATTTCTTCCTCCTATGCCTCTGGGCCTGTGATGAGAAGGGCTGCCTGGTGAAAACCTCTGACATGCCCTGGAGACATTTTCCCCATTGTATTGGGAATTAACATTCGGCTCCTCATTATTTACCCAAATTTCTGCAGCCGTCTTAAATTTCTCCTTAGAAAAAGGGATTTTCATTTTTATCACATTGTCCATCTGCAAATTTTCCAAACTTTTATGCTCTGCTTCCCTTATAAAACTGAATGGCTTTAACAGCACCCAAATTACATCTTGAGTGCTTTGCTGTTTAGAAATTTCTTCTGCCAAATACCCTAAATTATCCCTCTCAAGTTCAAAGTTCCACAAATCTCTAGGAAAGGGGCATAATGCCGCCAGTCTCTTTGCTAAAACATAACAAGAGTCACCTTTGCTCCAGTTCCCAACAAGTTCCTCATTTCTATCTGAGACCACCTCAGCCTGGACTTTATTGTCCATATTGCTATCAGCATTTTGGGCAAAGTCATTCAACAAGTCTCTAGGAAATTCCAAACTTTCCCACATTTTTCTTTCTTCTTCTGAGCCCTCCAAACTGTTCCAACCTCTGCCTGTTACCCAGTTCCAAAGTTGCTTCCACATTTTAGGGTATCTTTTCAGCAATGCCCCACTCTACTGGAACCAATTTACTGTATTAGTTCATTTTCACACTGCTGATACAGACATACCCAAGACTGGGCAATATACAAAAGAAAAAGGTTTAATTGGACTTACAGTTCCAGGTGGCTGGGGAAGGTCACACAATCATGGTGGAGGGCACTTCTTATATGGTGGCAGCAAGAGAGAATGAGGGGGAAACAAAAGCGGAAACCCCTGATAAACCCATCAGATGTCATGAGATTTATTCACCATCACGAGAATAGCACGGGAAAGACCTGCCCTCATGATTCAATTACCTCCCACTGGGTCCCTCCCACAACATGTGGGAATTCTGGGAGATACAATTCAAGTTGAGATCTGGGTGGGGTCACAGCCAAACCATATCAGCCTAAATAGCTAAAGCCATTCCAAGCAAAAAGTAAAAAGCCAGAGGCATCAATCACATTGCCCAACTTCAAATTATACTACAAGTTTACAGTACTCAAAGAGCATGGTACAGATACAAAAACAGACACATAGACCAATGGAACAGAATAGGGAGCCCAGAAATAAACACATGACCACAAACTTTTGACCTTTGACAAAATTAACAAAAATAAGCAATGGGAAAAGGACTCTTTATTCCATAAATGGTGCTAAGATAACTGGCTAGCCATATACAGAAGAATAAAACTGGACCTTTACCTCTTACCATGTATGAAAATTAACTCAAGATGAATGAAAAATGTAAATGTAATACCCCTTAAACTATTAAAAAATCCTAGAAGGAAACCTAGGAGATACCCTTCTTTACATTTGTTTTGTCAAAGAATTTATGGCTAAGTCCTCAAAAGCAATTGTAACAAAAATGAAAATTGATAAGTGGAACCTAATTCAACTAAAGAGCTTCTGCCCAGCAAAAAAAAAAAAGCATCAACAGAGTAAACAGACAGCCTGTAGAATGGGAGAAAATATTTGCAAACTATGCATGTGACAAAAGTCTAATATCCAGAATCTACAAGGAACTTAAATCACAAAGCAAAAACAAATAATCTAATTTAAAAATGAGCTAAAGGACATGAACTGACATTTGTCAAAAGAAGATACACAAGTGGCCAAGAAACATATGAAAAAATGCTCAGCATCACTCGTCAACAGAGAAATGCAAATAAAAACCACAATGAAATAGCATCTTACACCAGTCAGAATGGCAATTATTAAAAAGTCAAAAACAACACATGTTGGCAAGGCTGCAGAGAGAAGGGAATGCGTTTACACTGTTTGTGGGAATGCAAACTAGTTGAGCCATTGTGTAAAGCAGTTTTGAGATTTCTCAAAGAACTTAAAAGAGAACTACCATTCCACCCAGCAATTCCACTACTAGGATATACCAAAGGAAAATAATTCATCCTGTCATAAAGTCCCATGCACCCATATGTTCACTGCAGCACTATTCACAATAGCAAGGACATAGAATCAATCTAAGTGCCCATCAATAGTGGACTGGATAAAATGTGGTACTTGGTACTTATAAACCATGTAATACAATACAGCGATAAAAAAGAACAAAATCATGCCCTTTGCAGCATCATGGATGGAGTTGGAGGCCATTAGCCTAAACAATCTAACTCAAAAACAGAAAACAAAACACAGCATGTTCTCACATATAAGTGGGAGTTAAACCTTGAATGTACGTGATTGTAACGATAGGAACAATAGATACCAGGGATCACTAGAAAGGGGAGGGCCGTGGGTTGAAGAAACACTTGGTGGGTACTATGCTTATGGCCTGGGTGGTAAGATCTTTGGGACCCCAGACCTCAGTATCATGTAATTTACCCATGTAACAAATCTGCGTGGGTACCCTTTAATCTATAATAAAAGTTGAAATTTTAAAAAAAGATTATGACTCACTGAAGACTCAGATGATCATTAGCATTTTTAGCAATAGAGTATTTTAATTAAAATATGTATTATTTTAGACATAATGCTATTTCACACTTAATAAACTATGATATAGTGTAAACATTAACTTTTATATGCACTGGGAAACCAAAAATTGTGTGACTCACTTTACTTTGATATGTGTTTTATTGTGGTTGTCTGGAATCAAACTTGCAGTATCTCTGAGGTATGCTTGTAACATTGTTTATTTTATTTTATTTTTCATCCAGAGGGCTTTCATGCATATTATCTCATTTAATTCTCACTAACATTGTAAATACTAGTTAGAATAGAAATGAATATCGCCATTGCATAGATAATGGCATACATGTTCCAAAAATTAGAAGGCTTGCCAATTCTCCACAGACATCAAATGATGGAATAAATGTAAGTTTATTACTTCTGCCTTCTAGTCCTACCCCTGGGTTCATTGCATACGTTGACCCATGATGTTTGCATGCCCAGATTAAAACTCGTTTGTCCTGTCTGGACAAACCTGGAGGAGTTACCTTTCCTTTTTTTCCAATCCCTGTCAAGAGCATGAACTTAAATTCAAGGGAAAATCCAGCTGATTAATAAGTTTACTCTGAGGTATGAAGGGCTCAAGAGACTGCTGAATGTGATAACCCTCCCAGGTATATTTTCATTTTTAACATAGAACTTTTCAGCAACTCCTGGCAGTGTGCTAAAAGCTGGAGGCTTGTTTTTTTTTGGAGGAAATTTGTCCCAGAGTCCCTCAGAGCTCTCCATCTGAGCAGCTGAATGGTTTTGCAACTACTAAAACAAAGTTCATGGCAGCGCCTTGGGATACAAATTCATGTTGCACAAGAGCTTGTTGCTAAGATGAAGTTACCTGTATCTCAGAAACATCCCCATGAGCTCTGCCACCATAATCATATGACCCTAGAATCCCCTGGTGCAATATTTCACATTTTCACATTCAATCTTCTTTCAGGTATGGATTTTAAACATATTTCAGCCTGGTAATAGGGCAATTTGGATTTGTTCATTTACTTCATGGTAAAAGATTCCAAAGAATAAATGGACTATTGTTTTTAAAAAGGGAAATAAGAAATATATTGATTGAGGCACATTTAATGATATTTTAAAAATCGGCAAATTCTGGCACCTGAACACAACGTCTGCTATGCTCCCTGTATCTGCTCGAATATCTGATACTTTTAATACCTGCGATCTGGAAACAACAGAGTGAGGGATCAGGTGAAACTGGCAAACGTGGCCACAGAGGGTAACAAAAAATAACTGACATTAACTGAGCACTAATTATGAGCCAGGGACTGTGCTAAGCACTTTACATACATGACCTTGTGCAATACTCTCAAAATCTCTATGGGGTGGGCTCTATTGCTATTCCAGTTTTATAGATGAGAAAGTCAAGGTTTAGAGAGTCTAATTAACTTGCTCAAGAGGCAGATCTATAAATTCAGTTGTGTCTGACGGAGAGTGAAGTTTATTTTTCACGAGTACATCATATAATCTTTCAAGGAAAAATAGCTTGCAAGTTGATGGAGATAAAGTTTCATTTCAGGCTCATTTTTGAAAGAATAAAAATGAAATTAGACTCTTCTTAGAATGCTGGCTCCACATGTGTAGAGAGCTATCCAGGGTGCTTCAAAGTCCAAAATAAAAGAAAACATGAGTAAGATTTTGGCACTCAGTTGATTTCCCACATAGGGCAAGTCCTCAACTAGTAGACAGAGATGTTGGTTTAAATTTTGTGGTATAAGATTTAAAATGAGACATTAATTTTAAAGAGGTAGCAAAACAAACAAAACAAAACAGCCACACAACAAATGTCATCATGAGATCTAATGGTGTTGTTACATTCCATATAAAAGGCTTATTCAATAAAAGCCTTAACAAATGTTGCAAAAATCTGCACATAGGTTTGCAGGAGCATTTTCATTGCTTGTTCATACTTTCTGCTTGTTCTGCACATAGTACCTCATTCTGGCTATTTTCCCAGTGGAAACCAATCTCATTCCTCACTTTATTCTATAACTCAAATATTACTCATTTGTCAAACTCCAGCTTAAAGATGTCCCTAGCAGTTGACTTTTGGTAATGATCAACTTCATTCAAATCTTTCAGTACCTTGAGTCAGGTGTAGTCACATGGGCCTTATATTTAATTGTCTCCTATTGTAAATGTAAAGAACATAAACTCCTAAAAGACAGGGGCCATTTTTCTTTTTCTCTCACCTTTCACACATCTCCTAGTAATTCTACAGATGAGAGTAAACACTCAAGCATATTTTTAGATGTTATATACTAATGGATCTGAATATAAAAACAAGCAACAAGATTAATTCAAAGACAAGCTGACAATTAGGTTACTTAGGCTAAAATTAAAATGACTGATAATACTAAAAGTTAGCAAGGACATGGAGCAACTGAAACTAGAACATATTGTCAGTGCGATTGCAAAATAGTTAAAATGATGCCCCTGTTTCATGAAAATTTCTGACATTTTAAAATAAAACTAAAAACACATCTACTTTGTGACCTAGCAGTTCCACTACTAGATACTTACTCAAGAGAAATAAAAATATATATCCACAAAAAGACCTGTGGCCGAATGCTTATAGCAGTTTTACTCATAGTAGTCAAAAACCAGAAACAGCTTGGTTATTCACCACATATAACAGATAAACAAACTGGAGTATATTTGTAGATTGTCATATTATCCAACAGTAAGAAAGAAAAAAAATACTTAAAGACACAACCACATGGATGCGTCTTGAAAACCTTATGCGATTAAAAATATATGAGTCCATATATATATAAAGCTTAATACATGAGTCCATATATATACAGCCCGAGAACAGGCAAACTTAATTTATAAATATTTGTTTAAATATTTATAATTTATTAAAAATAATTATAATAATGATTGGCTCTGGGAGATGGTGGTGGAGAGCTATTGAAAAAGCATATGAGGAGACTCGTTGGGTTGACAGTAATATTCTGTATCTTGACAAGGATTTGGCTTGCACAGGTGTATATGTTTGTGTGAACTCATTAAATGATATCCAAACCATGCATGCATGCATGTCATTGCATGTAAGTTTTACATAAAATAATGAATATTGAAATTTAGTTAATAAGATGCATAGTAAAATATTTGTATATATGTCTCCAACTTACATTGAAATTTATCAAAAACTAAGATTGGTTCATGGATAATAGAGTGATGCATAGTATATAGGTAATTGATGAATCAAAGAGAGTAGACTTAATTGTGGAACCTGGGTGATAGATATTTGAATGTTCACGGTAAAATTCCTTCAGTTTTCAATATGATTGAAATGTCAATGATAAAGTGTTGAAAATAATGTTAATACACACATATACAAACATCTTGGTGATTCATTGGTTTGGTAAAATTAACAGATTCATTTTGATTTTACTTATTAATGGGAAAGGAATCATTAAAATATTTGAGGCTGTTCTGACAATCAACAGACATAACCCTTTATGCACCAACAGATATACACACACAAATACATATACATATATTTATATTTGTATGTCTTAAAAGCTATTAGAAATTTGAAAAGAAATTGACAGAAGTGCAATTGTCATTGAAGACTTTGACAAAACTTTCAGATCAGAAATGTACAACGGAAGAACGCTTTTATCTCAACCTATTACTGATTTCAAAGTCTGTCCCGCTCTTCTGTCTTCACTTCAAAATTATGTTCCTGTAATTCACGGGCCACCTAAATTAGAATCATTTGGAATATTAATTAAATCTGCAGATTGCAAGAAGCCTCTATTAATCTCTAAGGGGTTGAGTCCAGAAATCTGTTCTCCTAACAATTCTCATGTCTTGGAGCTTAGACCATTTATTGTGGTAAATAAGGAGATAGATATATTTTCCTATGCTTATGCATTAGGGATTTTGGTTGAGAAGCAGTGCCACCAACTGTCAGCTTATGTCATTCACCAGTCAATAATGTTGCATTTATATTTTTCCGGGTGTGGGAAAATAGGAGAATGGAAATAGAAAAGAGAGAAACAATTGGTGGATATAGGGGCAATTAGCAGAAAGATTTCTATCCCTGGAGTGCTGTCTTACTGATGGGTGACTGATAGCATGTGCCTACTGAAAATAGACTGATGAGAGAAATTGAACTATGCTCAGTAACTACTTCGTCTAACTGGGAAAACATGGTCTCCACTCTGCTAAAGATCAATTCTGAGAAGGAAGAGTTCACAGTGTACCCTAAGATAATTCATAAACTGAAGATGGAAGAAGAACTGTCTGAGTCCCTCCAGGATGTTATAACAAAGTAACATAGACTGGGTGGCTTATAAACAATAAAAAATTATTTCTCACAATTTTGCAGGCTGGAAGTTTGAGATGAGGGTGCCAGCATTGTTGGATTTTGGTGAGGACCCTTTTCTGGGTTGCATGTAGACTGCTAACTGCTTGTTGTGACTTAATATAGTAGACAGTCAGAGAGCTCTCTGGGTCCTCCTGTATTATTTATTTATTTATTTTAGAGATGGGATCTCACTCGGTTGCCCAGGCTGGAGTGCAGTGGCACGAACATAGCTCACTGTAACCTAAAACTCCTGGGCTCAAGCAGTCCTCTTGCCTCAGACTCTCGAGTAGCTGGGACTATAAATGTGCTCCACCACGTGCACTATGCCTGGCTAATTTTTTTTTTAAACTTTTTTTACAGACAGGGTATCTCTATGTTTCCAAGGCTGGCCTCAAACACTGGACTCAGCAATTCTTTCACTTTGTCCTTCCAAAGTTCTGGGATTACAGATGAGAGCCACTGTGTTTGGTCTGGGGCCTCTTTCATAAGGGCGCTAATGCCATTCATGAGAGCTCCACCCTTCTGATCTAATCACCTCCCAAAGGGCCCACCTCCTAATGCCATCACATTGGGAATTAAGATGTCAACTTATGAATTATAGGAGGGACATAAATATTCAATCCATAATAAGAACAGAGAGAGAGAGAGAGAATAAAGGAAGAAAGGAAGAAAAGAAGGCAGGAGGAGGAAGGAGGGAGGGAGAAAGTAACCCTTGAAACTGATGTGAATGCTCCAAGTAGAGGTATGTGCAAGCATTGATCTATGTAATATTTTCCTGGTTAACTTCTCAGGTCCCCCACCTGTGCTATCAACAGAAGATCCAGTATCTGTGGAAAGCTGGATGGGTCAGCTCGCTCCTGCTCCTCACTGCCACGTGGCACCACTGCTGATATTGACACTGGCCCTGCACCACACAGCAGCAGCCCTGTGTACCCTGCGTAGAGCGCCTGTCTGAACCAGATTCCTGCAGAAGGATCCTACAGAAGAAGGATGAACTCATTCCCTCAGTCAAGGGTCATAAACTGGCCACCTGTGTGGCAAATCTGACCCTCAGTAGTGGTTTATTTGACAACACACATTTCATGGCTAACATTACTGTCTGTGTTTTACACACAGCCTCATAGAAGCGTTTATATCGCCTGCCTGGTGTCTCGAGGCATTTGTGTTATAATCCTGGTCCTGGTGCTGGGTCTAATCAGAGAAGAGGCATGCTTTGACTCCCAATTACGGGGCTCTCTGAACACGGCCAGTTCTGAGAACTCTCTCCTGGAATGGGGCACCATTTCCATCTCTTCCCAGAGATCCATGCCAGGGGCTGGGCAGCTTTTTCATTTAATCCCTGGACACAGAAAAGTCCTCATTAAATCCTTTCTTTGAGTAGTAGTACTATATAGCCACACAGCCTATACCCTCTACACTTCTGAGAGCCGTTATCTTCCATGACCACAAGTGTCCTCAGGTACCCTCCTGGGCTGGTGGTAGAGAGGTTCTCACATTCAGTGACTCAAATCAAAGTGAATTTCCTGGCACCTTTTCTCACTAGAGAAGATTATCTGTGACTGGGTTGCCTATAAGCCATATAGATACAAACTTTTATCTCTAATACCAAGTCTTAGAGGGATATATTAATAGATCTAATAAATTTATTCTTAGACTTATTGTTTCATGGGCTAGTGAGTCTTTGCTACTGGAGACAATATAGACTTGTCAGTTTAAAAAAAAAAAAAAATTTGCCAAGCTAGCACATTAAAAAGATCTCCTAAGGCTATCATTTTATGAGGATGATTATAAACATTTCTGTGATAAATATCACCATAATAAACTGTTAAGTACAACTGCAAGTATACCCTTAGAGTGAATTCCTACAGTTAGAAATTTATATTTTTGCCAGCTGCAGTGGCTCATGCCTGTAATCCCAGGACTTTGGGAAGTCGAGGAGGGAGGATTGAGGACAGAAGTTTGAGACAAGTCTGGGAAACACAGCAAGGTCCCATCTCTGCAAAACAAGACAAAAATAATTTAGGAAGGCATGGAGGTGCAGGTCTGTAGTTCCAGCTACTTGGCTGAGGCAGGAAGATCGCCAGAGCCCAGGAGCTTGAGGCTGCAGCAGTGAGCAGTGTTTGTGCCACTGCATTCCAGCCTGGGCAACACAGCAAGACCTTGTGTCAAAACAAAACAAAACAAAAAACAAATTTGAGTTTTTTTTAGCTTATTATTATTGCTGTAATAAAATTATTGAATTTGTTCCTTTATTTTGTAATTGACTTGCTTTCTAGAAATTTTATAAGATAATGTTTTTGCACTAGAAGTCACTGCTAACAGTCTCCCAACACACTGAAGCAGCATTTTGAGAAACATGAGTTCAATCTCAATGTTTATTGCTTATTTCTCAGTATTTATTATTATCACCTAATCTATGATCCCTTCTGATTGAGAAAGATTAACAATGTGTGCAGAGTTGTACAAAGATAAATACATACCTGTTTATCTTTCCTGCAGCTCTCAGGTGAAGCTTTAATTATTTGGTGAAACAGTTAAAAATTTGGCTAAGGTCATGCTAGAATATAATTTATTGATTTCTATGAGGGTGGATACTTTTTTTCAATTTCCCAGTTTCTATGAGGAGAGATTTTTCCCTAGACAATCTGGCCAACCTTTAAGGTTTTCTACCAAAGTAGAATACCTTGTCATGTAGAGAATGTACGATGCCAATCTGCTTACCCTAAACAATCTTGTATCGCCCTCCCTGCCTCCTCCATCTGGCCCTTCTCACTGGGGCCACCTGCCCACAACATGCACTCCTGTGGCCTGCCTCTGTGGCCTGTAATTCTTACAGGGACGCACCCCAGAGGAGGCCTGAGGCTTCCCGGAGCTGCTCGTTGAGGTGGTAGAAAGTCTACTTCTGGGATTCAGTGTTAGAATTTCTATCATTCCTGCACCACAAAGCCACACTTGTAAACAGTTCTGCCAGTAATAAAGTGGATGCTTTTGTCTTCATCTGCCTTTCACCATTAGCAATCTCTTAATTAGTTCCAAACTTAGTTGGAATAAGAGATCTTAATTTTCCCACCCTTTGAATCACTCAGAACTCATCTATTCAGTATACATTTACATATATATACACATACATATATATATATACATATACACACACATACATATATATATGGCCAATTTTGAGAATTGTGGGTTAGATTTGGGGGAAGCGCTGATTAAGAGTTGAATCAGTCAAAGAAAGTGCCAAATATACTAGAATTTACAACAAAACTCTAACAAAAATGCAGAGTGAATCTGCAGAGCAGGCAATATCAATAGACATATGTGAAGATGAATAGGAAAACTCCTAGGAGGATACGAGTTTCTGTAGCACTTTAAAGCAAAGAGCGCTTTCGAATAGCAGAACAAAGGAAGAAAGGATGAATTTCAGGTGCCAAAAGGTCCTAGAGATTTTTGCTGTTGACGAAAGGGTCACCAAAAGGATGTCTCTATCCCAAATGGCAAAGACAACACACTTATTCTCAGCGTTAGCCCAGGCACTCACTGTTTCTCCTCTGCAAATTCATTTGCCCTGTTCCATGGTGTGTTTTAGCAACTGCAATCTTTAAGCTTGCAGATACTTTATATAAGCTACGAATTGAGCTTTTATGATCCACGAATATCATGGATTTACCACTTCCAGGGTGCTTGCAGTTGTAAATGCACTTTGGTTTCAATTTTCGAGGCCATATTCTAACAGGCCACAAGATGGCGGTATTCCTGCGTACAAGCAGATCCTTAAAGTGACCTTAACCTCACAAGTTTAACCAATAAAGTAGTCATTAGCCACATATGGCTATTTAAATTTAAATTTATTAAACTAAGGTAAAATGAAAAGAATTAATTCCACAATTGCACCAGCCACATATCAAGAACTCAATAGTCACATGATGGCAGTGGCTACTCTATAGGACGGTGCGAAATAAAACATTTCCATTTTCACAAAGTTTTAAATTAGATTGTTTTCCCATTTAAAAAGAGTGGAGGCTTATAGAAAGTGCTGATTCTTTCTATAATTTATAACACTGAACAAATGGAAACATTTAAATGTTCAGCAACAGAATATTGGTCATCTAAATTGTGATATAAATGATATAATGAAATATTACATAGCCGTTAAGAATAATGTTTTCTTAGAATGTGAAGGATGCTCATGGTACAATTTTAGGGACAAAATAGGAGGAAGTAAAGGCGTTTACATATGTATAAATACATATATGAAATATATCATTCAAAATGTGGCAATTTTGTACTATACATACATACACATACCCTTGCATAGAAAGAAAGACATCATAATATTACCAGAGATTAGCTATGACTGGCAAAATTATGGAGGATTTTATTTTCCTTTTAGAACTTTCCTTTATTTTCCATTTTTCTCCCAAGATTAGAAAGCAAGTATCAATCAAAAATTGCCATAAAAACAGTGTAAGTTTTTGAACTTTAGCAAAAGTTACACAACGTCTGAAAGATTCTGGTAATTCACTTTTTGAAAAACTTTAAAGCAGAACACACTCATAATTATGCATAATTATTATCACCAACGCAGTTTCCAAGATCCGTGATTTGTACCATGTTGCTCAGGCCTGCGATGGCGGTCTCTGATCCTCCCTATAGTGCTACAGTAGTTTAATACCTGAACCCAGTGTTCCATTCTCCATGCAAACATTAGGAAGCAAACTGGCAACACTTATATTGTCAAAACTGTCCTAAATGAGAGTCTCTTCCGAGTCCCTATTGCTACTCCTTAACTCACATTCTTTTTTCACTGACGCTTACAGAAATGAAGGAGGCTGTGTGCAGTGGCTCACGCCTATAATCCCAGCTCTTTGGGAGGCTGAGGCAGGAGGACTGCTTGAGGCCAGGAGTTCACGACCAGCCTGGGCAATGTAGCAAGATCCTGTCTCTAAAAAAAAAAAAAAATACACACACACACACACACACACACACACACAAAAAGTTCATGAAGATTCTGGTGCCTGGCTTAGGAAAGGAAGCTCAGACTCTACTGGACCCCTGTGCTTCTGTCTCTCCACTTCCTGCCTTTGGGCAGGGTGATGGAAGCCCTAGATGCAGCAGGCAGCCTGCTCTGTGGGAGAGGTGGGCTTGGCTGGGATCAGAGCCTTACCAATTTCTAGGCTTATACCTGATGTTCTGTAAGCTTCAGGTTTTTTATTTCTAAAATGGAGGAAGCATGGGAGGCTTTTGTGGGATTGCAATACTTTAAGTGAATTGCCTGAATCATGGAAGAAATAGGTTTTT
Source organism: Pan troglodytes (assembly GCF_028858775.2). Taxonomy (NCBI): domain Eukaryota; kingdom Metazoa; phylum Chordata; class Mammalia; order Primates; family Hominidae; genus Pan; species Pan troglodytes. The sequence continues at coordinate 43,526,903 of NC_072410.2, forward strand.
ATTTTATTATGTAGATGTTCATTCAATTAACAACCTCCTTTTTCCTCCTTTCATCAAATATTTTAAGCATGTGCTCCGTACCTGCTATGTGGTGTCACAAGCTAGAGTTAAAGAAGTAAACAACAATGTTTGCCCTCAAGAAGTTTAGTGTCTAGACCTGGGAGAGAGAAAATAGGAATTGGGGTAGATAGGATGTCAGAATGAGGTTTTGTGTTTATCTGGCTAAGTCAGGCTATATTTTCAATTTGTGTAGCTGTAGGTGTCATAGGCTTTGATTTCCTCTAGAATCCTTGTTTTACTTCTGTCAGGCCTCTGAGCCCAAGCTAAGCCATCATATCCCCTGTGACCTGCACATACACATCCAAATGACTGGTTCCTGCCTTAACTGATGACATTCCACTACAAAAGAAATGAAAATGGCCTGTTCCTGCCTTAACTCCTTGTGAAATTCCTTCTCCTGGCTCATCCTGGCTCAAAAGCTCCCCTACTGAGCACCTTGTGGCCTCCACTCCTGCCCGCCAGAGAACAACCCCCCTTTGACTGTAATTTTCCTTTACCTACCCAAATCTTATAAAACGGCCCCACCTCTATCTCCCTTCACTGACTCTCTTTTCGGACTCAGCCCCCCTGCACCCAGGTGAAATAAACAGCTTTATTGCTCACACAAAGCCTGTTTGGTGGTCTCTTCACACGGACTCACATGAAATTTGGTGCCGTGACTCGGATCGGGGGACCTCCCTTGGGGGATCAATCCCCTGTCCTCCTGCTCTTTGCTCCGTGAAAAAGATCCACTTACGACCTCAGGGCCTCAGACCCACCAGCCCAAGGAACATCTCACCAATTTTAAATCAGGTAAGCGGCCTTTTCTTACTCTCTTCTCCAACCTCTCTCGCTATCCCTCAACCACTATCTCCTTTCAATATTGGCGCCACCCTTCAATCTCTCCCTTCTCTTAATTTCAATTCCTTTCATTTTCTGGTAGAGACAAAGGAGACACATTTTATCCATGGGCCCAAAACTCAGGCACCAGTCATGGACTCAGGAAGGCAGCCTTCCCTTGGTGTTTAATCATTGCAGGGACACCTCTCTGATTATTTACCCACGTTTCAGAGGTGTCTGACCACGTGGGGACGCCTGCCTTGGTCCTTCACCCTTAGTGGCAAGTACTGCTGTTCTGGGGGTCATGAACCCCCCAACCCCTTCTCTCCATGTCTCTACCCCTCTCTGCTTTTCTGGGGGCAAGAACCCCCCAACCCCTTCTTCACCCTTAGCTGCAAGTACCGCTTTTCTAGGGGGCAAGAACCCCCCAACCCCTTCTCCTTCACCCTTAGCCACAAGTACCGCTTTTCTAGGGAGCAAGAACCCCCCAATCCCTTCTCTGCATGTCTCTACCCCTTCTCTGCTTTTCTGGGGACAAGAATCCCCTGATCCCTTATTTCCATGACTTGAGCCCTTATCTCTGTGCCCCAGTCCCTTATTTCTGCACCCCAACCTCTTATCTCTGTGCCCCGATCCCTTATTTCCACGCCCCAACCTCTTATCTCTGTGCCCTGATCCCTTATTTCCATGCTCCGACCTCTTATCTCTGCACCCCAACCCTTTATTTCCACACCCCAACCACTTTCCTGCTTTTCTGGAGGGTAAGAACCCCCAAACCCCTTCCCTCCGTGTCTCTACTCTCTCTTTTCTCTAGGCTTGCCTCCTTCACTATGGGCAACCTTCCACCCTCCATTCCTCCTTCTTCTCCCTTAGCCTGTGTTCTTAAAAACCTAAAACCTCTTCAACTCACACCTGACCTAAAACCTAAATGCCTTATTTTCTTCTACAATGCCGCTTGATCCCAATACAAACTTGACAGCCGTTCCAAATAGCCAGAAAATGGCACTTTCATTTTTTCCATCCTACAAGATCTAAATAATTCTTGTCGTAAAATAGGCAAATGGTCCGAGATGCCTGACATCCAGGCATTCTTTTACACATCAGTCCCTCCCTGGTCTCTGTTCCCAATGCAACTCCTCCCAAATCTTCCTTCTTTCCCTCCCACATGTCCTCTCTGTCCCAACCCCAAGCGTCACTGAGTCTTTCTAATCTTCCTTTTCTACTGACCCATCTGATCTCTCCCTTCCTCGCAAGGCCAAGCTAGGTCATAATTCTTCCTCAGCCTCCTCTCCTCCACCTTATAATCCTTTTATCACCTCCCCTCCTCACACCCGGTCTGGCTTACAGTTTCGTTCTGTGACTAGCCCTCCCCCACCTGCCCAGCAATTTCCTCTTAAAAAGGTGGCTGGAGCTAAAGCCATAGTCAAGGTTAATGCTCCTTTTTTTAATCCCAAATCATCAAATATAAAAACCCATGAAAATATATGAAAATATATGAAAATATATTTTTCATCAAATATAAAAACCCAGCCCAGTTCATGGCTCATTTGGCAGCAACCCTGAGATGCTTTACAGCCCTAGAACCTAAAAGGTCAAAAGGCTGTCTTATTCTCAATATACATTTTATTACCCAATCTGCTCCTGACATTAAATAAAACTCCAAAAATTAAATTCCAGCCCTCAAACCCCACAACAGGACTTAATTAACCTCACCTTCGAGATGCACAATAATAGACTAGAGGCAGCCAAGTAGCAACATATTTCTCAGTTGCAATTCTTTGCCTCCACTGTGAGACAAACCCCAGCCACATCTCCAGCACACAAGAACTTCCAAACGCCTGAACCGCAGTGGCCAGGCGTTCCTCCAGGCCTGCCTCCCCCAGGAGCTTGCTACAAGTGCCAGAAATCTGGCAACCAGGCCAAGGAATGCCCACAGCCCAAGATTCCTCCTAAGCCACATCCCATCTGTGCAGGACCCCACTGAAAATCGGACTGTTCAACTCACCTGGCAGCCACTCCCAGAGCCCCTGGAACTCTGGCCCAAGGCTCTCTGACTGACTCCTTCCCAGATCTTCTCAGCTTAGCAGCTGAAGACTGACGCTGCCCGATCGCCTCAGAAGCCCCCTAGACCATCACGGATGCCGAGCTTCAGGTGACTCTCACAGTGGAAGGTAAGTCCGTCCCCTTCTTAATCAATACGGAGGCTACCCACTCCACATTACCTTCTTTTCAAGGGCCTGTTTCCCTTGCCTCCATAACTGTTGTGGGTATTTACGGCCAGGCTTCTAAACCTCTTAAAACTCCCCAACTCTGGTGCCAACTTAGACAATACTTTTATGCACTCTTTTTTACTTATCCCCACCTGCCCAGTTCCCTTATTTGGCCAAGATATTTTAACCAAATTATCTGCTTCCCTGACTATTCCTGGACTACAGCCGCATCTCACTGCCGCCCTTTTCCCCAACCCAAAGCCTCCTTTGCGTCTTCCTCTCGTATCCCCCCACCTTACCCACAAGCATAGGACATCTCTACTCCTTCCCTGGCAACCGATCACAGGCCCATTACCATCCCATTAAAACCTAATTACCCTTACCCCGCTCAATGCCAATATCCCATCCCATAGCACGCTTTAAAAGGATTAAAGCCTGTTATCACTCGCCTGTTATAGCATGGCCTTTTAAAGCCTATAAACTTTCCTTACAATTTCCCCATTTTACCTGTCCTAGAACCAGACGAGCCTTACAGGTTAGTTCAGGATCTGCACCTTATCAACCAAATTGTTTATACTCTCATATCCTCAATACCTCCCTCCACAATCTATTATTCTGTTCTAGATCTCAAACATGTTTTCTTTACTATTTCTTTGCACCCTTCATCCCAGCCTCTCTTCGCTTTCACTTGGACTGACCCTGACACCCATCAGGCTCAGTAAATTACCTGGGCTATACTGCTGCAAAGCTTCACAGACAGCCCCCATTACTTCAGTCAAGCCTAAATTTCTTCCTCATCTGTTACCTATCTTGGCATAATTCTCGTAAAAATACATGTGCTCTCCCTGCTGATTGTGTCCAACTAATCTCCCAAACCTCAATCCCGTCTACAAAACAACAACTCCTTTCCTTCCTAGGCATAGTTAGTGTGGTCAGAATTCTTACACAACAGCCAGGACCCCACCCTGTAGCCTTTCTGTCCAAACAACTTGACCTTACTGTTTTGGCCTAGCCCTCATGTCTGCGTGCAGCGGCTGCCGCTGCTTTAATACTTTGAGGCCCTAAAAATCACAAACTATGCTCAACTCACTCTCTACAGTTCTCGTAACTTCCAAAATCTATTTTCTTCCTCATACCTGACGCATATACTTTCTGCTTCCCGGCTCCTTCAGCTATACTCACTCTTTGTTGAGTCTCCCACAATTACCATTGTTCCTTGCCCGGACTTCAATCCGGCCTCCCACATTATTCTGGATACCACAGCTGACCCTCATGACTATATCTGTCTGATCCACCTGACATTCACCCAATTTCCCCATGTTTCCTTATTTCCTGTTCCTCACTCTGATCACATTTAGTTTATTGATGGCGGTTCCACCAGGCCTAATCGCCACTCACCAGCAAAGGCAGGCTATGCTATAGTATCTTCCACATCTATCATTAAGGCTACTGCTCTGCCCTCCTCCACTACCTCTCAGCAAGCCGAACTCATTGCCTTAAGTTAAGCCCTCACTCTTGCAAAAGGACTAAACGTCAGTATTTATACTGACTCTAAATATGCCTTCCATATCCTGCACCACCATGCAAGAGGTTTCCTCACTACACAAGGGTCCTCTATCATTAATGCCTCTTTAATAAAAACACTTCTCAAAGCTGCTTTACTTCCAAAGGAAGCTGGAGTCATTCACTGCAAAGGCCGTCAAAGGGCATCATCAGATCCCATCACTCAGGACAATGCTTATGCTGATAAGATAGCTAAAAAAGCAGCTAGCATTCCAATTTATATCCCTCACTTTCAGTTTTTCTCCTTCTCATCTGGCCACTCCCACCTACTCCCCTGCTGAAACTTCCACCTATCAATCTCTTCCCACACAAGGCAAATGGTTCTTAGACCAAGGGAAATATCTCCCTCCAGCCTCACAGGCCCATTCTATTCTGTCGTCATTTCATAACTTCTTCCATGTAGGTTACAAGCCACTAGCCCATCTCTTAGAACCTCTCATTTCCTTTGCATCACGGAAATCTATCCTCAAGGAAATCATTTCTCAGTGTTCCATCTGCTATTCTACTACTCCTCAGGGATTATTCAGGCCCACTCCCTTTCCCACACATCAAGCTCAAGGATTTGCCCCTGCCCAGGACTGGCAAATTAGCTTGACTCACATGCCCCGAGTCAGAAAACTAAAATACCTCTTAGTCTAGGTAGACACTTTCACTGAATAGGTAGAGGCCTTTCTTACAGGGTCTGAGAAGGCCACCGGGGTCATTTCTTCCCTTCTGTCAGACATAATTACTCGGTTTGGCCTTCCTACCTCTACGCAGTCCGATAGTGGACCGGCCTTCATTAGTCAAATCAGCCAAGCAGTTTTTCAGGCTCTTAGTATTCAGTGAAACCTTTATATCCCTTACAGTCCTCAGTCTTCAGGAAAGGTAGAATGTACTATTGGTCTTTTAAAAACACACCTCACCAAGCTCAGCCACCAACTTAAAAAGGACTGGACAATACTTTTACCTCTTTCTTTTCTCAGAATTCAGGCCTGTCCTCAGAATGCTAAAGGGTACAGCCCATTTGAGCTCCTGTATGGACGCTCCGTTTTATTAGGCCCCAGTCTCATTCCAGACACCAGACCAACTTGGACTGTGCCCCAAAAAACTTGTCATCCCTACTATCTTCTGTCTAGTCATACTCATATTCACCGTTCTCAACTACTCATGCATGCCCTGCTCTTGTTTACACTGCCGGTTTACACTGTTTCTCCAAGCCATCACAGCTGATATCTCCTGGTGCTATCCCCAAACTGCCACTCTTAACTCTTGAAGTAAATAAATAATCTTTGCTGGCAGGACTATGCTGAACCTCCTTAGGCACAGTCTAATTAGATGTCCTGGGTCCTCCCAATTCTTAGACCTTTAATCCATTTAGTTTTTCAATTCATACAAAACCATATCCAGGCCATCACCAATAATTCTAAATGACAAATGTTTCTTCTAACAGTCCCACAATATCACCCCTTACCACAAAATCTTCCTTCAGCTTAATCTCTCCCACTCTAGGTTCCCACACCTCCCCTAATCCCGCTCGAAGCAGCCCTGAGAAACATCGCCCACTATCTCTCCATACCATCCCCCAAAATTGTTGCCATCCCAACACTTAACCACTATTTCATTTTATTTTTCTTATTAATATAAGAAGACAGGAATGTCATGCCTCTGAGCCCAAGCTAAGCCATCATATCCCATGTGACCTGCACGTACACATCCAGATGACTGGTTCCTGCCTTAACTGATGACATTCCACCACAAAAGAAATGAAAATGGCCTGTTCCTGCCTTAACTGATGACATTATCTTCTGAAATTCCTTCTCCTGGCTCATCCTGACTCAAAAGCTCCCCTACTGAGCATCTTGTGACCCCCACTCCTGCCCGCCAGAGAACAACCCCCCTTTGACTGTAATTTTCCTTTACCTACCCAAATCTTATAAAATGGCCCCACCCCTATCTCCCTTCACTGACTCTCTTTTCAGACTCAGCCCGCCTGCACCCAGGTGAAATAAACAGCTTTATTGCTCACACAAAGCCTGTTTGGTGGTCTCTTCACACGGACGCACATGAAAAGTTTCCCTTGTTGTCTTGGAATAATACTCTAAAAACCCCTTCTTAAAGATAGTCTGTGTTTTTCAGCTCTCAATTGTACAGTGTGCCGGAGAGTTTCATACCCAGAGTACAATTACTGGTGGGGAAATAAATGGTTATCTTTACTAAAATGAGAAGGGAGAGTGTGAAAGGTAAGATTTAAACAAACATCCACTTAAAATCATGGATTCCTCCTCAAGAAGCTCAAATTTGAAGAGTATCTGAAATAAATGTAAGACCTAGAAATTGATTCATATGCTCTCAGTTTTGAATTCCAGTTTTGATTTTGTATTTGGGAAGTTTCAGGTAGACAGGAAGTGGAAGCAGAGCCTCTAGTGTTTGTGGGGAGAAAATAAAGCTATTGAAGAGATAAAGCTACAGTACTTCACTTTTCCTCCCCCAGGCGGGAGAGGGAGGGCTTCAGAGACACTGGGATTTGTACTGGAGGGAAGAAAATTTAGGGGCAAGTTGCATCATCTCTTGGGAATACGGGGATTGAGGGACACATGGGAATCTCTGGGAGCCTTTAGGAAAAACACTGCATGTCCTCACTTGCTCCAGGTGATGGGAATAAGTGCTCAGCAGCAGCAGGAGGTATCTGGAGGGGTAACTTGGTGCAGGGCTCCTGGCAACCAACTAGAGTAGACACTCTGCAAGAGAGATCAGAGGGGACATGAAGACCTTCCCCTACTGTCACAGAAACCAAATATCCTCTTCTCCCATGCATGCAACACCAACCCAAAAGAAACTAAAGACAGGACTCAATTTATAAGCCTGAACTGAGATTAATAGATTGAGCTAAATGTTTTTCTCCTCTTCTCCTCACCTCTCTCTTACACACTGTGTGTGGGTGTGTTTGTGTGGGTGCTGCGGGAGGGGACACCCAAGAGGCAATCAGATCATTCCAGGCAGAAAGAAAAAAAATGAACTCTATTTCCTCTGTACATTTAAATGTAATGAATATATTTGCAATTCTAATATGTACTTTTATTTTAATCATATAAACTGTCTAATTTTTTTTCTTTTATTTAAGCTGTTCCCTCAAATCCTTGTCTTTTTAAGAAAAAAGTCTCTTACTATTTGCAAATACTTTCAAATACTATTTGGGCACCTAATGAATGTGCAACATTGTGCGAGATTTTAACAAACCTCCACGTGGGTTCCTAGCCTGGAGTGGAGGCCTGACTTAACTTCTGCTTAAACACACACACACACACACACACACACACACACACACACACACAAAATATAGCTTGACTCTGTAATCTCAAATTGGGCATCTAGGGTGTGCCTTCTGGTAGAAACAGTGGATGGTCATAATTCCTGTCATTAATTTCCAATACCCCCGCCACAGCCCCGCCCCCCAACACACACACACAGACTACCAAGAAAACTGTTGATCAGGCAAAAGAGAGATTTTAAACTTACTGCAGCTAGGTAGGGCATTTTAATAGAATCATCAGAGTCCCAACAGGAGAGTATACGGAAGGATGTTTACAGGATTTTTAGGCCTGAGCTGGGTGATTTTAAGTCAAGTCTGGCATGAAAGGGAGCTGATGTAGTTGGGCAACTCGTGATATGAGTAGCTTTGGATTGGTGAGCTAGTGAAAATCTTCAAGGACCCTTAAGGAGTAATATTTCAGACCTGATAGATAAGCTCTTTTAATTGGCTCAGTCTCATCTTCCCTGTGCATGTATTTTCTGGTGCGTCTAGTTAACTACAAACACAGGAAAGTATTTCTGGTCCCAGTATTGTTTAACAGTGAATCATTGTTTTCCATTCTCATTAGCGTTAAAAGATAGTTTTCAGAAAAAGGTAGAATCATGACTCGCACTGATACAAGAATAAACAGGTGTGAAAAGATTGTATTTTACTCATTTAATGAGAGAACCAGGTAGATGTTATAACCAGTTCTAAAGAGAAAGAGAAAAAGAACAAATATGTATCGAGTAAAGAAAGTAAATTGCATGTGGAGACAAAACTGTTTTTTCCACCAGAGGGAGAGTAGTCAATTAAAAGTCTACTGAGCAGGACAAAATTTGCCTGTCTATCCAGAGTCATAAAATAGCTTAAAGAAAATAAGAAGCTAGAATCTTGTAACCAAGGATGGGCCAAATAGATACAATGTATACTTTTCTATAGAAACAGAGCTTTTTCTATATTGGTATGCTTTTAAAAAAATTTATTTTTTATATATTTTTTATTCTGTTTTTCATTTGTAGAGATGGGGTTTAGCTATGTTGCCCAGGCTGGTCTTGAATTCCTGGACTCAAGCAATCTTCCTGCCTCTGCCTTCCAAAGTGCTGGGATTACAAGCGTGAGCCACCATCCCCAACCTACATGAATATCCTTTAAGGTTATTCACTACCTACATTTATTATCATGCAGCCATTTCGTCTCCTTCACATCCACATGAGTATCATTACCAAATATTTTGATGAGGGTGTTTCTACCACATATCTCTGATTTACCCAGCTAGTCTCTGTCAAAGAAGGAAACAAGAGTAATATAAAGTTACTCATTCCTGATGAATCCATATTTGCACTTCTCTGCAATCATAAATTAAATTTTAATTAATTTATAGTCACAGCCTAGGTTTCAATAGCAAATTATGCCAGCTTACACACAGCTGTACTGAGAAGGATAAGAGGGCCCTGAATGGGAACCAAAATACCCGCTAACACAAAAAGCCTGAAAGAAGATGTGTAGCTTGACTGACAGCCAAGATTCAGCTTGAAGACCAAAAGAACCATCCACTTAGAAGAGCAATTACACCACACTTACCTCAAGTCACACAGCCAGTTAGCCACAGAGCCTAGTATTCAAATCCTAGCCCAATTCCAAGTACATATACTTTCCAGCATATCTCTTATATTCTTTTTCCTCTCTATTGTTTCAAACCGGATATCCCCCATACTAACAGGAATATAGATTTAGCTGAAAAAAAAATTGTTCTAATGATTAGATCAGTCAGCTTCTAGCAAACATATCCTTTCCCATCTAGGTGAGATGCACTTCATTCCCAGCCATGAGCCCATTGTTAGAGAATCTTGACATATGTTTCAAAAATCTAAATATTACTCATTTGCATCCATTGCAGAGCCATTCTATTTACCCCTTGCAAATACTAAATGCACAGGATAATTAAGGAAATGATCTTACCCAGGCTATTGCAATTGGAGAAATGCCCATTCATGATGGACATTTTAAAGAAAAGGAAAGAGGCCTGGAGATTTACAGAGGCAGGTGGCAACGGAGTCATCTGCATCATCTGTAAGTCTATGGGAATCAGGAGGGAGAAGGGAGACTGGTCTTATCTTGAAATATGTGAGGGCAGAGTAGACCTTGGTGGCTAACCATTTCCCAGAACACAGAAGAGTAAGTGTGCTTTTAAATTATCCAACTGTTTCTGAGCCCACAAGGCTCAGGTAAAGTTTCACATCATTGCCACTCAAATTTTTCTCTCTACTCCAAATTCCAAAGGAAAATCTTGCAAAACAAGGCAGTTCTTTGGTGTCCTGCTGGAGACACCATGGTCCTAATGTTTTCCTCAGCCTCTTCTGGTGGACTCCTCCATCATCAGGGAGCCATCAGAGTGGGAAAAAGCCAGCAAGTTTTACAAACTAAGAGAGATTTTCTGTCTCAGATTGGATCCATTTCTTGACTGGCCATACCAGCTCTGCAGGAAGCCACTTCTTGCTAAAAAGCCCCGAACCACCACTTGTTCTTCATGGCCCATGACAGAAACTTTCTTCACAAATGTTGGTACGTAGTTCACTGCCTTTTGTGTCATTCGATTCTAGAAATCTGTGATTTTTATGTGTTGGAGTGATAACCTAAGTAATAGTAATTTGGGCTACAGATTTAAATGAGGGCCCACTGTGGCTGCAACTTTTCAGAAATTCTCATATTATTTTCAATGTCACGACAAATTTTCTTGTCATTACTTGAAGGTAGAAGCAGAATGGGGGGTTACTTCTGGTTCTCCTTTACCTTAAGGGGTAGCTTTAGGTTAAAGAGGTGGTGGTCTCCTACTGGACTACCTAGGTGAAACCGGGGCTTTGAGTTTCATATTCTGCCTTCATGAAGTCTATAGTCACACTCAAAGAAATGTCCAGAATTAATACTCAGTTTTGCCTGTTTTGCAAATACTCCCGGGACAAAAGTGGCTATAGTGCTGAGATTCTAGTTTTCACTTAGATTTTGTCATAATAATTTCTTACCATTTTGTCATTTTTTTGATACTTTAGAGAGGTATTTTTAACAGAATATCTGGCACTTTTAGTTGTTTTCCATCAAAGAGTTTGTCTAAACAATGTACTTTGCCACATTGCCAGAAACAGAACCTCCACTGGGCCTTCCAAGGGAAGAGATGTGATACTGTCACCTACACTCAGGGTATTTTTGGTTGCTAAGAAGAGAAAACACAACTCAGCTTACACAGTAACTGATCAAGTAGCTGAAAGATGCAGGGATTAGAGTGGCCTTCAGGAGTAGTTTGATCAGGGATCTATCTTTATCCTCTATGATTTTATTGATTCTGCTCTTTTTAGTGTGTTGGCATCATCCTCCAGTTGGTTTTATGAGATGAATGCTAAAAGAGACTGGTACTATATCTTCCTCACTCACAGTTATGGGGAAAGGATGGCTGCTTCCAACAAACACTGAACTTATCATTGTGTCTGGAGAATTTAATTATTGCAGCTAGCTTAGTTCATTTAAGTTCCTCCTGAAGCTGGGGATATATCATCGTCACTCATATCAAAGTTGCTACACAAAGAAGATGAATAAATGAATATTCAGAAGTCAAAATGGTGAGAAAGGAGAGGAGAAGAATAGGAAGGTTTAGAAGCTCCAAGTGTGAGAGAAGAGAGCCCAAAGATCAAAAGGGTGCATAAAAAGCACACTGGGATTGATAAAGATTGACCTCCCCAATGTCGCTGAGGACTGGCCCTTTTTATCTTCACATGACTATGGAAAAGTTAATACATTTAAATATATTGACCCTGTAGCTTCAAATCAGAGACTTCTGCTTCTTTGTATATTTAAAGGTACTGGTCAGTTTCTTTTTTTTTTTTTTCTTATTCAAACATTATTATAAAGAAACTTTTTTTCCATAATTGCCGAATTCTAACTCAGAACTGGGCACTCTTTGTATCCTAACACAGATCTAGGCACTTTCTGGGTGAGGAATCCAATTCTTAAGTGCTTTATTTTAGTAATGCCTATAAAGTACACAGTCATTTGGTAAATAAATGAACAAAAATGCTAAAAATCACATACAGCAGACGTGCCACTTTTATTGCTATTTTTACAATTTAATGACTGTTTTAAAAAAGGGATTTAAAACTTTTGACTGTTTTTTCAGCTTCTTAGGAAGGCAGAAACCTACAGCTTTGAAGTCTAATGGGAAAAAAACAAGGGCCAAGCATTCAAAACCTGTGCAGGAAATATATTGAGAGATCTCAGACAAATTACTTCCTCTCCCTGAACCAGTTTTCATCTTCAAATGATTGATGTATCTTTATGTCAAAAATTAGATCATTGGCTTTTCAGGTTGCATGGAATCATATCAGGAAAAAGATATTTATAGGCAAGTATGCTCTATTTCATTGACCTTTCCCAATAGAAGCTTCACGAGGCAATGGAGAAATGGTTTCACTATCAATGAAGGTTGGGCTCAGGGGAAATGAGGACCTATGCTTTGTGAACACCTGGGTTTTATCATCAGTTCAGACTTTCCTGTTGAAAAGTGAATTACTGTAATGAGCTCTTATACATGCAGTCAAGCTGAAGAAATAGCAACAGCATACTGGTTAACTAGAGAATCGTCTGTTCCTTAACAGTCTTTTTTATGTCTATACTCTGAGGTTTTCAGAGCCCAATATTTCATTGCCTCTCAAAGGGGCTGTTCTAACTATCTATTGCTGAGTAACAAACCACTGCAAACTTCATAGCATAAAAGAACAGTAGCTGTTTATGATTGTTATCTTTCACAGTTCTGGCTGTTGACCATGCTTAGACAGCTCTTACTGCAGGTGTGAGTCATTCTGAAGCTTTTTCTCTCATGTCCTGGGAAGATTCAAATATCTGGAGGCTGCAACAGCTGGGATACCTAAAGAATCTCTCCATGTGGTCTCTCCAGCATGGTGTCTTCAGGGTAGCTTATTTTTTTATATGGAAGCTCCAATCTGCCACAGTATGTGTCCTGAGAAAGAGCCACAAAGAAGCCATATAACATTCTATGACCCAACATCTTATAATTCAGCAGTGCTGCTTTCATTGCATCCTATTATTCAGAAGAACTGAGTTGTTCAATGCCATATTCAAGAGAGAAAAACTAAACTCTGCTTTCTGATGGCTATTGCTCTAGTGTGAATGTTATTGCCACTCCAAAATTGATGTGTTGGACACCTAATCCTCAGTGCAACAGTGTTGGCAGGCGGTCCCTGATGCAAGGTATTTAGGCAATGAGGGCTCTGCCCTCAAGGGTTGACTAATTCCATTATGAAAAGGGCCTGTGGAGGTGGGTTTCCTCTCTTCTGCTCTTCCGCCATGTGAGAACGTAGCGTTTCTTTTCTCTGGAGGATGCAACAATCAAGGCACCATCTTGGAAGTAGGATACAGCCCTCACCAAATAACTGAACCTGCTGATGCCTTGATCTTGGACATCCCAGCCTCCAGAACTATGAGACATAAATTTCTATTTTTTAAAAATAAATTACCTAGTCTCAGGCATTCTGTTGTAACAGCACAAAGAGGACTAACACAACTGGAATGTCAGAGAATTATGGACATATTTTAAAATCTCCTCAAAGACTCATTTCATCATGGGAAATTCATTTCTTTAATGAGATTTTACAGAGTCTTATATCCAAAATAGAATAATTGCTGGTAGTATAAAGAGCTTCATTTGTGATCAGTTCCTTATATAACTAGAAATTGGCACACAAATCCATAAAAAATTAAGCACTGGGAACATTAGGAGTAGAAAAAAATAAATATCTGCAAAGAGGGCCAGGAAAGACTTGCCAGAGCATAACAAAAGAAATAGGTGTCCGATCAAGAAAGAGCTGCCAAAAGGCAAAATAAATGGCAGGTCAGCATGGCATTCCTGAGCTGCAGCTTCTGTTGTGCCACCAGCCTTCAGTGTGACTTTGGTTGACAGGCCACTTCCCCTCTGGGACCTCTGTGTCCTCATTTGGAAAGTACAATATTGAACTAGATAATTTCAAAGGCACCTTATGGCTCTGATATTCTGCAATCCCATTATTATTACTTTAAATGCTGAAACATTTCCTTAATAGGGAAGAAATTAAATGTCTTAACCCTTGGCTATTAATATCATCTGTTCCTACATTTAATGGGTTGAGATGAGTCACAGAGGATGAAAGACACCATAGCTAAGGATGTCAGCAGGGGTGACAGCCACTTCTACCTCAGGTGACCATGGGAAGCAACAGCTGGCATATTTTATACAATTCAGATGAGACAGGGAAGAACAAATGACACCTTTGGGCCTTCATTGGAAAAAAGTAGTCTAAAAGCATCAACTGCTGTCCTTTGATGCTCAGATACTGCCTCCTAGTTAATGAAGGCAAAAGTATAATTTAAGAGCAGTGGTTAATGCTTTGACAAAGAAAAGGCGGCCCTGAAGACTTGATAACCTTTCGTTCTTGTCCCTTAAGAATTTTTGGATATGTTATGTGCAAAAAACATTTTTGCATTTGATTTAAAAACTATGCATTGTCTATCATACATGCTTCTGGGCAGTGGGTTCCAGAGCCCGTTCATTGTCTTTGAGCTATTTTGCACCTGTTTTTCGACTGCAGGTAACTGATGGATATGCAAACTGTGTCTTATCCAGCAGCATTTCCATTGGCTTCTCTCCCCACTGTGGAAAAAGTCTTTTCCCCTCCATTTGTAATTCGATTTCTTGACTCTATACGTTTGTGCTTTTTGACATTTACTTTGAACCAGTTCCCTTATATGAGTTAAATAAAATCTTTAACATATGTTTCATTTATATGAGTCATGATTTTGCCATTTTCTGAATATTATTTTCTAATGAATTTGGATCTGCGCTTAGTTTAAAATAATAACTGGAGTGAGATTTAAACAGTTCTTTATGAGAAATGAACAGGATTTTGGAGATTTGGGGACTGCCAACTTTCAAAGAGGAGAAAACATGCAACCCCAGAGCTGTGGGAAGCAATAGGAGAGTCCCAACAACTTGGCTACCTGTGGGGATGGGGAAGAAATGAGAGGTGAGGGAGGTGGCAGGGAAGGCGAGAGAAGAGAGTAGTAGTGAGGAAAATGGCAGAGAAGAAAGATAAGCTGTCAACTGAGAAATTCTACATGGAAGAAAGGAGTTAAAGAACTTTAAATCCATTCAGATCTACTGGTAAACTACATTGATCTCTGTTTACTATGCTTCAGGACCCTCTTCTTTCACCTCAAAGCTTTGTTAAAAGCAACTGCACCCACAGCTTTGCATTTGTGACCCTTTTGGGGATGAAATATGGAGATGCTATCTTTCATGGCTAGAGCCATGTGAGAACAATGGCTGGGCTTGTGGGAGAGAGATGCAGGCTGTAGTAAAGACAAAACAAACAAACAAACAAACAAAGAAACGTAGAACCATAAGCCCTTCCACCCCCAAAATGTATAGAAACATTGAGGGAACTTCACCTAGTACAAGGGATGTAATATTGAGCTATTCTCTCATAGGATTAAAGAAAATGGTGACAGAAGCATTGAAGATGTATTGATATCAAGGGAGCTGAAATTTAGGTTACAGGGGAAACGGAGTTAGGTTTCTGATATGGTGCATTCACACAGTCTTTCTTCTAAGAACAACTAAAATCTGCAACTGCCTGTAGTTCCAGCTGTTTGGGAGGCTGAGGTGGAAGGATCACTTGAACTCAAGAATCCAAGGCTGCAGTGAGCTGTGATTGTACCACTTCACTTCAGCCTGGGTGACAGAGTGAGACACTGTCTCAAAAAAATAAAAAAAATAAAAAAATAAAACAAGTGTGTGGAAATTATCTTTTCTGAAATCTGACTGAGAGTACTGTGAAAGGAAAATAAATCTTGAGACTCCAAAATCACCAAGCTAAAGAAGAAATTCAAGCTGGGAACTGTTTAGGGTAAACCTGCTTCCCTTTCTATTCAGTCGTCCCTCTGAGGCTTACCTGAGACAAATGCATGTCTCATTGCTTCCTCTGCTCATCATTTATGTAAAAATGCAGATTCACTGAGCTGGAGTAAATTGCGTATTCAATGGAGGCTGATCAAGGACTCAAAAGATTACAATCATTTGTCTCTTATCTACTTCTAATCTGGAAGCTCCCACTTCAAGTTGTCCCATGTTACCAGACTGAACTAGTGTACATCTCACACATACTGATTGATGTCTCATGTCTCGCTAAAACGTACAAAAGCAAACTGTACCCCTGATCACCTTGGGTACATGTCTCAGGATTTCCTGAGGCTATGTCACGGGCATATCCTTAACCTTGGCAAAATAAGCACCCAAAATTGACTGAGACCCATCTCAGGTATTTGGGGTTCACATTTTGCTAACCACGAAGGGATTCTGAGTGGAAGAGCTGCTGACCTTTGAGAAATCTCCTACTGGGGCTTGGTACCAGCTTGAGCTTTCTTTATGGCTCAAACCAGTAAGACAATTTGCTGAGGCCTGGAAGCTCCCCCTCCAGAGAATCCCTGATCTCCCAAAATTTGGTCAATATTTAAAGATTATTTTGCTAGGAAAAATAATTTTTATTTCCAACTCCTGTTGGAAGGAGCTTTACTTCCTTCCAACAAGGAAGGCAAGCTTTCCTGCTTCCACGACAATGGAAGGCAGGTAACTTCTTTCTGGAATTCGAGCTCATTTCCAACAGGGAAGGTGAATTTGAGTTTTTTCCTGCTTCTAGGATGGTAGAGAGCAGTCTTCAGCCTGAGACCCATTCTCAGGTAAGTAGCTGAATTGGGGTTTTGTCTTGGCTAAAGTTAAGATGAACAACCAGCTGGTCTTAATTTCTCCTTACCATTAGAGTGCTCAGTAATTATATAAATTGTGTGATCATTTGTTTTGCTTAACTGTTTTTGTTGTTGTTTGTTTGTTTCTGTTTTTATTGTTGTTTCAGTCTTTTTCCCATTGGATTTGACCAGCTCTATCCGACTTGACGAAATCTGAAGGAAAGTTCCAATTCAAGGGGAACAAAGCCTCTGGTGTGGCTAAATTTCCACAAAAAAAACGGGGGGGAATGTTTTATTTTGATTACTTAAGGGGTTTTATTTACATAACAAGGCCATCTTTTTGCTAGCCAAGCCAAACTGAAAGAGCAATAGCTGTTGCCCCACATTGTAGTTTCATAGCTAAGATTCTGCCGTCTTTTTTTTTTTCTTCTTTACCACAATAGTCTGGGTTTGGTTTCTAAATCAAGCCCTTTCAGGTTTGATACTTATTACTTCCGAAATATTGGCAATTTGTCTTCGCTAAAATATGGTAATGAGATTTAAAAAGTTTTTTTTTTCAAGGAGCTCAATGGATTAGCTTAATGCAAATGTAACATCCAAGATGTGTGTGTATGTGTGCCTGTGTGTTTGTATTAAAAGGCCTTCATGGTTTGTTTTTGTTTTCTCCTGGGACCTTGCCTTTTTGAACAGGAGTTTTTGTTTGTTTGTTTGCTTTTTCCTCAATTGAATGAATTCTGTTTCATTCATTTACTTCTGCTGTTTCTCCTTTCTCTTGTCACCCTCTGCTGTATAAGGAACCTAAAATAATTTATAATAGCCTGCAATTCCTTACAGAAAATGGAGAAGGTGCCAGACTCCATTTTGCGGAGAAATCTCTGTTTTTCCTTATGGAACCCCAAGAGTGTAAATAGACAAGATTGTTTCAGATCTTAAGTTGCTTCCTTTTGTATTGTGTTATCTGATTTTTTGTCTAATTTTTTTTTTTTTTTTTGAGACGGAGTCCCTCTCTGTTGCCCAGGCTGCAGTGCAGTGGCGCAATCTCAGCTCACTGCAACCTCTTCCTTTGAGGTTCAAGCGATTCTCCTGCCTCAGCCTCCAGAGTAGCTGACACTACAGGTGCCCGCCACCAACCCCTGCTGACTTTTGTATTTTTAGTAGAGATGGGGTTTCACCATATTGGCCAGGCTGGTCTCAAACTCCTGACCTCAAATGATCCACTCTCCTTCGCCTTCCAAAATGCTGGGATTACAGGCAGGATACTTTCTTAATCTGATACCTTCATGATGGGATTAGTACTGCCATGAGAAAAGACTAGAGAGTGGTCTCTCTCTCTCTCTGTCTCATTCTCTATGTCTCAATTGAACTATTCTCGCATAAAATTAAAGAAAGTGGTGGCAGAAGCATTGAAGATGTGTTGATATCAAGGTAGATGAAATTTAGGTTACAGGAAAAAGGGAATTAGATTTCCATTATGGTACATCACACAATCTTTCTTTTAAGAACAGCTAAAAAGTGTGCAACCGTCTGTAGTCCCAGCTACTCAGGAGGCTAAGATGGGAGGATGACTTGAACTTAGGAGTCCAAGTTCTATAAGCCAGGAACAGGACCCTCACCAAAAACTGAATCAGCTGGCACCTTGATCTTGGACTACCCAGACTCCAGGACTGTGAGAAGTAAATCTCTGTTGTTTAAGTCACCTAGTCTATGGTATTTTGTTAGAGAAGCACAAACTGACTAGTGCAACTATTATTCATATAGTTTTTGTGCTGGTCAGTCCAAGGCCACAAAATGACTGCTGAATTCTAGTAGCTACACTATATTCGAGATAAAAAAGGGAGAAAAGAACCAAAAAAGGGCTATATCAGTTGTTAATTACTGTTTTTTTAATAAGGAAAACAAATGCTTTCCTAGAAGTCTTACATTAAAAACGACAACAACAACAACAAAACACTTTTCTTTTTTGGGCAAAATTGAAGCTTATCCTGAACCAATTACTGACTATATCAATGTTGGGTTATCATTGTTTTATTTGTGGGGACAAGAATAGGGAACTTTGCATTTACCTAAACAAGCAAAGATTCTATTAGTAGAGAGGGGTGGTGCAGGAAAGAACACAGAGCACACAGTTAACAATATCTGCCACACATGTTATAGCCTCTCTTTGCCCTGTAGGGAAAAATTTTTGCTTCAGTGGAAAACTTTGCATTCCGTTCCTGGTTATCTGATTCTGATTCTATGGGAGCTATTTTACAACTTTGTAAATTGTAGATAACTGATAATGATGCAGAATAATTCTCATCTATAGACAGGCATGTGAATTCTGTATATTGGCAGATTTTATTTCTGAGAAAGTCAGTTTGCTTTCATTTGTATACTCATTGCAATGTTAATGAAACAAAAATGTGTCTGTTCTTTACACTCACCTTTGCACTGATTGTAACATCTTACCAGTTTCCTCATGAATAAGTTAAATAAAAATCTTTAACACTTTAATCTTTTTATATCTCTGTAAGCCATGATTTTGCTTTTTTCTTAAAATTGTATTTTAACAGCCAGAAAACTATAAATTTATAAAATGAATAGTTGGTTGTTTACTTGTTTGTTTATTTTTATTCTCAGGTACCAACACTATGCCTAAAACATTAGTAGCTCAAGTAATATTTGATAAATTGATCAATGAGTAGCATCAGTTAACCAAAAAGCGAAAGAGCTATATGGTAGAATTATTATTTATTAAAATCCTATACTTGATGGGAATATCACTTAAGAATATACAATTCTTTTGCTCCTTTTGGTTTGTTACCTGCAATTAATATTCTACTGTGTAAACTTCCTCAGAGAGAGTCACTCTTCAAATAACTAATGTGGGTTTATTATCTGGGATAAATTTTCTTTGTGATTTTCATTTATGAAATAGCTTTTGAATTAGATTCCCAGAGGGAAGTTAATATAGTGTCTAGAGAAAATACAACTTCATGTTGTTTTGTTGTTTATTTAGATTGATTTTCTTTTTATTATAAAACCAATCCATGCTTATTTTCACCAAATATTAAAAAATGCACAAAGGAAAATGTATTTTTACCTTTCTCAAGTTAGTAAGATTTAGGTTATCATGGTTAAAAATTTGGTGTATATCCTTCTACATCTTTTTCTAGAAAATGGATCTAAGATTTGTATGAACATTTTTGCACCCTCATTTTCTCAGCTGTGTAGTTTACATCAGGTTTGTTAACATATCTGAATCCCAGTCTCCATGTGTATGAAAAGAAGATAAAAATGTACCTGATGGCTGGGCGCAGTGGCTCACACCTGTAATTCCAACACTTTGGGAGGCCAAGGTAGGTGGATCACGAGGTCAAGAGATTGAGACCATCCTGGCCAACATGCTGAAATCCCGTCTGTACAAAAAATACAAAAGTTAGCTGGGTGTGGTGGCATACACCTGTAGTCTCAGCTACTTTGGAGGCTGAGGCAGGAGAATCGCCTGAACCCAGGAGGCGGAGGTTGCAGTGAGCTGAGGTTGCACCACTACACTCCAACCTGGCGACAAAGCGAGACTCCGTCTCAACAACAACAACCACAACAAAAGAGGTACCTGACAAGGATCACATAAGTAAAACCCACAGCACAGAGTCTAGGTAATCATGGATGCATGGATGATCAAGAAAAATTAATAGTAACATAAAACGGGATGAAACTCAAATTTCGCAAGGACTTCAAATAGCCTGTTCCTTTGCATCTCTTTAGATTTATAGTTATCATTTAACATTATAAAAATGTGCTAGGCAGACTGAATATACAAATGGACAATGGACGCACCATACATTATGGTAGAACTCTGACCCACAACCTCAGCAGCAACAAGCACTGAAAACCAAATGACTCTGTAGCAATTGGCCCAGAGAAGTTAGGACTTCGTCAATGACTGGCAGCTTCTATATTTTGCCCCAGTTTCCAATTGAGGTCCAACCAGGGAAAGCCAAATACTCTTCAAACTAATCACATAAGATGCTACACCTTTTGTTAGCTCCCTCCAGCTTCCCCTTACCACTTTTGTTCACTCTAAAGCGTTTCCTTCATGCCTTTGAGTCTCTGCCAAATTCAAGTGATGGTGGCTGACTTTCTTGCTATAGCAAGCTCTGAATAAACAGTCTCTGTTTGTTCTAATTCGGGTGCTCTTTATTTATTTCCACATAGTGCATATCTCTGGATTTGAGAGCACAGGAAAAAGAGATAATATTGTAATTTGCAGCACTTTGCATGTTTCAAGCTTTGAAGAAATGATCACAAAAGTTTTTCCTAAGGGCTGGTATCACAGGGGAATGAGAAAAACAGATCCAGAGAAAAGGAGGCAAGTCTTGCAAGGATATGAGAAAGAATCTGAAAAAGAGGGATGCTGATGGTACCATTTCATTCTCTTGCTCTACAAATATAAATCAGAACCATGAGAGATGCTGAGAAGAGATAAAGAAGCATGCATCCCTAAACAATAATTCTGCAAAACAAAACAGCTGATCACACACATTTTTGACCCTAAGCAACCTCAACAAGATAACTTTGCAAGTCTTCCCTGAGATAGCAGAATTTCAACTTCCCCACAGTTCAACAAATTTGCTTTGCAGAGAAGTGAAGTAAGTTGGTGTATAAAGCAGAACATTTTGAAATATTTTAGAGAAACCTCTACAAAGATCTTAATGTTATTCAACGCTTTATTCATGGACGGAACCAGAATAATTATTAAGTATAAGGTACCCCTGGGCAATTGTACAAAATAGATACTGTTCAAAGATAATTTTAAGAAAAAGGTAAAATCAGACTCTCATACTGATTGAACACATAATAAATATTTTATTTGATTCACATAATAGGAGGGAACTAGGCAGAAGTTGTAACTGGTTTGAAGGAAAAGTTAAAACAACACTGATTTATATGGGTAAAAAAGATCTCAATATGACTTGCAAATGAGCAAAATTGATTTTTTTCAATGGCAGGTTGGGGTGAGTGAGGAAGTCAAAAATCACTACTTGGCAGGAGAATATTTGAGCACAACTAATTCTAACATATCAGTTAAAAAGGCCTAAGAGAAATGCATTTCAAACTCTAGATACTTAAAACTGACTTCAGGCTGGGTGCGGTGGCTTATGCCTATAATCCCAGCACTTTGGGAGGCCGAGGTGGGTGGATCACGAGGTCAGGAGTTCGTGACCAGCCTGGCCAACATGGTGAAACCCCGTCTCTACTAAAAAGACAAACAGCTGGGCATGGGGGCTTGTGCCTGTAATCCCAGCTACTCAGGAGGCTGAGGCAGGAGAATCGCTTGTACCTGGGAGGCGGAGATTGCGTTGAGCCGAGATCGCATCACTGCACTCCAGCCTGGGTGACAGAGCGAGACTCCATCACATAAAACAAACAAACAAAAAACTGAGTTCATCCCCCTACTTTCCACCCTACCTCTGCACCTCTGCCCCCTAATTTCTTATTTACCTTTTATATTTGAAGGTCTAGAACTTTCATTCAGTGATATGTATTGATTCAGCTCCCTATGCCAGGCCTTGCTTTGTGTGAGGAGGATTATGAGATGATAAAACTTGCTCCTTTTTCAGACGATATGACACATCCCTCTGTGTCTCACTCAGGTATGTGTGTCAAAAGCAGTGGATGGAAGGGATAAATGTACTAAGGTCCCTGGGCTGTGAAAGCACTGCAGAAGCCTGCTGGCATTATAATGTCTGATTTTCATTCTTCTGATTCTGTGAGTATAACAGGGTTGGTTTCCTGGTCTGAAGCAGGCAGCAAATACATTTCTTTTGGTTAGCAGGACTAAACTGAGACTGGTCAGGATGATCTGGTGGGAGGGTGTGGTTGTAAAAGCGTTCTTGCTGTTAAAGCCTAATCAGCTAAAGACTACCAGAGACAAGAGTTTAGGTTGGACAAAATCAGATTTAATGATTCAGTGCAGTGAGAAAGGACACCCCACAGAAATGATATGTTGCTGCTACCCAGAAGGAAGAAGGGAAGTATCTTTTATGAGGTTTGAGTTCCTGATGAAATATTCTGAAGAGGGTCCCATTTCTGCATTTGGTGCTATTTCTGAGGTAGTAGAGGGAGCAATTAACTAAGGATTCATTGCTGCCATGATGTGAAAGAGGCTTAGCAACTGGCTATCTCCTGAAATAGAAAGAACAGAAGGTCTAGAGGCATATTGGTAAGAAAGCAGTAGTCACTCAGAGATGGGATCATTTTGGCATTAAAAATTTCTCAGAAGAACACTGTGAATGTTTCAAAGAAAGCACCTGAATACTAATGCATGCCAATTCACAGTTCCTTCTTAGTGGTGGCAATTCCAAATGGCGATGTGAGCCTTATTCCCCAGGCAGGGCTTGAAAAATCCAAAAGAACAAAGAGAGTTTTCACAAAGTATTGCTTGAGGTTATTAAGTTGCAGAAAAAGAACAATTTTCTCTGAGAAACAGTGAAAGAAAAAAGCAACATTTCAGATTCCACTGCCAAACATAATCCTCTGGTGTCTCTGAAATGACTGTGCTTTTATAAGTAAATTAGACATTTTTGTGAACCACTCAAATTTCTCTGAAGGTGGAAAGTAGAGGCAGCCCAGGGATCCAGTGACAGCTGAAGGAGATGGAGCTCACATATACACAGGGCAAGGAGTTTTACCTTTGCCACATCTTGAGACTGACTGACCTGGCAGTTTGGGCATCTGCCCTGGTGGTTAGCAATGAACTACAGAGAAGCCACTAGCATCATATTACTGTGGCTACAAGTTTGCTCTGGGAACTAAACATTTACAATAAAGTGTCCTGAAACCTATTTGCTGACCTCCACTGCATTTAGGGAATTGGGTGTGTCTTGCCAGAGAAAGACCAATATCCTGGGTTAGGCCCTTTGGATCTGGGTCCTCAGGAACCAGCAAAACCCATATTAATCTAAGGTAGTCTGAAATGGAATGATATAAGTTGACATTCCCAAGTCTCTTCCAGTCAACTCACTCCTTAAGAGATGAAGGCCTTGATAGATGCACCTTCTTGCAATCCCTTGAAAGACCCTGCTCTATACTCACATGTCACCTCTTTTAACAACTCTAGCTTGCCCTCCACCAACAGTTTTATTCACAGCAGCTCAAAAACCCTCTCAGTATTCTTACAGCTGTGCTTAGAAATATCAGCTGAATAAACACTAGAAATGACAGGCTATCTTTTGAAATTAAGCTTATGAAGGATGGAAATTTTCACAAACAATTTACGTTCATGCCTCTGAATACATAACATCCAAATCCAGCAGGAAGAACAGGCTACCTGATATATAAAACAATACTCATAAAGTTACTATAGCACATATAAAAATAGCAAAATATTTCCCATGAAGTTATCATAATGATAAAAATGGCAACAGCATGCACTATGTGCAAAGCAATGTCGTAACAACTGACATGTATTAACCCACTTAATCCTCAAAACTACCCTGTGAAGTAGGTACCATTATTATCCCTTGTGGCAAATGAGGAAACTGAGGTATAGAATATAATTTCCATCAATAAATAAATTGTCTTTTAATGGAGACAAAGATGTTTACCTATAGACCATATCTTATGCTTAATATACAGTCACATTGCTTCTAGAATGAAATATCTTTGTTTCTTGAAGCTACATTTGTATAATTGCTTCCCTCAAAGCCTACTAGAGATGCCCTATTTGAAATTGGAGGCCAAAAATGGAAGGCAAAGAGCAATTTCAGTCATACATGACTTAATATTGGGGATACATTCTAAGAAAAATGTGGTTAGGTAATTTCACCACTATTTGAACATCCTAGAATGTAGTTATACAAACCTAGGTGGTACAGGCTACTACATACTTTGGGTACATGATATAGCCTACTGTTCCTAGGGTACGTACCTGTATAGTATGTTATTGTACTGAATACCATAGGTAACTGTTACACAATGATAAATATTTGTGTATCAGAATATAGCTAAACATAGAAAAAGTACAGTAAAAATACAGTATTATAATCTCATGGGACCACAGTCACATAGGTGGTCTGTTGTTGACCAAAACATTATGAGGCATGTGACTGTATAAAGAGCATGACCTAGCAAGAAACTGGAAAAAACACTGAAATTTCCACCCAAGTAGAATGAATACATTATAGTAAAAAATTAAAATATCATGCATGTGGATAAATCTCACAAAATTATGCTAAAAGAAAAATACCAAGTTACAGAAGAATATATAATATTTACATATAGTGTAAACTTATACAAAGCAGTACTAAATGTTGCTAGGGATACATGTAACATAGTAGAAGTATAAAGAAATGCATGGCAATGATAAATGCTAAATTCAAGAGGATAGTAACTTGAAGGGAGGAGGAAATGAATGTGATTGGGTAGGAGTAAACAGAATTCAAGTGTACTGTTAAAGTTCTATTTCTTTAATTTCTTTTCAAATTATCATTCTTCACTTTTTATATATATAATATTTTAAATACTCTTTTGAAAATTGAAAACAGTTACAATTTAATAGAAAATCTACAATTCTTATCACCTACTTTATTCAAGGGGTGAGGAGGATGGGAAATAAGCCTTTGGGGCCCACAGAACAAAGAAAAGCACAGCATCTGTCATTCATCAACTAATTTAAAAATATTATTTGTTTCAGATAGAGAAAAATTTCGTCCATCATTTGATTATGTATATCAGCCTTTACATTTTTAATTAGATAATTCTCATGTCTTATATTTTGCTATCTCAAAAATATTCAGCTTAAACTCAGAATAACGCCATCTGGAACTATAGGCAACACTTGGTTATGCGTTTCAGAATTTTAACTGTGAGCGAAAAAATATTTGACTTTTCCATGTTAGTTGATGTCTACCCAGACCATCATGGCCTCATGTAGTTTAACTGCTTTCAAATGAGAGTCTCATTTATGTAAGTGAGGAACATGCAGGGTTAAGGACATGTTCCAGGGCTACTTTGTGTTGAACACTGAAGCTGAGCCTAAGTTGTAAGAATACAATATGCAGCACAAAGCATTTTGTGAAATGAAAATGAAATCTTAATTCCCCTGACCAAGTGAACAAACCCCTTTTGGCCAAGGAGACCCCAGAGAAACCTTAGCAACAAAGTTTTCTAGCCATGATGGGTGTGGGAATCAGTCACGCCTCGTTACACCCCCTGCCTCCCTAATTGCCATTAGACTTTTTTTTCTAAGAGTTAAACAGAAACCAGCCCTGGAAAAAAAAAAAGAAGGAATAACTCACTCTTCCACCGACTTCAACCAATAGCTTCGCACCTTGACCGGATCCCCTCCCCTTTTGTGGTTTTGACACAACAGCCGATCAACATGCCTTCCTGGTAAGTGACCATCAACCATGGAATGGTTCTGAGGGATTCATGGAGGTTGTGTGAGGCATCTCTGCATCCTCCATTTCACATTTTCACATATACCGCCTAATTTTAACACATTTTGATGTTAAGTCTGTATCCCAAAATGAACACGGGACTATATGACATAACATGTTTGCTTACCACACATGCTTGTGACTTCCCCTCATGAACATTCCCAGCCCCTCCTGTAACCTGATAAATATGTATATCTAACTTATCAGCCAAGTATAAAACTCAGTGACACGCTCCCTCCCTCAAAGTTTCTACTTTCAGTCTCTACCAGAGGCTGTGCTTCCCAGCCTGCAAGTTGTAGCCCTTCATAAGAAATAAAGTTCTGTTTTCCAAATATATAGATTTTGTGATAAGTTGACAATTTCCATCTCTCAGTATATGGTTAGGTTTAGGGCCCTTGCTCATGGGAGGCATTACAAGTTTAGTCTGTGACCAAGGTTAGGGTGGATCTCTTAACAGGGCTGGGGTCTATATGACATAAGATTAATAACTAAGTTGAGGCTGAGGAGTAGAGCTCTACAAGGTCAACACAACAGTTAATTGTCTCATCCCTGTTGCCCTTTAAAGAAGTGTCAGATGAAGACAGATGATATGCCATTAGAGTGTATGGAGACACATGGTCTGTAAATCATTTGTTCAAAATGGAATTTAGCTGCCATCATTGGAATGCTTCCCTGAGGGGAACTGGAGACTAACTTTGTTCTGATTATTTAAAGTGCTTAAACCAACTGTGAATCTGCAACAGCACTTGCAGCTCATTTCCCGCCCAGTCCCACACTTTTCTTCCACACCCACCCTGGACCCTGGGCTCCAGCAGTCAAGCTTGTATTTCTAGACTCTGACAGCGTGTAATTGGACTAGAATTTTCCAGGCAGTCATGTTGTCAGGCTTTTGAACATGACTGTATTTGCTCTTATGTATGAAAAGGTAGAAAAGCCAGTCTGCGGAGAGCGAGAAAGCTGAACTAACAAAGAGGGAGAGATAGATGACTATGGGTAGAGTGAGAAGATGGCAGGAAGAGACAGGGACCACATTGGGCCAAGATGATTTTCCAGTTTCTGGATGAATAATCCTCTGTTAAGCTCCCCCTGGCTTATTAAAATGTATTTCTCTTACTTGCGACAAAAAGTCCTACTGAACACAACTCGGGTACATAACAGATAATTCAGGGAACTTACTATTTTCTAGTATAGGTATTCATCGGTAGCTCTCTGTGTCCTCTCACTGGTGCCCCATCAAGCCATCATTTTCCCACTTTGGTACATGGTTGGTGGCCTGTGAATGTTTGCTTCCTCTCCAGGTGTGGCTACTAAGCCAAAAAGTAGACTTAGAAAAATCTTTCTAAATGGCAGGAGTCTACTTTCCAGCCTCAGAAAGGTCAAGCTAATGACAATTATTGAAAAGGAAAGAAACATTTGTTGGCCACCTATTGTGTCCAAGTATGGTGATCATGAATGTAACTAATAGAAGAGAGGAATGAAATCCAAGTAGAAAGTGGTTATTACACGGGGCTTAGACTTAAACAGATGTTGAAATTCACATTTCCCAAGCAACCAAAAATTTGAGAAACAAAATCGCAGAGAGAAGGAAACTACAGGGAACTAAGCTTCAAAATCTGCCTATAATCTCCCCTCTAAGCATTTGCCAACTCCTAAATTAAAAGGGTGATTAGTACACATAGAGCAAGCAGAAGATAGTTGGTAGAATGTAAAGGATTTGAACAATTTGGCTTAACTGACATATTTGGAACATCCCAATCAAAAATTATTAGTATGATTATTGGTTTTAAACAATCCATGGGTCAGAGGAGGAATCACAATGGAAATTAGGAACATTTTGAACTAAAGAAATTTCATTAAAACTTACGGTTTGCAGCTAAAGCAGTGTTAGAGAAATATAGTTTAAAAACATTTGGTAGAAAAGAAGAAAATAAATTGTGCCTTAATTTTCCCCTCAGCCTGAGTCAACTTTACACAGGCTTCTTCTTGACTCTAAGTCTTGTCCTCCATCCTCTTAGAATAATTGCTTCAGAAAATTCTTTATTGTAAAATATTTCTTTGCACCTTTGCAATCTAAATCTGTTAAAAAGTCTCTTGTCAGTTTCACAGCCCAGGACCCTTCCTCAAGTACTGGGAGCTATCCTTTTGAAACGTAATCATCAAGAAGAAATGGCCCCTATATCCCAATATCTGTGGGAGAAAAGGAGCTTAACTCCAGAGGGTGCCTTTCCTACTGTCAGAAGATGAGAGAAAGTTTACTTTTCCTTTGTGTAAAGCCAATTACCAAACACAGATGGTCTGTAGTTTCACTTGCCCAGCTCCTGAAAACTCTCCTGCCTTTTGTTTCAGCTGTGCTCTCTCCCCTCTTGCAGCAATATTATCGGAATTATACCATGGTGATATGATCAGAATCAACTTCTGTTTCCTTATCTTGTCAAGTACAATCTTTTCTTTGTTTCCATTTTAAAAGAACAGAGAAGAAAATAACAACTCTTGGAGAGTAGAAGGATGGAAATAATATGGTAAGACCAGACATCAATGAAGTAGAAAATAAAAGCATATTCGAGAAAATAATAAAGCCAAAAATTGGCACTTTGAAAAAAATCTGTAAAATAGATACACATCTAGAATGAATGATTCAGAATAAAAAGAAAGGACAAATTATCAATATCAGAAATGAAAGAGGAGATTTTTATTTTACATATTTGTTATTAAATACTGAGTTATTCTTTTTGTGTGCACTGTGTTATAAACGGAAGTGAATTAATTTTTAACTTTATTCCTTTATTGAGTAGAGTCCTGGGTGCCAACGTGGGTCTAACCAGCATCTTGATGCTTGAGTTTCTCAGAACACCTAGATACTCACAGAAATTGATTCAACAAGTGTTTGTTAAACATACGCAATGTGTCAGACACTGTATTGACCGGGTGTGGTTTGACCATATTTAACAATACAGATAGTGCCTATTCACATAGAGCTTATAGTTCATCTCTGCACTAGTGATTTTTGAACTACTTTAATCAAATAAATAACATTGCGTATTGCTTTCAATGGAGTGGAGGGTAATTTTGACTGACAGAGCTTAAATTAATAAAGTTCTCTCTTTGAGCAAGCATAAACATCTTTCACAACACTAACTCTCCAGTCTAACCCCTTCAAAGGAGCTTCCTCTATCCTCATATTTGTGCTTTTTCCTCCACTACTTACTCCCTGACTTTAAAATATCCTCCATCTTCCTTTCCACCTATGTGAATTCAACCTGTCCTCTAAGATCCAACTCAAGTTCTATTGCCCTCTCTTCAGTGATTTTTCTTCTCTCTGAGAATACGGTATTCTCTGTTGTCTATTGTCTGTACCTCAGATTTGCCTCACAACCTTTGTTGCCTCTCCCACGCAATCCCCAAGGGATGCTATTTTTCTAACTGATTAGGTTCCAGCAATAGGTGGGGTCACTGTGCTAACTGTGCTAGTGGAGCAATACTTGCAAAAATGAAGTGCCCCAGGTGACACTTCTGCCTCTTCCTACCATGAAGCCAGAAAATGATGAGAATCAAAGCAAGGTTTAATGATTGGAGGTCGAAGCAGAGCAAGAATCTCAGCACGACCAATTTAGGAAAAAGATTTTCTATATGGTCCAGCCCAGCAACAAAAACTTCATCACTGGGGTGAGGAACAAAGTTTGCTTTTCTACTCTATTTTATCTAGTCTAGAATGTCATGCATCATAAGATATGTGACTGCTGTACTTTGGGAAAAAATAAACTCTTTTTAATGAACATATTAAAAATCTTAATAGAAAATAATATACATATATCCATAAAATTACATAACATTTTTCTCTTTAGTTACCAGCTTTTTATTTAAGCATCTTTAAAATCTCTTTTGGACTCAGAAATTATGATATCCTCTTGCTGTTTTTTGTTAACTGGGCTTATGATCTTGATTAACTAAGTCCTTTTAAGTCTGAGGCTTGTTGAAGAACACTAAGTTTTCATATGTGTTTATTACTTGGTTTAATTTATTTTGTATGTTTCTTCCTAATAACTCATGTATATCCTGATATTTAAACAATGGTATTGACAGAAAATGGGCTTATGTTTGAATGACAGAATTTTATGAACCACTAACCAGTCACAAAAGTCTTTCCTACTTGAAACTCTTGGGCATTATTTTAATCCAAGATATTCAGCAGTTCATACTGCCTTTGATTATTAACAGGCAGCCTTCTGTGAAATCATGAATTTTTTGCTACAATCATTCTGGTGTAAATCTTTGAACACATTTTAAGTAACAATTAAAGATGCATAACAAGTTAAAATGTGCTACCAATACATATGACTCAAAAGGATTGAATAGAAAACTTCTCATATGCTAAAGTTTCTCCATGTGTGACCAATGATTATTGGGTCACAGCTTTTCTGTCAAATTTCCTTTATTATTAGTTACACATTTAAAATTAAGAAACTTAAAAATAAGCGTCCTTGTGGTCCCAGCTACTTGGGAGACTCAAGCAGGAGAATCACTTGAGCTGAGATTGCGCCACTGCACTGAATCACTTGAACCTGGGAGGCAGAAATTGCAGTGAGCTGAGATTGAGCCACTGCACTCCAGCCTGCGCGACAGAGTGAGACTCTGTCTCAAAAAAAAAAAAAAAAAAAAAAAGAAAAGAAAAGAAAAGAAAAAGAAGTGTCTTAGAATAAAAAGCATATGAAAATACAGTGTTAAGATTTTTTTCTTTGTTCCTTCTACTAGGGAATTTATGGATATATCAGACACAAATGTGGATATTTCTTGGTCCTCTTGATATAATACCATTCATAAACACCCCCATTCCACCATTATTTTCAATAACCAGCTATAAATTATTTCAGAGAAATGACCTTACATGTAGGGATGTTTTATTCTTCCAAGGTCTTTCAGGTTTCAAAAAATAGAAGGTTGCATTGTATAAAAGAGGTAGAAATGCAGGAAAACTGTGGTGGACACTTACTGAATTTTCAGCCTAGAACTTTGTTCCCGTAAAGTAGCTTCCTTTTCTAGCCACAAAGTGAGAATGGTTGCTTTCATGCGCAATGAAAAGCCTTCCCTGGGAATTTGGAACACACAGTGGTGAAGTTTTGTCTCTCTGATGGTCAGACTGTAATGTGAAGACTGAGAGCCACTGTATTTTAGGCTATCATGAGCCACTGTATTTTAGGCTATGACAACGGGAGAAGTCGAAGAAACTGGCGTACTGTTTCCTCTTAAAAAGAAACTCCCTGAAAAGGGATTGAAG
Organism: Pan troglodytes; assembly: GCF_028858775.2. Taxonomy (NCBI): domain Eukaryota; kingdom Metazoa; phylum Chordata; class Mammalia; order Primates; family Hominidae; genus Pan; species Pan troglodytes. The sequence continues at coordinate 43,558,304 of NC_072410.2, forward strand.
CAGGGAGAGGTGCAGAGATAGGAGAAAGGAATCAGCCTCATGGCTGTGGCCCTGGATACAGGTCTTTCATTGTACCTAACAATTTTCCTGATATTGGTGATGTGAGACAAGCTCTTATCTTTATGGTAAAATAATGTATTTATTGCTTAAGTTAGTTGAGCTGCATTGATTGCTTCTAATAAAAAAGAACTCAGAAACTATCACATAAAAGTGAAAGTGTTTTAGTTCAGGATACAGCAGACATTCTGGTATACCATGAAAAGTAGAGTACTCATCTCTTATTAAGCAGGCACTCTTATTTCTTATCCCTGTCACCTCCTCTATCCTTTGATGTGGCTCCAGTAATGATTGTTTATAGAATAAAATGAGTAGATGGATAAATTCATGTCTATACTTTTTACTTCCTTTTGCCACTTCTCAAAGTGTTGGTATTTAGATTTTCAAAGACGAAAATATCTTTGCCATGTTTAGACACTATCAAGTGTAAAGTGTGAGTTTTAAGCAGATACCTCAAGCCAGGTCACCTCATCACCAAGAAAACCCCAGGCACCTAGCCTTAGTCTAAACAGCTGTTGCCAGAGTAGCAAAATATTGTGGTATAAAGTATGGTAATCTGAAATAATAATCCTTCTGTAGCAGCTTTGCTCAAAAGGTGGCTGCATAACTGGCAGGCACTTTTAAGTTTCCTAACTTACCAAACACATGCAGCTGCTGGTGTGCTGTCTTAAAAAACATATATCTGACAATAGCCTGTTGATTTATACACATACTTGTGTAAACACCACACATCTTCCCTTTTCCTTCACTAACAGTCATTGGCAATTTCACCCTCCATTCCCCTGTTCCCAAATCAGAAAAAAGAAACTCAAAAGAACACAATCTAACATCCCCAAATGACCAGTTTTCTTGGTGGGAACAACAGTGACATAATTAACATTTATTAAATACTCTTCTGTGTCAGACATTGTGTCATTATAAGCATTCTCTAGTATTTGGAGCACCCATGAATTGTAGAAGTACTTATCTAGGTATTGAATTTCATGGACTAGATATGGTAGGCTGTAATAGGTTTGCTAATTCTGTATTTTATTAAAAACAAGACAAAGCAAAACAAAATATTTACTCTCTATCCTCATCATCATTTATAAATACAGGACATTCTAATGTCCCAAGATACATGAAAAACATAATCAGAGGTGAAATTAATTGAGTAAATTTAGCTTTATAAAGTACTCACCAAATTCCTTTTTTTTTTCTGTTCTTGGTACAGCCGGTGAAGATTTGAGATGGACTAGCACAAAGTACATCGTACAAGCATTTCAAAGCTGCTGTTACATAACCCTCAAGATTTCCCGAGGTGGAAAGAAGACCTTCATTCACTTAAATCAGAACATCGGTAGATATTCCTTCCCACTTGGATGCTTGTAGCTTCCTTCAGCATAGGAGGGTGGAGTGTTAAAAGACATGATATGACAGCTATTAGGCTCAATTTCTCTTATCCTGAAAAAAGTTTGTGATAATGAAGTAGCAGTGACACATACAGTACAGGCTATGTGTATTCACTTGCAGAGGAGGAGACTCCAAATATTTCAGACATACCAGATGCATATGATGTTCCCCCGGGACTCTCTCAAAAGTTTTCTTTGTGTCAGGTTTCCCTCTCTCCCCTTGAAAACAGATCCCATTGTGTTAACCTCTAAGGCAGCCATTGAATTCAATGCTATCCCATGGACCACTGTGTTTAGGTCTGCTAAATATGGTTTTAGCACAACTGGCATCACTGACAGCCAGCCAAGAATTGATATAAACCACAGTAGCATATCATGCTAAACAAAGGAGAAGGGAGTAGTGGGATATGATAATATCTACAATAGTATCGACCATTTCTCTGTGGAGCTGCTCATGTGGCCAAACAAGGGTCTGAGAGACAACACAAAACATGTCTAAATGTGATTACTCACTAGCCAGGGGTGACTCTCCTTGAATCTCAGCAGAATGAGCGAACGCTTTTCTAAGGGCAGAACAGAGAAAATGGTGGTGAGAGATGTAGAATTGAGTTGGAGATACTACATTTGATCCAAGATAAGATGAAGAAGATTCAAAACTCAAGAACTTGATGAAAAACCTAGTTGACAGGAAAGCTGTGATAGAAGTAGCCAGAAAGAGCCAGCTTCTGTAGAAAGCTTGGTATCCTGGTAAAATAGAGATGAAGGATGACAAGGAACCCCTACAAAGCCACAATTCAGAAAGAAAGCGATAAGACTCAGAAAACCTGCTCCCCTACTTCTCACCTTAAGAAGGGCTATAGAAACTAAGCTTGGATAAGTTGCAACCTGTTATGGCTGCTGGCACTTCTCATTCTAAGAAATTTCAGGTTGCTTGGGCCTATGAAAACAGAAGACTTGCAGATTTCTGCCATTCTAGCAGATGCATTTTTGTCATACTCTCACATTTCTAAAATCAGAAAGAATCTTTTAATCACTATGCACCCTTTTATGGAAATATCATTAATTCAGTGGTATATCATATTCATTGCTTTTTATAATGATGACACCATGGGATTGAGGGAATAATATCTCAAAACTTCATTTATGACTTGGAAGAATGGTTCTTTGGACTTCAGATTTCATTCTTTCCAGTGCTAACTGCTACTGTAGCCTCAAGAAAGAATTGCAATAACTACAATAGAGGAGTTAGGCCTATGCAAATTTGAAAAGTTTGTAATATTTCTTTGACCTTTTTTTCTTGGCAACAAAATATAATTGGCAGTGATTGGGGGGAGAAAGAGGTGAATTATTTATATCAGTATGGTTTTGTCTTCTGTGCTTTATGGTTTTTAGAGCAATACTGACACCTCTGTTCAGATAAATTAAATGCCCTTTCCAACAGACTCTCTTGACAAGAAAAAAAATACACATCTTCAACTCCCCTCTCCCAAAGCAATCCAGCTGAAGGAACAAAACCCTAAAAGAGTATAGTAAAATTCATCTTTAACTAACCTGCCACAGGTCCATATGACAAACTTTGTCAGATACATAAAATTTGGGTCAAATCAAAGATAAGCACAAAAGACTTCCCATGGTAAGTCCAGTGCAGAGGTCTGAATATAAGACAAAAGTTAAATAATGCCCTGAAAATGACCCTTTTTTGAAACAATAAGGATAGGGAGAAATACAGAAATTTCCCCCGACTGGAGTAATTTTGTTTTACTTTTTACATTGAAAATTCCAAGAATATACAAAAGCAGATAAAGTCATGTAATAAGCCACGTGTCCATCACCCAGCTTTAACAATATTCAACTATAAATGAAGCAGGCAGAGCAGATGTAGAGATATACTAGGTTCTTGGTAGTGGATCAGTCATTACATAAAATTAGCCTAGCTTCTGTATTTTTATTTACATAAACAATACCCCAAACAAAACAAAAATTCTATGGCTAAAGTCATTGGGTTTCTTAAGTCACAAAAAAATCCCAAATGGTATAAGATAAGCAGGGTGGAGAATATTGGATAACAAGGAGCAGAAATCTAAGTTTGCAATTTTAGATGAAAGTCAATAGAGATAAGTCCATAGTGTGCAACAAACGTTTGGGAGATGAGGGCATTGTATGGTCACTGGTTTCCCAACAAAGTAACTTGCTGTCCTCAAGCAAGTGAAAGGATGAGCTCTAAAGTAGCCGCACACTTGTAATCAAGGGAGCACACATAGCCCTGAGGCAGATGGTATTTCAAATTTGGCAAGTGCTAAGAAAGAACTTACCCAAATTAGAGTTACCAGCTGACAGCTGCTCGTTTTGCCAGTTCTCAATTCCGCTGCCACCTCCCACGCCCAAGCAATACAAAATCTATCAGATATTACAAACCACCAATACATAACCTGCCAACACAGGCACTAAATAGAAAATGGAAAGTATCCAAGGAAACAATGAGAGGAGTTCAGTAGAATCTTCTAATGTTTTTCTAGGGCAAAAATAATGATACAGATATAGCTTCTTCTAGTCAAAGGTGAATAAAAAGCACAGACAATTTAGCCTTGTGTCTCTGTTAAGATGTGTCAAACAAAAAGAAAGACTTAGATATTATAAGTGAAAATTAAATGGAGAGTACATGTTGTAATTCGAGAGATAGAAGAAAGACTTTGTAAAAAGTTTTTTTTTTGTATTATCAAAAAACAAGAAGCTACCAATGAAAGGAAGAGAGTATTGAAGGTAGAAGATGACAGACTAAAATGGGAAAAAAGTTATCTAGTGATATCCATTTCTTATTCTTGAAGTTTTTCATCTAGCTTCTCTCTCTCTCTCTCTCTCTCTCTCCTTCTCTCCCTTTCTCTCTCTCTCTTTGTATCTCTATCCTCTCCCTGGAACATAGTGAACCCAGAAGTCTCTGTATTCAGTTAGTCTTTTATTTTAGTTTTATTTTATTATTGCATGACTATTTTTATATTCTTTTTGTTCTGTGTTCTTTTTCAGTTGTACAAACTACATCTTCTAGTCTCTGTAGTCTGTATTATGTATGTATCATCTTTTTACTAAGAAATAAAAGAAAAACAAAAGACAAAATTTATCATAGGTTTGAAACTAAGGAAGCACTAAGGAATACACCTAAAATGGAAAAAAAAAAAAAAGAAAAAGAAAAAACAAAATCAGTGACTTTGAGGACAGGTTTGAGAAGTGTTTAAAATTCTATGAAGAATAATTTAAAAAGTAAATAATTTAGTAAAAAATATACAGGAATACCTCAATCCAGGTAAAAAGATCAGATGTTCTACAAAAGAAGGGAAAAATTAAGTTATCCTCACTCTTTTTCATAAAATATTAGATGAAAGAAAGTAATAGACCCATTTACATAAAAAGCTAAAGAAGAAAGTCTGTTCTCACAGACTTTTATAACCAGCTAAGATATCATTTTTGTATTAAAATAATGGAACGTAAAGATGTAAAATTTGTAGCACTCATAAACTCTGCCACAGGTATCATACAGTTTTTCTCCATATTCTGGGAGGCCAGAACATATAAATGGTTTTCCTGAAATTGTAATTCTGATTAGTTAAGAGTAATTTGTTATTTCTACATACAGTAAATACTGGAGAAGTCTTGGAAATAATCTGAAGATTTTGATGAATTTTCAAAGTCAATTTAAAATTCTGCCCTAAACATAAGCAGGAATTGATATCAGTGCTAGTTATGAATTTATCCATAGTACATGTCTAGACCCACAGATCAACCCATAGTCCCTCTTTGAAGACTAACTTCTAATTTTTTTTTCCTTCTGACCATAGCTACAGTCAGAGACTGAAGCTTAACATAATAATTTTTATTATAAATATAGTTATTCCTCAGTATCCTTGGGGGATTAGTTCTAGGAAACCCCTCAAAATATGAAAATCCATAGATGCTCAAGTCCCTTATATAAAATAGCACAGTGTTTGCATATATCCTATACAGTTATTTCTGGATTTTTTGTAAGACTTAATACAATGCCTACACATCACCTCATTTGTCTGGATTTAATGCAGTACCTAGCACATGACAACTTCAAGTTTGCTTTTTGGATATTTGTATAATTTTTTTTTGAATTTTTTTTTTTTTTTTTTTTTTTTGAGATAGAGTCTCGCTCTGTCACCCAGGCTGGAGTGCAGTGGCGTGATCTCAGCTCACTGCAAGCTCTGCCTCCTGGGTTCATGTCATTCTCCTGCCTCAGCCTCCCGAGTAGCTGGGACTACAGGTGCCCGCCACCATGCCCGGCTAATTTTTTTTTTTTTTTTTTGTATTTTTAGTAGAGACGGGGTTTCACCATGTTAACCAGGATGATCTCGATCTCCTGACCTCATGACCCACCCACCTCGGCCTCCCAAAGTGCTGGGATTACAGGCATGAGCCACTGTGCCCAGCCTTTTTCTGAATACTTTCTATCTGCAGTTGATTGAATCCACAGATGTGGAACCCATGAATGGAGGGTTAACTGTACATGTCAGTGGAATCAGGGGGGCAAATAAGAGCTTGGTTGCATCAGTGTCACCTAGTCCCATTATTAGGGTGCTACAACTCAGTGGCCACATCTAACTCTTTGTCATCAGTTGGTATAAAGGTGGAGAAAACATCTCAGAAAACATCCAAGACAATAAAGAGAGGAGGTATTTTTCTAGAATACCATGTGGAGTTCAGATGGTATTCATAGGAAAAAATAAATTATTGACTCTCAGCAAGTAATTTTGAAAGCCTTCTATGTGCCAGGCTCTGTATGAGCTACTGTAAAATTTCAAAAGATGAGTAAGATGCAGTTCTTGCCAAACAACTTTGAAACACATTGTTAAGGTCTGGATGTTTGTCTCCTCCAAACCTCATGTTGAAATTTGATTCCTAATGCTGGAGGTGTGGCCTAATAGGAGGTGACTAGGTCATGGGTGTGGATCCTTTGTGAACTGATTAATGCCCTCCTTTGTGGTGAGTGAGTTCTTACTCTCTTAGACCCTACAAGAGCTGGTTGTTAAAAAGAGCCTGGCACCTCCCCCTATCTCTTGCTTCCTTTGTTGCCATGTAATCTCTGCACATGCTGGCTCTCCTTCACCTACCGCCATGAGTGGAAGAGCCCGAGGCCCTCACCAGATGCAACTGCTCAATCTTGAACTTTCCAGGCATCAGAATCATGAGCCAAACAAACTTTTTAAAAATAAATTACCCAGTCTTGTGTATTATTTTATAGCAACACAAAATGGACTAAGACACACATTTATTCATGAATGATAGAATCACAATAGTTCATCATGAAGAGAACATGGTTGTGTAGATAATGGAATAAGCCTGATGAAGGTAAGGATGTTGATGATTAAGCTGGTGGGACAGACACAAAGGTTTGTATGAGGCTTATGCCATATGTTATGTAGAAATACTTCCTTCTTACATAAAAACTATTAAATGTTGGTATTAGTTTTCTATAATTCCCATAACGAATAAGCATACCTTTAGCAATATCTTTTTATTACCTCACGGTTGTGTAGGTGAGAAGTTCAGGCTTATTCTGAATTAACGGTTTCTCTACTCTAGGTGAAAAAAGCAGAAACTGGCTGGGTGTGGTGGCTCATGCCTGTAATCTCAGCACTGGGCAGAGGTGGGTGGATCATGAGGTTAAGACATCAAGACCATCCTGGCCAACATGGTGAAACCCCGTCTCTACTAAAAATACAAAAATTAGCTGGGCGTGATGGCAGGTACCTGTAGTCCCAGCTACTCAGGAGGCTGAGGCAAGAAAATTGCTTGAACCCAGGAGGTGGAGGTTGTAGTGAGTGGGGATCGTGCCACTGCTCTCTGGCCTGGTGACAGAGCAAGACTCCGTCTCAAAAAGAAAAAAAAAAGCTGAAATTAGCATGCTAGTAGGGCTATATCCTTTTATGTAGGCTCTGGGGATGAATCTGCTGTCAAGCTAATTCAGGCTGTCTGCAGAATTAATTTAGGTCTTTGTGGCAGTGGGACAAGGGTTCCTGCTGCTTTGTTGGCTATCAGCTTGGGATTGTTCTCAGCTGCTAGTGGATAACCACATTATTTAATGCATGCCCTTCTTCCTCCAATTTCAAAAACAGTAATAATGGGTCAAGTACTTCTCACAGTTAAAATCTACCCGTCCTCCCTTTCTGCTTCATCTCACCTGCCTTTTTCTTCTGCCACATCTCTCTGAAGGACTTTCTGCCTTCCTCTTCTGCTTTTAAAGGCTCTTTGTGATTACATTGGGCCTACCCAGATAATCTCCCTATTTTAAGGTCAGCTGATTAGTAAACCTTACTTATATCTACAAAGTTCTTTCACAGTAGTATCTACATTCATCTTTGATGTAATACCAGGGGGCAGGAATCTCGTGGTGGACATCTTTAGAATTTTTTTCACTATGACATTCAACAGAACTTCTGAACTAAAGAAATGCTGATTTATTCCCTTCGATACGAAGGCTGTAAATCACCGAGTCTCTCACAGTTGGAAACTTGCAGAAAGTGGGGTGAAATGATGGGAATTGCTGATCACTTACAAATGTAAAGACTGAAATGATTTTGCTGTTTAAATATCAGTCCCATTTGGAGCCAGCAATCACAGATGTCGACTATGTGCTTAAAAAAAATCAATACATTCCTAGGGTGATGATAAGTTAGAAGGGTCGTAAATTACACGCATGGCTTACGAGAAATGGATGGGGAGGTTTGCCCAGTATATTGACTATTTTGTCTTTGAAACGTAGCCATCAATTGTGATGGCCCCTTGTGCAGAAGAAGCCAGATTTATGACTGTGCTTGGAAAGGAGGAGTACAAGCTTTTACTGAGCTTTGACTTGGGGCCAGAAATTGGTAAGTCACTTTCACACTCATAATGTCTTTTGGCTTTATGTGTGAGTAAAGTAGGTGGCTCTATATCTCTGTGCTTTTCAGCTCGACAGAGCCAAAAGAGATGAGGAAAGGTGGTGTCGTGGGAAGTCCAGCAGCATCAGCCAGCTGAGCACAGCCACAAGGCTGCTGCTCTCAGAAGGCCAGGCTGCCTTAGGAGCTGTATTATGAGCAAATAAAAATGTTCACTATTTTGGCTTCTGGAGAGACAACTCTTGATTTCTCAGATTTGTACTGTTTCCCATTTGAATAATATACACCGGGTCTTACAGACAGTTTGCTAACTTTCCTTTCATGAAATTTCAGCTTGGGTGCAGGTGCCATGGTTTTGAATCAGAAAAAACTGGATTCAGAATTTTGTTTTTCCTTTAGAATCTTAAATAAAATAAGGATATTTTTAAGTAAATTATAGTTTTAAAAAGTGCTTCACTCACTTGTGTGTGTGTTTTTTTTTCATTATGAAACAGCTATGCCTCTAGCCACCTTTATTTTAGAAAGAGAACTTGAGCATTCCCCAGGGATGGCGGCGGCTGCTCTGGAAGGACTACATTGCTAAGAGCTGGTGGATACCTCACTATTCTGTGTCTCAGTTTTCTCCTCATATCTTTTAAAATGGGAGGGGTGGGTTACAGTTTTTTTTTTCTTAAAGGTTGTTAACTACTGTCTAGGAAATTGACTAGAAATTGGGACATTTTCCGTGAATTTCTGTGGCCAAATGTAACCATGTTTAAAAAGGGAATATTGCCTTTATAGAGGCTCAGGCCCTTAAGACTATTATTTTAACTTTTGAGTAGATAGTACATTCCCATAGTTCAAAAAACTATGTGTATATATATATATACATACACACATGTAAATATATATAGAATCTATATATCTACATATATAAACATACGTGTGTGTATGTGTGTGTGTGTATGTGTTTAGGTATGTGCATGAAAAAGTTTTCTTCTACTCTGGCCCCATCTTACCATCACCCATATATTTGAATGTAGCAACATTTATTAGTGTCTTGTTTATCCTCCAAGGGCTTCTCCGTGAATATAAAAGCAAATAATAATATATTTTCTTATCTCACTTTTACACAAAGTATAATGTACTCCATTTTGTACCTTTTTTTATTAATAATCATATTTTTGAAATTTTTCCCACCAATACCTGAGGACCTTCCACATTGTTTTATATAGCTACATAGTATAGATCCTCAATTCCTTATCTGCATTTCAGGAAAACATACTGAAATTTTAAATGGCTCAGTATTCCACTTCTACATATCTACAATATCCAAGAATAGTGTGTACAAGACATTGGCTACAAAACATGTATTAGATGTTCCTAGCAGCACTATTCATAAAGCCGAACAGTGAAAATTACCCAAATGTCCCTCAATAGCAGAAAGGATAAATAAATTTCTGTATAACCATATAATGCAATACCATGGGGCAATTAGGATGAACAATCTATAATTATACAAAACAATTTGGATGTATCTTACAGACACACAGTTGATTGAGAGAAACCAGACATAAGATAGTAGATATGTTGATTCCATTTATGTAGAGTACAGAAAGAGGCCAAATTTGTTCACATATTTGAAGTCAAGGCACCATGGAAGAAAACACGGGGGGTATCTTCCAGGATGCTGACAATATACTATTGTCTGGTCTGGACTCTGGATGCACTAATGTATTCAGTTATTGAAAATTCATTAAGCACTTTACATTTGCCATTTGTGGACTTTTCTGTATGTATGTTACATTTTAACAAAAAGTTTTTTAAAAATAGAAAAAAGTAAAAGCACTGAAAGCAAAGTATTTTTATTGCTGATTTGATAAATGTTGAGGTTTTTAATTGCATCCTGAGCAAATTACCGCAAATCAGACCCTTAAAACAGTACACATTTATTATCATAGTTCTGTGGGTTAGATAGCCAGGTACCCTGTGGATTATTGGTTCTCTGCTTCAGGTCTCGCTAGGAAAAATTCAGTGTCTCCTTTCTGGAGGCTGTAGGAGAGACTCTGCTTTCAAGCTTATTCAGGTCTGGAGGCTGTAGGAGAGACTCCGCTTTCCAGCTTATTCAGGTTGTTGGCAGAATTCTGTTCCTTGGTGGTGGGGATGTCATCTCAGTTTCCTTGTTAGTTGTCCGCTTCTCTCAGCTTCTCAAAGACACCTGCATTTCTTTTTGCCCCCTTCACCCTTTAGCCAGCAATGGTGCATAAAGCCCTTCTCTGACTTTCCTTCTTCCACATCTCTCTTCCTCTTCTGTCTTCTCCTTCCAGCCAGAGACAGCTCTCTGTTTCTAATGATTTATGTAATTAATTAGATTGGGTGTACCCAGAAAATCTATGATAATCTCCTCATTTCAGTGTCCATAATGGTAATTGCATCTGTAAAATTTCTTTTGTCAATGTAGCTCAATGTGTGCAACTTAATATAATAACTCCAAAACTCATAGGTTCCAGGAATTAGGGCATAGGCATATTTGAGTGGCCATTATTTTGCCTACCCCAGTGATACAATCTCACCCTGTCTGAACTGAACTGGTCTGACCTGAAATAAGTATACTTATGTTTTTTCTATATATAATGCCACCGAATGTGATTTTTCAAACATGATGCAAAATGTTGATGCAGTTGGTAAATAGGCGCTATCCCAAACCCTTCTGGAAGTGTGATGTAATATGCTATCACCATATTATCTTTCAGTAAAAGAATTCTGAATTCCGAAACACTTCTGGCTCAGGGACTGTTGACTCATATTGTACTAGCTGGAGATATCATGGTATTTATTCTTCTCATTTGATACATATTTAGATTATTTCCTTTCTTTTCTAGTTACTAATAATCTTGTAATAAGGATCTTTGAACACACTTAATTTTGCATGTATGTAATTGTATCTGCAGAATAAATATCAAGAAGTAAAATTCAAGGGTCAAAAGAAGTGTGCATTTTTAATTTTGATAAATATGACCAAATTACCCTCTAGAGGGGGAGGCATGACACCAATTTATCTTACGTATGAGGATTCTGCTTCCTCACAGTCTTGCTCACATGGTTTGTAATGAAACATCTAGATCTTTGCCAATTTGATAGATTCAGTGAAGTTTTATTTTAATTAATAGACTTTAATTTTGAGCAGTTTTAGGTTTCTAGAAAAATTGGAGCAGAGAACAGAGGGATCCCAAATGATTCAGTGAAGTTTTAATTTGCAATTATTTTATTATACATTAGCATATTTATAATAGGTTAATCATAATTTTTTTGTATGTTTAAAAGAAAATTGCATTTCCTGTCCAGGTGCAGTGGATCATACCTGTAATCCCAGCATTTTGGGAGACAGAGGCGGGTGGATCACTTGAGGCCAAGAGTTCAAGACCAGCCTGGCCAAAATGGGGAAACCTCCTCTCTTTGAAAAACACAAAAATTAGCCCAGCATAGTGGCGCATGCCTGTAGTCCCAGCTACTCAGGAGGCTGACAGGAGAATCGCTTGAACCCCAGAGGTGGAGGTTGCAGTGAGCAGAGATTGCACCACTGCACTTCTGCACTCCAGCCTGGGTGACAGCAAAAAAAGAAGAAGAAGAAAGAAGGAAACTATTTCCATTACTGTGAACAGCTTGTTCATACTGAGTTGTTGGTCTTAAAAATCAATTTATAGAAAATCATTATATATTTGTGTATATTTTTGGCATAAGTTAAAATGTTTGTTCCTAGTTTTGTCTTTGGACTTAGCTTTTTAAAAATATTTTGCATTATAGAAGTGTTTTATTAGGTGTAAAGGATGTTATTAATACTTTCTTTTATAGTTTATAAGTTTAAGCCACATTTTCAAAGGCCTTCAATAGAGCACTTTTGTTTATGAATTATGAATCCAAGTTCCAATTCTGACCATATCATTTCATTAATAATAACATAGAGGAGCTGGTTACCTCCCAGTAAAGGCCTTCATATCCTATATGAATTAACATATTAAGATTTTCTAATCTGTATATTCATAAATCCTACAGCTAATGGATGGGTGTAGCCAGGGAAGTGGGGTCACCAATTATATATAGTACCAACATAGTAGGATTCATTAAGTATTAAAATCCTGAAACTAGATTGTATTTGTTCACATTATAGGGGTATATCTGTCACCGTGATCTTCTTCACTCAAAGGATAAGTCTTTGTCTAGATATAGCAATCGTACTCAGATGAGATCCTTGTTCCAGGTCTGATTTTCAGTCCTGCACTGAGCAGCTGCCATAGAAAGACAGAAAGCATTGATAAGAGCTTTTTTGATGTTATAAAACTTAAGAAAATAATGGAGAATTAGCAGGTATCACAAGACAAGAGAAAGGGAAAAATGAGGGCTGAATATTGGAGAGAATTAGGAGGTGTCAAAGGAGGTAAATAAAAGAATTAATGGACTAGAAGGAGGAACAATCCTAGGGAATTAGCTTATGTTAGATTGGGAGGTAAGAAGAAAAAGGGGGGATACAATCTAGAAGAAGTAACACATGTCGTAAAGGAGATACAATGAGAGGAAAGAGGGAAGAAAAACTCAGAACCTGAATTTATCTAGAATTTAGGTCTGACATTAGACATGGATCTAGACCTGGATGTTGGACAGGTGCCCCAGTCATGAACCTGAAATGGACCTAGGGTATGTATATTGGATCTTGACTATGGACATGGACCATGAACCTATACTGAATAAGGACATTGGAATTGGACCTCGGACCTTTTATACTTACCTTGAACCACGATTTCAAACTTAGACATCAGACGGAGACCTGGATCTCAGACCTTGGTGTAAGCCTTGACCGTGTACTTTAACTTGAATTTAGCACCTGAACTTGGACACTGGAACTGGATGTGGGGCCTAAAACTGGACACTGTATTCATCCAGAACCTCGAATCTGACCTTAATTATGCTCCATGGTTGTGCACTTGGGCTTTAGTCACTGAGATTGGACCTAGACAACTAATCATAAACTTGAATCTCAGATCTTGACCTGCACCTGACCTTAGACCTGGAATTTCAACACAAACCTCAATCCTAGACATAGATGTGAACCTGAACCTTAAAACTATGCTCTTGACCCTGGATCTTTACCTTATCCTGGACATTGAATCTTGAACATGGAAATGAATTTGACCTAGATGTTAGAACTGATATTAGACCTGGACCTTGAATGTGGACAATATCTTGAATTATGGGAATGTACCTTGGACTTTGGCCTTGGATGTAGTCTTTATCCTTAGACATAGACTTTGGGCCAGCCCTTAGAACTGGACCTAGCCTTCACTTTGTCATAGATGTTGACTGTGGACCTCAGATCTTCACATGAACTTTGAAAAAATATATTTTTACTTTTAATTCTTATGGATACATACGAATAGCCCATATTTATGGGGTACATGTGACAGCCTGATACAAGGTTACAGTGTGTAATGATCAAATCAGGGTAATTGGGGAATCCATAACCTCAAGCATTTATCATTTCTTTGTGTTAGGAACACTTCAGTTTTAATCTTTTAGTTATTGTAAAATAAACAATAAATTACTGTTAACTCTAGCCACCATAATGTACTACCAAACACTAGATGCTATTCTTTCTACCAACTGTGTTTTTGTATCCATCAACTATCCCTTCTTTATCCCCCTTTCCTCACTATTCTTTCCAGTCTCTGGCAACCATCATTCTACTGTCTATCTTTGTTAGTTGAATATTTTTTTTGGCTCTGATATACTAGTGAGAACATGTGATATTTGTCTTTCTGTGCCTGGCTTATTCAACTTAATATAATTTCCTCCAGTTCCATCCACGTTGTTGCAAATGGCAAGACTGCATTCCTTTCGATGGCTGAATAATAATCTATTGTGTACATATGCCACATTTTTGTTGTTTTTCATTCACTCGTTGATGGACACTTGGATTGAGTATATATCTTGGCTATTGTGAATTGTTCTGCAATAAACATGGGAGGGCAGGTATTTCTTCAATATACTAATTTATTTTATTTAGGGTATATACCCAGTGGTGGGATCCCAGTAGCTGGATCATACGACAGTTCTAATTTTAGTTCTCTGAGGAATCTCCATACTGTTCTCCGTAGTGGCTGTACTAGTTTACATTCCCACCAACAGTATATGGGGATCTTTCTTTCTCCACATGATCACCAGCATTTGTTATCTTTTTGGATAAAACTGTTTTAACTGGGGTAAGATGATCTCTCATTGCAGTTTTGATTTGTATTTCTCTGATGATTAATGATGTTAAGCATTTTTGCATATACCTGTTGGCCATTTGTATGTTTCCTTTTGAGAAATGTCTATTCATATCTTTTGCCCATTTTAAAATTGGATTATTTGTTTTTATTCCTGAGTTGTTTGAGCTCCTTATTTATTCTGAGTATTTATTACTTGTCAGATGGGTAATTTGCAAATATGTTCTCCCATTCTATGGGTTTTCTCTTCAGCTTGTTGACTGTTTTCTTTTCTGTGCAGAAGCTGTTTAACTTGATATAATTCCATTTGGACATGAACTTTGAACCTAGATTTTGGACCTGCATTTTTTCAGTTCCTTAAATATACTTTCCATTGGAACTAGGATTTTATTTGAATAGGTGGTAAGAAGTTACTTTGAAGAAGTGCCTGAAATTGACCTTCTTTGTTTATATGCTGCTTATTTCCACAAACGCTGCTTTGATTCATTTTAACTTGTTCTATCTGGAATAAAGTACATTTGAGATGAAAGTGTTTTTCTGAACTATTTTGCTGACAGATGCTTAATCTGGTTTCATTCACTAAACACCTGTTTCTCATTCCAAATGGAACAAAAATTATCAAAATCAGTGCCCTTTAGAATCAGATCAACTGATTTTCTCACTGCTACCACCAGGTACATTCTGTTTTATGCTCTCAAAAATCCCTATACATCTGTCTTTCAGAGTGCTCCTCATTCTGTAATTAATTGTGCTATTATTTCATTAATTTATTAATTGTGGGGTACATGTGATAGCCTGATACAAGGTTACAGTGTGTAATGATCAAATCAAGGTAATTGGGGAATCCATAACCTCAAGCTTTAATCATTTCTTTGTGTTAGGAACACTTCAGTTTTAATCTTTTAGTTATTTTAAAATAAACAATAAATTACTGTTAACTGTAGTCACCATAATGTACTACCAAACACTAGATGCTATTCCTTTTACCAACTGTGTTTTTGTATCCATCAACCACCCCTTCTTTATCCCCCCATTTTCTATATAGCAGGTATTAGCAAACTATAGTCAGTTGGCCAAATTTGTCCCATTTTTCTGTTTGTATATGGCTCATGAACTTAGAATAAATTATGCTATTTGTATATGTTGGAAAATAATTAAAAGAAGAGAAAATATTTTGTGACACATGAAATTACATAAAATTTGAATTTCAGTGTCCATAATTAATGTCTAACTATAACACAAACATGTATATGGACTTATTTATTGTCTATGCTGCTTTCATGTTACAATGGCAGAGTTAAATAATTGTGACAAAAATGGCATAGCCCACAGAGCTGTTTACTATCTGGCTCTATATAGAAGTTTGCCAACCTTTGTTTTAAAAAGTGAAAATAGAGAATATATTTGTCATTATTAGCACTGAATTCAGATTTCAGAGACTCAAAATGTGGCAAATTGCATATCCTGAAATCAACAAAATACACATTTCCATCAGTAGAGGAATGAATACACAGTTTTAAAAAATACTTATATGAATAAACATTGCATTGTAGTTAAAATCAATAAATTAGAAATACTTATCTCAATGTAGATATATTTTAAAACCTAATATTGAATGAGAAAAAAGTTCCAGAATGTTACATAAAATGTAAATGATACATGTATGAAATACGTAAATATAAAAGAAAATCATAGCATATATAGCTTGTTGATATATCTATATGATGTAAATGATTAAAAATATAAATTGGCAGCTACCCTCTTTGGGTCCCCTCCCTTTGTATGGGAGCTCTGTTTTCAATCTATTAAATCTTGCAACTGCATTCTTCTGGTCCGTGTTTGTTATGGCTCGAGCTTTCACTCACTGTCCACCACTGTTGTTTGCCGCCGTCGCAGACCCGCCACTGACTCCCATCCCTCAGGATCCAGCAAGGTGTCTGCTGTGCTCCTGATCCAGTGAGGCACCCATTGCTGCTCCCCATTGGGATAAAGGCTTGCCATTGTTCCTGCATGGCTAAGTGCCCGGGTTCGTCCTAATCGAGCTGAACACTAGTTACTGGGTTCCATGGTTCTCTTCCATGACCCACGGCTTCTAATAGAGCTATAACACTCACTGCATGGCCCAAGATTCCATTCCTCGGAATACGTGGGGCCAAGAAATCCAGGTCAGAGAACACGAGGCTTGCTACCATCTTGGAAGCAGCCCGCCACCATTTTGGAAGTGGCCTGCCACCATCTTGAGAGCTCTGGGAGCAAGGAACCCCCGGTAACATTTTGGTGACCATGAAGGGACCTCCAAAGTGCTGAGAAATATTGGACCACTTTCACTTGCTATTCTGTCCTATTCTTCCTTAGAATTGGAAGAAAATACCAGGCACCTGTTGGCCAGTTAAAAACAATTAGCATGGCCACCGGACTTAAAACTCAGGTGTGAGGCTGTCTGGGGAAGGGCTTTCTAACAACCCCCAACCCTTCTGGGTTGGGAGCATTCATCTGCCTAGAACCAGCTTCCACTTTCACTTTTCTTGGGGAAGCCAAGGGCCGACTAGAGGCAGAAAGCTGTCATCCTGAACTCCCGGCATTAGCAGGTTGAGATCATGGCACAGCCCGAAGTCTCTATTCAACAGTTGACCCCTACCTTTCCTTCTGACCCATATCTCCTGGGTCCTGACCATGACTTTCTTGAAAGTGTAGCCCCAAAATTCTCCTTACCTCTGAATGTACTTCCTCTGATCCCCGCCTCCTAGGTACTAATGGTTCAGACTTTAATTTCCTCGCAAGTTGTATCTCCAAAGGGATCTAGGGAAGCTCTACGCTGCATCCTTAGGCATCTAGGCTATAAATGCAGGGAGTCTTGTGTCCCTCGTGTCCCTCCCAATTTAGGCATACCGCTCTCGACATGGGCAGTTATGTGGGACCTGTTCCCCACCACCCTTGCCAGGACCCCAAGTTTGTAAATGGCTAAAAGAGACAGAGAGACAGAGAGAGAGAGACAGAGGCAGAGAGGTGAAAGAGGCAAAGAGGAGAAAGAGGAAGAGAGACAAAGAGGGACTCAAAGAGAGAAAGAGAGATAGAAATAGTAAAAAAAAAAAAAAAAAAAAAAAGTGGGCCCTATTCCTTTAAAAGCCAGGGTAAATTTAAAACCTATAATTGATAATTGAAGGTCTTCTTCATGACCCTATAACACTCCAATACTACCTTCTTGTCAGTGTAAACAAAGGCATAGCCTGAAAACACTGAGACCACTGACAACCATAGCCTTCCTATCAAAAATCCTTAACCCGGTAACCCGTGGGTGGCACAAATGCATTCAATCTGTAGCGGCAACTGCTTTGCTAACAGAAGAAAGTAGAAAAGTAACTTAGAGGAAACCTCATTGTGAGCACACCTCACCAGTTCAGAATTATTCTAAGTCAAAAAAGCAAAATAGGGCTATTCTGTTAGAAAAAGGTAATTTAACACTAACCGCTGGTAAGTCCCTTAACCCAACAGATTTCCTTACAGGAGATTTAAATCTTACTTACCATACAAAGGTCCGACCAGACCTAGGAGGAACTCCCTTCAGGACAGGACGATAGATGTTTCCTCCCAGGTGACTGAGGAAAAAACCACAATGGGTATTCAGTAATTGATAGGGAGAGTCTTGTGGAAGCAGAGTTAGAAAAACTGCCTAATAATTGGTCTGCTCAAACGTGCGAGCTGTTTGCACTCAGCCAAGCCTTAAACTACTTACAGAATCACAAAAGACTATCTCAATCCTGATTCAAAAGGTTCGGCTACACCCTCTCTGAAATGAATTTGCATAAGAACTGTTGTTTATGGGAATGCATCTTGATGGGGCAGCTGGGTTGTTATGAAATACTCAGGAACCCAGCCCAGCTCTAGGACTCACCCCTGAGCACAAAGGCAATGTTAGGCATGCTGGTAAAGGACGACTAGAATCCAGCAGCCCGAACCCCTTTCTCCGTGGTCAAGAAAGGCGGTAAAAGGGGTGTAGGACCACTACATCGGTGAGTGTAACTAGTCTGATAAGCAGAGGTCCATGGGTGGTTACGTGCCCTGGAAAGGAATAAGCATTAGGACCACAGAGGACGCTCTAGGACTAATGTTCTTCAGAAAATGACTAGGGGTGCTGGCATCCCTATGTTCTTTTTTCAGGTAGCAAACATTCCCCTCAAGGCAAAAACACCCCTAAGATGTATTCTGGAGAATCGGGACCAATTTGACCCTCAGATGCTGAGAAAGAAATGACTTATATTCTTCTGCAGTATTGCCTGGCCACAATATCCTCTTCATGGGGGAGAAACGTGGCCTCCTGAGGGAAGTATAAATTATGACACCATCTTACAGCTAGACCTCTTTTGTAGAAAAGAAGGCAAATGGAGTGAAGTGCCATATGTACAAACTTTCTTTTCATTAAGAGACAACTCGCTATTATGTAAAAAGTGTGATTTATCCCCTACAAGAAGCCCTCGGAGTGTGC
Organism: Pan troglodytes; assembly: GCF_028858775.2. Lineage (NCBI taxonomy): Eukaryota > Metazoa > Chordata > Mammalia > Primates > Hominidae > Pan > Pan troglodytes. Next base: position 43,577,364 of record NC_072410.2, read on the forward strand.
CTTCCTACCCCAGCATCCCCCCTACTCCTTCCCCAACTAATAAGGACCCCCTTTCAACCCAAATAGTCCAAAAGGAGATAGACAAAAGGGTAAACAATGAATCAAAGAGTGCCAATATTCTCCGATTATGCCCACTCCAAACAGTGGGAGGAGGAGAATTCGGCCCAGCCAGAGTGCATGTACCATTTTCTCTCTCAGACTTAAAGCAAATTGAAATAGACCTAGGTAAATTCTCAGCTAACCTTGATGGCTATATTGATATTTTACAAGGGTCAGGACAATCCTTTGATCTGACATGGAGTGATATAATGTTACTGTTAAATCAGACACTAACCCCAAATGAGGGAAGTGCTGCCACAACTGCAGCCCGAGAGTTTGGCGATCTCTGGTATCTCAGTCAGGTCAATTATAGGATGAAAACAGAGGAAAGAGAACGATTCCCCACAGGCCAGCAGGCAGTTCCCAGTGTAGACCCTCATAGGGACACAGAATCAGAACATGGAGAATGGTGCAGCAGACATTTGCTAACTTGCGTGCTAGAAGGAGTAAGGAAAACTAGGAAGAAGCCTATGAATTATTCAATGATGTCCACTATAACAAAGGGAAAGGAAGAAAATCCTACTGCCTTTCTGGAAAGACTAAGGGAGGCATTGAGGAGGAAAACCTGTCTGTCACCTGACTCTATTGAAGGCCAACTAATCTTAAAGGAAAAGTTTATCACTCAGTCAGCTGCAGACATTAGAAAAAAACCTCAAAAGTCAGCCTTAGGCCTGGAGCAAAACTTAGAAACCCTATTGAACTTGGCAACCTCGGTTTTTTATAATAGAGATCAGGAGGAGCAGGCGGAACGGGACAAACGGGATAAAAAAAAGGCCACCGCTTTAGTTATGGCCCTCAGGCAAGTGGATTTTGGAGGCTCTGGAAAAGGGAAAAGCTGAGCAAATCAGGTGCCTAATAGGGCTTGCTTCCAGTGCAGTCTACAGGACCCTTTAAAAAAGATTATCCAAGTACAAATAAGCCACCCCCTCGTCCATGCCCGTTATATCAAGGGAATCACTGGAAGTCCCACGGCCCGAGGGGATGAAGGTCCTCTGAGTCAGAAGCCACTAATCAGATGATCCAAGAGCAGGACTGAGGGTTCCCAGGGCAAGCACCAGCCCATGCCATCACCCTCATAGAGCCCTGGGTATGCTTGACCTTTGAGAGCCAGGAGGTTAACTGTCTCCTGGACACTGGCACGGCCTTCTCAGTCTTACTGTCCTGTCCTGGACAACTGTCCTCCAGATCTGTCACTATCCGAGGGGTCCTAGGACAGCCAGTCACTAGATACTTCTCCCAGGCACTAAGTTGTGACTGGGGAACTTTACTCTTTTCACATGCTTTTCTAATTATGCCTGAAAGCCCCACTCCCTTGTTAGGGAGAGAAATTCTGGCAAAAGCGGGGGCCATTATACACCTGAACATAGGAGAAGGAATACCTGTTTGTTGTCCCCTGCTTGAGGAAGGAATTAATCCTGAAGTCTGGGCAACAGAAGGACAGTATGGATGAGCAAAGAATGCCATCCTGTTCAAGTTAAACTAAAGGATTCTGCCTCCTTTCCCTACCAAAGGCAGTACCCCTTAGACCCAAGGCCCAGCAAGGACTCCAAAAGATTGTTAAGGACCGAAAAGCCCAAGGCCTAGTAAAACCATGCAATAGCCCTTGCAATATTCCAATTTTAGGAGTACAGAAACCCAGTGGACAGTGGAGGTTAGTGCAAGATCTCAGGATTATCAATTAGGCTGTTGTTTCTCTATATCCAGCTGTACCTAACCCTTATACCCTGCTTTCCCAAATACCAGAGGAAGCAGAGTGGTTTACAGTCCTGGACCTTAAGGATGCCTTTTTCTGCATCCCTGTACATCCTGACTCTCAATTTTTATTTGCCTTTGAAGATCCTTCAAACCCAATGTCTCAACTCACCTGGACTGTTTTATCCCAGGGGTTCAGGGATAGCCCCCATCTATTTGGCCAGGCATTAGCCCAAGACTTGAGCCAATTCTCATACCTGGACACTCTTGTCCTTTGGTACATGGATGATTTACTTTTAGCCACCCGTTCAGAAGCCTTGTGCCATCAAGCCACCCAAGCACTCTTAAATTTCCTTGCTACCTGTGGCTACAAGGTTTCCAAACCAAAGGCTCAGCTCTGCTCACAGCAGGTTAAATACTTAGGGCTAAAATTATCCAAAGGTACCAGGGCCCTCAGTGGGGAACGTATGCAGCCTATACTGGCTTCTCCTCATCCCAAAACCCTAAGCAACTAAGAGGGTTCCTTGGCATGACAGGTTTCTGCCAAATATGGATTCCCAGGTATGGCGAAATAGCCAGATCATTATATACACTAATTAAGGAAACTCAGAAAGCCAATACCCATTTAGTAAGGTGGACACCTGAAGCACAAGCAGCTTTCCAGGCTCTAAAGAAGGCCCTAACCCAAGTTCCAGTGTTAAGCTTGCCAAAGGGGCAAGATTTTTCTTTAAATGTCACAGAAAAAAACAGAAATAGCTCTAGGAGTCCTTACACAGCTCCGAGGGATGAGCTTGCCACCTGTGGCATACCTGAGTAAGGAAATTGATGCAGTGGCAAAGGGTTGGCCTCATTGTTTATGGGTAGTGGCAGCAGTAGCAGTCTTAGTATCGGAAGCAGTTAAAATAATACAGGGAAGAGATCTTACTGTGTGGACATCTCATGATGTGAACGGCATACTCACTGCTAAAGGAGACTTGTGGCTGTCAGACAACCGTTTACTTAAATATCAGGCTCTATTACTTGAAGGGCCCGTGCTGCAACTGCTCACTTTTGCAACTCTTAACCCAGCCACATTTCTTCCAGACAATGAAGAAAAGATAGAACATAACTGTCAACAAGTAATTACTCAAACCTACCCCGCTCGAGGGGACCTTTTAGAGGTTCCCTTGACTGATTCTGACCTTAACATGTATACCGATGGAAGTTGCTTTGTAGAAAAAGGACCTTGAAAAGTGGGGTATGCAGTGGTCAGGGATAATGGAATACTTGAAAATAATCCCCTCACTCCAGGAACTAGTGCTCAGCTGGCAGAACTAACAGCCCTCACTCGAGCACTAGAATTAGGAGAAGGAAAAATGGTAAATATATATATAGACTCTAAGTATGCTTACCTAGTCCTCCATGCCCATGCAGCAATATGGAGAGAAAGGGAATTCCTAACTTCTGAGGGAAAACCTATCAACCATCAGGAAGCCATTAGGAGATTATTATTGGCTGTACAGAAACCCAAAGAGGTGGCAGTCTTACACTGCTAGGGTCATCAGAAAAGAAAGGAAAGGGAAATAGAAGGGAACCACCAAGCAGATATTGAAGCCAAAAGAGCTGCAAGACAGGACCCTCCATTAGAAATGCTTATAGAGGGACCCCTAGTGTGGGGTAACCCCCCCAGGAAACCAAGCCCCAGTACTCAGCAGGATAAATAGAATGGGGAACCTCATGAGGACATACTTTCCTCCCCTGAGGATGGCTAGCCACCAAAGAAAGAAAAATGCTTTTGCCTGCATCTAACCAATGGAAATTACTTAAAACCCTTCACCAAAACTTTCACTTAGGCATTGATAGCACCCATCAGATGGCCAAATTATTATTTACTGGACCAGGCCTTTTCAAAACTATCAAGCAGATAGTCAGGGCCTGTGAAGTGTGCCAAAGAAATAATCCCCTGCACTGCAGGCCATACCTTTCAATCCCTGTATCTTTAACCTCCTTGTTAAGTTTGTCTCTTCCAGAATCGAAGCTGTAAAACTACAAATGGTTCTTCAAATGGAGCCCCAGATGCAGTCCATGACTAAGATCTACTGCGGACCCCTGGACTGGCCTGCTAGCCTCATGCTCCAATGTTAATGACATTGAAGGCAACTCTCCCAAGGAAATCTCAACTGCACAACCCCTACTACACCCCAGTTCAGCAGGAAGCAGTTAGAGCAATCATTGGTCACCTCCCCAACAGCACTTGGGTTTTCCTGTTGAGAGGGGGGACTGAGAGCAGGACTAGCTGGATTTCCTAGGCTGACTAAGAATCCCTAAGCCTAGCTGGGAAGGTGACTGCACCCACCTTTAAACACGGGGCTTGCAACTTAGTTCACACCCGACCAATCAAGTAGTAAAGAGAGCTCACTAAAATGCTAATTAGGCAAAAACAGGAGGTAAAGAAATAGCCAATCATCTATCACCTGAGAGCACAGCGTGAGGGACAATGATCAGGATATAAACCCAGGCATTTGAGCCAGCAATGGCTACCCTCTTTGGGTCCCCTCCCTTTGTATGGGAGCTCTGTTTACACTCCATTAAATCTTGCAACTGCAAAAAATATATATATATATATATATATATGAAAAATAATTATAAAATTGGTAATGGAGAAGCATGGAAATAAGTGGGACTGAGGAATAACATAAATGGACTACTATTTATTTATCATTTTATTAATATTATTTTTTTAAATAATATTAATTATTAATATTATTTATAATTTTATTATATTTATCATTTTATTAATGATATTATTTATTATATCATTTATTATTTATCATTTTATTTATTTATCATTTTATTAATCATTAATATTAATGTATTATTTATCATTTTATTAATATTAATTTGATTGTATTACTTCTTTTTGCTTCATTTCTCTAAAACATAAAGCTAAAAAAGATGACAAGATATTATCGCTGTAGATTCTAGATTGTCAGCCTATACTTGTTTGTTAAATGTTTTCTGTATGATAAAGATAATTTATTACAAAAAGAAAAGCAACATGACTATGGAATTATTTCTTATTTTTATTTTTATTTGCTACCACAAGAAATGTGAACTCTGATACATTGTGAACAGTTCAGATCTGCAAAGTTATCACCCACAAGCTGTTTGAGTATGATTTATGGTAATTAATTGAAAACATTGTCTTAATTTTTTCCCAAATGAATATTTTGTATTATAACTAGCTTATTCTAAAAGAAAAATCAATAAAAAGCAATAGCCTTTTTAAAATACCCAAATAGATAATGTTAGAAGAGCAAACATGATATGAACAGGGAACTCTTCCAAGATCAATGTGAAAATTTGAAACCAAATAAATATTAACACAGTTTTCTGATAAAAATTATTGCCTCCAATAACTGCACAGCTCGTATGATAGTTACTGTTCATGGCTTACGTATAATTGACCAAATTTCAGTAGCTATGTTATCAGCTTTCCAGTTTTTTGATGTTAATAACTTCCCTCATTGGCCTTAGGGACTTTGAAGTTTTGTCCCTTTTTCCTGTTTTATAGTTGCTCAGCACCTAATCTTATCCCTTTCCCAATTCTTCTGACAGTGTTAGGATAAGATGAAAGGACCAAAGCGGCATTCTGGACATCTGGTTAATATATCTCAAAGGGGTGCACTTTAGTGATAAATCTCCAGTGAGATACAGTTCAAGGCTATTTTTGACATGGGCCCTGCTGAGCCATCTTCCAGGAAACCTCTACATTTTACCATCCTTGAAACAAATATATTAGACTCCTGCAAAGAGATCAGTTTTCACTTTTATAATTCTAAGAATGACTACTAAGTCTTATCTGCAAATATCTGATTCAGAAGATAATAGGGATAAAAGTACAAATTGGACATCTTTTGGCAAAGGAAGCTCCTTAAAACTCAGCGTTGGTTACATCAAGAATAAGAATTCCTGTGTCATCCCTAAGAAGTAGATTTTTATATAACTCAAAACCAGCTCAAGAAATATAATATTTAAACAAACTTCTCAGTGCTTGGTTAATAAGCATTGTTATGAAGAAACAATGAAAAATAAAACAAAAACAACTCAACTTTAGTGAGTTTAGTGAGTGTCATTGCAAAGAAAATTTCACATTGCACTTAGGGATTTTATAACTTTAAGGCTTATTACAAAGGTCACATTATTTCAATTAAGAACAAAAGTGAGTTTTAATAATAAACTGTCAGCATTTCAAATCTTCTCTCCTAGCTATCTTGAAATATACAACATATTGTTGTTAGCTCTAGTCACCCTATGTGCTATCAAAAGCTAGAACATATTCCTTCTATCTAGCTGTATGTTTGTACGATGAACTAAACTCTTTTCGTCTCCCCTCACCCGTCTCAGCCTCTGGTAACTATTCTACCCTCTGGTTACCTTCTACCCCGTACCTCCATGTGTTTACATATTGTTGTATAAATTTTGTGGAAAAAAATCCTTTTTAACAAAATAATCTGCTGGCTATATTTCTTCTCATATTATTTGAGGAATTGCATTGAATTTTGGGTACTGAATTTTGAGGACGTGAATTAAGGATGAGCTACATCTCATGACCTCGTCACAGACCCCTACTATAAACATCTGCATACAAGTTGGCATATTACAACAATAGCATGAGAGTCAGGGTCTGTAGAAATTCACAGCCTAACTTTTTCCTGGACTGGTCAAACTGAACCTGAACCAGTGTATGGGCAATGTAGTATGCTTGTCAGAGGCACCAAACTGCTAACTCAAAAATAAACGTGACTAAAAGAACTTCTCTCAGTATACCCACAGGAAGCTGACCATTTGCCCAGTAAGAATGCAATGAAAAGGGCTTTTAATGTACAGCCAAATGGCAGTCCAGCAAGGAAGCTCATGAGCAACCTACAAGTAGTGAGCATTTTGATGTAATAGAGACTTACATGCAATTCAGAATTATGTTTACGACATCATAAAACAAAAATTTAGAGATAGGCTCTCACTCTGTTGCCTAAGCTGGAGTGCAGTGGGATGATCATAACTTACTGCAGCCTTGAACTCCTGGGTTCAACTGAAGGTCCTCCTACCTCAGCCTGCTGAGTAGCTAGGACCACAAGCACACACCACCACAACTGGCTTAAATTAAAATATAAATTGTAGAGATAGGGTCTTAATGTGTTGCCCAGGCTGCTCTTGAACTCCTTGCTTCAGGTGATCCTCCCACCTCAGCCTCTCAAAGTGCTGGGATTATAGACCTGAGCCACAGCACCTGGCCAACTGACCTATGATTTTACACAATGGCTGCTCTTCCCTTCTTTAACTATTATTCATTCTTCTTTGATCCTCATTATTTGACTGTAGTCTTTCTTATGTCTTGTGTTCCTTCATTACCTCTTATTCTATCACATTGTCATTGTCATTCTCCACTGGGGAAGCTCTTTCTTGCTGAAGACTGGAAAGACAAGTCCATTCACCTGATTTTCTGTAAGATTTTGGCTCATGTATTGACTTGTCAGACAATTCTGAAGTTTCATCAAAATTAGCTATCATGCTTGCATAATGGCCCTGAACCCTCACTCCTACTCTTAGCTTCAGTACCATCTGTGTCCTCAACTGTCCATGATACTTATAATTCCCGTAAATCTTCACTTAACACCTAACATTTATTTAATCTTACTAGGCAAGATAATAAGAAATACATAGGTTTGCCTCCAGAAGTGGGTTCTTAAGAAACCCACCAGAGGAACTCCTCTTTCAGATGTCCACATTAGAAGATTTCATATCACATTTGGTGCCACAGGCCTTTGACAAGGAGGATGCAGAGGAAAAAGCAAACTTCACCTCTTCCTAGGGAAAGTGTTGGCCTGCCAACAGGAAAGAGGCAACATCTGGGAAAATCCCCAGTCTTTGCCAGGAAGAGACCATGCCAACCCCACCCCATGACCCCTGTCCTGCCTACTCATTGTCACTCTTCACTCCAATGTCCCTCCCCCAGATCCTCTTATAAAATCCCACTCTTTCCTGACCAGACAAACCATACCATATCCCACCAGAGAGGTAAGTGGGAGCTGAGAGAAGATGAGACCCAGGGAGGAGCTACTGCACATGATACAGGAGAATACATGGGAGGGTCCCTTCCTCAGGGAGCACAGGAACTCTGAGACTCAGCAAGGGTGTCCTGGGAGGGCTCGGGGATGGGAGAGTACACAGATTCACAACTCATTCAGAACTGTAGAAGATGATGGATGTGACCAAGATCACTTTAGTCCTAGGGGACTAGAGAAGGAAAATGACATGAGGCAGTAGGGTATCTGTGTGTTCTCCCACTGACCACGCTTTCTTTAGTGACTCCTGATTGCCTCCTCAAGTCGCAGACACTATGCTGCCTCCCATGGCCCTGCCCAGTGTATCTTGGATGCTGCTTTCCTGCCTCATGCTGCTGTCTCATGTTCAGGGTGAGATTGCTTTGCCTCTAGCACTGGGTTCCCTATGAATCCTCAGAGCTAACAAGAGGAGGAAGGCTCCTGTGTGTCATGTGAGGTAATGACGTGGTGTCTAATGAACCTGCCTGCAGTTCTTGCATCATCTCTCCTTCCTTCAGGTTAACTTGCAGTGGGAGGCTCCATGATGGTCCACTAACAGTGGAATGAGATGGCTTCCATTTAGTCAGTGGACTCTAATATACACTGGTGGGAAAGTGGACTCTAATATACACTGGAGGGTCAGTAATGAGATGTGGGGAGGGACAATGATCGGAGGACCCAATGTAGAGACAGCCCAGAGTGGGGAGAGTATTGAATGGTTGAATAAGGGGAAAGGGTAATAAGAGACTAGATGGTGCTCCATTTACTACGGCTATTTTGAGATAAAGAATTTCTGAAAACATAAGGGAAGATGAAGCGGTGTCAGGAATGTGGTCTTCCTCCCCAAGGACATTCCTAGGTATTCCCCAAGGTCATCTCCCACCCCAAGCCCCACTCTTCATTTTACCCTCCCCCCTCTTCTTCCACCTCAGGTGAAGAACCCCAGAGGGAACTGCCCTCTGCACGGATCCGCTGTCCCAAAGGCTCCAAGGCCTATGGCTCCCACTGCTATGCCTTGTTTTTGTCACCAAAATCCTGGACAGATGCAGATGTGAGTGGTTAGATGTGGTGTTGGAGGTGACCGGTCTCAGGGGGAAGAGGGTCTCCATTCAGGAGAGTTCCTTGGGAATGAGGATGAACATGTTTATCTTTCACACAGTCCTCCTCCCACCTACCTTTGCCCTGCCCTCCCTCAGCAGGTCTCAGGCTCCCTCTCATTCTCTTTGTTGCCCTCAAAGCTGGCCTGCCAGAAGCGGCCCTCGGGAAACCTGGTGTCTGTGCTCAGTGGGGCTGAGGGATCCTTCGTGTCCTCCCTGGTGAAGAGCATTGGTAACAGCTACTCATACGTCTGGATTGGGCTCCATGACCCCACACAGGTGCGAGTATATCCTCCCCTCTCTGTTACCTCTCAAGGTGCTATTGTTGCCCAGGCCCACTCCCTGTCCCCTGTGCCTGCCCAGGAAATACTTCAGGGAGCACTGGAGCTCAGATTCTGGGGAATATTTGGGGGGAAAGGGAAGGCCATGAAGCATCTGAAGATCTGAGTTCTGTGGAGGTCTCTATCTTTCAGATAAAATCAATCTGCCTTCCTCAGGCGTATTACATAATTCTCATATGAGGCTGGGTTAATAATTCTCTGAGCTTCATGGAGTCTTTGCCTACTATTCTGAAGGAACCCTTAATGAAGATAGGATCAATTTTTGTCCCCATACAGAACTGACATTACTTTTGAGGTTCACAAGCTAATCACAAATGCTACATCAATTATTGTTCTGCAAATAATATATTACCTTGAGTTGTTCCAAAGGTCTTGTGTTTATTGGCTGGAATTTTCCAATAGCAATGAGGAGTCAAGGAAGAGTTTTCTACTCACCGGCAGCATCTGGAATAGCAGACCAACTTTCCTCATGCTGGGGAGCAAATCAGGTGTTGCAGCTAAGGGGCCATGCAAGAAGAGCTGCAATGGCCATTCCCTTCACCTGGCTACCTCCTCTACTCTACAGGGCACCGAGCCCAATGGAGAAGGTTGGGAGTGGAGTAGCAGTGATGTGATGAATTACTTTGCATGGGAGAGAAATCCCTCCACCGTCTCAAGCCCCGGCCACTGTGCGAGCCTGTCGAGAAGCACATGTAAGAAACAGAGGAGCTGCCTCTTCCCAGTGTTTTCCATCTCATCCCCCATTCCTGGGTCTGACCTTCAGGAAATCTTCCTGAGCTAGAAACTACAGTGTTAGTGTGTCTTCTCTTATCTCCTCTCTTCTCCACTTTCTTTGAATCTCTCTCCTGGATTGGGACACTGGTGAAGGTGAGGGAGAGGCTTTAACTTCTAGGCTAAAACCTGGGATGCCCCTTCATTGGATTCACAAGCTTCCTCAGCCCCATTCCATTTATGTCTTCTGTCTCTCCAGCATTTCTGAGGTGGAAAGATTATAACTGTAATGTGAGGTTACCCTATGTCTGCAAGTTCACTGACTAGTGCAGGAGGGAAGTCAGCAGCCTGTGTTTGGTGTGCAACTCATCATGGGCATGAGACCAGTGTGAGGACTCACCCTGGAAGAGAATATTCGCTTAATTCCCCCAACCTGACCACCTCATTCTTATCTTTCTTCTGTTTCTTCCTCCCCGCTGTCGTTTCAGTCTCTTCATTTTGTCATACGGCCTAAGGCTTTAAAGAGCAATAAAATTTTTAGTCTGCACTTGTTTGTCTTGTATATGCCAGTGTCATAGCCATACTCTGAGAAGGACAAAGTGTTTGAGTGGAGGAAACTTTATGGGTCTTGCTTCTTCCCTATTCACCCAGGCCTCTAGGGAAAATGATGAAGTGTGCATCCCTACCAGTGTGTTATGATGAGGGTGTGGGTCCTGCTCATGTAGGATTTGTGTTGTGGAGAGATGAGGACATTTCTCTCCCGCGTACTTACTGCCCTCCCATTCCCGTAGCCCAAACCTGACAGTGTGACATGAACAGATTTAGGAGGCTCTGATGGTGCTTAGAATAGTACTTCTCAGAGAATGGCATCAGCAGGGTGGTAGATAGGACTTTCCAGCTCTTGAACCTTCACAGAAACATTCATTTCAACTACTACCCATTAAAATGGAAATACCTTCACAAGAGTTAACAATTCCGAGTGAGTGATTAAAGCATCTGAATGTTGCAAAAAATAAGAAAGGATGCATCGAAGAGGGTAGAAAGAACACTTTTACATTATTTATATCACCCTTCCATCAGTCTCAGGAAGCACAGCATGGAGAGACATTCCCTAAACTTGGGGAAAGAGAGTGAAATAAGCACTTGAGTTTTCCATGGACCCTACCACTAGGTTTGCCTCAGTAAGACCCAGTGGCCTCTGACTCCAGGCAGACACCCCTGGACTTAGACTCCAGGCTGCCTTGATGCCAGGCCAGGCTCTGTGGCCCCAGGCTCTGTGACCCCAGGCTCCAGGTCAGCCCCCATGACTGCAGCCTCCAGTCTTGCCCCAGAAGATGCAAGCTCTAGACACACACAGCATCATGCTTTTCCCCATAGCTCCAGACCACAGGCCAGCACCCACTGACAAAGACTCTAAGCCCACCTCAAGGACAAGATAGCACTTGCAGCCACAGACTCCAGGGTGACTCCTGAAATCCTAGACATCAGGCCTGCCCATGTGGACCTGCCCTTCAGACCCACCACAGCTCCAAGATAGCTCCTACAGCTACAACTTCAGGCCAGCACTTGCAGACCCCAGCTCCAGACTGACACTCACAGTCGCAGGATACGGTCCTGTCAAATCCCAAACCCTCCCTAAGCCTGTAGGTCCATCTGAGCACAAAGCCCTGATGCTAGGCCAGCCTCTGTCACTAGGCCAGCCCCCACAGACACAAGTTCTGGATCTTCCCAGTTCCAGGCGAGCCTCTGTGGACTCGGTACTAGTCTGGCCTCATACTCCAGCAGACCCAGGATCAAGCTTCATTACAGTAGACCTTAGCACCAGGCCAGCCCCCACTGACTCAGGCTCCAGCCTTAGCCCCATGGATCCAGTCTCCAGACTTACCCCAGAGGCAAGTTGACATTCATGGTCCCAGGCTACAGGCCACCCCCACTAACCCTGGCTCCATACCAGCCCCTGTAGTTTCAGGTACCAGCCCAGTATGCACAGACTCAAACTCCAGACCTGTCCTAGAGACTCAGATACTACATCTGTCCTAGTGCCTGGCTAACCCCTGAAGACATGGGTTCAAGGCCTACTTTAGAGCAAGATTGGTCTCCAGGAAGTAGGATTTAGTCTGGCTCCTGTGATTAGAGGCTTCGGGCCTGCCCTCATGAAGTGACTGCCTACCCTGGTATACCAAGTCAATAGGTCCACTTGAGGATGCCAGCAGCAAGCCTGCCCAAAGACCAAGCCAGACAGCCTGCCCAGAATCTCTGGATGACTGACTGGTGAAGGGCTTTATCTGCTAAAGCCAGTCTGTATAAACTGGAATAAGTGACTACTTGTTCAAAAAGTCAAACACCAAAGACACATGACCACAAGTATCACAAACAATCAAGGAAATATGATATCACCAACAGAACAAAATAAAGGACGAGTAACTGACCTTAAGGGGAAAGAATTTTACAAACTGCTCAACAAATAATTTAAAGCAATTGTCTAAAAGAAACTCAGTGAGCTACAAGAGAATACAGATAGACAACTAAATGAAATCAGAAAAACAATATGTGAACAAAATCAGAAGGTCAAGAAAGAGATTTGTTTTAAAGTTAAAAAAAAACACATAGTGGCTGAACTGAAGAAATGCATGGAGAATTTCAACAGCAGACTTGATCAAGCAGCAGAAAAAGTCAGTGAGTTTGAGACAAGTCATTTGAAATTATCCAGTCAGAGAAACAAAAAGAAAAAAGAAACAAAAAGAGAAAATAAAGCTTAAGGAAACTATGGTACATGATCAACTGAGCCAATATATATATATTATGGGTTTTCTAGAAGGAGCAGAGGCAGAAAATGGGCAGAAAACATATATAAAAAATAATGGGTCATGGGGTTTGGCATCCCCATGCCTGTCAGTGCCTCACCCCAGCCAACGAGCATGCACCCAGTCATGCTGCCACTGCCGTGGCATGAGCACAGATCCCACTGCTATCACCCTGACAGAGTACTGTGGCCACTGCCACTTACTGGAGTGTTGTGGCCAGCAATCCAGGAACACCTTTGGACCCCCAGCACAGCAGGTTCCTAACCTCGAGGGGTGAGAGAACAAAGCTAGGGGCCTGATAATAGCATTCCAGAATTGGGGAATGCTGAGCTGAACCTTGGCCCACTGACATCTTCCAGAAATGAAGTGAGTCAACTGAGCCCACCTTATACCACAATCAAACCCCCAAGGGCATCAAAAAAGATAAACACACACACACACACACACACACAATCCATCCAAAGAACAGCAACTTCAAAGATTAAAGGAACGCCAGCCCACACAGATGAGAAAGAACCAGTGCAAGAACTCTGGCAACTCCAAAAGCCAGTGTCTATTTTTACCTCCAAACAATTACACTAGTTATCCAGCAATGGTTCCTAACCAGGCTGAAATATCTGAAATGACAGAAATAGATCTTGGAATATGGATAGGAACCAAGATTATTGAGCTTCAGGCAAAAGTGAAAATCTATTTCCAGGATTCTATACAATAAAACAATACAGAAAATGAAAGATGAAATGGTCATTTTAAGAAAGAACCAAACTGATCTGATAGAGGTGAAAAACTCATTTCAAAAATTTCAGAATACAATCACAAGTATTAACAGCAGAATTGATCAAGCTGAGGAAAGAATCTCAGATCTCAAAGACAGTTCTCTGAAATAACTTAGACACATATTAAAAATTAAAAAAAGATTGAAGAAAATTAAACAAAACCTCTGAAAATTATGGTATTATGTAAAGAGACCAAATTTATGATTCATTGAAAGCAAGCAATTTGGAAAACATATTTCAAAATATCATCCATGAAAACTTCCCCAACCTCCTTAGAGAGGGCAAACTTTAAATTCAGGAAATGCAGAGAACCCCTGTGAGACTACACAAGATAGCCATCCCCAAGCCACACAGTCATCAGACTCTCCAAGGCTGAAATGAAAGAAAAAAATGTTAAAGGTAGCTAGAGAGAAGGGGCAGATCACTTACAAAGGGAACCTCATCAGGCTAACAGCAGTGTTGTCAGCAGAAATCCTACAAGCCAGAAGAGATTGGGGCCCTATATTCAGCATTCTTAAGGCAAAGAAATCCTAAACAAGAATTTCATATCCAGGAAAACTAAGCTTCATAAGCTAAGGAGAAATAAGATCCTTTTCAGATAATCAAATGCTAAAGGAATTTATTACCTCCAGACCTGCCTTACAAAATAACCTAAAAAGAGTGCTAAATACAGAAAGGAGTGACCATTACTGGCTACTACAAAAACATACTTAAGTACATAGACCAGTGACACTATAAAGCAACCACACAAACAAGTCTTCATAACAACTAGCTAACAACATGATGACAGGATCAAATCTGCATACATCAATACTAACCTTGAATGTAAATGGGCTAAATGCCCCAATTAAAAGGTACAGAGTGGCAAGTTGGAAAACAAGCATGACCTAATGGTATGCCCCTCTCATATGCAATGACCCATCTCACATGCAATGACACTACTAGACTCAAAGTAAAGGGATGGAGAAAAATCTACCATGCAAACAAAAAACAGAAAAAAAAAAGCCAGGTAAACCAAGAGATTTTTGAAAGACAAGGGCATTACACAGTGGTAAAGGGCTTCTTTCAAATTAAGACCTAACTATCCTAAATATATACATACCCAATACAGGAGCACCCAGATTTATAAAGCAAGTTCTTAGAGACCTACAAAGAGAATTAGATAACCACACAATCAGAGTAGAGACTTCAATACTCCACTGGCAGTATTAGACAGATCATCGAAACAGAAAACTAACGATGATATTCAGGACCTGAACTCAACACTTGACCAGATCTATAGACATCTACAGAACTCCTCACTCTCAAACAATAGAATACACATTTTTCTCATTGGCACATAGCACATACTCTAAAATTGACCACACAATTGAGCATAAAACAATCCTCAGCAAGCTCAAAAAAACAACAACATAAAAACAAAAACAGAAATCATACCAACCACACTCTTTGATCGACCACAGTGCAATAACAATAGAAATCCCTACTAAAAAATCACCTGAAACCATACAATTACATGGAAATTAAACAGCCTGCTCCTGAATGACTTTGAGGTAAATAATGAAATTAAGGTAGGCATAAAGAAATTCTTTGAAATGAATGAGAACAAAGATGCAACATATCAGAACCTCCCACACACAGCTAAAGCAGTGTTAAGAGGGAAGTTTATAGCACTAAACACCCACGTCAAGAAGTTAGACAGATCTCAAGTTAACAATCTAACATCACACCTAGAGGAATTAGACAAGTGAGAACAAACCAACTCCAAAGCTAGCAGATACAAGAAATAACCAAAATACGACCTGAACTGAAGGAAATTGAGATGTGAAAATCATACAGAAGATCAACAAATCCATGAATATGTTATTTAAAAGAATAAATATGACTGATACAACACTGGCTAGACTGATACAGAAAAAAGATAAGATCCAAATAAACACAATCAGAAATGACAAAGGGGACATTACCACTGACACCACAGGAAAAACAAGCAAACAAGCAAACAAACAAACCAACAAACAAAAACCCTCGACGACTACTTTGAACACCACTGTGCATACAAGTTGAAAGACCTAGAAGAAACGGTTTAATTCTTGGAAGCATATAACCTCCCAAGATTGAACCAGGAAGAAATTGAATCCCTGAACAGACCAATAATGAGTTCTGAAATTAAATCATTAATAAAATACCTACCAACCAGAGAAAGCCCAGGGCAGGATAGATTTTCTGCCAAATTCTGTGAGATGTATAAAGAAGAGCAGAAGACACCATTCTTACTAAAACTATTCCAAAAAATTGAGGAGGGGGGACTCCTTCCTAACTCATTCTAGGAGGCCAACATTGTCCTGATATGAAAATCTGACAAAGACACAACAACAACAAAAAATCCAACTTCAGGCCAATATCCTTGATGAACATTGATGCAAAAATCCTTAACAAAATACTAGCCAACTAAATCCAGCAACACACCAAAAAGCCACAATCAACTAGGCTTTAGAATGTGAGGTTGGTTCAACATATCCAAATCAATAAATTGATTTATCACATAAACAGAACTGAAAACAAAAAACACATCATCATATCAATATATGCAGGAAAGGCTTTAGACAAAATTAAACATCTGTTTGTGTTTAAACCCTAAACAAAGTAGGCATTGAAGGAATATACTTTAGAACCTTAAGCACCATCTATGACAAACCCATAGAAAACATCGTACCGAATGGACAAAAACTGGATGCATTCCCCTTGAAAACTGAAATAAGACAAGAAAGTCCTCTCTCCCCATTTCTATTCTACATATTACTGAAAGTCCTGGCCAAAACAATCAGGCAATAGAAGGAAATAAATGGCATCCAGATAGGGTGAGAGAAAGTCAAACTATCCCTCTTTGCATATGATACTATTCTATATCTAGAAAACCCCATTATCTCAGCCCAAAATCTCCTTCAGCTGATGAACAACTTCAGCAAAGTTTCAGGATACAAAATCAATGAACGAAAATCACTAGCATTCCTATATAACAACAATATCCCAGCAGAGAGACAAATCAAGAACACAATCCCATTCATAATAGTTATAAAAAGAATAAAATGCCTAAGAATACAGATAAGCAGGAGACAAAAGATCTCTACAAGGAGAATTATCAAACACTGCTCAAAAAAATCAGAGATAACACAAACAAATGAAAAAACATTCCATGCTCATTGATAGGAAAAATCAATATTGTTAAAATGGCCATACTGCCCAAGGCAATTTATAGATTTAATGTTATTCGTAAGAAACTACCAGAAACTTTCTTCACAGAATTAGAAAAACTATTTTAAAATTTATACGGAACAAAAAAGCCCGAATAGTCAAGGCATTCCTAAGCAAAAAGGACAAAGCTGAAGGTATCACATTGCCCAACTTCAAATTATACTACAAGGCTACAGTAACCCAAACTGCATGGTACTAGTACAAAAAGAGACAGATAGACCAAAGGAACAGAATAGAAATCCCAGAAATAATGCTACATACCTACAAACATCTGATCTTCAACAAAGTTGACAAAAATAAGCAGTGGGAAAAGGACTTCCTATTCAATAAATGGTGCTGGGATAACTGGATAGTCATATGCAGAAGATTGAAACTGGACCCCTTCTTTATACTATTTTAAAAGGTAAACTCAAGATGGATTAAAGAGTCAAATGTAAAACTATAAAATCCTGGAAGATAACCTAGGAAATGCCCTTCTGGACATAGGATCTTGCAAAGATTTCATGATGAAGATGCCAAAAGCAATTGCAACAAAAACAAAAATTGACAAATGGGATCTAATTAAAGAAAAGAGCTTCTAAACAACAAAAGAAATTATCAACAGAGTAAACAGACAACCTACAGAATGGGAGAAAACATTTGCAAACTATGCATCTGACATAGTTTGGTCTAATATCCAGAATCTATAAAAATCTTAAATTAGCAAGCAAAAACTGAACAACTGCATTAAAAAGTGTGCAAAGGACATGAACAGACACTTTTCGAAAGAAGACATACACACAGCCAAGAAGCATATAAATATGCTCAAAATCACTAATCATCAGATAAATGAAAATTAATACCACAGTGAGATGCCATCTCACACCAGTCAGAATGGCTGTTTTTAAAAAGTCAAAAAATAACAGATGCTAGCAAGATTGCAGAGAATAGGCTATGTTTATACACTTCTGGTAGGAATGTAAATTAGTTCAGCCACTGTGGAAAGCAGTTTGGAAATTTATCAAATAAGTTAAAACAGAACTACTATTTGACCCAGCAATTCTATTATGGGGCATATACCAAAAGGAATATAAATCATTCTAACATAAAGATATATGCATATGTATGTTCATTGCACTGTTATTCACATAGCAAAGACATGTAATCAACCTAAATGCCCATCAACAGTAGGCTAAATAAAGCAAATGTGGTACATATACACAGTGGAATACTACATAGCCATAAAAAACAATAAAATCAGGTTTGCAGCAACATGGATGGAGCTGGAGGCCATGATCCTCCGCCAACTAACACAGGAACAGAAAACCAAATCTGTAAGTTATCACTTATAAGTGAGAGCTAAAGTTTGACTACAGATGCCACCAAGAAGAAGAAAACACACACTGGAACCTACTTGAGGATGAGGGGTGAAATGAGAGCAAGGACTGGAGAACCACCTATTGGATATTAAGCTTATTACCCGGATGAAAAAATAATCTATACACCAAACCACTGTGACATACAATTTACCTATATAACAGACTGGCACATGTACTCTTGAACCTGAAATAAAAGATTTTAAAAAAAGAAAGAAAAAAATGGTTGTCAAAAACTTCCCGTAACTGGTGAGAAAAAGGAACATCTACATCCATGAAGTACAAAAAACTCCACATAGATTAAATATAAAGACATCTTCACTGAGACACATTACAATCAAATTCCCAAAAGTCACGGATGAAAAGAAAATTTTCAATGCAGCAAAAGAAAAATAACATATTATGTGCAAGCGAATGTCTATAAGATTATCAGTTGATTTTTCAGAAGGTACCTTTCAGGGCAGGAGAGAGTGGGATAATATATTCAGCATACTCAATGAAAAAACAAAACAAAACAAAACCCTGCAAACCAAGAACACTATACCTGGCAATCCTATCCTTCAGAAACGATGAAAAGAGAGGAACTTTACCAGAAAAACAAAAGCTGAGAGAGTTCATTAACACTAGACCTTCTTTATGTAAAAGACTAAAAGAATTTCTTCAAGATGGAAGATAAAAATGCTAGCTGATACCATAAAAACACAGGAAAGTATAAAGTATAAATTGACTATGTTAAGTACATAGTAAAATTTGAAATACTCTAACATTGTAATGATGGTTGGTAAATCACTTAAATCTTTAGCATAAAAGACAAAACTATTGAAAACAACAGTAACTACAATAATTGTTAAGGAATATGCAGTAAAGAAACATGTAAATTGTGACACCAATAACAAGAATGTGCAAACAACAGCAAAAGTGTAAAATATTTTTATGTGATCAAAATTAAGTTATCTTTTTAAAATAGTCTATTATAAATATATTTTTGTAAGCTTTATGATAACCACGAAGCAAAGACCTATAATAGATAAATAATAAGAAGCAAGCAACCAAAGTATACCACAAGAGAAAATTATCTAGTCAAAAAGAAGAGAGAAAGAGAGGAAGAAAGAAACAAAGGACCTACAAAACAACCAGGGAACAATGAACAAAATGGCAGTAGTAAGTAATTACTTATTAATGATTATTCGAAAAGTAAATGAGTAAAATTCTCCAGTCAAATGGTATAGAGTGATCAAATGAATTTAAAAAAATACCAACACACAACTTAATGTTCCTGCAAGAAACTTACTTTAGCTTTAAGAACACACATAGGTTGCATGTGAAAGAATTAAGATATTTCATGCAAATGATACCAAAATAAAACAGTGGTAGCTATAGTTATATTACATAAAAGAGACTTCAAGTTAAAAACTTTAAAGAGAGGCAAAGGTCATTATATAATAATAAAGAAGTCAATTCAGCAAGAGGATATAATAATTTTAAATATGTGTGTACACATCATTGGAGCCCATAAATATATAAAGCAAATATCAATAGATATGAAGAGAGAGAAAAATTGTAATACAATATTTGTTGGATAATTCAGTACCCACTTTCAACAATGGGCAGGTCATTCAGACAGAAAAAAAATTCAATAAACAGTGGACTTGAACTACACTTTAGACAAATGGACCTGACAGACATACAGAACATTTCTTCCAACAACAGCATAATAAACATTCTTCTCAAGTGCACATGGGACATGCTTCTGGAGAGATCATATATTTGGCCATAAACATAAGCTCAACAAATTTTAAAAGACTGAAATCATATCAAGTATAATTTTCACCCAAAATAGTATAATACTAGAAATCAATAAAAAGAGAAAGATTGGAAAATATTCAAATATGTAGAAATTAAATGACATTATCCTAAGCAACAAGTGGACCAGAGAAGAAATTAAAAGTGAAATTAGTAGTGGGATCCAGCAGTCCCACTACTGGGTATCTAGCCACACACAAAAATGATTATATATCGAAAAGACACCAGCATGCATGTGTTTACTGTAGCATAATTCACAATTGCAAAGATATGTGCCCATCAACCAAAGATGGATAAAGAAAATGTAGCATACATATATATACATATATATATACAGACACACACAGACATATACCATATATATATACACACACACACATATATACCATGGAATACTGGTAATTGACTAGCCATAAAAAAGAACAAAATAATGTATTTTGCAGAAACTTGGTTGGAACTGGAGGCTGTCACTCTAAGTGAAGTAACTCAGGAATGAAACACCAAATATTGCATGTTCTCACTTAAAATTGGGAGCCAAGCTGTGGGAACCCAAAGGCACACAGAGTGATAAAATAAACATTGGAGACATAGGGTGGGGAGCGGAATGAGTGATGAAAAACTACCCATTGAGTACACTACTCGAGGTAGAGTACTGGAGTGATGCGTGCACTAAAATCTTACACTTCACCACTATATAATTCATCCATGTAAGCGAAAGCCAATTGTACCACTAAAGGTATTGAAATAAAAAATTAAATTAGTATTAGAAAAATATTTTGAGACAAATGAAAATGAATATACAACATACTAAACTTATGGTATGTAGCAAAAGCAGTCCTAAAAGGGAATTTTACAGCAATAAATGCTTACATTAAAAATAAAGATCTCAAATAAACAACTTGACTGTACACCTTGAGAAACTAGAAGAAAAAGTAAGCCAATATTTTGTAGAAGTAAAGAAATAATAAAGATTAGAGCAGAAATAAATGAAATAAAGACTAGAAAAAGAATAGAAAAGATCGAGAATGAGAGTTGTTTTTTTTGAAAAGGTGAATTAAATTAACAAACTTTTAGCCAGACTAAGAAAATAGAAGACCCAAATAAAATGAAGATGAGAAAGGAGACATTACAACTTAAACCACAGAAATTCAAAGGATCATTAAAGAGTATTATAAGCAACTAAGTATCTTATTGATACATATTGGAAAACCTAGAATAAATTGATAGATTTCTAGACACAGAACCAAACAAGATTGAACCATGGAGAAATCTAAAATATACATAGATCAATGGCAAGTAATAAGATGTAATCAGTAATAAAAAGTCTTCCATCAAAGGAAAGCCCAGAATGGGAGGGCTTCAAGTCTGAATTCTATTTAAAGAATTAATACCAATCTTTCTCAAACTCTTCCAAAAAATTAACTAGGAGGGAATACTTCTAAACTCATTTTATGAGACCAGTATTACTCTGACACCAAAGCCAGAGAAAGACACTACAAGAAAATAAAACTAAAGACAAATGTCCTTGATGAAATAAGATGCAAAAATCCTCAACAAAATACTAGTAAACTATTTTCAACAGCACATTAAAATGATCAAGTGGGATTCATCCCTGGGATGCAAGAATGGTTCAACATATGCAAATCAATAAATGATTTGCAACATTTATTGATTATTACTAAATAATAAATTACATTTATTATTGTTACTAAAATGAAGGACAAAAAAGATTATCCAATAGATGCAGAAAAAGCAATTGACAACATTCAGCCTCATTTTATATTTTAAAAAAAACTGTCAGAAAATTAGATATGAAAGGAACGTACTGGCCAGATGCAGTGGCTCATGCCTGTAATCCCAGCACTTTGGGAGGCCGAGGGGGGCAGATCACCTGAGATCAGGGTCCAAGACCAGCCTGGCCAACAGGGTGAAACCCTGTCTCTACTAAAAATACAAAAAATAGCCGGCCCTGGTGGCAGGCTCCTGTAATCCCAGTTACTTAGGAGGCTGAGGCAGGATAATCGGTTGAACCCAGGAGGCAAAGGTTTCAGTGAGCTGAGATTGCGCCGTTGCACTCCAGCCTGAGCGACAAGAGTGAAACTCTGTCTTTAAAAAAAAAGGAATGTACCTCAACGCAATAAAGACCATATGCAACAAGCCTCCAGCTCTCAACATACTCAATGGTGAAAAGTCAGTTTTCCCTCTAAGATCTGGAACAAGACAAGCATGCCCACTCTCACCACTTCTCTTCAACATAGCACTCAAAGTCCTACCCAGAGCAATTAGACAAGAGAAACAAGCAAAAGCATTGAAACTGGAAAGGAAGAAGTTACATTCTCTCTTTTTGTGAATGACGTGATCTTACATTTAGAAAACCCTACAGACTACATTAAAAAATACTATTAGAAGTAATAAAATAATTTGATAAGATTTCAGGTTACTAAATAAACATACAAAAATTACTAGCATTTTTACACTAACCATAAACTCTCCGAAAGGAAATCAAGAAAACAACCATATTTCCAGTAACTACAAAAATACTTAGGAATAAATTTAACCAAAGAAGTAAAAGATCAGTGCAATAAAAATAATAAAACTGGTATCAAAGAAATTGAATAAAACACAAATAAATGAAACCTATCCCATGTTCATAGATTGGATAAGTTAATATTGTTAAAGTGTTCATACTACCCAAAGCAATCTACAGTTTCAATGCAATTACCGTTGAATTTCTAATAACATTTTTCACAAAAGTAGGAAAAATAATCTTAAAATTGAGATAGACCCACAAAAGACCCTAGATATTCACAGCAATCTTGAGCCAAAAGAGTAATGCTGGAAACATCATACAACCTGATTTCAAAATATACTACAAAACTATATTAATCAAGACAGCATTGTAGTAGCATAAAAACAAATCCATAGACCAATGGAGCAAAATAGCCCAGAAATAAATCCCCATGTTTACAGTCAATGGAGTTTTTAAAGATGCCAAGAATAGATAATGTTGATAAACAGTTTCTTCAATAAATGATGTTGTGAAAGCTTAACGTGCATACATAAAATAATAAAATTAGACACTTATCTCATACTGTACAGAAAAATAAACTCAAAATGGGTAAAGTCTTGAACATAAGACTGGGAACTCTAAAACTACTACAAGAAAACTTAGGGGGAAATGTCACAACATTGTCCATGTTATGACTGTATGACAAAATCAACTGGAAAATCATTTTTTGGTTATAATAGAAAAAACACAAGGGTAAAAAAGCAGAAAGAGACAAATGAGATTGTATCAAAATAAAAACTTCTGCACAGGAAAGGGAACAAATATTAGAGTGAAGAGACTACCTACAGAATGGGAGAAAATATTTACAAAGCATACATATGATAAGAGGTTAATATTCAAACTATATAAGGAACTTAATAACTGGCAAAAAAATACCCCAATTTAAAAAATGGTCAAAGGACCTGAACAAACTTTTCTCCAAAGAAGATACAAATATCTAGAGGTATATGAGGAAAACGGCTTAAGATCAGTTATCACTAGGAAAATTCAAATTAAAACCTCAATGTCATCTCACCTCATACCGGTTACCATGGCTGTAATGAAAAATAAAAGGTAACAGTTGTTGGCAAGAATGCAGGGGAAAGGGGATATTTGTATAGTATTGGTGGTAATGTAAATTGCTATAGCAATTATTCAAAACACTATGGAGATTCCTCAAAAGATTAGAAAAGAATTACTGTATAATCCAGTGATTCCATTTCTGGGGAGATATCCAAAAGAAATGACATCCAATCCCAGCACTTTGGGAGGCCGAGGCGGGCGGATCATGAGGTCAAGAGATCGAGACCATCCTGGCTAACATGGTGAAACTCCATCCCTACTAAAAGCACAAAAAATTAGCAGGGCATGGTGGCGGGCACCTGTAGTCCGAGCTACTCAGGAGGCTGAGGCAGGAGAATGGCGTGAACCCTGGAGGCGGAGCTTGCAGTGAGCCGAGATTGCGCCACTGCACTCCAGCCTGGGCAACAGAGCGAGACTCCGTCTCAAAAAAAGAGAAATGACATCCATATGTCAAGTGATATCTTCACTCCCATGTTCACTTAAACCTTACTCACAATAGTTAAGAGATGGAGTCAAATTCGGTGTCAATCAACAGACGAATGGATAAAGAAAAGTATATACATACAAAGTGGAGTGTTATTCAGCCTTAAAAATAAAGGAAGTCCTGTCATTTGTGACAACATGAATTAACCTGGAGGATGTTATATTAAGTGAAATAATCCAAGCACAGAAAGACAAATACTGCATGATCTCACTTCTATGTAAAATCTAAATGTCTATATATAAATGGCAAAATGTCGTGCTGAGATGAAAAATTCTTTAAAAGTTTAGCTCCCTTGTTGGAAGATGAATAATGTGTTTCTTAAAAACCATTTTTTTTTTGGTATGAAATGCCGTGGTCCAATGAGTCTCTTTTTACACCAGCAACGCGTATGACCCATGACCAGGACCTCTTTATTGACTCTCAGTATTCTTTTCAAAGTACACATGATTCTGTTTCTTCATTCATTGTACTTGAAATGTAACTAGAGATTTAGTCCTGTTATAATTGTATTAAAATATTTACATTGATATTTGGAGATGCATATATAAAACATTTCAGCTTTGGCTGAAAAAATGTTGCACTGAGGAACATAAACATTGTGTGGAGTTGAGGTATTTAGAAACCAAGAGATATTCTATCAAGAAAATGTTAGCCAGAGATGCTGTCTGTAGAATGTGCATGTAATGTCTTAGGTGCTACTTGAAATTTATCATAGGGATGAGAAAAGTTTTCCAGTTGTATAATGCTTTTGGTGCATTCCTTCTTCAATTCCATCATTTTAAAGATTTTCAAAAGCTTATCATCTCTCTGCTGCCAACTTCCCACAGACCTTTCCTCAGACAATTAAATCCACACAAATCATCTTTTTCTAAAGGTCATAGACTACTCTAAGTGTAAAGAGCCCTCTTGTTTTATGGAGAGAGAAAATAATGTTCAGAGAAGAGTTGAGAGACAATTGTCTCACGTTTCTCCACTTCTTGCAAGCAGAGGCACTTACTGCCATTTTTTCTAGACTATCTTTCAAGAATGTTTGGGTAGTGAAAAATCTTTTTTTTTTTTTTTTTTTTTTGAGATGGAGTCTTGCTCTGTTACGCAGGCTGGAGTGCAGTGGCGCGATCTCGGCTCACTGCAACCTCCGCCCCCCAGGTTCAAGCGATTCTCCTGCCTCAGCCTCTCGAGTAGCTGGGATTACAGGCGCGCTGTAATTTTTGTATTTTTAGTAGAGACGGGGTTTCACCATCTTGGCCAGGCTGGTCTTGAACTCCTGACCTCATGATCCACCTGCCTCGGCCTCCCAAAGTGCTGGGATTACAGGTGTGAGCCACCGCGTCCAGCTGTGAAAAACCTTTAAAAGTAGAGACAGCATCTTCCTCCAGAGCAAAGGGTAGGTTTGCTTACAGTCTTGAAAGTTTCCATTCATAGTGAAGACAGGCATACTTACTCCTAGGTACAATAAAGAAGTCTCCCTCTGAAGCAAAGGGTAGGCTTGCTTGTTGCCCATTATAAGTGATTCAGGTTCGTTCCCTAAACTCTCATAATGTAATTACAGGGGCCATTTCTCCCCTGTAACATAACCCACTCAATGCGAAGGCATCTATCTGGCCCATCGATGTCACCTCCATGAGACTTAGAGTAAGGGAACCTAGGGTGAGTGTGCTGCTGCTTGTTCTGCTTACTGTACCATGAGTAAGTCTACCTTACCTTGCAAGTAGGGTAAAAATCTCAGAAACTTTATAATTCTTGCATGAAGTTAAATGATTTTCGCTTGCAGCACATTGGAAGAAAACAACAACCTCAGCTTTCTTTTTCTTTTCTTTCTTTTTTTTTTTTTTTTGAGATGGAGTCTTGCTCTGTCACCCCAGCTGGAATGCAGTGGCACATCTCAGCTCACTGCAACCTTGCAACCTCTGCCTCCCGGGTTGAAGCGATTCTCCTGCCTCAGCCTCCCAAGTAGCTGGGATTACAGGTGCCTGCCAATGTGCCTGGCTAATTTTTGTATTTTTAGTAGAGATGGGGTTTCGCCATATTGGCCAGGCTGGTCTCGAACTCCTGACCTCATGATCCGCCCACCTCGGCCTCCCAAAGTCCTGGGATTACAGGTGTGAGCCACTGTACCTGGCCCAGGAACAGCTCAGCTTTCTAAGAATGTCTCCCCAAAGATAACCTGAAGGTAAAACAAATGTCCTTCCAAACATTTGCAAACATCAAATACTGTGGAGTTCAAGAGGATCACAGATTCGGGAATCTTGTAAGAAAATAAGTGTGGAAGAAAATCAACCAGAGCACTACTAAAATTTGGGGTTATACAGTCAGAGTTTTTATTAGCCTATCCTCAACGACACTTACGAAAATAAATTTTAGGATTTTTGTTTGTTTCTTTAAGAATTTATCTATATTTCTAAAGCCATCTTCGTAACAACTTTTAAAATGCTGACCATTTAATAGTTGGAATCTTTGAACATTTTGAGTATAAAGTGCCAGAGAATACAATTATAGGTTATTTAACTATGGGGATATGTTCTAAAAAACGCATCCTTAGGTGATTTCATTTTCACGTGAACATCAAAGACTGTACTTACACAAACCTAGATGGGATAGCCTACCAAACACTGGAGGAAAATTGGACAAAGCGTCAGTAGCATAAGACT
This sequence comes from Pan troglodytes, assembly GCF_028858775.2. NCBI lineage: Eukaryota > Metazoa > Chordata > Mammalia > Primates > Hominidae > Pan > Pan troglodytes. Next base: position 43,604,143 of record NC_072410.2, read on the forward strand.
TTATTTGAAAATGTTCTGGCTGGGCGCGGTGACTCACGCCTGTAATCCCAGCACTTCGGGAGGCCGAGGCGGGTGGATCACGAGATCAGGAGATCGAGACCATCCTGACTAACACGGTGAAACCCCGTCTCTACTAAAAACACAAAAAATTAGCCGGGCGTGGTGGCAGGTGCCTGTCGTCCCAGCTACTCGGGAGGCTGAGGCAGAAGAATGGAGTGAACCCGGGAGGCGGAGCTTGCAGTGAGCACTCCAGCCTGGGCGACAGAGCAAAACTCCGTCTCAAAAAAAAAAAAAACAAAAAAAGCAAAGAAAATGTTCTTGGCCTAAGAAGAGTCCCAAGGGCCATTCTGACTTGGGGCAGGAAGGTGAAATGTTTTATGGGGTTTTAGCAAGGGTACTTCAGCCACCATCAAGGATAGAGGGACTGTTCCTGAGGATTAGCAGTCATAAATTGAGTAATTTGAATTTACTCAAAAGATATGAAGATAAATCGTCAGGGGATGAAGTATTATGCAAGTGGGGATTAGTTGGAGGAGGGGGACATTAGCTGAAAGGGCATGAACATGAAAGCCCAGAGGAAATGTCTTAGGTATGAAGTCTTAGGTATCATTTCTTTTGATTTTTTGTGGGAAATAGAGTAATTGTTCCCCTTATACAAGTTTGAGTGAGGTTCATCGCAGAGGAGCATGAATTATTTGCCATGCTGTGCTATGCAGAATTATGACCCCCATGACCCTTGATGTTATATAATGTGTGCCCTATGAATGTGAGCAGAACCTGTAAATAGGATGAGATTGAAAAACCACAACTATGTTATATTATATGGCAAAAGGGATTCTTGAAGATACAATGAAGGTTACTAATTCATTGACCTTGTATCAATAAGAAAGGAGGTTTTGGGAGATTCCTGGAGGGGCCCAGTCTAATCACATGAGCCATTTGAAAGCAGATAATTTTCTCTGACTGGCAGCATAAGGGGAAGTCAAGAAATTCAAAGGCCAAAAAGAATTCACTGTCCTGGTGCTAGCTTAGAAGATGGAGGGGTTCTTGTGCCAAGGAATCTAGCTGAGACTGGCACCTAAGCTGATAGCCAGCAAGGAAGTGGGAACCTCAGTGCTACAACTCTACAACTACAAGGAACTGAATTCAGTCAATAACCTGAATGAGAGTGAAAGTTTGTCACACAGCCAAGTTAAACTAATAAACTGACTTTACAGGGGAAAAACATAAATGGGGATTAGTCTGGAATCCTCTTGTGAGTTATAATTACCTTCTCCAAAGATCAAAGACCTGGTACCTCTAAAATTTTAATGAACAGATCTTAACCTATCTTCTGGTGTATTATAAGGCTATTTTAATCTATGCTAAGGAGACAACGTGAAGGAAAATTCTTAGGTCTGGCCCTATTGTGTTCTTTAATTGGCTAAATAGAGAAAATGCCAATGTTGAAAAGAGCCAATAGGAAATCCTACTGGATGGTAGGATCAGAAGGCAAGCCAGCAAATCCAGTAAGGGAGATTCTCAGAAAGAACCTGGAGCTCCTTTTGCAAAAGATAGAGAGTGATCTTGATCATTTTAAAAGTGTGCTCAACAGAGGAAGAAAAGCATAGGCTTTTCAGCTACTGTGGGACAGTCCAAATTGAAATGCATGAGTGGTTTGAGAAGTACATAAAGGTTATAACAGGGTGATGCAGGCAGTGGTCTTGTCAGGAAATGGACAGTGCAGAAGGACTGACCATACATGGACTGACAGAACCTGCAAGTGGAGGGTGCTCAGAGACCAAAACAAACAAACAACAACAACAACAACAGTATATTAGACTAAAAAGGAGAAAAAAAGAAGAATTGAGTTTTAGCTCCGCTTTCTTCCATAGTACAGTATTGGATAAGTCAATTAAGTTACCAATATTTTAAACTCTATTTGTCCCACTGCTCCAAACAGGGATGCTCCATAACCATTCAGCAGCTCCCTTCTCCCTGTGTCTCAAAGACGGCCCTACTCCAGGTTCTCACTCTCTCTGCCTCTACTACTGCTGGCCTAGCCTGCATAACAGCTGCCAAGATTCCTGGAAGGTCTCAGCTGCTTGCTGGATCTTCAGGGCTACAGGATAGGACATCTGGTTTCTGCTGAGCAAGGGCAAGGTCTGCCTTGAACTTGGAAAGGTTTCCAGTTTAGGGGAAGGGACTTCATCTGTGGCCGTTCCCAGGATATGCCAGGAAGAGCTCCTCTTGATGCCAGAATCTCTTACTGTCAATGCCCTCTGTAGAACCGCTGTCTCTCACTCCTTGCTCCACCCCGGCTTAAATACTGTGGCTCTTCTCTCAGATCCTGTTATACATCTCTACCATTACCTAGCCTGAAAAGCCACCTCAGATTCAGCCAACAGGTAAGTGGGCATTACAGGAGAAGGGCACCTTTCACAAGGGCTGTAATCTAAAATCTTGGGGAAGATACAGCATCATCCGTCCAAGAGGTGTCAGCAGTAACGAAGCCTCAGTAGAAGCCAAAGTTATTTTGGGTTACTGAGCCTGTATAGTTTCCAGATTCTCAAGAGAAATATATGGGAATGTAGATATCTCAGAGGACCTTCCTGCTGTCAGGAATTCAGAGGAGGAAATAAGGAAGGTAATAGGTGCTCTGCTCTCATTCTCTCAAACCCTCTTCCCTGTGTTTTCCTATAGAGATTGCTGATTTGCTCCTTAAGCAAGAGATTCACTGCTGCTCAGCATGGCTCAAACCAACTCATGCTTCATGCTGATCTCCTGCCTGATGTTCCTGTCTCTGAGCCAAGGTGAGATTTTTTTTCCCCCACACATACCTCCCACAACCCCAGCCCTGAAGCCCTCACTCTATCCTCATGCATATGAGTTCACTTGAGAAAAAGCAGAGTCAAGTTCAGGGGTTGTTTTGTGTTGTTCAGTGATATTTATTGCTGATCTCATCCCATTCAAAAACATCCTCACCTCACTAGGGAGTTAGAGATGGAACTTAGCATGATCCTTTATCAGTGACCACTGCAGTTGGCATTGGTTTATCATATTAATGCTACTCATGATGGGGGGTGTTGAGGATGTCTGTATGTAGACAGTCATTAGTGGAATGGGGAGCTTGTGTGTAGAGAAACTGGACAGGCTTGAGAAAGAAGCCTCAGTCCTTCAAGGAAGAAAAAGCCATAAGTAAAAGGGACAATGGGGACACTTTTCATGAGCCTATTCATTGTGTGCTCTTGTCTTGAGCAAAGACATCTTGAGAGCCTATAGGTAAGATGCAGAAGGGCAGAAGTGACCAATCGCTTCGTGACCTGTAGGATCCTTCTATTCCTATAAAGAATCCTCAGAAGCTCCTACCTCATATTTTAGCCTTTACCTTGCCCTGAGGGTCTTTCTTAATTGTCTCTCTTTTCCAAGGACAGGAGGCCCATGCTGAGTTGCCCAAGGCCCAGATCAGCTGCCCAGAAGGCACCAGTGCCTAAGGCTCCTACCGCTACTACTTTAATGAAGACCATGAGACCTGGGTTGATGCAGATGTGAGTGAGGAGAGCAGTGTGGGAAGGGAGGCTCACGAAGGAAGGGGAAGCTGCCACTCTCCAGTGTGTTCAGTGGCTGATATGAGATGAGACTAATCCCCTCCCTATCCAATCATCAGCCTAAAACTTTCCAATCTACTTCATCCCATAATTCAGCACAGAGATGCTGGTGGTCAGTGACAGCATCATCAGGGACATTTCTGTGCTGTCCTTTTTCTGTTACATCCTCTGGGAGGGCTCAATATGTCTCCCACACTTTCCTCCTTCACTGAGTGCTCCATTTTCTTCTCCAACAGCTCTACTTCCAGAACATGAATTCAGGTAACCTGGTGTCTGTGCTCACCCAGGCTGAGGGTGCCTTTGTGGCTTCGCTGATTAAAGAGAGTGGCACCAAGGATAGCAATGTCTGGATTGGCCTCCATGACCCCCACCGGGTCAGTCTGCTGCATCTTCTACCTCCTGATTATCAGGTTCCAGAGGGTCCGACATCTGGCACCTCAAGCATCAGTTTTTACTATATTATGATAAAAGCAACCTCTCTATAAATCATATAATGTAAAGGATATCAAGGTTCTCCATAGGTTCTTAGAGATAAGCTTAAAGCTGAATTTCCTGTGTGTTTCAGGCATTCACAGATAAACTCATTCTCTCTACTTCTAGGGTAACATCTTTATGTATCTATTATGTACCTCTTATCTATTGTGTTATCATCTCTGTTATAGAAGAGCCTTTTGTAGACCATATAGAAAAAGATTATAGAGGAGGAGAATCTACTGCTGGCAATCGGGAACCGCAAGGTATACTAAATAATATATCAACAACTAATGGCCATCTAATGCTATGCTGGATATGAACTTTTGGGGCCTCAGGAAAGAAAAACCAGGAACTAGTTTCAATAATGAGGTTTCATGGTTCCCTGTGGCAAATTTAGAACACTTATCGTTTGGCAGGACACAGAGAGGTAGGTGAACATTCCAGGAAAGAAGAAGCTTAGAGAAAATGTGGAGGAAATAATATGACACTTAGAGAAAAAGGCAGGTTTATTCTTGTCTTATGTCTTGACCTGTTTCTGAGTGCGAACACAAACCAGGTGTTTCTATCTCTTTCTGAGTCACGTCTGCCCCTATTCTGGCCCTTCCCCATCTAGAACTGCCATTATCACTGGAGCAGTGGGTCCCTGGTCTCCTACAAATCCTGGGACATTGGATCCCCAAGCTGTGCCAATACTGCCTACTGTGCTAGCCTGACTTCAAGCTCAGGTGAGAGGCACAGAATCCACACACTTATTGCCATCCTCTCCTATTTATCTCTGAGGATCGACCGGGGACTGGGATAGAGGAAGGGTGAGCTCCTCATTCAGGAAATAGAGGAGTGTTTCCTCTTTATTTTTGCTGAGTCCTGCAGCCAGGAGGGTAATACACTCTGACCCCCTCAGTCTGAATCTTCTCATTGTCTTATAGGATTCAAGAAATGGAAGGATGATTCTTGTAAGGAGAAGTTCTCCTTTGTTTGCAAGTTCAAATACTGGAGGCAATTGTAAAATGGACGTCTAGAATTGGTCTACCAGTTACTATGGAGTAAAAGAATTAAACTGGACCATCTCTCTCCATATCAATCTGGACCATCTCTCCTCTGCTAAATTTGCATGACTGATCTTTAGTATCTTTACCTACCTCAATTTCTGGAGCCCTAAACAATAAAAATAAACATGTTTCCCCCATAGTGCTGTCTTCTGTGCCTGCTATTTCCCCACCTAATGCCTGGGTAGTTGGGATGGCAGTGATTGTAGCACTCTAGAGGTTGCTTCGGCCCATTCACTTTTAAAAACTTTGTCCACATATCATGCATGTTGGACTCAAGGGTTTATGAACATATGGTGGCCTTGCTTATGACAATGTTAAGAAGATAAGGATTTCACTCACCACCCACGTATTTCCATGGACCCAGTGTCAGAGAAATTATTACTGTTGATTTACAAGTGACTGGAGTGTTTGGTACTCTAAAGAGGTTCACATACCTGTGGCCTGAGGAAGGCACATCTGTGCTTTGTTATACAAGTTGAAGCTATGACTGAAGTGTTAATTTGAGAATTGTCAGGTCTACAGTGTTGAATGCATTGGTGTTGGAATGACTAGAGGCTTGGTGGCCAGCAATGTTGGTTAAATGGCGCTCCTGGAATGAACGGCTAAATGAATAATAAATTAGATTAATAAAATACTCAGGCATAGTTATTTAATAATCCTATCTTCATATACAGTCAGATTCTGAAGTACTGATGTTAGGACTTTAATGAATTAATTTTGTGGGAACACCATTCGGCCCGTAACACCAACAGCATCAGTAATACTATTACCCGGGATTTAATAAAACAATGCAATCAAAAGGCACATATTGTCAATCTGAATTACAACAACAACAAAATCTATTTATGAGCTATGAATAAATTGACTTAGATTCACAGACACTGTGGAGATGAAAGTGACTCCATCTTGGGTGCTAATCTGCCATGTTGACTTTTGATTAGCCCCAGTCGTGGGAATGCTTCCTGATTCCTACATTATTTACTGTCCTTAGGGTAAGAACATATACTTACTAGAAATCTTGCCTTTAGATAAAAACAATCTTGAGGTCTTTGCACAAATGATAGGCTATAGTGAACCTAGCATTCTTGTCTGTTTGGAAGGGTTGCCTCTAATTGTCTGTATAGAGCACGTGCACTCTTTCCCTGAGGTACATAAGCCCTGGGGCCAGGGAGTAACAGTGTGGAAATCTCCCTGTATGTGGCCACCAAGACCACACTTCTGTCTGTATGTTCCCCAGCAAATCACCCTTTACTGACAAACTGGACTGCTCTGCCTCATTCTTTAGTTTCTTGGCTCCTTTCGTGTTTGGTGGTTGCTTTGCATACATGGTCATTTATGAAACAACTGGGGAGTCAGTCAATAGGGGTCCAGGAACCAAAGTATGGGCAAAAGGCAGGAAACATATGTGGAGGAAATCCTGGCAGGCCCCCCTCATCTATGTGGGGTGGTGTTGGCTACTTGCTAGATGCCTGTGGACCATCATGTGAGTACAGAGATGCCCTGAAAATGCTGGAGGGTCTAGAATGCTTGTTAGTAGAACATCTTACAGCTCACTGGGGTAAGGAAGTTCACCAGGTGGCTGAGACAGAGGGTTGGCCACTGTTACGGATTGTGGGAATGGCCACAGAAGTGTAGTTAGCAGCTAAGATGAAGGTACTAAGACTAGAGGAAGAATTACCATTAGAAAAGGATATGTGGACCTCCGCATCCATGTTTGCATCTAGTCTGGCAGCTAAGCTCAAAACTCAGGATACTCACCTGGAACCCCTAGCCTGCTGCATTATATGGTTAGGTGGGAGAGAGCTGTGTTGGCCAAAAGTGCAAGCTGTTCTTCCTAAATTGGACTGGAATGCTAAGACTTGTTGTCCTTGGGAACCAATTAGTGAGTGAGATGAAGACATACCTCAGGAGGAGGAGGAGAATTATCCTTCCTTTTTGAGAGCAAGACCTCTCATGCAAAAGAAAACAAAAGCCCAACGCCTGCAGCCAGGTGGTAATGGACAACCTTTTCAGGAAAACTTCAATGTCCAAAATTACACCTTGGCAGAATTATTGAACATAGCAAAAACTTTCAAAGAGCAGCCAATAGAAAGCTGAGCCACACGGATGATGCAGCGAAGAAAACCTAGCGTGAATGGCATTTCCTTAGCAGAAAGTGAAGCTGATACAATGAGTACTGTAACCACCCTATCTGCTTTGAGACAGCGTTGCATAGTGCTGGAACTGCTGAGAGCAAGCACAGTCTTATAGACCAGATTATCCTGGCTGTGACAGAGGCTTGGCCAAATGAAGGGGACTTTCCGGGTCAAACTCTGGTAAGGTGAACTCTGGAGGAAACAAGGACCAATTTAAAGGAGTTGGTCACGCTCAGGCCATCTATGCCCAGCAATTTGCAGGACCAAATAAGGCCGTGTTTACCATAGGCAAAAATATATATATATATAATAATAATAAGTTGTTGCAAGCTGCCCCGTCCCCACCACCCCTGGAATTGCTATGGTTCTTTCCTATGCCTCTTAAGCCCTCTTGTGGGACAAGATATATATTACATGAGGAAGCTGTAGCTAATCTTGGAAAAAATGAAAAGGAAAGAGATAAGGTCTGTCTGTTTGCTAAAAAAAAAAAAAAAAGGTGGGGGAGGGGGTGGAGAAGAAGAAGCCAAGTCTGCCAGACTAAAAAAGGGAGGAATGAATGGCCTAGTTAGGATTACCAGGAAGCAGATATGGTATGATCTGATCTCAGCTGGAGAAGACAAAAAATAGATCAGAAACACAATGCCGTATTAGTGGGCCTTTGGAAAAACCTGGCACCTGATCAACATGTTAGACTACTTCCTAGTGCCCCACCATAATAGAGAGTAGACGAGGAAACTTCACATAAAAGAACCCCAATCTCTGCATTCCAGGGGCGACTCCTCCCCAGCCTAGAGACTGTTGCCTCCACCTGCCAGCAATAGGAGGCAAACAGGCCCCACGTGGATCTCACAATCTATTGAAGTCCAAAAAACAAGCAGAAAGGCTTAGCCTTAGTGGACATAGGTGAAAAATGCACCATAATTCATGGAAACCCAAAGAGACATCCTGGTAAGTGAGCAGCTGTGGATGGTTAAGGGGGGCGAACAATTTGAGTGAAACAAACTCCTTTCCTCATTTGTATTGGACAGAGTACCCCCACTTATTATATGTTTGTATCTCATTTATTCCATAAAACATCTTCAGTAAGGATGTCCATTTAGAATGTACTTTACAAATGTCTGTGAGGGACTTAGCCCATGAGTTTGGGTGGTAAAAGCTATTTTAAGAGGGGAAGCAAAATGGGAAGGGGTACACCTTCCTCCTCCACTGTGTTTATTAATGTGAAACAATACCATCTTTCTTGTAAGATAAAAGAAATGACAGGCACCATGCAGGAGCTGGTCAAAGTTAATGTTATATGGCCATTCCACAGTCCTTTCTAGAGTCCTGTACGGCCAGTAAGAAAACCTGATGGCACCTGGAACATGAGAGTAGACTACCAGGAACTAAATAAGATGGTTCTAGAGATACACATCACTATACCTAACATAATCTAAGTGATAGAGCAAATAATACCAAAATAGCGCTTTGCACCCTGACTCAGGGAACCAATTTGCCTTTACTTGGAACAGCAAACGATGGACATTCCAAGTGTTGCCCCAGAGTTTTTTCCACGGCCCCACTATTTGTCATGGAATGATTGCTAGAGATTTAACTTTGTGTTCACTGCCACCTGCTGTTAAACAGTTTCATTATAACAATGATATTATGCCAACTTCTGAAGACTCTCTATTGCTACAGCAGCACCTCCATGCATTGTGCACTCTTCTCCAATCCAGAGGATGGGCCATCAATTCACAAATGATACAAGGACCACGATTGGCTGAGCAGTTCCTAGGGGCACTTGGTTGGGTAAGACATGCCTTATCCCAGGGACAATCATTCATAAAATACAGTTTGCCATGCCTAAAGCAGTTAAACAGTTGCAAAGTTCCCTAGGTCTTTTGGAATATTGGCAGGCTTTCATTCCACTTTTAGCGCAGTGTTTTCATGCTCTATACTGACTAGTGAAGAAGGGATCTAGTTGTTGCTGGGATAAAGAACAAGAAGACGCATTTGAGAAGGCTAAAATATTAGTGGCTCAGGCACAAGCCTTAGGTCATCTCTTCCCAAGGTGCCAACGTCTTTGAATGCGAACATAAGGCCTGAGGGGATCAGTTGGGTAGAAGAGTTGTGTCCCAGGCCTGTATCAGCTATTCTCTAAGCCTCCACTTTACAAAAGTGGCATGTATCCCTGCAACAACATAGTGCCTTCTCCATGAGTCCCTTGGGAATGAACTGCATGCTATCTTAGAGCCAGTGCTATATATGGGGCCAGTGCTATCGATGGGACCAGTGCTGCCCTTATTGAGGAGCCTCCACAGGAGATGCCTCCAATAGTGCACAAAGGCACAGCCCCCATTCCTGAAAATGTGTGGTGCTCCAATGGACAAGAGCTAACCCTTGTATATGGATGGCAGTAGCTGTACAACCACGGACAGATACTATCTGGTTTGAGATAGGAATGTAGCAAAGCAGTGGGAAGAACTCTGTGGTGCATGGTTGGTTTGTACCCATGAGCCACTGCCTATAGTTCTCTGTACATATAATTGGGCAGTATTTAAAGGTCTTACAATTGGCTTGCCCAAAGGGCCCAAGATGACTGACACGTGCTTTGAAAGTCTTATCGGGAGCTGCTATGTGGAAAGACGTTTGGGAAAGGCTGCAAGAACTCACTGCAAGCTTAATTGTGTATGATGTTTCAACAACAGTCAGATTCACCTCCTGGAAACATGGAAGCCGACACTCTAGCAAAAATTAGAACACCAGCTCCCTTTCAATTACCCGAACTAGCTGATTGGTCCATAAACACAGTGGGCATCACATTGCAGGAGTGTGCTGACAAATAGCAAAGGGAACAAGATTGCCCCTCTACTATGCAGATTTAGTGGTGACAGTAATGAACTGCCCCTGCCATGTCCCACAAACACCTGGACAGAAACAAGGTGAATATATACACATACACACATAGGACAGCTGCTCTTGTAAGAACCTGGCAGATAGACTACATCAGACACCTGTCAGGCATCCTGGAACAAAAGCATGCACTAACATGTGCACATACTGCCAAGAGATTGTTGCAGCCTTCTCTAGAAAAATGGCAAACCAAACAACCATCATTAAGGGCTTGGAAAAATTCACTGACATGTATGGATACCCTCTATGCATTGATAACAATGGAGACATGCGTTTTACTGGATATGATGTCCAAGATGGAGCACATGAAAAAGATATAGACTGGAGATTTCACATGCCATATAATCCCCAAGTAGCAGGGTTGATTGAAATGGAAAATGGCATTTTGAAGGCACAACAGCAAGCACTCTCACATTCTAATACCTTGCATTTCCAGGGAGTTGATTCACTGGACGCATAAGAAAATGAAAACTAATAAGCAAAAAGTAAAATATTCAATCCCTTGGTTATTGTAATATATAATAGTTAAAATGAAAGTAAAAGAGAGTGCTGGGTTTGAACTTAAGGCTGGAGCAAGTTTTGATGTGGGCCTGTCTGAGGTCATGCCACTAACCTCAAAGCTACCCACAAAAGGGAAGATTATTCCAGGACAAAAGAAAGTACCTCAGACCAGTGGTTACCAAAAAGATAGTCAATATGAGAGAAGGAACAACCAGTAACTATTGGAACAAGAGGATATAGTGTGAAAGAATTTTTTCCTGTTGCAGATCAGCATCATTAGCTTTTTTAGAAAACTTAAATAAATGGATTCTGAGAGTAACTAATTTAGGAGCAGTATCTTTGGTTTCAAATGCTGCAGAGTGAAACAGCATGTTTGGGTTAATGCAGGACCCACAACTCACTATTGAACAATTGCAAATGGGTATAAATGATCCAGACACACAGGAGGTAAATCCTGAGGGAACCGCCAGCCTGGTGGACTGGATGAAAGCCATTGTGAGATCTGTTTATCCTGAGGAAAGGAGCAGTCCAGCTCTCCCTGTAAATGCCAAGTAAAGCACTTTAGAAAAAGCAGTTGATATGCTTTCTATGAAAGCCGCATAGGCCTGGCTTTATGATGACAAGGATATTCGCCACTGAGTATGCCCATTACTTAGGTCAGAGTAAACGCTGTGGTTAAGGTGACCCCTTCTACATGGGAACCTCATGTGACTTTACTCCTGCAGAATTAAATATCAGTTCAAGAAGCCTTATCAAATTTGCTGCCTGAGCTTCCTTTCATGGGTCTCACAGATGTTAATAAAAACACTAAGTTTATAAACAAGAGAATGGGGGAAGGCAGGAGGGAGAGTGAATGGACACATCCCAGAAAGGTAGACATTTTTAAACAAATATTAAGAAACAAGGTGAATGAAGAAAACATTGATAGTGATGAAACTGAGAGGAAAAAGAAACGGGAGAGACATGGGACTCAGGCAGCAGGGTGAAAATCTTTAGATGATTATTAAAAAATGGAAAGAATAAAATGGAAATTAGTAGGATTAAAACAAAGGTCTTCATACAACACGACTGAAGGTTGAGTGGACCAAAAGGAGCCCCTCCTAGCCCCCCAGCATTAAAGAGCCTAAGTCTCTGAACCCAAATCCTTTTCCACAGAAAAAAAGTAAAATGGTCTGGGGATGGAGAAAAGAAGTTCCTGGATCCTAGAATATAAAAATATAAAGGTTAATAGGATTATGAAAGTTAAAATATATAAACAGGCTTTATGTAAAGTAGTTGTGTCTCCTTTACCTAAATGTTTTATGAAATGTCTGACTGAGGAATGTTTCCTCTACCTTGCAGTATAAAATGGAAGGCATGTTAATCTGCTCTTTCAGCAATAGATGTCTTAATGGTGCACAAGGGGGGACTTGTGCCATTATGAAGGCTGAATGCTGTGTACATATTCTTAATAATTTAATATTATTACTATATTATTATTTACTATTATAATATTAATATTTAACATTATTAATATAATAATAAAATTCTTAATAATTCCTGCAATATAACTTCAGTCCTACACGACACGCATGAACAAATAACTGCCTTTTCTTTCTGACTCTACCCTTTCTCCCAAAGGCTCTCCTCTGTTTTTTTTTTGGCTCCTGGAGAACATGGTGGCAAAAGGCATTATTAATTCTGTTTCTTATACATAGCATAGGTATCATCACCTGTTGTTCATATTACTGCTGTAGCCTCTGCTTACATGTGAAAACAAATTGATGTAACATGTTACCCACACCATCAAAATGACTGCAGTGCCCCCCACCCTACCCTATCCTCAGCTCAGGGACCATTGCGGAACAAGTGGGTGTGTGAGATTATAAGAACCTGATTAGAGCTGTGGAGTATGGAGACAAAAGTGACTCCATCTTGGAAGCTAATCTGCTGTATTGACTTCTGCTTAACCCCAGTCCCAGGAATACCTCCTGATTCTTTATTTACTGTCTTTCCTTTTTTTTCTTTTTTTGAGACAGGGTCTCACTCCTGTTACTCAGGCTGGAGTGCAGTGGCATGATCACAGCTCACTGCAGCTTCTGTCCCCCTGGGTTCAAGTGATCTCCCTGCCTCAGCCTCCTCAGTAGCTGGGATGACAGGCGCACCTCATGTCACCACATCCGGCTAATTTTTGTATTTTTAGTAGAGACAGGGTTTCACCATATTGCCCAGGCTGGTCTCAAATTCCTGTCTAAAGCAATCTATTTCCCTTGGCCTCCCAAAAAGCTGGGGTTACAGGTGTGAGCCACCGTGCCTGGCTTATTTACTGTCTTTGGTGCAAGAATATGCACTCACTCTACATCTTTCCTTTAGAGCAAAGCAACCTTAATATTATTATACAAATTACAAATTATGACACATAGAGCATTTTTCCTTGTTCTGGAAAGTTGCCTTTAATTGTCCCTACAAAGCATGCACCCCCTTTCCCTGTGGTGTATAAGCACTGGGCCTGGGAAGTTATGGTTCAGAGATCTGCCTGTCTTGCTGCCACCAAGACCACACTTCTGTCTGTAAGTTCTCTAATAAATCACCCCTTACAGACAAACTGGATTTGTTTGCTTTGTTCTTTCTCTTCTCATCTCCTCCTTCATTTGCCAGTTGCTTCACATATATGGCCCTTTCATGAAATAGATACAGTAGTTTGAAAGTAAAAAAATCAGGAAAAGATATGTCATACAACAGCAACCATAAGAACACTGAAGTGTCTCGTCTAACGACAGGCATGTTAGACACTAAAGCAAAAAATGTTACTGGACATGTTAGACATTAAAGCAGAAAGTGTTACTAGAGGAAAGGAGGAGCATTTTATAATGACAAAGTGGTTAGTCTTTCAGAAAGGTGTTACAATTGTAGATACCTGTACAAATAACAACAGAGTCCCAAAATGCATAAAGCAAAATCTGGGAGAAGTGAAGGGAGAAACAGGTGATTGAACAGTTGTAGTTGGAGTCTTCAATGCAGCACTTTTAGTAATGGAAAGAACACTTAGAAGATCAACAAGAAAGTAGAACACTTTAAATATATTCTAAATTCACTAAACCATACAAACATATATAGAATGAACGCTTCACCTAATGTCAGCAAAATACACATCCTTCTCAAGCACACAAGATATATTCTCTAGGAAAAACCATACGGTAGGAATAAACAATTTAAAATAATATCAAGAAAACATTTTCATTACAATAATATCAAAACAAATAACATTTTAAGAAAAATTTTTAAAAGAAGTGCAAATCTTGTACACTAGAAACTACAAAACATTGTTAAATGAAAGTAGAGAGACCTAAATAAGTGAAAAGAGAGTTTGTGTTTATGGATCAGGGACTAAATATTAAGGTGAAAGTACTCTCTAAATTGACCTTCAGATTTGTTTTAATCCCCATGAAAGTCCCAGCTGCCTCTTGCAGAAATTGTCAAGTTGATCCTAATATTCATCTGGAAATTCAGAACAGCCGAAACAATATTGGTCTAGAATAGACAAAACAATTTTGGTAAAGAACACCAGTTCTTACAGTTACAGTTTCAGATTTTTAGAACTTATTACAAAGCTAAAGTGATAAAGATTGTGTAGAATTGTCATAATGACAAACATGAGTTAGTGTTATAGAATGCAGATTTCAGAGATAAACTTTTAGACTTATAGTTACTTGTTTGTTGCCAACTGTGTCATGGAAATTCAAGAGGGAAGAATATTCTTTAGCAAATGGTGCTGGAACAACTAAATAGCTATACGCTAAGGAATGCATTTGGTTCTATATCTTACACTGTATATAGAGATTGATTCAAAATGAAATATAGATTTATATTTAAGAGATAAAACTATCAAACACTTGAAAGAAAACATTTAGTAACTCTGTAAATTTATGCCAGATCTCCTATAGATACCACATAGTTGGATCCTGATTTTGTTATTGTGGTGGTTGTTTTAATCGAACAACCTGTATTTTTAATTGGATTGTTTTATCAAATCACATGTAATAGTACTATTGATATGGATGGTGTTATGGTCTGAATTGGGTCTTCACAAAATTAATTTGTTAAACTCCTTAGACTCAGAACTTCAGAATTTGACTGGATCTGGAGATATAATCTTCAAGGAGGTAACTAAGTATGCCTGGATATTTTAACTATTTACTGATTTATTATGTATTCAAGGAGAGCCATGTAACAACTGTTGCTGGATTCCAAGTCTCTAGGTTATTCCACTATGCATTCAGCACTCTAGATCTGAAAATTTTCCTTAAATGACCCATTTCCACTGTGGCTTCAATTTGCATATGGAGCAAAGATGCGACATCCTCATACCGTAACTATACAAATTTCTCATGAATATCAAATACTTCAGCCATCTGTAGACCATTAACAATCACTTCTGTAACTTGAACTGGGTTTATGTGAATACAAGCATACCTCATTTTATTGTGCTTGATAGATACTGCGTTTTTGGTTTTTGTTTTAATGGAATGTTTGTGACAACTCTACATTGAACAAGTCTATCAGTACTGTTTTCCAATATCATATACTCACTTCAAGTCTTTAGGTCATATTTTGGTAATTTTGCAATATTTAAAACTTTACTATTATTATTATATCTGTTGTGGTGATCTGTGATCAGTGATCTTTGATGTTACTATTATCATTATTTTGGGCTTCAATGAAACATATAAAATTATGAACTTAATCAATAAATGTGTGTGTTCTGACTACTCACTGGTCACTTCCCCAGCTCTCTCCCTTTTCTCTGGCCTCCCTATTCCCAGAGACACAATAATATTGAAATTAGGCCAATTAATAACTTTCCCATGGCCTCTAATTCTTCAAGTGAAAGGAAGAATTGCACATCGTTTGAGTTAAATTAAGAGCTAGAAAAGATTGAGCTTAGTGAGGAAGGCATGTCCAAACTGAGATAGTCTAAAAATGAGGCCACTTGTCCCAAACAGCCAAGTCGTGAATAAAAAGGAGAAGTTCTTGAAGAAAGTTAAAAGTGTTACTCCAGTGAACACACAAATAATTTTAAAAGCACGTCCTTATTGCTGACTTGGAGAAAGTCAGCAACATTCTATGAAGGCTGAGAGAGTTGACGAAACTGCCTAAGAAAAGTCTGAAGTTAGCAGAAGCTGGTTTATGAGGTTTCAGGAAAGAAGCTGTCTCCATAACATAAAAGTTCAAGGTAAAGCAGCAAGTGTTGATGGAGAAGCTTTAGCAAGTTATCCAGAAGATCTAGCTAAGATAATAAAGGTGGCGACACTAAAGCCTGGATGAGAGCATCTGTTTATAGCATAGTTTATTGAATATTTTAATCCTACTTGTTAAGACCTATGTATCAGAAAAAAGATTTTTCAAAAATATTACTGCTCATTGATGATGCACCTTGTCACCTAGGAACACAGATATATGCAAGAAGATTTATGACTTTTTCATGCCTGCTTCTAATACAAAATCTGTTTTGCAGCCTAGGGATCAAAAAGTAATTTCACCTTTCAATTCTTATTATTTAACAAATACATGTCACAAAGCTATAGCTGCCATACATAGTAGGGATTCCTCTGAAGGATCTGGGCAAAGTAAATTGAAAACCATCTGGAAAGAATACACCATTCTAGATACCATTAAGAACATTTTTTATTTAAGGGAGGAGGTCAATATATCATTATTCACTGGAGATTGGGAGACGCTGATTCCAACTTCATGGATAACTTTGAAAGGATCAAGATTTCCATGAAGGAAGTAACTGTGAATGTAGTGGAAATATCAAGAGAACTAAAATTAGAAATGCAGCATGAAGAGGTGACTGAACCGCTGCAATCTTATGATAAAACTTGAAAGGATAAGGAGCAGCTTCTTATGGATGAGCAGAGAAAGTGGTTTCCTGAAATGGAATCCACTCTTGACAAAGGTGCTGTGAACACTGTTAAAATGACAACATAGGGTTTAGAACAACATATAAACTTAGTTGATAAAGAAGCAGCAGGGTTTGGAGAGGCCGACTCCAATTTAAAAGAAGTTGTACTGTGGGAAAAATGCTATAAAACAATATTACATGCTATAGAGAAATCATTCATGAAAGGAAGAATCAAATCAATGTGGCCAACTTCATTGTAGTCTTATTTTAAGAAACTTCCACAGCCACCCTAACCTTCAGCAACCACTGCCCTGCTCAGGCAGCAGCCATCAACATTGAGGCAAGACCATTCACGAGCAAAAGAATACTACTTGCTGAAGACTCTGATGATTGTTAGCATTATTTAGCAATAAAATACTATTTCATTAAAGTATGTATATTTCTTTGTAGATTTCTATGTATATTGCTCATATAATAGACTACAGTAAAACATTTATACGCAAATGGAAGCAAAAAAAAAACCTGTGTAACTTGCTTTTCTGTGACATTACCCTTATTACAGTGATCTGGAACTGAATGCAAAATATCTTTGAGATATGCCAGCATGTGAGTTTTTGGTCAATCTCCATCTTGTTAACCTTGTCATAAGCAAAGCCACATATGTTCATAAATACTGAATTCCAATATGCATGGTATGCGGATGGACTTTCAAGAAGTGGATAGGCCAGAGCAAGCTTTGTTGTAATCACTCTCATCTCAACCACCCAGGCATCAGCTGTGGAAATAGCAGACACAGTAAGACAGCACAATAGTGGAAACATGTTTATTTTTATTATTTAGGGTTCCAAAGACTGGGGTAGGTAAAACTATTGAAGATTAACAAGGCAAACTCAGCAGCGAAGAGAGTGTCCAGGTTGATTTGAGTTGGAGAGATGGTCCGGTTTAATTTTTGACTCCGTAGTAATTGCTGGATCAGTTCTAGACATGTATTTTCCAGCTGCCTCTAGTTTTTGAACTTGCAGACAAAGGAGAACTTGTCTTCACAAGGCACATCCTTCCATTTCCGGAATCCTATAAGTCAATGAGAAGAGTTAGAATTGGGAGACCAGAAAGAGTATGACCCTCCTGGCTTTAGGACTCAGGACAAAAACCAAACATCCATTTCCTTAATGAGGAGTTCACCTTTCCTCTATCCCAGTCCCAGTTCCATCCCTGGAGCTAAGCAGGAGAGAACAGAAACAGGTGGATGGATTCTCTGCCTCTCACCTGTGCTTGAGGTCAGGCTCACACAGTAGCCAGGATTAACACTGCTTGGGGCTCCAATGCCCCAGGACTTGTAGGAGACCAGGGACCCACTGCTCCAGTGCCAGCGGCGGTTCTAGATGGGGAAGGACCAGAACAGAGGCAGTGGTCACTCAAAAATATATGGAATCACTGGGCCTGTGTGCACACTCAGAAACATGCTAAGACACAAAGGAAGAATAAACCTTGCTAAATATTGTTTCCTTTCCTTTGCTATTGCTCTAAACTTCTTTCCTGAACTGTCCAACTCATTAACTGTATTCCACCAAGAAATAAGTGTTATGAATTTGACAGAGACCCAAAGTATCTCACTTAAAAAGTGGTTCCTGATTTTTTGTCTTTGTGGCCCAGGACCCTCATATCTAGCATAGCATTGGCTGACCATTAGTTGTTGATTTATTATATTATTTAGTATACTACCAGGTTCCCAAATGCCAGCAGTACAGCAGCAGATTTTTACCACAAGTCTCCTTTCCTATATAGTCGGCAATCTAGTCTCTCTTGTGACTCTGACAGTAACAAAATAGGTAAGAAGTTGGTGCATAAAGATGCTTTGTTGACTGTAAACAGGATAAGTTCATTCATGAATGACCAGAACACCTAGGAAATTCAGCCTTCCACTTATATCTCCAATCATCTACAGTGCACCTTGCTACACAGGACATTAGAAGATCTGTAAACAGCCTGATTTCTGGAAAGCAATAAAAGCTGGTACTTAAGAGACCAGAACTTGAACCTCCTTCTTACTTCTCAAACCTGATCATTAGGAGATAAAGAAGGCTGCAGCCTACCTTTTTGGGGTCATGGAGGCCAATCCAGACATTGAAGTCATCAGTGCCACTCTCCTTAATCAGTGAGGCCACAAAGGCACCCTCGGCCTGGGTGAGCACAGACACCAGGTTGCCCGAATTCATGTTCTGGCAATAGAGCTGTTGCAGAAGAAAATGGAGCACTCAGTGGAGGAGGAAGGTGTGAGGGATATACTGAGTCCTCCAAGAGGATGGGTCAGAAAAAGGACAGCACAGTAATGTCTGTGATGATGCTGTCACTGACCACCAGGTTCTTCGTGCTGGGAATGTGCTGAATAATGGGATAAAGTAGATTGGAAAGTTTGGGGCTGATGATAGTATAGCGAGGGGTTCAGTCTCATCTCATTGCAGCCACTGAACACACTGGAGAGTGGCAGCTTCCCCTCCCTTCATGAGCCTCCCTTCCCACACTGCTCTCCTCACTCACATCTGCATCAACCCAGGTCTCACGGTCTTCATTAAAGTAGTAGCAGTAGGAGCGATAGGCATTGGTGCCTTCTGGGCAGCTGATCCGGGCCTGGGGCAACTCTGTCTGGGCCTCTTGGCCTGAAAAAGAAGAGACAATTAAAGGAGGCTCTCAGGGTAAGGAAAAGGCTTGAAGGTGAGGTAAGAGCTTCTGAGGTTCCTTTATAGAAACAGAAGAATCCAGTCTATTATGGGATGACTGCTCACTATTGCTCCTGCATCCTACATCTTCTGTCTTTGGTTTCTTTGATCAGGGGGAAAAAAACAGAATGAATAGGCCAAAGAAACAAGTCTCCAGTTTCCCTTTTATGTCTGGAGCTCAGGCTCTTCTACCTTGAAGGACTCAGCCTTCTACTTTCTCAAGCCTGACTTGGTTTCCCTGAACACAAGGCTCTCTTCAGTTCTCCACCCCGTTAGTGACCGTCTACACACAGACATCCCCAAATCCACCATCATGTATAAATTTAATCAGATAAACTCATGCCAACTGCAGCAGTTGCTTATAAGGGGTCATTTTAAATTCTAGCTCCAACTCCTTAATGAGGTGTGGATGTATATAAATGTGAAGAGATCAGCAATAAAGATCACTAAACACCACAAAACCACCCTTAACAGTGACTCTGCTTTTTTTTTTTTTTTTTTTTTTTTTCAAGTAGACCCATATGCTTGGGGATAGAGTGAAGTCTTCAGGGCTAGAAAGAGTTGGTTGGTGGAAAAGAGATCTTACCTTGGCTCTGAGACAGGAACATCAGGCAGGAGATCAGCATGAAGTATGAGCTGGTCTGAGCCATGCTGAGCTGCAATGAATCTCTTGCTTAAGAGGCAAATCAACAATCTCTATAGGAGAACACAGAGAAGGGGGTTCTGAGAGATGGAGAGCAAAGCACCTATTACCTTCCTTAAAACCTCCTCTCAGAATTTCTGAGACCAGGAAGGTCCTCTGAGACACCCACACCTTCAAATGTTTCTCTTGAGAGTGGGGATTATACAGACTCAGTAACTGAAAAACAACTTTGGATCCCACTGAGGCTTCATTACAGCTAAAACCTCTTGGACAGAAACTCATGCTGTATCTTCCTGAAGATTTTAGATCTACAGTGCATGTTAGAGGTGCCCTTCTCCTGTAATGCCCACTTACCTGTTGGCTGAGTCTGAGTTGGCTTCTCAGTCCAGGTAGCTGTAGGAGCTTTATATCAGGATCTGAGATAAGAACCACGTCATTTAAGCAAAAGGGGTGGGGGCAAGCGGTGAGTTTTGGGACCCAGAGAGGGCATTGACAGTAAGAGATTCTGGCACCAGCACGAGCCTTTTCCTGGCACACACTGGGAGTGGTCACAACTCAGGTCCCCTTCTGGCAAACAATTTGGCAAGCTGTCTAAATCCAAGGTGGACTTTGCTCTTGCTCAGCAGAAAACAACTGAGGGCTCCCATGTCCCCTAATAACCCAGAGAGGAGCAGAGAACAGTAGATTTCCTTGTATTCCCTGTAAATTTAGAGGCTCCTCTTTGGTGTCAGGCATGGCTAGGACATGGGGAGGAATTAACTGATTCCAAATAACTTAGAACAATGTGCTTGTGGCATTAAGTGGTTCCTCCATGTCTTTTTAGGCTCAAAAATCTCTCAAGACCTACCTCAAGGGATAGGTTAAATTTATATTTCTAAACATTTAACATGTCTAACAAGCTTTGAGCTAACAGAATACAGATATTCTCAATGTGAGGATTGTAGAGAGCTGATGCCTAAGGAAGCTTAAAGGAGCTAAATATGAAGTCAGGCTTCATTGAAATTGTCCATGTGAAGTCAACTGTTTGTTAGTATGAAGTCAAAGATTGTGTGGTGAAATTGAATATTTACCAGAATCATCATAGAATAGTCATTTATAATTCAGGGAATAAAAGCCAATCAGAATGCAAAGTTAGGAAGAAAAAACTAACCTGAATATTCACAGAAAGAGAGATAAGTATATGAATTGGGACAAATGGATTAACAAAATATAATAAAATACTAAACAGAATTTAAATCGAATAAAGTAGATATCTATATTTCAACTTGGACTAGTATCAAAGCTATAACATTGAATACAAAAATTCAGTTGCAAGAAGTTATAAGCTATTTGATAAACTTTATATATGGTTTTAAAAGAGATTAATACTAAATTTTATTTATTAATCAATTCTTATACAGTTTAAAAAATAAAAATCTGAAATGTAAGAATATATATTACAATTTGTCATATTATTTGCCTAACAATTTTAAGGTTTTTTTTTCTTTATATAAAAACTGATGATGGGCCTGGTGTGGTGGTTCAAGCCTGTCATCCCAGCACTTTGGGAGACTGAGATGAGAGGATCACTTGAGCCCAGGAATTCGAGACCAGCCTGGGCAACATAGCGAGACCCCATCTCTACAAAAAAAGTATATATATATATATATATATATATATATATATATATCCAGATATGGTGGCACATGCCTGTAGTCTCAGCTACTTCAGAGGCTAAGGTGGGGGATTGTTTGAGCTTGGGAAGTTGAGATTGCAGTGAGCTGTGGTTGTGCCACTGCACTCCAGCGTGGGTGATAGAACAGGGAACTGTCTCAAAAAATAAAAACAAAAACTAACGATATTAAACAAAGATGACAAATGTTAACATTGTTTATTCTCACTGGTTCATATGCGTTTGTTAAATTAATCCAAATTTTTTCTGCTTTTACAAAAAGTAGTTATACCTTTTAAAATGATTACAACCAGAGAATGATTCCTATTTTTTTCTATAAATAAGAGATTCAGAAATATTCTTCTGTTAACAAAGGATATAGTAGGGAAGAGTCCAGTATACTTGGTATCATGACATATTTATCTTGTGAAAATTAAACAAGCAATCAATTTTTTAAAAATCTAAGATAAAAATACTTTATGGCATAATATTTTCTTTTCTTTTTTTAACTTTAATTTTTTTTTTTTTTGAGATGGAGTCTGGCTCTGTCACCCAGGCTGGAGTACAGTGGCTCAATCTCAGCTCACTGCAAGCTCCGCCTTTGGGGTTCACGCCATTCTCCTGCCTCAGCCTCCCAAGCAGTGTAGCTGGGACTACAGGCATCCGCCACCACATCCGGCTAAGTTTTTTTATTTTTTTTTTATTTTTAGCAGAGACGGGGTTTCACCGTGTTAGCCAGAATGGTCTCGATCTCCTGACCTCATGATCTGCCTGCCTCAGCCTCCCAAAATGCTGGGATTACAGGCGTGAGTTAACACACCCACCCTTTAACTTTAATTTTAAGTTAAGTGGTACAAGTGCAAGTTTGTTACAGAGGTAAACTTGTGTAATGGGGGTTTGTTGTGCAGATTATTTCATCACCCAGGTATTAAGCCTAGTACCCTTAGTTACTTTTGCTGACCCTCTCCCTCCTCCCATGTTCCACCCTCCAAAAGGCCCCAGTGTGTGTTGTTCCCCACTATTTGTTCAATTATTCTCATCACTTAGATCCCACTTATAAGTGAGAACATACAGTATTTGGTTTTCTGTTCTTGTGTTAGTTTGCTAAATATAATGGCCTCCAGCTCCATTCATGTCCCTGAAAAGGACATTATCTCATTCTTTTGTATGGCTGCATAGTATTCCATGGTGTATATGTACCACATTTTCTTTATCCAGTTTATCATTGATGGGCATTTAGGTTGATTCCATGTCTTTGCTATAGTGAACAATGCTGCAATGAACATATGTATGCATATGTCTTTATAATAAATATTTTTAAAATATGAGATTTTTTCTAAATTTAACATCAAACAAGAAATGACTGTCCAGGTATAAAAGATCTAATACTCTAAAATACACAATAAAATATGTTACAACCAGGAAGACATAAAACAGAGATTCAAAACAAATAACAATTGACAAAGTACTCCCATAAAAATCTTTATTGTCCCCAGTAGCGGTAAATCCATGGAGAAGTTGCACTTATTGCTTACATAGGTGACTGGCCAAATTCCACATGCAAGATAACAAAATTTAGGACATAAATTGGTAGCAGCCTTGGTCCCAGAGAAATTCCTTTTTCAGGAAAGCCATACATTCAATCCCTTTAATATTTTCCTTATTTTTCTGAGGAACTTCAAGGACCTTTTACCTAGTTTTAAAAGATTCCCAGAAGCTCATTTCAGGCCTTTCCCATCTATTCCTTATGTTAATTTGCTCACAGATAGAAACAAGTATCATGGACGTTAGGGTTAATATGTGCCCAAGTGGGGCAATTTCTTGATAAGACTTAATATGGCTTAGAACGTTTCAAGGCTGTAGGTGATAGATGGTGCTACTGGCCATCATCCAGTAGGTATTTTCTGCTTTTGATGCTTGTAATAGAGATTTTAGACTTGTTATTGAGAAATAATTTTCCTCTTGTTTAAATACTTAGCAGGCATGTGAATAGAAGCCTGTCTGCAAACCTTAGACTGGAGAGGAAAGGAGCTCAAGAAATACAAGATGCATTCAGGACTTTCCCTGGTCTACTGTGTTCTGCAGACATAAAGAAAACTTACTTATAACTTAGCCTCTTCTGCTTCACAGGAAACCTCTGTTTTATTTGACACAAAATTTCTTTTTCTTTTTTTTCTTTTTTTTTTTTTTTGAGATGGATCCTCACTCTGTCACCCAGGCTGTAGTCCAGTGGTGCCATCTCAGCTCACTGCAACCTCCGCTTCTCAGGCTCAAGTGATTCTCCTGCCTCAGCCTTACAAGTAGCTGGGATTACAGGCATAAGCCACCATGCCTGGATAATTTTTGTATTTTTAGTAGAGACAGGGTTTCACTATGTTGGCCAGGCTGGTCTCGAACTCCTAACCTCAGGTGATCCACCCACTTCAGCCTCCCAAAGTGCTGGGATTACAAGCATGAGCCACTGCATCTGGCCATTTAACACAAACTTTCATTGCATGCTCTCTGTGCCAGGGACTATTCTAATGCTGACTAACAGGAACCTACTTAATCCACAAGACATCCTAATAATATAGGTTCTATTAAGAACCATATTTAACAAATGAAGAGACTGAGGGTCAGAGAAGAACTAACTAAACCAATTCAAATGGCAGATATTTATTGGCACTATATTCAACACAAGCAGTTTTGCTTTAGGGTCACTTTGTTATTCCAACTACCTGAGTTTCTTTTATTAAGTAATTTCCATGTTCAACCCATCTAGACCTCTGAGGACTGATTTAATAACCACAAACTCATCATGACCATGGCCAGAGACACCATAAGAAAAGCTTAAAATGTAAATAAGTATAAGACATCAAGCACCCATATCTACCCCACAATTTATTTGTTTTTTTTTAAAAAACATACATTAACAACACAGTTCTGATCTGAAGTCACAAACCAGTGTGGTCAAATAACTTGAAATATTGGAGGAGCCTTGGAAGAGCAGAAACTTAGGGCCCCCACCTCACCCTTTCTCACGTCTCAGCACTTGTTCAGAGAAATGAAAGACACAAAAAGATTCAGGAAAATACCAGGCACAGAAAGATAAATACCACATGTTCTAGCGCAAATGTGGAAGCTAACAATTTAGATCTCATAGCAGTAGAGAGAGAAATAGTGGTTACTACAGTCACAGAAGGGGACAGAGAAGACAGCCAAAGCTTGGTTAAGGAATACAAAAGTACAGCCACATCTGAGGAATGGGTTCTAATGTCCTATAGCACTACAGGGCGGCTATAATTTATAACAATTTTGTGTAAATTTTTGAATAGCTAGATGAGTGAGTTTTGAATATTCCCAACAAAAGAAATGATGCATGTTTGAAGGGATAGATATGCTAATTACCCTGGCTGGTTTATTACACATAGTATACATGTATTGAAATATCACAGTGAACCTGAAAAATATGTACAATTATTATAGGCCAATTAAAACATTGAAAGGAAAAAGAAAAGAAAAAGCTATTACATAAAACTATCCAGGACCTCTCCCTACTCTAAATCTTGCATCACTGAATAGTCAGAAACACCTACTCTATCAAGCCCCCAGTTATTTAATGTATTTATTTGAGTATAGAGTTTCTAGAGAAGTTGTAAGTTCCTCAAATCCACAACAGAAGCTATTTTCCTGTGGATCCCTCCTACTGTAAAGAGAGCTTTGAATTTGAATTCCAAGCAGAGGGCAAGGGTAGAAGCTCAGAGACCCTACAGATGGCTCCAACACAAGGGAATTCTGGCATCAGGGGGAACTCTTCCTGGCACACCCTGGGAGTGGTCACATATAAAGTCCTCTTTCACAAACAGCTTGGCAAACTGTGCAAGTCAAAGATGGGCTTTGTCCTTTCCCAACAGCAACCAGATGTCCAGTTCTCATGGCCCTGAGCAGCCCAGGAAGAAGCAGAGACCTTCCAGGAATAGTGATGATGGGTGTGAAGGGAGGACTCTGGGAGGAGGGGCAGTGAGTGGTGTAAGCCTTGAGCAGGACCATCTGTGGGACAAGGGACAAGGGCAGCAGCAGGACAAGATGTGGACCATCCTGCTTGGGGCAGTGGGGAATGGGAGAGACAGAAGTTCGTGGAATGTTAACGTCATTTACCACGGAGGCCTCCTCTACTGACTAGGCGTGTCCTGAAAGGAGCCTGTGGAAAGAGAAACTCCCACGGAAGAAGCTGAAGGTTTCTGGGGACTGCACCTTACATCTCACTTCCCCAAAGTAATAAATCAACTCTAATGCCTCTTCAGAACTGTTGCCAGATACCTTGAGGATAAAGAGGAGGAAGAGAGTGATGATGGTGATGATGCATTCAGCAAAGGCACTCTTTAACACTGTTGGCTTTCTGCTAAACACATAACAGTGATGATTAAAGCTGAAACTATAATTCTCTGTGTACCTTCATAATACCTTCAAATACACCCTTTCATATAATAGTTTAGAATATTTCTGTTATATTATTCCATTTGCACAAACATGTATATTACAATTTTCACGTTCTGAGAAATATTTGTACATGTGTCAAATATGTTAACTTTTAAAAAATATCCCTACATATTGGGAGGCTAAGATGGGTGGATCATGAGGTCAAGAGATCGAGATTATCCTGGCCAACATGGTGAAACCCCGTCAAAAATTAGCTGGGCATGGTGGCGCACGCCTGTAGTCCCAGCTACTTCGGAGACTGAGGCAGGAGAATCGCTTGAGCCTGGGAGGCGGAGGTTGCAGTGAGCCAAAATAGCGCCACTGCACTCCAGCCTGGCAACAGAGCAAGGCTCCATTTCAAGAAAAAAAAAAATCCCTACATAGAAGACGTTACCTTAGTAAATAAATAAATAAATAAATAAATAAATAAATAAATAAACCTTATCCACAGAAAGGTGGATTAACTTGCCCAGGGTCACACAGTAACCACGATATGTGGCATAGTTAGAATTCAGACCCAGTGAACCTGACACCAGGGTCTGTGCTGTTTCTCTGCTCTATCACCCACCCTGCAAAAGTTCTAAAATTCTGACACAACTGGTAAGAATGGAAAGTTATTGGTAGATGGGATCACGTATTGTTCCACTCCCTCTCATAAGGAGACAGGTATTCAGAGAATTTTATTGTCTAGTTCAGACACTAAAATTGGATCCCTCCTCTCTAAAGAGAACCATTGTCCATTAGTGATCAAACAAAATGCTGAAACTCCAATCCACTTCCCAGTCTGCTATTCCTTCCACCACTTTGCCCCTCCTTTCCCTGTGGGCTCCAGCAGCTATTTTACTTTATGGTTATTTTGTAAAAGCTTCCCATTGACAACCTCATCTCCACATGGAAGCTGGAGTTATACCATATCCTCCTCTGAGTGTCTATAGTCTCTCAGGTTTCCTAACCACCATCCCACTTCCTCCATTTATACATTTCACAGAGAAACAAAGTCAAACTCAGTTTTGTGAATACATTGTCTCTACTTTGCAGTCTCCGGACCAGTTGACTTGTTGCCAGTGGGGTTTGACTTATTTTTGTGAGACTTCCAAGGAGGAATCACTCGTCAAGGACTGTTGTCAACTGTCCATTATAAGCCTATGGGCTGAAGGGCCAAATTTGGTTTAGGGAAAGCTCCAAAGATTCTGATCCTCAGTTTCGGAGTGAATTATATTCTGCAGGAGTAATGGATCCCTGAACCCTAAAACATGAAAAGCTAAGCATATAGCCATGGTCAGAGCCATCATCTGCCAAACAGCATTGGGCTTTTAAAACACACATTGATGTTAGCCACAGACTAGCACAAATATAAACTGCCTTAAAATCTGAGATTTAAGAATAGAGGTGGAGTTTGGGAGCTCAGATTTTATTCTCTCTCATGTGAAAAGATTCTTTCTTCAGAGAAACAATGGCCTGCCTCAAAGACATGGTAAATCCACAAACTTAAACTCAACTCATAATGGATGTCTTGCTATGGAATTAGAGAAAATGTAAAAGAGGAAGCCAGATAACACTTTTAAAAATACCATTATGTTAATTGAGATGAATATTAGCCAGGGTCCAGATGAACCAAAAAGGTAAGAAAATCAGAGAAGGTTATAATATGTGTTCCCTCCAAAACTTTTGTCGAAATTTAACTGCTATTGCAATACTACTAAGTAATGTTACCTTAAAGAATTAATGGAGCTATGAGGCTTCTGTTCTCATGGGTGGGATTAATGACATTATAAGATGGCTCCTTTCATTTCCTTTTGCCTTTTTGTCATTCAGCCTTTTACCATGAGATAACACAGTAGGAATGCCATTGCCAAGTGCAAGCACCATGATGTTGAACTTAGTATCCAGAGCTGTGAGAAAATAAATTTCTGTCAATTATAAATTTCCCTCTCTCAGGTATTCTGTCCTAGCAGCACACACACACACACAAAAACTAAGATAGAAATTGGTACCAGAAGCGGTATTCTTACCATAACAAATACATAAAAACGTATGTCAGCTTTGGAACTGGGTAATGAGCAGAGGCTGGATGGGTTTGAAAGAAGAGGCTAGAAAAAGTCTATATTGCCATTAACAGAGAGTTAAGGGCTTTCCTGATGAGGGCTCAGAAGAAGGAGAGCTAACAGCCAAGCCTAAATCATCTCTAAGATTACTAAGTAAATGTATACAGAATATTGTTAGCAACACAGACACTAGAAGTAATACTGATAAGGTCTTAGATGGAAATGAGGAGCATGGTATTGCACAATGGAGGAAGGGCCATCCTTTATATAAAGTGGTAAAGAACTTGGCTGAATTATCTTTGTGTCCCAGCAATTTGCGAAAGCAGACTTTAAGAACCGTAAACTAGGATGTTTGCTAAAAGAAATATCTCGGCAGCAAATTGTTGAGGATGCTGCATGGCTTCTTTGACCTAATAATAGTAAAATTCAGGAAGAAAGAAGCAACTTAAAGCTTATGGATGCTGGGCTTAATACCTAGGTGATGGGCTGATCTGTGCAGCGAATCACCATGACATACGTTTACCTATGTAACAAACCTGCATATTCTGTACATGTACCCTGGAACTTAAAATAAATTTGATGAAAAAAAGAAGATATAATTTATGTGAAAAGATAAACAAAGTGTAAATATTTGAAAAAATCTCAGGGTTGCTTTGTTTTTAAGAAAGAAAAAGCAAGGTAACAAGAGAAAACCAAAAATATAGCCAAGTAACTATTTGATATAGAGATTAGTATGAATGGAAGAAGCTAGCTGCTTCTTCATCAAGACAATTCATCAAGACAACGGAAGAATGATCCCAATGTCATCTTGGAGATTACTGGTGCTGCTTCTCCCATCACAGGTCTAGAATGCCAATATCTAGGGGATAGAATTATACTAAAAGCTGGACCTTGGAAGCCCTAGAGACCTTGATGCTCAATGCCCAGGGCTACTTCAAGTCTCTGATGCCTACATTCCGGAGTAGCAATCCTTACCATTTCAGAAGTGGCTTAAAGGATCTCACGTGTGGAATAGGAACAGCTCCGGTCTACAGCTCCCAGCGTGAGCGACGCAGAAGACGGTGATTTCTGCATTTCCATCTGAGGTACCAGGTTCATCTCACTAGGGAGTGCCAGACACTGGGCGCAGGTCAGTGGGTGCGCGCACCGTGTGCGAGCCGAAGCAGGGCGAGGCATTGCCTCACTTGGGAAGCGCAAGGGGTCAGGGAGTTCCCTTTCCGAGTCAAAGAAAGGGGTGACGGACGCACCTGGAAAATCGGGTGACTCCCACCCGAATACTGCGCTTTTCCGAACGGCTTAAAAAATAGCGCAGCACGAGATTATATCCCGCACCTGGCTCGGAGAGTCCTACACCCACGGAGTCTCGCTGATTGCTAGCACAGCAGTCTGAGATCAAACTGCAAGGCGGCAGCGAGGCTGGGGGAGGGGCGCCCGCCATTGCCCAGGCTTGCTTAGGTAAACAAAGCAGCCGGGAAGCTCGAACTGGGTGGAGCCCACCACAGCTCAAGGACGCCTGCCTGCCTCTGTAGGCTCCACCTCTGGGGGCAGGGCACAGACAAACAAAAAGACAGCAGTAACCTCTGCAGACTTAAATGTCCCTGTCTGACAGCTTTGAAGAGAGCAGTGGTTCTCCCAGCACATAGCTGGAGATCTGAGAATGGGGAGAACGGGCAGACTGCCTCCTCAAGTGGGTCCCTGACCCCTGACCCCTGAGCAGCCTAACTGGGAGGCACCCCCCAGCAGGGGCACACTGACACCTCACAGGGCAGGGTATTCCAACAGACCTGCAGCTGAGGGTCCTGTCTGTTAGAAGGAAAACTAACAAACAAAAAGGACATCCACACCAAAAACCCATCTGTACATCACCATCATCAAAGACCAAAAGTAGATAAAACCACAAAGATGGGGAAAAAACAGAACAGAAAAACTGGAAACTCTAAAAAGCAGAGCACCTCTCCTCCTCCAAAGGAACGCAGTTCCTCACCAGCAAAGGAACAAAGCTGGATGGCGAATGACTTTGACGAGCTGAGAGAAGAAGGCTTCAGACGATCAAATTACTCTGAGCTATGGGAGGACATTCAAACCAAAGGCAAAGAAGTTGAAAACTTTGAAAAAAATTTAGGGGAATGTATAACTAGAATAACCAACACAGAGAAGTGCTTAAAGGAGCTGATGGAGCTGAAAACCAAGGCTCGAGAACTACGTGAAGAATGCAGAAGCCTCAGGAGCCGATGCGATCAACTGGAAGAAAGGGTATCAGCAATGGAAGATGAAATGAATGAAATGAAGCGAGAAGGGAAGTTTAGAGAAAAAAGAAAAAAAGAAATGAGCGAAGCTTCCAAGAAATATGGGACTATGTGAAAAGACCAAATCTGCATCTGATTGGTGTACCTGAAACTGATGGGGAGAATGGAACCAAGTTGGAAAACACTCTGCAGAATATTATCCAGGAGAACTTCCCCAATCTAGCAAGGCAGGCCAACGTTCAGATTCAGGAAATACAGAGAACGCCACAAAGATACTCCTCGAGAAGAGCAACTCCAAGACACATAATTGTCAGATTCACCAAAGTTGAAATGAAGGAAAAAATGTTAAGGGCAGCCAGAGAGAAAGGTCAGGTTACCCACAAAGGGAAGCCCATCAGACTAACAGTGAATCTCTCAGCAGAAACCCTACAAGCCAGAAGAGAGTGGCGGCCAATATTCAACATTCTTGAAGAATTTTCAACCCAGAATTTCATATCCAGCCAAATTAAGCTTCATAAGCGAAGGAGAAATAAAATACTTTACAGACAAGCAAATGCTGAGAGATTTTGTCACCACCAGGCCTGCCCTAAAAGAGCTCCTGAAGGAAGTGCTAAACATGGAAAGGAACAACCGGTACCAGCTGCTGCAAAATCATGCCAAAATGTAAAGACCATCAAGACTAGGAAGAAACTGCATCAACTAACGAGCAAAATAACCAGCTAACATCATAATGACAGGATCAAATTCACACATAACAATATT
Source organism: Pan troglodytes (assembly GCF_028858775.2). Lineage (NCBI taxonomy): Eukaryota > Metazoa > Chordata > Mammalia > Primates > Hominidae > Pan > Pan troglodytes. The sequence goes on from NC_072410.2 coordinate 43,635,190, forward strand.
AACTTTAAATGTAAATGGACTAAATGCTCCAATTAAAAGACACAGACTGGCAAATTGTATAAAGAGTCAAGACCCATCAGTGTGCTGTATTCAGGAAACCCATCTCACATGCAGAGACACACATAGGCTCAAAATAAAAGGATGGAGGAAGATCTACCAAGCAAATGGAAAACAAAAAAAGGCAGGGGTTGCAATCCTAGTCTCTGATAAAACAGACTTTAAACCAACAAAGATCAAAAGAGACAAAGAAGGCCATTACATAATGGTAAAGGGATCAATTCAACAAGAAGAGGTAACTATCCTAAATACATATGCACCCAATACAGGAGCACCCAGATTCATAAAGCAAGCCCTGAGTGACCTACAAAGAGACTTAGACTCCCACACATTAATAATGGGAGACTTTAACACCCCACTGTCAACATTAGACAGATCAACAAGACAGAAAGTCAACAAGGATACCCAGGAATTGAACTCAGCTCTGCACCGAGTGGACCTAATAGACATCTACAGAACTCTCCACCCCAAATCAACAGAATATACATTTTTTTCAGCACCACATCACACCTATTCCAAAATTGACCACATACTGGGAAGTAAAGCTCTCCTCAGCAAATGTAAAAGAACAGAAATTATAACAAACTATCTCTCAGACCACAGTGCAATCAAACTAGAACTCAGGATTAAGAATCTCACTCAAAACCGCTCAACTACATGGAAACTGAACAACCTGCTCCTGAATGACTACTGGCTACATAACAAAATGAAGGCAGAAATAAAGATGTTCTTTGAAACCAACAAGAACAAAGACACAACATACCAGAATCTCTGGGATGCATTCAAAGCAGTGTGTAGAGGGAAATTTATAGCACTAAATGCCCACAAGAGAAAGCAGGAAAGATCCAAAATTGACACCCTAACATCACAATTAAAAGAACTAGAAAAGCAAGAGCAAACACATTCAAAAGCTAGCAGAAGGCAAGAAATAACTAAAATCAGAGCAGAACTGAAGGAAATAGAGACACAAAAAACCCTTCAAAAAATTAATGAATCCAGGAGCTGGTTTTTTGAAAGGATCAACAAAATTGATAGACTGCTAGCAAGACTAATAAAGAAAAAAAGAGAGAAGAATCAAATAGACACAATAAAAAGTGATAAAGGGGATATCACCACCGATCCCACAGAAATACAAACTACCATCAGAGAATACTACAAACACCTCTATGCAAATAAACTAGAAAATCTAGAAGAAATGGATGAATTCCTCGACACATACACTCTCCTAAGACTAAACCAGGGAGAAGTTGAATCTCTGAATAGACCAATAACAGGATCTGAAATTGTGGCAATAATCAATAGCTTACCAATGAAAAAGAGTCCAGGACCAGATGGATTCACAGCCGAATTCTATCAGAGGTACAAAGATGAACTGGTACCATTCCTTCTGAAACTATTCCAATCAATAGAAAAAGAGGGAATCCTCCCTAACTCTTTTTATGAGGCCGGCATCATTCTGATACCAAAGCCAGGCAGAGACACAACAAAAAAAGAGAATTTTAGACCAATATCCTTGATGAACATTGATGCAAAAATCCTCAGTAAAATACTGGCAAAATGAATCCAGCAGCACATCAAAAAGCTTCTCCACCATCATCAAGTGGGCTTCATCACTGGGATGCAAGGCTGGTTCAATATACGAAAATCAATAAATGTAATCCAGCATATAAACAGAGCCAAAGACAAAAACCACATGATTATCTCAATAGATGCAGAAAAAGCCTTTGACAAAATTCAACAACCCTTCATGCTAAAAACTCCCAATAAATTAGGTATTGATGGGATGTATTTCAAAATAATAAGAGCTATCTGTGACAAACCCACAGCCAATATCATACTGAATGGGCAAAAACTGGAAGCATTCCCTTTGAAAACTGGCACAAGACAGGGATGCCCTCTCTCACCACTCCTATTCAACATGGTGTTGGAAGTTCCGGCCAGGGCAATTAGGCAGGAGAAGGAAATAAAAGGTATTCAATTAGGAAAAGAGGAAGTCAAATTGTCCCTGTTTGCAGATGACATGATTGTATATCTAGAAAACCCCATCGTCTCAGCCCAAAATCTCCTTAAGCTGATAAGCAACTTCAGCAAAGTCTCAGGATACAAAATCAATGTACAAAAATCACAAGCATTCTTATACACCAACAACAGACAAACAGAGAGCCAAATCATGAGTGAACTCCCATTCACAATTGCTTCAAAGAGAATAAAATACCTAGGAATCCAACTTACAAGGGATGTGAAGGACCTCTTCAAGGAGAACTACAAACCACTGCTCAAGGAAATAAAAGAGGATACAAACAAATGGAAGAACATTCCATGCTCATGGGTAGGAAGAATCAATATCATGAAAATGGCCATACTGCCCAAGGTAATTTACAGATTCAATGCCATCCCCATCAAGCTACCAATGCCTTTCTTCACAGAATTGGAAAAAACTACTTTAAAGTTCATATGAATCAAAAAAGAGCCCGCATCGCCAAGTCAATCCTAAGCCAAAAGAACAAAGCTGGAGGCATCACACTACCTGACTTCAAACTATACTGCAAGGCTACAGTAACCAAAACAGCATGGTACTGGTACCAAAACAGAGCTATAGATCAATGGAGCACAACAGAGCCCTCAGAAATGACGCCGCATATCTACAACTATCTGATCTTTGACAAACCTGAGAAAAACAAGCAATGGGGAAAGGATTCCCTTATTTAATAAATGGTGCTGGGAAAAGTGGCTAGCCATATGGAGAAAGCTGAAACTGGATCCCTTCCTTACACCTTATACAAAAATCAATTCAAGATGGATTAAAGACTTAAATGTTAGACCTAAAATCATAAAAACCCTAGAAGAAAACCTAGGCATTACCATTCAGGACATAGGCATGGGCAAGGACTTCATGTCTAAAACACCAAAAGCAATGGCAACAAAAGACAAAATTGACAAATGGGATCTAATTAAACTAAAGAGCTTCTGCACAGCAAAAGAAACTACCATCAGAGTGAACAGGCAACCTACAAAATGGGAGAAAATTTTCGCAACCTACTCATCTGACAAAGGGCTAATATCCAGAATCTACAATGAACTCAAACAAATTTACAAGAAAAAAACAAACAACGCCATCAAAAAGTGGGCAAAGGACATGAACAGACACTTCTCAAAAGAAGACATTTATGCAGCCAAAAAACACATGAAAAAATGCTCACCATCACTGGCCATCAGAGAAATGCAAATCAAAACCGCAATGAGATACCATCTCACACCAGTTAGAATGGCAATCATTAAAAAGTCAGGAAACAACAGGTGCTGGAGAGGATGTGGAGAAATAGGAACACTTTTACACTGTTGGTGGGACTGTAAACTAGTTCAACCATTGTGGAAGTCAGTGTGGCGATTCCTCAGGGATCTAGAACTAGAAATACCATTTGACCCAGCCATCCCATTACTGGGTATATACCCAAAGGAGTATAAATCATGCTGCTATAAAGACGCATGCACACGTATGTTTATTGCGGCATTATTCACAATAGCAAAGACTTGGAACCAAGCCAAATGTCCAACAATGATAGACTGGATTAAGAAAATGTGGCACATATACACCATGGAATACTATGCAGCCATAAAAAATGATGAGTTCATGTCCTTTGTAGGGACATGGATGAAATTGGAAATCATCATTCTCAGTAAACTATCGCAAGAACAAAAAACCAAACAAAAAACCACATATTCTCACTCATAGGTGGGAACTGAACAATGAGATCACATGGACACAGGAAGGGGAACATCACACTCTGGGGCCTGTTGTGGGGTGGGGGGAGTGGGGAGGGATAGCATTGGGAGATATACCTAATGCTAGATGGCGAGTTAGTGGGTGCAGTGCACCAGCATGGCACATGTATACATATGTAACTAACCTGCACAATGTGCACATGTACCCTAAAACTTAAAGTATAATTAAAAAAAAAAGAAAAAGGATCTCACTTGTGGCTTCATCCACCATTCCAGAAGGTGCAGGATGTAAATCTTGGCAGTGCCCACTGGTTGCTAATTTTGTAGCCTTGCCTATTATAGATTTCAAAAGATGCCTCAGAGAGGCTCGGGGCTCAAATAATTGACACTAGGACAGGGTCACCACAGAGTTTGTCCACTAGGGCAATTTCTAGTAGAACTTTGGGGAGTGGGTTTTCTTCAAAACCCTAACTGTAGATCCAGCAGTGTGAGATGCCATCTGTAGAAGGCTGCATAAAAGAGACTCTAACCTCTGATAGCTACTTCCTGGGATGCACCCAGCAAAATCATGGGGGCCCAACCCTCACCCCAATATGTAGAGAAGGTTTGACTTGGAGCCAAAGACGATTATTCTCAAACCTCAAGATTTAATGTTATTTGCTTTGGTGGGAATTGGACTTATTACAGACTTATTATTTATTTTTATTTTCCATTTCTCTCTTTTGGAATGAGGCTGTCCATCCTGTGCCTGTCCCATCACTATATTGTGGAAGTACATAACTTACTTGATTTCACAGCTGGAGAAACATGTGCCTCAGAATGAATCATACTTGACTTTCACACGTATCTGATTTTGATTATATTTAGATGAGAATCTGGACCTTAGACTTTTAAGAGGATACTATAATGAGCTAAGACTTTTGGGGCTTTTGGGATGAAATGATACATTTTGTACCTGAGAAATACGTGATTTTTAGGCAGCTAGAATGCTGCAGTTTGAATGTTTGTCTTCTCCAAAGTTCATGTTGAAATTTAATTGCCATTGGAACAATGTTAAGAGGTGGGACTTTTATGTGGTGACCAGGCCATGAGGATTCTAAAGAACAGTTCCTCCTTTCAGGAACACACACACACACACACACACACACACGGGTTGGTGGTGCTAGTGTGTGTGTAAAAGACAAATTAAATTGCAGGTTAAGAATTGGGTGCTTGATGTCTTACATTTATTCACTTTTTAAGCTCTTCTTGTGGAGCCTCTGTCCTTGACCGTAATCAATGGGTGGTTATGTGTTGAAATCATTCAGAATCCAGATAGCTGGATGAGTTGCATGTGGAAATAAGTAGAGGAAAATCAGTATTTTGGGAACTCAGGGAATGGCCCTGGAGCTAAACTGCATGTCTGAATCTAGTGCCAACACATAGTAGCTGTTTGGCTTTTTAAAATTTTATTTTAGGTTCAGGGGTACATGTGCATGTTTGTTATACAGGCAAATTGTGTGTTGCAGGAGTTTGATGTATGGATTGTTTCATCACCCAGGTAATATGCATAGTATCTGATAGGTAGATTTTCAATCCTTACTTGCCTTCCACCTTCTATCCTCAAGTAGGCCCTGTGTCTGTTGTTCCTTTCTTTGTGTCCATATGTACTTGATGTTTGGCTCACACTTATAAGTGAGATCATGCAATATTTGGTTTTCTATTCCTGTGTTAGCAGCTGTTTTAATCTTGCAGAAGTTACCTAGCCTTTCTCTTGCCTTCAGTTTTTTTATGTGTCCAATATGGTTCGTAGCAGCACCTACATTATTAGGTTTTCATGGGGATTTCATGGTTTCTAATTAGGCAAGCATTTAGAATTGAGCCTGGCATAGACAGCATGTGACAAAAATTAATGTTTAAAAATCAGAGGTTTCTTGTGAAGCAGAATAGGCTAACTTATAAGTAGGTTTCCTTACACCTGCAGAACACAGCAGACCATGGAATGTCCTTGCTGCATTTGTTATTTGTTCAGCTCCTTTCTTTTCCAGTCTAAAGTTTGCAGACAGGCTATTATTTACATGCCTGCCAAGGATTTAAACAAGTGGGAGATTATCTCTCTCTTATATGTCTAAAATCTCAATTCCAAAGGTGGAAAGCAGAGAATACCTCTTGGAAAATGGCAAACAGCACCTAGAATCAGCCATAGCCTTGGAATTTTCTTGGCGTTATTGGAGGCTTATCAGAAAGTTTCCCCACTTAAGGACATATTAACACTAGATTTCCAGGAGACTGCTTTCCATATACAAGAAGACTGCTAGAGGGAATATGATGGGAAAGACCTGAAATGAGCTTCTTGGAATCTTGTAAAACTATGTCACAGGAAGGGCCTTGTTTTCTGGAGGACAATGAGATAAACCTTGAACAGATAGGAAATACAGTTTATATGCAAAAGGCATCACTTTGGAACAAAGTAGCTGCCAGGTAAAGGTATCAGTTTTATTAGCTTGCATGCGGAATTTGGCCAGTCACATGTGCAAGCAATAAAGTTAATAACATCTCAATGTGTTTCCAGATACTGGTAGCAATAAAGATTTTTATGGGAATACTGTGTCAATTGTTGATACAGTATTGAACTGAATCTCTCTCTGTTTTATATCATGCCAGTTACAGTGTATTTCATTATGTATTTTAAAGTATTAGATCTTTTATATCTGGAATGTTTTTGCTTGCTTTAAGTCTTCTTGAAGTAAATAAGAACTCTCATATTTAAAAAAATTATGCCACAAAGAATTTTTTGTTTTAATTTTAAACTATTAATTACTTGTTCATTTTTTTTGCAAGATACACTTATTATGGTACCAAGTATACTGGACTCCTACCTACTGTATCTTTTATGAAGTCTGAAGAATATGATTGACTTTCTTATTTATAAGAAAAAAGATATCTTAACCTGGCTATAAGCTTGTAAGATAGCATAAATATTTTTACTAAATGCAGAAATAAGTTGGATTAACATAACAAACACCTATGAACCTGCCAAGTAGAATAAATAATGTCAACGTTTGTCATCTTTGTTTAATATTATTAGTTTTATTTAAAAAGTTATAAATTCTCCAGGCAAATACTGTGATAGATTTTTCTGTTTACTCTGTGTATATGCAACAATGTAGCAAAAATTATCTCATCAAAATCTGACAACTTGATCTTGGACTTCCCCGTCTCAAAAAATTAGAAAAATAAATTTGTGCTCATTAAAAATTACACAATCTCAGTTATTTCATTCTGTTATAGCACACAAAATGATCTAAAACTAGAAGAATGCCTACCTGGTATCTATCACCTCTTCCTCACTAATGACATAAGCAAGAATTTACATGATGTGTCAATGTATCACAATAAAGAACATTTTATTATTATTATTATTAATATTACATACATTTTTTTTTGAGACGGAGTCTCACTCTGTCGCCCAGGCTGGAGTGTAGGGGTGCTATCTCAGCTCACTGCAAGCTCCGCCTCCTGGGTTCAGGCCATTCTCCTGCCTCAGCCTCCCGAGTAGATGGGACTACAGGTGCCCACCACCACAACCGGCTAATTTTTTGTATTTTTAGTAGAGACGGGGTCTCACCATGTTAACCAGGATGGTCTCGATCTCCTGACCTCGTGATCTGCCCGCCTCTGCCTCCCAAAGTGCTGGGATTACAGGCGTGAGCCACCGCGCCTGGCCAACATTCTCCTTTTTAAATACAGAAGGCACAAAACTAGCAGAAATATAAACTGCTGTAACATATGAGGCTGAGGAATAGAAGTGGAATTTGGAAACCCAAACTGGATTTTCTCTCAAGTGAAAGGATCCTTTCCTCAGAGGATCAACGACCTGTCTCCAAGGCAAGGTAAATTCACAAATCTAAATTAAACCGATAACGTATTTCTGGCTATGAAATGACAAAAAGTGTAAGACAGATAACCATATAACCTTTAAACAAATGTCATTATGCCAATTGAGGAGATGAATATTAACCAGGTTTCAGAAGAATGAAGATAGTAAGAGAATCAAGGAAAAATTATCAAGTTTATCTTCTCTAAACTCATGTCGACATTTAATTGAACATTGTAATCATTTTTACATGGACCTTTAAGAAGTGATTGAGCCATGAAGGCTCTGTTCTCATAGGTGAAGTTAATACCATTATAAAATGGCTAGTTTCATTCCCTTTTGCTTCTTTGCCCTTCAGCCTTTTGCCATGTCATGAAACAGCAGGAAGGCCCTTGAAAGATTCCAGCTTCTTGATAATGAACTTTTAAGTCTCTGGAACTGTCAGAAAATAAATTTCTGTTTATTATAAATTATCCAGTCTCAAGTGTTTTCTTCTAGTTGTAGAAAATGGACTAAGATAGAAATTTGTACCAGAAGTGGGGTTGTTACTATAAAAAACACCTAAAAATGTGTGTCAGATTTGGAACTGAGTAATGGGCAGAGGGCAGAAGAGTTTAGAGGATCAGGCTAGAAAAAAGCCTAGATCGCTATTAACAGAGTGTTAAGGGCTATGCTGGTGAGGGCTCAAGAAGAGGAGAGCTATAGGCTAAACCTAAATCAGCAGTGAGATTACTTAAGTGGTTTTCAAGAGAATAATAGCAATATGAATGGTAGAGGTAATTCTGATGAGATCCCAGATGGAAATGTAGAACATGGTATTGCACAATGACCCGAGGGTTATCCTTTTTACCAAGAGGCAACAAACATGGCTGAATTGTCTTTGTGTCCCAACATTTTACGAAAGGCAGAATTTAAGAACCACAAGTTAGGATATCTGGTGGAAGAAATATCTAAGTAGCAAATTGTTAAGGATGCTGCATGACTTTTTTAAACTGTCAATAGTAAAACTTGAGAAAAGGGGAAAAAATTAAATATGAAATGTACATTGAAAAGGAAGTAGAAAGTAAAGATTTGGAAAATTCTTAGTCTGGCTGTGTTTTAAATAAAGAAAAGGCACATTCAAAAAAGAAAAACCTAGGGTGTGGCCAAATTTTGATAAGGAGATTAGCTCCCATCACAAACCCAGACAGAATGCCAATGCCTGGAGAACAGAATTAGATCAAAAGAGGAGTCTTGGGAGCCCTTGGGACCTTGTTACTCACTACTCAGGGCTTCCTCAAATCTCTGATTCCTGCATTCCTAAGCAGCTCTTTTAAGCCATCTCAGAAATGGCTTAACGAAGCCCAGATGTGGTGCTGGCCATCACTCCAGAAGGCACAGGGCACAAGTTTTGATGGTGTCCATAGCGTGTTAATTCTCCAGGATTGCTGATCGTAGGAGCTAGATTTCAAAAAATGTGTCAGGGAGCCTCAGGGCTCAAAGAGAGAACTGACACAGGTGCAAGGCCACCACAGAGATTACCCACTAGGACAATTCCTAATGAAACATTAGTGGGGTGGGGGGGGGGTTGCTAGGCAAATAGCTAAACATAAGCAGGAGGGAAGAACTCATGACAAAAGGGAGGTTTGAAAAATTTTACACCCCAGAGAATACCTAAAACAGGCATGCTAAATATAAGCCAAAAAGAGGAAATAAACTCTCTGTTCTCTATTTTCCTTCAATACATTCTCTTTTTTGGTTAAATCAATCGCTTGGCAGAATTCTTCCTCCAGTTAAAACTAATCAAAAATTCCTGCACTTCCCAGTAACAGTTGGAAGCCCCAGCTGCAGCGAACTTTGGGGATAATATTTCAGCCTGTGAGAGCTGCTGCATTGGTTGCTCCCAGAAAAGCCATGGAGGCCTAACCCCTGCCCCAGTCTGTGCTGATAGTGGGACTTGAAGTCAAAACAAAAAATTCTCAAATGTCGGGATTTAAAATGTTGTTGTTGTTGTTGTTGTTTTTTGGTGGGGGTTTGGACTTAGTGGGAGCCTGTTAATTCTTTTTATTTTCTGTTGCTCTTTTGTTATGGAATTGTCTATCCTATGCCTGTCCCACCATATATTTTAGAAACATATAATTTGTTTGATTTCACAGCTGGAGGGGAATTTTCCTCAGAATGAATCATAACCTGAGTCTTACATATATCCAATTTTGATGATATTTAGATGAAAATCTAGACCACAGACTTTTAAGATTATGCTAGAATGAATTAAGACCAGGAGCTATTGGGTTAAAATGAAAGTACTTTATATGTGAGAAGTACATAAGTTTTGGGGGTGACAGAGGCAGAATGCTGTAATTTGAATGTTTGTCCCTTCAAAAATTCATGTTGAAATTTAAGTCTCACTGTAACAGTGTTAAGAGATGTCACCTTTAAGTGGCAATTAGGCCATGAGTGTAAGATTCTCTCTGGGGCCTGAAAGCTTAAGGAAATGAATAATTCTTCCCTTCTCAGGCCCAGTCCCAAGGTGCAAGGCTACTTGCGCCAGCAGCGTGTGCCAGCAGGATAGCAGAAGCAGGAAGTGAGCGAGCTGGAAGACATGTACCCCTGAAGATCGAGAAAGAGGCCATCTGGGTCCAACGTAGCAGTTACGTCAGACTAGGACACTTCCTGTTTACAGGAGACTATAAAACCTTTGCCCCTTCCTCACTTGGGGCTGACGCCATTTTAGGCCTCAGCCATCCTGCACCCAGGTGCTCATTAAAACAGCATGTTGCTACACACTGCCTCCTGTTAGCTGTTGGCGCGCTCTCGGGGTTTGAAGTGATATTAAAAACCTTACATCTGGTGCTGAAACCCAGGAGGGGCTCAGGTCTGCATCCTCCATGGACCTACCCCTCCACCCCAGAAAGCAGGCCACAGCAGCTGGACAAAGGAAGCTCCTTGGTCTCCAGTCACTTCTCTGTGCATGCACATCAGTCGCTGATCTTGCCTACTGCTGAGTTTCCTTGGGAGCCCCGTTAAAAGGGAAAAATCTGCACAGCCTGTTTTTGTTTGTCTGGTCCAAAAATCCAACATTGGTCCAAGAAGGCTCCAGCATGTGTCAGGCACTCGCTGATCATCTGGTCTTAAGTGGATGCCTCTTAGCCATTTGATCCTGTTTCGGGAACAAAAAAGGCAGCGGTGACAATTGCTCCTTTTATCATCTCCCTCTGGCTGTCCAGGACGGTCTCCTTTTTCCCTGTTCTCCCCAGCCTACCCTCCTTTATGGAAAACTCCCCGTCCTCCATTCCAAAAAACAGCCCTCTAGGCTGCCTCATAAAAACCTGCAAACCTTAGGCCTCAAGCAAGATATCCGCCGTAAGCGCCTTGTCTTTCTTTTTGCAATACAGCCTGGCCACAGTACAAATTAAATAACGGATCCAAATGGCCCGCAAATAGAACATTTGACTTTACAGTTTTAACTGACTTGAGCAATTATTGCCGACGACTGGAAAAATGGGGAGAAATTCCTTATGTCCAGGCCTTTGTGCACTCAGATCACTACCCGACCTCTGCAATCCTTGCTTACCTGTTCAAATCCTTCCCCTCCATTCTTGCCTCCCTGATCGCCTTTCTCCCCCGACCCTCTCTCTTTTTCCTCATTCTATCCAGCTGACTGCTGTTCACCCCTCCCAGCCACTACCTCTTCCTCTCAACTGTCTTCTTTAACCCTCCAAACCTCCTTGTTGTCTTCTCAGCCGCCATCTTCCCAGCTGGCATCACCTCCAAAAGTACCAACTTCTTTTCCTACAACATCCTCTCCTCAAGACAACTCTAGCATTGTCTGTACTAATTCTCCTTCTTCACCCCGCTCTCCTGAAGCCTGTAAAACCATCCCACCACATTATGCCCCTATCTATCGTCCACTGCCTGTCAACTCAAACCCCCTTCCCCTTCAAACCCTGAGCAGGAACCACTTCTGGCTTCTTTCTTCTCTCCCACCCATATTCGTTCAGGCACCATCTTTGGCCCATGCCCTACTCTTACTTCGGCGCCGGCGCTAGAATGCCCCCTTCGGGAAGTGGCAGGAACTGAAGGTATTGTTAGAGTTCATGTTCCCTTTTCCCTCACTAATGTCTCTCAAATTAACAAAAGACTCGGTTCATTTCCAGAAGACACTACCTTTTATATTAGAGAGTTTCAGTACCTTACCCAGTCTTATAAACTAACCTGGCATGACCTCTACGTTATCCTCTCTTCCACCCTCACCCCAGAAGACCAAGACCGGACCGTATCTGGACCCTAGCTCAGGCACACGCTAATACAATTCATCACCAAGCTCCTGCCCTGTCTACTGGCACAGAGGCAGTCCCCAGCCAGGACCCCCACTGGGATTATTAAGATGGGGCCTCTGGATGGCGCCATCAAGACCACATAATTATGTGTCTCCTTGCAGGACTCAAAAGGGGTGCCCATAAAGTGGTAAACTATGAAAAACTTTCAGAAATCACCCAAGGTCCTGACAAAAACCCAGCCCTTTTTCTCTCTTGTTTAACTGAAGCCATGAGAAAATATACCAACCTAAACCCAGCCATCCCAGAAGAAACCACTATTTTAAACCTTCAGATCATTTCCCAATCCACCCGTGATATTAGACGCAAGCTTCAGACGCTTGACGATGGCCCTCAAACCCCACGACAAGACCTTATTAATTTAGCCTTCAAAGTCTTTAACAGTTGTGACGAGGAAAGTAAAAGGCAAAAACAGGCAGATTCTCAAATGCTTGCCTCCGCCATCAGGGGCCCTGCAGGCCCCCAGGGCCGCAGCTCCACACGGAAGCCTCCAAGCAATCCACCTCCACCTGGCACATGTTTCAAGTGCAGCAATAAAGGCCACTGGTCCAGAAAATGCCCAAATCCAGGTAGGCCCACCAGACCATACCTCCTCTGCAGAGGACTCCACTGGAAGTTGGACTGTGAGTGGCCCCTGCAAGGACCACCCCCATCCCTTCCTGAGCCGGCCAAAACCTCCTACTCAGATCTCATTGGTCTTGCCGCTGAAGACTGACGGTGCCCTGGAACGGATGCCCCAGCAACTACCATTGCTTCATCGGAGCCAAGGGTAACCCTGATGGTGGCAGGTAGGCCACTATGTTTTTTTAAATTAATATCGGGGCAACCTACTCTGCTTTACCTAATTTTTCAGGACCAACCCAGTCCTCCCAAGTCTGTGTTGTGGGAATTGATGGACAAATCTCCAAACCCTGAGCCACCCGCCACTTTTCTACTCCCTGCACACTTTTTCCTTCACTCACTCTTTGTTAGTCTTGCCTTCATGCCCAACTCCGCTCCCAGGCAGACATATCCTTCCTTTTTCTTTCTTTCTTTTTTTTTTTTTTTAAGACGGAGTCTCACTCTGTCACCCAGGCTGGAGTGCAGTGGTGCGATCTCTGCTCACTGCAAGCTCTGCCTCCCAGGTTCATGCCATTCTCCTGCCTCAGCCTCCCGAGTAGCTGGGACTACAGGCGCCCACCACCACGCCCGGCTAATTTTTTGTAATTTTAGTAGAGACAGGGTTTCACCATGTTAGCCAGGATGGTCTCGATCTCCTGACCTCGTGATCCTCCCGCCTCGGCCTCCCAAAGTGCTGGGATTACTGGTGTGAGCCACCGTGCCCAGCCGAGGCATCCTTTCAAAACTCCACACTACTCTCCACTTCCACGTTCCCCATAGTACCCAACACATCCACCCAGACCCCTCCAGTACTTCTAGTTTTCTTCTACTCCTTCAACCTCCCACCCTAAAACACACAACCTTTCCTTATCCCCCATCTGTAGTTAATCCTGCTGTTTAGGATGCTTGCTCACCCTCAGTTGCAGAACACCACACCCCTGTCCACATTACTCTTAAAGAGCCCACCCAGTTCCTATCACAGAAGGAGTATCCCATCCCCCAAGCAGCTCTCATAAGCCTAAAGCCTATCATTTCTTGCCTTCTTGCCAGTCACCTACTCCGCCCAACAAACTCCCCTTTTAACACACCAATTCTACCTGTCAAAAAGCTAGCTGGAACTTATCGCTTAGTCCAGGACCTCAGGCTCATTAACCAAGCTGTACTTCCAGTATGTTCAGTAGTTCCTAATCCATACACTTTCCACAATTCCCTCCAATACCACCCATTTTTCTGTTCTAAACCTAAAGGATGCTTTTTTTCACAATTCCTTTGCACGCTAATTCCCAAAACCTCTTTGCCTTTATGTGGGAAAACCCCGACACCCACATTTCACCTCTGCTCACCTGGTGCGTACTACCTCGAGGTTTCAGAGACAGCCCCCACCTTCTTAGACAGGCCCTTGCTTGCGACCTTTGTACCTTATCCCTAAAACTGTCCACTCTGCTTCGATGCGTTGATGATCTGCTCCTGCGTAGCACCTCTCAAAGAGACTGCAACGCCCATACTATCTCTCTCTTTTAAACTTGGCAGAACGGGGGCATTAAGTCTCCCCTAAAAAAGCACAAATATGCACCCCCTCAGTCATCTATCTAGGCCTAGATCTTACCCTGTGTACCCAAGGGCTCACAACCGACCGCATATTCCTCCTCCTGTCCCTTCCACCTCCGCAAACTAAGCAAGAAATTCTCTCTTTTCTAGGGACAAGCAGGATATTTTAGACTCTGGGTTGCCCCCTTGGCTCTACTTGCCAAACTGTTATACCAAGCTGCTAAAAGGCCCTCTCCATGAGCCTTTAAAACCTGCACAGCCTATTACTCAACCTTTCCATCTACTCCAGAAGGCTCTCATCTCAGCCCCCGTCCTCACTCTCCCAGACCTCACCAAACCTTTCTCCTTCTATACCGACAAACAGTGTGAAGTTACACTGGGTGTTCTAACCCAGTCTAAGGGACCCACCCTCCAGGTTGTTGCCTACCTGTCTAAACAGCTTGAAGCCACAGTTCTCAGATGGCCCGCCTGCCTCCGAGCATTGATGGCAGCTGCTGCCCTCACACTTAAAAACCTAAAACTATCTCACCATGCCAACCTAACAGTTTATTCAACCCATAACATCAAAGACATGCTAGCTCACCACAGTGTACTAAGTCTCATCTCTGCCCTACAGCTCCTCCAACTGTATGCTCTATTCATAGAAAGCCCCCAAATCACCATGCTAACCAGCTCCCGTCTAAACCCGGCCACGCCCTTACCTGAAGCTACAACCACCCAAGACCCTACACACTTCTGTTTGAACACTATTCAAACCTTTCTTATACCTTTTGCAAATCTAACACACCAATATCTTCCAGATGCCTCCTTTACTTGGTTTGTAGATGGTAGCTCCTTCCTACATCAAGGACACCGGCATGCTGGCTATGCTATAGTGTCACCCCCACACACACTATTGAAGCCAATCTGCTCCTCCTAGGCATCACCTCCCAAAAAGCTGAACTCATCGCCCTCACTCGAGCTCTCACTCTAGCAACCAGACAACAGATCAACATATATTCAAATTCTCATTATGCTTTCCACATAGTACACTCACACTTGTCCATCTGGAAAGAACGGGGTTTCCTAACTGCAAAAAACATCCCTGTCATAAATGACTCCCCCATCAGCAAGCTCCTTCAAGCTGCCAGGCTCCCGCAGAAAGTTACCATCATTCATTGCAGGGGCCACCAAACCCCAGACAATCCTATATCGGTGGGAAATGCTTTCGCAGATCAGGTAGCCAAACAAGTAGCCCTACAACCTGTGCAAGGCCGGTTTCTGTCCCTGTCCTTGTTCTCTCCTCTTTACTCCTCAGAAGAAAAGGAGGACTTCTGAGCCCAAAGCCTTCAAAAGCAAGGACCATCATATGTCAAGGAAGGGCGCTTTGTTCTTCCTCACTCTCAAAGTCTTCCTCACCTCCAAATCCTCCACAACTCTTTCCATGTTGGTTACAAACCTCTCTTGCAACTTCTCTGCCCCATTCTCACTTGTCCTCACCTTTCCAGCCGTGTTTGAGAAATTACCCAATCCTGCTCTATCTGCCACTTAGTGTCACCTCAGGGCTCCCTCTGGCCACCGCCTTTTCCTACTCACCAAGACTGGGGCCAGATACCTAGGCAAGATTGGCAAGTAGACTTCATTCATATCCCACCGGATAAACGGCTCCTCTGTCTTCTAGTCTTTGTCTGTACTTTCTCCGGGTAGATAGAAGCATTCCCAACAATTTCAGAAGGTGCAAATATCCTCACACTAACTCTCATCATGCATGCAATTCCCTGTTTCGGACTCCCAACATCCATCCAGTCCGATAACGGGCCCGCCTCCATCAGCCAAATTACCCAAGGCATCTCTACATCCTTAGAAATAAAATGGGCCCTCCACACACCCTACAGGCCTCAATCTTCAGGCAAAGTTGAAAAAATTAACTCTGTGCTTAAAGCCCAACTCACCAAGCTGGCTCTAGAAACCCACCAGTCGTGAACAAAAAAATCTCCCTTTCGCCCTCATGAGACTCCGCACACCAAAAGCACCCTCTTTTTATAGTCCCTTTGAAATCATGTGTGGCCGAACTTTTGTCTTAGGGCCTCTACCCTTACCAGACTTTGAGCCACTCAGGAATTACCTCCCCTCCTTAATCCAGACACGGTGTTTCATTCGTGAAGCAGCAAATGAGGCCATGCCTCTCCTGTAGACACCTCCTCGTCCTCTCAACATAACTGCATTGCAAGCACAGACGTGTTTATCTGCCAACCTGACCCCCACCCAAAAGCTGCAACCAAAGTGGACAGGCCCCTACACTGTGATACTCAGCACGCCAACTGTAGTGAGAGTCCAAAGACTCCCCCACTGGGTCCATCGTACCAGCGTCAAGCTCACCCCCAAGACTACTCCTTCCTCCAAAACATTAACAGTGGGCCACACCCTCGGAGTCACTGTATACAATAACCTAAACAAAGAAAAATGATCCTTGAAGATAGGAGGAAGCCAAAGATGGCAAGGGGATGAATGGCCTCCACAACAGATCATCGAGTATAACTGTCCTGCCACTTAGGCTGAGGATGGTTCCTGAGGTTATCGCACTCCTATATATATGCTAAATAGAATAATTAGACTACAGGCTGTTCTAGAGATAATCACTAACCAAACCACTTCAGCCCTGGAAATGCTCATGCAACAACAAAACCAAATGCACGTGGCAATTTATCAAAACAGGCTAGCTAGCATTAGACTACTTATTAGCAAAAGAGGGTGGAGTCTGTGGTAAGTTTAATATCTCTAATTGCTGTCTTAACATAGACAATAATGGAAAAGCAGTTCTAGAAATCTCTTCAAACATAAGAAAAGTAGCTCATGTACCAGTCCAAAGCTGGAAGGGATGGGACCCAACAAACCTTCTAGGAGGGTGGTTCTTTAGGATGATTTAAAATGCTGGTAAGGACAGTAATCTTCATCACTGGACTCCTCCTGTTTCTTCCTGTGTTATCCCACTGATAATAAAAGCCATTAAAACTCTTGTTGAAACTACGGTTAACTGCCAGACAATCCAGATGATGCTCCTGCTACAATGACACTATAGATACTAACCCGTCTCTTAAGAATACACCAAAAATAAAATTTTTCTTTTTCCAAGGTGCCCATACCACCCCTATGTCACGCCTGAAGTAGTTATCCCTTTTCCCTTTTCTATAACCAAATAGACAGGAATGTAAGATTCTCTCCAGGGCCTGAAAGCTAAAGGAGATGAATAACTCCTCCCTTCTCAGGCCCAGTCCCAAGGGTGCAAGGCTATTTGCACCAGCAGCGTGCACCAGCAAGATAGCAGAAGCAGGAAGAGAGCCAGCTGGAAGACACGTACCCCTGAAGATCCAGAAAGAGGCCATCTGGGTACAACATAGCAGTTATGTCAGACTAGGACACTTCTTGTTTACAGGAGACTATAAAACCTTTGCCCCTTCCTCACTTGGGGCTGAAGCCATTTTAGGCCTCAGCCTGCCTGCACCCAGGTGCTCATTAAAACAGCATGTTGCTACACACCATCTCCTGTTGTCTGTTGGCACGCTCTCGGTGTTTGAACCGATACAAAAACCTTACAACGAGGACTCTAAAGAACAATTCCCATTTCCTTAAAAACACGTACACACACACACACAGAGGATTGTGATGATAGCGTGTGTAAAGGACAAATTAACTTGTAGGGTAAGGACTGGGTGCTTAGTATCTTAAATGTATTTTTTTTTTCAAGTTCTTCTTGTGGGGCCTCTGGCCATCACCATGATCAATGGGTGGTTCTATACTGAAATTAGGCCTCAGAGAGCTAGACTGGTTGAATGTGGAAATAAATAAAGAGAAGGAAACTAGCAGGTTTCATTGAGCTAAGAAAATGAACGCGAAGCAAAACTTCTTGCCTTTGAATCTAGCTTCAATATAGAGTAACTGTTTGATCTTGGGGAAGTTGCTTAGCTCTGCTATTACCTTCAGTTTCTTCATATGTGATATATGGTTCCTCGTAGTACCCATATTACAAAGTTGTCATGTGGATTAAGTGGGTGCCTATTTGTTAAGCATTTAGAATAGTGCCTGGCATAGAGAGCACATGATGAAAATTTCTGTTAAATAAACTGAAGCTTTCCTGTGAAGCAGAAGAGGCTAATTTATAAGGGAGTTTCTTTACATCTGCACAATACAGTGGACCATGGAAAATTCTTGGGGCATATGGTACTCCTTCAGCTCCTTTCCTTTCCAGTCTGAAGTTTGCAGACAGGCTGTTATTCACATGCCTGCCAAAAGTTTTAAACAAAAGAGAGATTCTGTCTCCCTAATAAGTCTAAAATCTGTTAAAAGGTGGAAAACAGGGAACAGCAGATAGAAGATGGCCAATAGCACTAAAAATAAGCCATAGTCTTGAAACTCTCTAAGCTTTATTGAGGCGTATCAAGAAATTGCCCCCATTTGGGGATATACTAACACTAGTTATCCAGTTTACCCCTTTCCACCTATGTGAAGACTAACAGAAGAAATAGATAGGAAAGGCCTAAAATCAGCTTCTTAGAACTTTGTAAAACTAGTTCAGGGGACAGGACCTTCAGAATCCTGAGGACAAGGAGATAAATCTTAAAGGATTGGGAAATATGGCTTCCTTGACAAAGGCATCATTTTGGAACCAAAGTGGCTACCAGTAAATGTCCTCAATTTTACTACCTGGCCTGTGGAATTTGGTCAGTAACCTATGTGAGCAATAATGGTTAGTTATCTAAACAGGCATACAGCTATTGGGGCAATAAACATTTTATGAGAGTTGCGTCAACTGTTATTTGTTTTAAAATGCTTTCATATCGTGCTAGCCACAATGTGTTTTATTATATATTTGAAAGTATTAGATCTTTTGTACCTGAAAAGTCATTGTCTAGTTGAAGTCTTCTTGATGTAAAGAAAAACTCTCATTTAAAAAATTACCACAAATAATTTTTTTGTATTAATTTTTAAAAATTGGCCCAACACAGTGGCTCCTGCCCATAATCCCAGCACTTTGGGAGGCTGAGGCAGGCAGATGGCTTGAGCCCAGGAGTTTGAGACCAGTTTGGGCAACATAGTAAAACACCGTCTCTACTGAAAATACAAAAATTAGCCTGGCGTGGAGGTGTGCGCCTATACTCCCAGCTACTCAGGAGGCTGAGGCGGGAGAACAGTTGAGCCCAGGGGCTCAAGACTGATGTGAGCCTTGTTTGAGCCATTGCACTCTAGCCTGGGTGACAAAGAGAGACCCTGTCTCAAAAATAATGATAATACTACTACTACAAATAATAATTGCTCGTTTGATTTTGGCAAGATAAACTTATGGTAACAAGCATACTAGATTTCTCTTTTCTTCATCCCTTTCTAACTCTGAATAATATGATTGAAATTCTTACAGAAAAAAAAACTCACATCTTTCTCTGGTTGTAAGCTTTAAAGAAAACAATTATTTTTAGAAAATGCTGAAATAAATTGGAGTAGTTTGACAAACACTTTTGAACCTGTTAGACTAAACAGCATTAACCTCTGTCATCTATGTTTAAAATGATTATTATAAAGAGACAAAATTATATATTCTCCAGGAAAACAGTAATGTAGACAGTAAAAAGATCCCTGTTCAAAGTTTCCCTTCTTGTTAAAGAATAAATCATAAGTGTTAGAAATAATCATTTATTTTAAAGACGAACTTCCTTCAAGCCCCCTCGCTTTACGCTAATAACTCTTTGTTAAGCCCTATCTTATATAGCTGTTGAACAGTCACAGGCACGTAGTACATTCCACGTCCTTGTACCTTAACCAAGATATTTGTGTGGGATGTGCTCATAGGTATGTCCCAGTTCACAGCCTGTGCCCCTTCCTTATTTGGAAATATTATTATTTTTGTACCTATTTTAAAAAGTTTTAAATTATTAGCCAATCAGGTTTTAATTTAGATTGTGAGGTCTGGCTCCAGCCAATGGAGAGAGGACACAGCAATAGGGACCTCATGCATAAGGAATAAATATTCTGGTGTCTCTTAATTCTGTGTATGCCCTTGCCATTGTTCCATCTGTGAGGGGCATCCTTTCTGCAGAAATTAAAAATTGCCTCGCTGAGAGAACTTTTTGTCTGAATGCTGACTTTTCCTTGCAGAACTGAGAAACAAAAATTTTGCATTTCTAATGAGTATGAAAATTTTTTGTATAGCGTTTTATTACGGATTTATTTTACTTTAAACTACATGTGAATAGATAACGAAACAATATAAATAATTAGCTTTTTTAAAGCACGTATAAATATTAGTTTGTAAATTTTTGCAACTTTTAAAATTCATTTTGTTTATATATGCTTTTGAAATGAGCTCATGTGTATATAAAGATATTTAGTTTATTTAATTTAACTCCTGTTAGTATTTCAAAATATATTATTTTGTCATTTATCCCAATTGATATAGCCATCTCTATTTCTGTGGACATTTTGGTTAGTTTTTCAACTGAATTTTAAATTCCAGATTTGCGCTTGTTCCCTGATTCTGAATGGGTATTTAATGGGAATTTCAGTAAGCTTTTAATTTCACATCACTATCTGTAACTTCACAACAACAGATAATTGACTTCAAACCAACAACTTCATATTCCATTACTTTGAGCTTACTTAGGCATCAGCTCCCTGCAGTTCCCACCTGCTTGGACTTTGAGAACATCTGTATCATGCTAGCTAGTTATGCTCAAACCTTGCTGGAAATGCTGGTTTAAATTTACATAACTACTAAACCTTGTGATGTGGTGTGGCTCTGTGTCCCCACCCAAATCTCATCTCAAATTGTAATCCTCATAATCCCCATGTGTGGATGGAGGAACCTAGTGGGAGGTGATTGGATCACGGGAGTAGTTTCCCCCATGCTGTTCTCTTGATAGTGAGTGCATCCTCACAAGATCTGATGGTTTTATAAAGGGCTCTTCCCTCTTCACTCTCTCTTGCTCACCTGCCACCATGTAAGACATGCTTTCCTTCCCCTTCGTCTCCATGATTGTAAGTTTCCTGAGGCCTCCTCATCCTCAGGAAAGTCTGTGAGTCAATTAAACTATGAGTCAATTAAACCTCTTTCCTTTTTAAGTTACCCAGTCTCTGGTATTATCTTTACAGCAGTATGAAAAGGACTAATACACCTTGCCTTCTGAAGTAGGTCTTGAGAGGTTCCTGAACCTGAAAGGGAATGGAGAAATGACTTAAAGCCACCAGCTAATTGGGCTTAATCATTTGGACTCAGCTGACTCTTCCCCTACCCCTACCCATGCCTAAACCAAAGAAAGGATCATCCCACATTTACATAGCACAAAGAAATCTACTCTTCTGCTCTTTCTAGGACTGCTAAAGGCCATGGGAACTGGACACCTGGATGCTGCAGAGGAAGGGCAAAGCTCGACATCAACTTGGACAGTTTGCCAACCTGTTTGTGGTAAGTTGATGTCATTTGTGACCGCTCCTAGTGTGTGCCAGGAATAAGCTATTCCTGATGCCAGAATCTCTTACTGTCAGTGCCCTCTGTAGGCCTTCTGATCCTTACTCCTTGCTCCACCCATTGTTTATATCATGTAGTTCTCTCTCAGACCCTGATATAAAGCTCCTACTCTGTCTGACCTGACAAGCCACCTCACGTGGACAAGGCACTTACCAACAGGTAAAGGGGCATTACAGGAGAAGAGCATGTCTAACATGGGATTTTCTCTTTTCATTTTGAGGTAGATACAGGGTGATTTTCTGAATAAAAGATCCCAGTAGTAATGAAGCTTAAGCAAGACCAATGTTGATTTTGGGTAATTTGGCCTCTGTTATCCCCAAACCAAAAGAGAAATATCTGGGAGTGTAGCTATCTCAGTGGACCTTCCTGCTCACAGGAATTCAGAGCGGAGAGGATGTTAGAAAGATAATAGGTGCTCTGCTCTCTTCTTCAAACCCTCTTCCCTGTGTTCTCCTACAGAGATTGCTGATTTGCTCCTTAAGCAAGAGATTCACTGCTGCTAAGCATGGCTCAGACCAACTCATTCTTCATGCTGATCTCCTCCCTGATGTTCCTGTCTCTGAGCCAAGGTGAGATTTTCCCCCACACTTCCCACAACCCCAGCTCTGAAGTCTTCCCTCCATCCTCATGCGTAAGGTTCACTTGAAAAAAAGCAGAGTCAACATCAGGGTTTTTTTATGTTGTTCAGTGATTATTATGGCTGATTTTATCCCATTCAAAAACACCCTCAACTCATTCATGGGTTTGAGACAGAATTTAATAGGACCACTTATAGGTGACCATTGTGGTTAAGTTTATCTGATTGAATCTATATGCGATGGCAATTTGGGGGATGTTTTTATGTAGTCATTGCTAGGATGGAGAGCTAAGGCAAACGTGTGCAGGGAAACCAAGAGAAACTTGAGAAAGGAGGAAGCCTGGGTCTTTAAAGGCAGAAGCCTGAGCCTCAGAATTAAAGGAAAACGAGGACTCATTTATTTAGCCTATTCATTGTGAGCTCTTGTCTTGAGCAGAGGAAACTAGAGAGAAAAGAGATAGGATGCAGGAGGGCAGAAGTGAGCAGTCGCCCCAGTATTCACTGTATCAGTATGTTCTTATAAAGGACACCAAGAAGCCCCTGATTCACCTTCCAGCCTTTTCCTTGCCCTGAGATTCTTTCTTAATTCTCTCTTTTTTTTTCCCCCAGGCCAGGAGTCCCAGACAGAGCTGCCTAATCCCCGAATCAGCTGCCCAGAAGGCACCAATGCCTATCGCTCCTACTGCTACTACTTTAATGAAGACCCTGAGACCTGGGTTGATGCAGATGTGAGTGAGGAGAGCAGCAGGGGAAGTGAGGCTTATGAAGGTAGAGGCAGCTGCTAATTTGCAGTGTGTTCTGTGGCTGCAATGAGATAAGATTGATCCCTTCCCTATTCCACCACTGGTCCAAAACTTCCTGATCTACTTTATCCCATCATTTGACACATTCCCAGCACAGAGATGCTGGTGGTCAGTGACAGCATCATCAGGGACATTTCTGCGCTGTCTTTTTTCTGTTACATCCTCTGGAAGGTCTCAGTATATCCCTCACACCTTCCTCCTCCACTGAGTGCTCCATTTTCTTCTCCAACAGCTCTATTGCCAGAACATGAATTCAGGCAACCTGGTGTCTGTGCTCACCCAGGCGGAGGGTGCCTTCGTGGCCTCACTGATTAAGGAGAGTAGCACTGATGACAGCAATGTCTGGATTGGCCTCCATGACCCCAAAAAGGTCAGTCTGCAGCCTCCTCTATCTCCTTATAAACATTTTTGAGAGGTAAGAGGGACGTTTAAGGTCTGGCACCTCGAACGCCAACTTTTATCTTTTTGTTTGTTTAAATAAAAGCAATCTCTTTATAGATCCTATAATGTATGAGGTGTGAGGTTCAGTGTAGGTAGTTAGAGACATGAGCTGAAGGCTGAATTTTCTGGGCTCCTGGGAATTAATGCACACACTTATTGTGTCTACTTCTAGAAATGCATCTTTATGTACAACTTCTTCCCCATTTTGCTGTTGTCTGTCTTGGAAGAGGTCCCTCTGTAGACTATAAAGAAAATGAGCAGTGGAGGAGAATCTACTGCTGGCATTTGTTATACATTTTATACAAGTGTATAAAACTGTACAGTATATTATTTAACACTATAAACTAAATAATGTATCAATAACTACTCTACAGCCAATGTTATGCTGGATATGAGAGTTCTGAGCTTCAGGGAAAAAAATCAGGAACCACTCTCTCTAATGGGCTTTTATTGGTCTCCGTATCAAACTCTGAACACTTATTATTTGCTGGAAGAAGAGGAGGAATTTGGACATTCCAGAGAAGGAGAAGCTTAGAGCAAAAGCAGAGAAAATGATATAATATTCATGGTGACAACAATGTTTATTCTTTCTGCTATATCTTGGCCTGTTTCTGAGTGTGCACACAGGCCTGGTTATTCTATTGATTTTTGAGTGACCCTGGCCCCTGTTCTGGCCCTTCTCCATCTAGAACCGCCGCTGGCACTGGAGTAGTGGGTCCCTGGTCTCCTACAAGTCCTGGGACACTGGAGCCCCGAGCAGTGCTAATGCTGGCTACTGTGCAAGCCTGACTTCATGCTCAGGTGAGAGGCAGACAATCTATCCACCTGTTGCCATTTCCTTCCCACTTATCTCTGGGGATGAACATGGGGACTGGGATAGAGGAAAGGTAAGCTCCTTATCTGGAAAATAAAGAAGTATTTCCTCTAGTTTTTTGTTCTGAGTCCTAGGTCGAGGAGGGCCTACACTCCTTCTGATCCTCTCTGTCTGACACTTCTCATTGTACTATAGGATTCAAGAAATGGAAGGATGAATCTTGTGAGAAGAAGTTCTCCTTTGTTTGCAAGTTCAAAAACTAGAGGCAGCTGAAAAATGGATGTCTAGAACTGGTCCTGCAATTACTAGGAAGTCAAAAATTAAACTAGACTATGTCTCCAACTCAGTTCAGACCATCTCCTCCCTAATGAGTTTGCATCGCTGATCTTCAGTACCTTCACCTGTCCCAGTCTCTAGAGCCCTGAAAAATAAAAACAAAGTTATTTTTCTCTAGTGTTCTGTCTTCTGCATTTGCTCTTTCTACAGCCCCTGCTTGGGTGGTTGGGGTGGGAATGATTGTCACACTCCAGAGCTTGCCATGGCCCATCCACTTGTTAAAACCCCACTCACATTTTATGTATGTCAGGCTTATGAACATGTGGTGGCCTTGTTTATGACAAGATAAAAAGATTAAGATTTCATCCACAACACATGTTAGCATGAACCTAGTGTGAATTACACAAATAATTAAATTGTTGATCCAGTCTGACTGGAGTATTTAATATTCCAGAAGAATTCGCATAGTTGGGGTCTGAGGAGAACACATCTGTTCTTGGTTATGCAATTTGAAGTCATGACTGAAATGATAACTTAAGGAGAATTGTCAGGTCTACGGTCCTGAGTGCATTAGTGGTACATTTTTGGAGGCCAGCCTGCAAAGTTTGTTAAATGCTACTCCTTGGATGAATGAATAAGTGAATGATCAATTATGTAAATTAAATATACAGGCATACTTAATCATCTCTTTAAATATTCTAACTCTCAATAAAGTCAAATTCTGAAATATTACTCTTAGGACTTTCACAAATTAATTGTGCAGGGACACAGTTCAGCCCATAACATCAATCATATCAATAATAGAGTTAAATGTGATTTGATAACAAAGGAAACAAATTGTCAGCCTGGATTAAAGTAACAACAATGAAAACAAGATTCAACTGTATGCTATGTATGAGAGACATGAGTTAGATTAAGACACAAATAGCTTGAAAATAAAAGGAAGGAAATAGACATATCTTGCAAACAGAAACCATAAGAACACTGGTTTCTGTACTGTTACCCAGTGTAATGCCTATATGAGATTGCTGAATTTCTACCCTGTCTGAACTCTGCTTATCTTTAAGAAACAGAATGCCTGGGTAAAAAGTTTCCTTTATAACTAGTCCAGCTGATACTGGTTAGAATCAAGATCACCATCAAAGGACCTCAGAAAGACATCTGGTTCATTATAATCTCATTTCCATGCTAAATGACACTCCTACCAGCACAATGACAGCTGACAATCACCATGACAATGGCCAGAAGAAGCAATAAAGGTACAAAAAGGAAGCACACTCTGGTTCCTAGGAAGTTCACAACCTATTTCCAGAAAAGACATGAATATTCCTCCCTTTGTTTTTAATGCCCAGTCCTTTCATTGGATAAACCCTGTATTTTAACCCCTTTACCCCTCACTAGCAGAGAAGCCAATTTGTGAGTCATGTTCCTGCTTCTCAATTCCATGGCCATCAAATAAATCCTGCAGTGCTTGACACTCACTTTCTGTTTCATGTATTGGCTTTGTGACACCAAATAGGGAAAGACTCCATCTTTTGGGGGACTGGTTTTGTCTGCAATGATACTAATATCAGACATATTTGACTTTAAAGCAAAAATGTTACTTGAGAAGAAAAGGAGTATTTTATAATAATAAAGTAGTTAATCCTTCAGGAAGATGTCTCAAAATACCTGAAACAGGTGGAACCCACTGCAGTGTGACAAAGCCGCTATAACCAGACTGCCCCTCCGGATTCCTCCTCTCTGGGGAGGACATCTCTGAAAGAAAGGCAGCAGCCTCAGTCAGGGGCTTATAGATAAACTCCCGTCTCCCTGGGACAGAGCACCTGGGGGAAGGGGCAGCTGTGGGCCAAGCTTCAGCAGACTTAACCTTTCCTGTCTGCTGGCTCTGAAGAGAGCAGCAGGTCTCCTAGCACAGCACTCAAGCTCTGCTAAAGGACAGATTGCCTTCTCAGGTGGGTCCCTTACTCCAGTGCCTAATGACTGGGAGATACCTCCCAGCAGGAGTTGACAGACACCTCATACAGGAGAGCTCCGGCTGGCATCTGGCCAGTGCCCCTCTGGGACAAAGCTTCCAGAGGAAGGAGCAGGCAGCAATATTTGCTGTTCTGCAGCCTCCGCTGGTGAGACACAGGCAAACAGGGTCCGGAGTGGACCTCCAACAAACTCCAGCAGACCTGCAGAAGAGGGCCCTGACTCTTAGAAGGAAAACTAACAAACAGAAAAGAATAGCATCAATATCAACTAAAAGGACACCCAGGAAAATCATCATCCGAAGGTCACCAACATTAAAGACCAAAGATAGATAAATCCATGAAGATGAGAAAAAAACAGCGCAAAAAGGATGAAAATTCCAAAAACCAGAAAGCCTCTTCTCCTCCAAAGGATCACAACTCCTCATCAGCAAGGAAACAAAACTGGATAGACAATGAGTTTGATGAATTGACAGAAGTAGGCTTCAGAAGGTGGGTAATAACAAACTCCTCTGAGCTGAAAGAGCATGTTCTAACCCAATGCAAGAAAGCTAAGAACCTTGATAAAAGGTTACAGGAACTGGTAACTAGAATAACTAGTTAGAGAAGAACATAAATGATCTGATGGAGCTGAAAAACACAGCACGAGAACTTCATGAAGCATACGCAAGTATCAATAGCTGAATCTATCAAGCAGAAGAAAGGATATCAGAGATTGAAGATCAACTTCATGAAGTCAAGAGTGAAGACAAGATTAGAGAACAAAGAATGAAAAGGAAAGAACAAAGCCTCCAAGAAATATGGGACTATGTGAAAAGACCAAACCTACGTTTGATTGGTGTACCTGAAAGTGACAGGGAGAATGGATCCAAATTGGAAAACATACTTCAGGATATTATCCAGGAGAACTGCCCCAGCCTAGTAAGAGAGGCCAACATTCAAATTCAGGAAATACAGAGAAGACGGCAAAGATACTCCTTGAGAAAAGCAGCCCCAAGACACATAATTGTTGGATTCATCAAGGTTGAAATGAAGGAAAAAATGTTAAGGGCAGCCAGAAAGAAAGGCCAGGTTACCCACAAAGGGACGCCAATCAGACTAACAGAGGATCTCCCTGCAGAAATCCTGTGAGCCAGAAGACAGTGGGGGCCAGTATGCAACTTTCTTAAAGAAAAGAATTTTCAACCCAGAATTTCATATCCAGTCAAACTAAGCTTCATAAGCAAAGGAGAAATAAAGTCCTTTACAGACAAGCAAATGCTGAGGGATTTTGTCACCACCAGGCCTGCCTTACAAGAGCTCCTGAAGGAAGCACTAAATATGAAAAGGAAAACTGGTACCAGCCACTGCGAAAACATACCAAAATGCAAAGACAATCGACACTATGAAGAAACCACATCAACTAATGGGCAAAATAACCAGCTAGCATCATAATGACTGGATCAAATTCACACATAACAATGTTAGCTTTAAATGAAAATGGGCTAAATGCCCCAATTAAAAGACACAGACTGGCAAATTGGATAGAGTCAAGACCCATCTGTGTGCTGTATTCAGGAGACCCATCTCATTTGCAAAGACACGCACAGGCTCAAAATGAAGGGATGGAGGAATACTTACCAAGCAAATGGAAAGCCAAAAAAAAAAAAAAAAAAGCAGGGGTTGCAATTCTCATCTCTGATAAAACAGACTCTAAACCAACAAAGATAAAAAAAGACAAAGAAGAGCATTACATAATGGTAAAGGGATCAATGCGCCAAGAAGAGCTAACTATCCTAAATATATATGCACCCAATACAGGAGCACCCAGATTCATTCAGCAAGCTCTTAGAGACCTACAAAGAGACTTAGACTCCAACACAATAATAGTGGGAGATTTCAACACCCCACTGTCAATATCAGACAGATCAACGAGACAGAATATTAACAAGGATATTCAGGACTTGAACTCAGCTCTGGACCAAGTGGACCTAATAGACATCTAGAGAACTCTCCACCCCAAATCAACAGAATATACATTCTTCTCAGCACCACATCACACTTATTCTAAAATTGACCACATAATTGGAAGGAAAACACTGCTCAGCAAATGCAAAATAATGGAAATCATAACAGCCTCTCAGACCACAGTGCAATCAAATTAGAACTCATGATTAAGAAACTCACTCAAAACTGCACAACTGCATGGAAACTGAACAACCTGATCCTGAATGACTACTGGGTATATAATGAAACTAAGGCAGAAATAAATAAGTTCTTTGAAACCAATGAGAAGAAAGACACAATGTATCAGAATCTCTGGGACACAGCTAAAGCAATGTTTACAGGAAAATTTACAGCACTAAATGCCAACAGGAGAAAGCGAGAAAGATCTAAAATTGACACCCTAACATCACAATTAAAAGAACTAGAGAAGCACGAGCAAACAAATTCAAAAGCTAGCAGAAGACAAGAAATAACTGAGATCAGAGCAGAACTGAAGGAGATAGAGACACAAAAATCCCTTCAAAAAATCAATGAATCCAGCTGGTTTTTTTGAAAAGATTAACAAAATCGATAGACCTCTAGCCAGACTAGTAAAGAAGAAAAGAGAGAAGAATCAAATAGACACAATAAAAAATGATAAAGAGGAGATCACCACTGATCCCACAGAAATACAAACTACCATCAGAGAATATTACAAACACCTCTACACAAATAAACTAGAAAATCTAGAAGAAATGGATAAATTCCCGGACATATACACCCTCCCAAGACTAAACCAAAAAGAAGTCAAATCCCTGAATAGACCAATAACAAATTCTGAAATTGAGGCAGTAATTAATAGCCTATCAACCAAAAAAAATCCCAGGACCAGATGGATTCATAGCTGAATTCTACCAGAGGTATAAAGAGGAGCTGATACCATTCCTTCTGAAATTATTCCAAACAATAGAAAAAGAGAGGCTACTCTCTAACTCATTTTGTAAGTCCAGCCTCATCCTGATACCAAAACCTGGAAGAGACACAACAAAATGAAGAAAATTTCAGGCCAATATCCCTAATGAACATCAATGCAAAAATCTTCAATAAAATACTGGCAAACTGAATCCAACAGCACATCAAAAAGCTTATCCACCATGATCAAGTCAGCTTCATCCCTGGGATGCAAGTTTGGTTCAATATACACAGATCAATAAATGTAATCCAACACATAAACAGAATCAATGACAAAAACCACATGACTATCTCAATGGATGCAGAAAAAGCCTTTGATAAAATTCAGCACCACTTAATGCTAAAAGCACTCAATAAACTAGGTATTGATGAACCATATCTCAAAATAGTAAGAGCTATTTATGACAAACCCACAGCCAATATCATGCTGAATGAGCAAAACTGGAAGCATTCCTTTTGAAAACCAGCACAAGACAAGGATGCCCTCTCTCACCACTCCTATTCAACATAGTGTTGGAAGTTCTGGCCAGGGCAATCAGGCAAGAGAAAGAAATAAAGCGTATTAAAATAGGAAGAGAGGAAGTCAAATTGTCTCTATTTGCAGGTGACATGATTGCATATTTAGAAAACCCCATCATCTCAGCCCAAAAACTCCTTAAGCTGATAAGCAATTTCAGCAAAGTCTCAGGATACAAAATCAATGTGCAAAAATCACAAACATTTCTATACACCAATAATAGACAAACAGAGAGCCAAATCATGAGTGAACTCTCATTCACAATTGCTACAAAGAGAAAAAAATACCTAGGAAAAAACTTACAAGGTATGTGAAGGACATTTTCAAGGAGAACTACAAACCACTGCTCAACGAAATAAGAGAGGACAAAAACAAATGGAAAAACATTCGATGTTCATGGATAGGAAGAATCAATATCGTGAAAATGGCCATAATGCCCAAAGTAATTTATAGATTCAATGCTATTCCCACTAAGCTTCCTTTGACTTTCTTCACAGAATTAGAAAAAACTACTTTAAATTTCATATGGAACAACAACAACAACAAAAAGCCTGTATAGCCAAGACAATCCTAAGTAAAAATAACAAAGCTGGAGGCATCAGACTACCTGACTTCAAACTATATTACAAGGTTACAGTAACAAAAATAACATGGTATTGGTGCCAAAACAGATATATAGACTAATGGAACAGAACAGAGGCCTCAGAAATAAACCTATATGTCTACAACCATCTGATCTTTGATAAACCTGACAAAAACAAGCAATGTGGAAAGGATTCTCTATTTAATAAATGGTGTTGGGAAAACTGGCTAGCAATACACAGAAAACAGAAACTGGACTCCTTCCTTACACCTTATACAAAAATTAACTCAAGATAGACTAAAGACTTAAACGTAAGACCTAAAACCACAAAAAAACTAGAAGAAAACCTAGGTAATACCATTCAGGACATAGGCATGAGCAAAGACTTCATGACTAAAACACCAAAAGCAATTGCAACAAAAGACAAAATTGACAAATGGGATCTAATTAAACTAAAGAGTTTCTGCACAGCAAAAGAAACTATCATCAGAGTGAAAATGCAACCTACAGAATGGAAGAAAATTTTTGCAATCTATCCATCTGACAAAAGGCTAATATCCAGAATTTACAAGGAACTTAAATTTACAAGAAAAAAACAAACAACCCCATCAAAAAGTGGGTGAAGGAATATGAACAGAGACTTCTCAAAAGAACACATTTATGTGGCCAACAAACATGAAAAAAGGCTCATCATTGTGGGTCATTAGAGAAATGCAAATCAAAAACCACAGTGAGATACCATCTCACGCCAGTTAGAATGGCAATCATTAAAAAGTCAGGAAACAATAGATGCTGGAGAGGATGTAGAGTAACAGGAACGCATTTACACTGTTGGTGGGACTCTAAATTAGCTCAACCATTGTGAAAGACAGTGTGGCAATTCATCAAGGATCTAGAACCAGAAATACCATTTGACCCAGCAATCCCATTACTGGGTATACACCCAAAGGAACATAAATCATTCTACTATAAAGACACATGCACATGTATGTCTATTGCAACACTATTCACAATAGCAAAGATTTGGAACCAACCCAAATGCCCATCAATAATAGACTGGATAAAGAAAATGTGGCACATATACACCATGGAATACTATGCAGCCATAAAAAAGGATGAGTTCATGTCCTTTACAGGGACATGGATGAAGCTGGAAACCATCATTCTCAGCAAACTAACTCAGGAACAGAAAACCTATCACTGCATGTTCTCACTCATAAGTGGGAAGTGAACAATGAGAACATATGGGCATAGGGAGGGGAACATCACACACTGGGGCCTATCAGGGGGTGGGGACCAAAGGGAGAAATAGCATTAGGAGAAATATCTAATGTAGATGACAGGTTGATGGGTGCAGCAAACCACCATGGCACATGTATACCTATGTAACAAACCTGCATGTTCTGCACGTGTATCCCAGAACTTAAAGTATAATAATAAAAAAGTAAAACAAAATACATGAAACAAAAACTGACAGACTTAAAAGGAGAAGTAGATAATTCAATAATAATACATCTCAATTCACCACTTTGAATAGTGAGTAGAACACTTAAAAGATCAATAAAGAAGTAGAACACTTGAAAATATTCTAATCCAACTGGATCATGCAGATATCTACAAAATGCTTCACCCAACACCAGCAAAACATACAGAGTTCTCAAACATACGAGAAACATTCTATAGGAAAAACCATATACTAGCAATGAACAATACAAAATGATATCAAGAAACAATTTCATTGCATTAACATAGAATAAAACTTTTAGAAATTCACTTTTTAAAAAGTTCAAGTTTTGTATACTAAAAGTGAAAAACACTGGCAAATGAAATCAGCAATCTAAATAAATGAAAATACATCTCTTGTTCAGTGACCATAATATAATATAGTATAAAGGTGGACATTCTCCCCAAATTTGTCTATAGATTTATCACAATCCCTATCAGTGTACCAGATGGCTTTTTTGCAGAAATTGACAGGCTGATCCTAACATTCATATGGAAATTCAGAACAGCCAAAGTAATCTGGATGAAGAAAAACAACATTGGAGGGCTTATGCTTCTAGATTACAAAATTTACTACAAAGCTACAATAATCAAGATTTTGTGGAACTGGCATAATGATAAGCACAGATTTCAGCGGTAGAGAATTCAGAATCCAGGAATAATCTCTTTCATTTACAGCTAGTTTTTTTTTTTTTTTTTTTTTGATAAATGTGTCATAGAAATTCAACAGAGAAGAATATTCAATGGGGTTTCTCCATGTTGGTCAGGCTGGTCTCGAACTCCTGACCTCAGGTGATCTGCCTGCCTCGGCCTCCCAAAGTGCTCGGATTACAGGTGTGAGCCACCACACTGGGCCAATTTCTTCCCATTTTTATGCTACACATAGAAATTAATTCAAAACGGATCACAGACAAATTTAAAAGATAAAACCATCAAAACACCTAGAAGAAATCATATAAGCAACCCTTGGTGACCTTGGAACAGGCAATGGTTTTTTAAAGTTACGACATCAAATGCACAGGTGGTAAATATATACATATATATATTTAAAATATAATAAATACATATAAGATTTCAATAAAATTTACCGATTTTTTGCTTAAAAGGACACAGTCAACAAAGTGAAAAGACAACTCATAGAATGGTAGAAAATACTCGCACATCATACATCTGATAAGGAATCTATATATAAGATATATGTATATATATTTGTACGTATATCTTGCATATCTTATATACAAGTCTCATATCTATATCTTATACCTCAATACTAGAAGACAAATAATACAATTAAAAATGAGCAAAATATTTGAAATATATCTCCCCAAATAAGATATACAAATGGCCAATGAGACATGGAAATATGCTTAATTATGGAAAAATGCTCCATCATTAGACATGAGGAAAATGGAAACCAAAACCATAAGGAGAGTGTACCTCACATACCTACTAATATGGCTATAATAAAAAAATATAATAACAAGCACTGTTGATAATGTAGAGAAATTGCAATTCTCTAACACTGCTGGTGGGAAGTGTAAAACCATGTGGCTGATTTAGAAAACAGCTTGACAACTTCTCAAAATATTAATCATGAAGTTACCATATGATCAAGCAATTCTATTTCTAGGGACCTATTGGCTAGAAATGGAAACTTATGTTCACACAAAAACTTGTATACAAATGTTCTTAGCAGGATAATTTTTAATGGACAAAAAAAAAATGGAAATAATCTACATGTTAATCAAATTGATGTTTAGCTCCTTGCCACATCATGACTTTCACCCTTTAGTAATCAAATCCTTCTGTACAACTCTCTCCTTTCGTGTCAGCTGGGCATAGTGATTAGATTCTGAGAAATGAAATATAGCAAAGTGATGGATGCCATTACTGAGATTATGTTACAAAAAATATGATTTTCATCCTGAATACTCAGTCAGCTTGTCACACTGTTCATATAGATGTTTTGAATTTCTGATGGGTTATCTAAGTTTGTAATTTTTGCAGATTTCTAGTTCTTATATTTCATATACCTTTATTCAGATCTGGTATTACAAGTATAATATATTTATGAATGAACTGGAAACTTTCCTCTTTTATAGGCTTTTCTGATAGCTTGTGTAAGATTAGATTATCTGTTTATTGAAGATTTGTAAGATCTCTCAGGCCTCAAACCTTTCAAAGTACTATGAACAGGGTTATTTATTTTAATTCATGTTTGTAGCTTAAATGGTTCTTTATGTATTGTAGCTTAAATTTTAATTTGTTTAATGACTGTAAGTCCATTCAATTTTCCTATTTTTTGGAGTGAGTTTGATAGACTTTTCCAGAAAATTGTCTCTTCTCTCTAAGTTTCAAAAATGTTTTACGATAAACCTATTCAAAGTTTTTTACTGATTTTCTTTTTATTCTTCTTTCCCGAAGCTGCTGATGGTAAATGCAGCTTTTTTTTTTACTACTCAGGACTTAAACAAATCCCCCTAATGACCTGTCGCTGAGCAGATCCCTATAGGTAGAGTCTGCAGATGAAATTGTTTCAGCTAAGGTCCATCTGGTTCAATTTAGAATGGGGTTAAGCTATAAATATTACAAAATTAAAAATAAAATGGCTAAATATGATTAAAATTTATCTTATGTTAAAAGATGCATAGGGATGGTATAGAATTTTAACAATTATCAGCTAACTTGATCCTTTTCACCCTTCTAAACCAATAGATTTTGCAGGTAAATAATTCCTACAGATGATAGTTTTGAGTGATCTTTTAAAGAAAACTTTGATATATTAAGCCCAAAATGCATATATTCTGGATATATACTTAAATACTTATATCCAGAATATATATCATATATACATATCTCACACATAAAGACCAAATTGCATTTGTAAACTCTAATGCAAAATAGTCTAAAATATTCTTAGCATGATACAATGACGTATCATGTAAATGATTGGTTCTGATACTGGCGAAGAAGGAGTAAGGGATATCAGGTAGACATTCTTCCAGGCTTAGTCCATTTGTGCTGTTACAACAGGATGCTTGAGACTGAGTAATTGATAATAAACAGAAATTAATTTTCTCACAGTTTTGGAGACTAGAAATCTAAGATATAGTTACTGCACCTGGTGAGGACCTTATTGCTACATCACTGCCTGACAAAAGGCAAAAGGGCAAAGAGGCAGAGAGGGCCAAACTCCCTCTTTTATAATGGCATTCATCTTACTCATGAGGTCCAAGCCCTCATGACTCAATCACTTCATAAAGATTCCACCTCTTAATATAGTTACAATGAAAATTAAATTCCAACATAAGTTTTGTGGGGGACAAACATAGCTTATCCTGATTCACCTATCATCTTGATTTATCTGGGCCCTAGTTAATACTCATCTTCTCAATTACTATAATGGCTATTTGTTAAATGGTCATCTGATTACCTTCTTTACTCTTTAACCTTAAAACATACACAGACAGACATTAGGCTTTCATTTTAGATTTGTGAATATACTATGCCTTGGAGGCATGCTGTTTTTCTTCTGAGGAGAAGATCTTTTCGTGTGAGGGAGAATCCAGTCTTGGCCTGCAACCTCCATCTCTTTTCCTAAGTTTCAGATCTTAGGGCAGTTTATATTTCTGCTGCTGCTCTAGCTAGTGTCAATGTGTGTTTGGAAATGCCCATGTTGTTTCATACGTGGTGGCTCTAAACATGGCTCGTGGTTTAGCTTTTCATGTTTTAGATTCAAGGATCCACTACTCTTATAAAAGGTAATTCACTCAGATCTTAAGGCTCAGAGTTGTTGGATCTTTCTTCAAACCAAAGTTGGCCCTACCACCCATTGAGCTAAGGTGGCCAGCTGGCAATAGTCCTTGCCAGAGTGATTTCTCCCTGGGAGTCTCAGAGAAAGAGATCAAACCTCATTAGCAACCTCAGTTGATTAGTTAACTGGTCCAGCAACCGAATAGTAGAGACAATGTATTCACAAAACTGCGTTTGACTTTGTTTGTCTGTGAAGTGTTTACATGGAGGAAGTGTGATGGTGGTTAGGAAACTTGAGAGACTGAAGACACTCAGAGGATGATATGACAATTACTTGAGCTTTCCAATGGAGACAAGGTTGTGGATGGGAAGCTTTTCCAAAATAACCACAAAGGAAAACAGCTGCTGGCATCTGCAGAGAAAGGAGGAGCTAAGTGGTAGAAGAACATCAGGCTGGAAAGTGGATTGGTGTTTTAGTGTTTTTTCCCACAACCATTGGTTAGTGGTTCAGACACTTAAATTCTCTGAACCCCTGTCCTCTTCTAAGAGGGAGAAGTGAACCACATGTGATTTCATCCATGTATAACTTGCCATTCTTTCCAGTTGTTTTGGAATTTTGCAGCTTTTGCAGGTTGAGTGATAGGGCAGAGAGGTGAAGAGCACAGATCCTGGTGTATTATTGGAACCAAATGCTATCTGTGCCACTTGTTGTAATTACTGTGCCATCCTGGGGCAAGTCACTTTACCTTTGTGTGCATGAGCGTTTTTTTTTTTTTCTTTTCAATGATATCTATCTTCTGTGTAGGGAGACTGAAAAGGATGCAACATATTTAAAACACTTTTATTTTTCAAAACATGAAAATCATAGTGCAAGTGTTTGTTCAAGTGAAATAACATGGACTCTGGACTAGAAAACGGTGTATTTGAACACTTCGTGCCAGAATTATAGTTTAAGCTTTAATCATCACTATCTTGTGTTTAGCAGAAAGACAATAGTTTTCAGAGTTTGTTAAGCTGCATGAATTGTCATTATCACTACTCTCCTTCCCTTTCTCCTCACTGCATCTGGCAACATTTCTAAAGAGGCATTAGAGTTGATTTATTAATTTGGGGCAGCGAGGTGTAAGGTGAAGTCCCCAGAACCTTTAGCTTCTTCCATTGGAGTTTCTATTTCCACAGGCTCCTTTCAGTGCATGCCTGGTCAGGAGAGGAGGCCTCCATGATGAATAATGTTAAGATGCCCTGAACTTGTGTCTCTCCATTTCTCCACTGCCCCAAGAAGGGTGCTCCACATCTTATCCTGCTGCCTCTCTTGTCTCACAGATGGTCCTGCTCCAGGCTCACACACTCAGTGCCCCTCCTCCCAGGGTCCTTCCCTCGTACCCATTATCACCATTCCTGGAAGATCTCTGCTTCTTCCTGGGCTGCTCAGGGCCATGGGAACTGGGCATCTGGTTGCTGCTGGGGAAGGACAAAGCCTGCCCTTGACTCTCACAGTTTGCCAAGTTGTTTGTGGAAGGGACTTCTTGTGTGACCACTCCCAGGATGTGCCTGGAAGAGGCTTCTCCTGATGCTGGGCTTTCCTTGCATCAGTGCCCTCTATAGGGCCTGTGAACTTCTCTCATTGCCCTCTGCTTAGAATTCCAATTTAAGACTTCCTTTATAAAGAGGGATTCACAGGAAAAATAGCTTCTCTTTTTGGATTTGAGGAATTCACAACTTTTCTTAGACTCCATACTCAAATTAAAAAGCAAATAATGGGGTCTCGATACACTATGTGTTTTTGACTGCTCAAGGGTGCAAGACTTAGAGGGAGAGATCTTGGATGGCTTATTCTAAGAGTTTAGTCCTTTCTGAACATTTTTATTTTCATGGACAAGTCCTGAGATATGAAAAAGAGAGGAAGAGTCCTGACTTGCTTCCTGTCTTTCCAAGTTTCCATCAAAACTTCAAGTGTTATCTGATCCCATTTGTTTGTGACTTTTGTTGGAGGTTGGTCATATCTGTGCTAAGATTTTAAAAAAAAATCCTCAATGCCTCCAGACACACACAAAAATGATTGTGGTACCGGTAAATATAAAAGTCAAATTTAATTGTGTGCTAAGGATTGGGTGCGTAGTGTCTCACATTTATTTGCTTTTTAAGATCTTCTTGTGGGGCTTGCAGCTATGGCTGTGATTCATTGGTATGTTTTTACTGAATCCAGTAAGGCTTCAGAGAGCTGAATGGATTGAATGTGAAGAAAACTAGAGAGATGTCAGAAAGATAGTTGTGATAACTAAATGACCCTAGAGCAAAACTTGTGCTTGTGTTTGATTTTCACTTCAATACATAGTAGCTGCTTGATCCTAGGTAAATTACTTAGGCCTTCTCTGACCCTCAGTTTCTTCATCTGTTAAATATGGTGGCAAATGGCACCTCTGTTTTTAGGATTTCATGGGGATTAAGTGGGTTCCTGTTTGTCAAGCATTTAGAATAGTGCCTGGCATAGAGACCATACGATGTAAGTTTGTTTAAAATAAACTAGAGCTTTCCTGTGAAGCAGAAGAGGCTAAGTTATAAGGAGGTTTTCTTACATCTACAGAACACATCAGGCTGTGGAAGATCCTTGGTGCATCTGGTAATTCCTCAGCTCCTTTTCTTTCTTATTCATGCTGTAATCTGGAGTCAGACCCAAGACCACTGTCTTTGTCTGTTTTGTGTTTCTGTAAAGGAATACCTGAGGCTGGGTAATTTATAACAAAAAGATGGTTATTTGGCTCACAGACCTGTAGGCTCTACAACAAGCATGGCACCAACACCTGCTTCTGGTGAGGGCTTCAGAGAACTTCCACTCATGGAGGAAGGTGGAAGGGAGTAGGCATGACATGGCAAGAGAGAAAGGAGGGGAGAGAGGAAGATGCCAGACTCTTTTTAAGAGCCAGATCTCACAGAAACTAAGAGTAATAACTCACTCAATCCTGCAAGAATAGCACCAAGAAGCTCATGAGAATTCTGCCCCTTTACCCCTAAAACCCCTCACTAGGCCCAACCTCCAACATTGGGGATTAAATTTTGACATGAGATTTGGAAGGAACAAATATCCAAAATATATCAACCGCTATATTGATAACCTTGGCTAAGTTATTTAATTGTGTTGTGTGTAAAACCAGGATAGTAATGGTATTTGCTTCATAGAGTTGGTTTGATGATTAAATAAGTTAATATATGTAGAGCCTTTATAAAATATCTGACACTTGGTCAATATTTAATAAATGTTAGTTATTATTATTTGGGTAAGGACATTGTTCATTCTGAAGTAATAACCAAATAAATTCCCTTTTATAAATTATGGGTCTTATGTGTCCAAAGCCTAAGCATTCTGTGATACAATCTAGTCCAAAGATGAACACATCACTTGTAATAGAATGACTGTTGAGGCAGAACTTAGAAATTATGCCAGTTGTTCTTTGTCCATAGTTGAAGGCTTTCAGACACCTTTTTGTGAATAATTGCTTCAGCGACTCCCTTTAGGAATGTTAATTGAAGAAGTGTAGTCACACATTTCTGTGATTTAACACACTCTAAGCTTGAAAGGCAGAACTTCGGGGAGGAGCTAGGCTAATGTTCATGTGGAATTGTGAGACCTTCTGGAAGGGAGGGTTTCAAGATTACAGATTTTCTCCCTTGACAGTTAATCAAAACTAGCTCCTGAAAGGGCATCTGGAGAGAGGAATCTGCTGGAAGGTCACTTCACTCAGTACCCAGAGTAAGGGTTTAGCTTTGGGTATTGCTATTTTCCTAAAAGATGGGTAATAACACTGCTTTTGGATCTAAGTGCTCTGAAACCTCTGGATTTACTGCAATTTTCTTTAGGAAGCTTTCCCTGATCCTGACCTACTCCCCAGTTCCTTCCAGGCCTGGAGTCCTTTTGCCAGAGACAAGACGTTTTTATTTTTATTTCATGAGAAAAAGTTTAAAATGAAGGTTTTGATAGTGGGATGAGCAGAGCAAAGAGAAGAGAAGAATGTCATGAAAACAGTGGAAACATTATAAAAATATGAGAGAACAAAGCACTGATGGTTTTTGTTTAACAGGGGAACCAGTTTTCTACCTAAGAGAATCTATAGGTTTCCGAATACCTTAGGAACTTGGCATTTGGACATGGATGCTCTGTTAGGCCATTCTTGCACTGCTATAGATAAATACCTGAGGCCGGGTACTTTAAAAAAAAAGACATTTAATTGGCTCACTGTTCTACAGGCTGTACAGGAAGCATAATGCCTGCATCTGCTTCTGGGGAGGACTCAGGAAGCTTCCAGTCATGGCAGAAGGTGAAAGAGGAGCAGGCACCTCACACCGTGGGAGCAGGAGTAAGACAGAGAAAGTGGCTGGGTGCGGGGGGCATGGGGCAAGATGCCACACATTTAAACAAACAGATCTCAGGAGAACTCACTCACTATGGTGAGGACAGCACTAAGCCATGAGGGATCCTTCTCCATGCCCAAACACATCTCACCAGGCCCGACCTTCAACACGGGATGGCATCTCATCATGAAGTTTGGAGGGTACATCCAAAATTTTATCAGATGCTTTTCTATCTGGGGGAGAATAAATAGGCTGTGTCGATTTTGAAATGCATCCAGTTACTGCTTTTTCTCTATCAGAGGACAGCTTATTTGGCACCCAATGGTGTGGGGAGTTGTCAGCTTGAAGCTGGCAAGAGTCTTCTACCAGCTGTTCTCACTTCATACTGAGATCCAGAGAGTGGCTGGGATCTCCTGAAAAGATCTTCCACTTCTCTTTTTGGTGAGCATTTTTGGGTTTTACTCAAGGAAAAGCTGGTACTGCTGGGATGGAAGAAACAGATGGAATATACGGTCTTCAGAGCTCAGATTATGTTGTCTGATGGGGGTGGAAGGGTGTTATAGGTGCCAAGAATCCAAATGGTGGCATACCACATTTAGTAGGCTGCTGGCATGTGCATATTTTGTTTAATTAGCAGTTTTTGTAAGTCATAAGCATATGCTTTGTTACTTCTTGTTTTAATGGTAAGCTATTATGTACTTTAGTGAAGTCTTATGACTTCTCTGAGTGAGTTTTGCTTATAATTAGCAACTCAGCACCTTATGTCATCCCCAGCCTTTCCTGCACATGCCCCATCACCCTCTACCACCCTGCCTGGTACTGTCCTGCTAATAGGCATTGTGGGAAATACAAAGGAAAGGTAGATGCAGATTCTGCTCTAAGTTCCCTTGTAGGAAGGGAGTAGAACAGTGGGCCAGAGAAAGGCTCTAGGACCAAAACAATTCAGTGCTTACCCAGGAACAAATGTGCCCTGGTAAATTCTGGTAAGAGATGGAGTGGAAGCCAGAGGCTCCCAGTAGATTTGGCAACAAAGACTTGGAGAAATCTGACTGAAGCTAGGCAAAGAGAGAACAGACCAAGGGTGCCATTTGCAGGAATAGAGCCTGATGCTGAATTCAAAGGTTGCTAAGCTAGAGGCTCCTTGTCTCTGTTCCTAGAAGGTGACAATTTCACCAATGTATAACTACCAAATTGAGTAACATTGTCCAGTTTGCCAAGAGTCAGGCTTTTATACCAGTTGACTTTTTTAGAACCCAAGTTTTTACAATGTTCCTTTCTTGTGTCATTGCTACTGTTTTCTATTGTGTGGCTTCATGGCAGTCATGGGCAGAGATCTTTTATTAAAAGCCACAAGTAATTTCTGGGACAAGGCTATGTGTCCCAAAGATTGTATTGATAGATGAAGAAAGTAAACAGCAGAAAATTAATTCCAATGATAAGATGTGGACGTTCTTGTATCCTATAAAACCTGACTATAGCCCATTGTATAAGTTCATTCTTACATTGCTATAAAGAACTACCGGAGACTGGCTAATTTATAAAGAAAATAGGTTTAATTGGGTGACTCACAGTTTCATAGGATGAACAGGAGCCATTGCTGGGGAGGCCTCAGGAAACTTACAATCATAGTGGAAGGTGAAGGGGAAGCAAGTGCGTCTACATGGCAGGAGCAAGAGGAAGGGGGAGAGATAAGGAGGAGGTGCTACACACTTTCAAACAACTAGGTCTCACAAGAACTCCATCACTAAGAGAGCAAGGGGGAAGTCTGCCCCCATCATTCAATCACTTCCCACCAGGCCCCTCCTCCAACACTAAGAATTACAATTCGACATGAGATTTGGGTGGGGACAGAGGGCCAAACCATATCACTTATCCTCCAAAATGCTTCCCTGCCTAGTCTGTAGGTGGATGCCTTGGGTCAAGGGCCAGTTTATCTTGCCAAAGTGTTAGTACTCTAGAACAGTATGTCTCAGACTTTAATGTGCTTTTAAATCACCTGGGGATCTTGTTAAAATGCACATTATGATTCAATTGGTTGGA
This sequence comes from Pan troglodytes, assembly GCF_028858775.2. Lineage (NCBI taxonomy): Eukaryota > Metazoa > Chordata > Mammalia > Primates > Hominidae > Pan > Pan troglodytes. Next base: position 43,677,349 of record NC_072410.2, read on the forward strand.
AGTGGGGCCTAAGATTTTGCATTCTAACAAGTTCCTAGGTGATGCTGAAGCCCAAATTTGGAGTAGCAAGGCCTAGACCATGCCATTCTTTCTCAGAATTTAAGTGCAAACAGTGGGAGTTCTAGAAGAGGGACATTCTTGTTTCTTGAGCTCGTAGTCTGTTCTTTAGCACCTATTTCCCTTCTTAGGTCCTGCTGTAACCTAGGACAGTTGACAGTGTATGCCCCATTCCCATCTTAAGGAGACTCAGAGTGGAATAATAGAGAAAATAGAGAAAATACAGCATTAAGTATTATTCATTTTCAAATGACTCCATGCATGAGGTTTCCATTTTCTAATTTGAACTGTACTTGGCCAGGCCTAAGTCATTCATTGTTTACTTCTAGCTTAAAGTGAAGGTTAGCTCTTGACATTCTTGGATAAATTTATGGAACGAGAGCTCTTTCTGTGCCTATCTGTCTCTGTCTTTTCTTACTTTTTCCTTGTCTCGGTCTCTCTCACCCCCCAACACCCCTCCCCACACACCTTCATATATGGACAAGAAATAATGAATGGGAATAAGGCCATCAAGTCCAACCATCCATACACAGAAATATCTCTCCATTAAAAAGCAAAACAAATTCCAGAGACAAATTTTTGCACAACATACACTCAGTTTATATGACCAAACTGAACACCAAGTTCCAGTTTGAAACATTTGAATTCAAGTCCAACAATTACTAGCTGCTTTTATTTGCACAGCTAATCCATCCAATTTGGTGCTTTTCCTAGGAAAAAAGAAGAAAAATATTTGCCTCGAAGGTAAATTTGTGTCTGTCCTTTTATTGCACTAGAAAAGTGCTCTAATAGTTATCCTCTGCTACACAACAAACTACCCAAAATATAGTGGCTTGAAAGCAACCGCATATTATCACAGTTTTTATAGGTCAGAAATCTGGGCATAGCTTAGCTGGGCTCTCAGCTTCAGTTTCACACAAGGTGGTGAACTAAGCATCATCCATGGCTCTAGTCTCCTCTGAAGGTTTGGTAGGAGAAAGTTTCAATTTCAAACTCAGTGACATGGTTATTGGAAGGATTCATTTCCTCATGGGCTGTTGGACTGAGGGCCTCAGCTCCTTGCTGGTTGCTGGCTGAAGGCTTCCCTCAGTTCTTGCCACATGGCCCCTCCAAGTTTCTCCTCATATAGGCAGCTCACAATACTTTAGCTTTCTTCATCAGAATGGGTGACTGGGTGAGCAAGAGAGAGTGTCAACAAGAGAGAAAGCAGTAAAAGCAAGGCAGAAATCCTGGCCTTTTATTACCCAGTCATGGATGTGGCATCACATCACTTCCGTCATATACTATTGGTGAGAAGCAAGTCATTATGTTTATCTCACATGCAAGGGGATGGGATTAGACAAAGGATGTCAAACCAAGATGCAGAGATTGTTGGAGGCCATCTCAAAGGGTGCTAATCGTAGTTACCAAAGACTTGAAACTATATATTTTCTGGTTTTATCAATAAAGTTTAAAAATATTAGAAATAGGGTAATTCCAATTGATTTCTTTAATTATTACCAGAAAGACACCTGACATTATCTGTCTTTACCTGTAACTACCTCCTTGCATTCTACTCCTATTCAGAACAAAACTCTGAGGATCAAGGACTATAAAAGGGTTGGGACAGTCAACATCCCTTTCAAAGCCAACATTCAGGATTTTTTGTATTATTTCTGGGGTACTAGATATTATAGGTGTGCTGGAGTTGCTGGTTGACTGCATTTTAGGTAGTTTATAATTTTAGAAACTACAGGGGGACAAGACGAAAGGTAAAATGGCATGGGCTTAAAAATGTAGGATGATTTTTGTGTGTGCCAGCTTTCAATGTTATAGGAATTCCCTGCATCAATCTTCACTGCTCTTTTCTAGTACATGGCAATTGCTATAGTTAAAATTGCTAGTGAACAAAACTTCTTTTCTCTGTGGTGACTATGACTTATAAATCCTTAGCGTGTTCTCCTATAGAATACTTTCTCTTCTTCCATTCAGCCTCTTCAGTGAATCATTGATAATATTCAGAAGGCAAAAGAAGAGCACTAAGAAAAAGAGTGTGTCTCTTTCTCTCTCTCCTCTCAGGATGGTGTATATCCAAGGAAAGATGATTATACTTTCTCTATTTATGCCACATTGGTCGTTGACTTACCCCTCAAAGAAAATTCTTCCTATCCTTCAAATGGAAGAACTTTTCCAACAGCTCTTGAGGAGCAGAATATGAACTTGAGTAAATAAAATATGAACAGCAAGACTCTATTTTTAAGAAAATTTAATTCACAAGTACTGTCCATGCACTGGCCTAAAGAAGGGAAAATTTTTAGAAGCAGGAAGAGCAGGCTGTTTTGGTTTCCTAATGGGACTGAGCTGGGGAGGGGTTACCTGTGTCTTCAGGAATTCCTATCCCATTCAAAGCTTTACTAGAGTCAGATCTGTAAGTAATACTTTTCTTAATTTTCCCTCTTCTAAAAAATTTAGGCTAAAATGATACTGCAACTTCCTCAAGGAGAAAAACACAAATGTTGAGGTAGGAACTTGCCCTTGCCTGGGGTAGCCACCAGCAGAGGAAGAATAAGAGATCAAATTTATATTTGAATTGTTCAAGCATTCAAGGTTGAAGAGTTGAGTGTGAAATGAAAATAAGATGAATCCCAGAGGCTAAGGGGTGCTATAACAGACAGAAAAACCTGGGGTATGTATTCTAGCTCTGTGACATTAGGCAAGTTATCAAATTTTCTGAGCCTTAGTTTACTCACCCGTACAATGTTATAATATCCCACAGGATTGTTGTTCATTTAAAATGGGATGAGGTATACAAAGCTCAATAACTCATGATCATTATTATTGTTGACTTGTGGATCTGGAGTGAGAACATATGATAGCCTCAGGTTTACTACTTCTGTGTGAAGATTACCTTTTATACACATTTTACTAAATCATTCATCCTTTCAAAATGTACTACATTTTACTAGAAAACTGGCATTGCTTAATGTCAGGGTTTCTCAACAGCAGCATTACTGACATTTTGGACAAAATAAGCATTTGTTGTGGAGTGATATCTTGTGAATTATATTTTGTTTAGAAACAACCTGGGTCTCTAACCACTAGACGCCAATAGCTAGCACAATTTCCCCTGCTCTGCCTCAGTTGTGACATTCAAAAAGCTCTCTAGACATTGCCAGGTGTCCCCAGAGGACAAAATTGCTCTCCATTGATAATCAGTGTTCCAGATTCTGGGGATAGAAAGACAAGTTAAGATGCCTGTAGAAGTCCAGAGAGCTAGGGAAAGGGATGAAACAAAGATCCACAACTGGAAATAAAAATAGGTAATGAAAACCAGGAAGAGATGAAATCACTATTTGAGAATGTGTAAGTTAAGAAAAAAATATACACCAATTAAGAATGGAATCCTGATGAATACTGCCAATGTAAGACTGCTTGTGTCCCTTTCAAATCCATTATCCCTCTCTTCAATGGTAATCAAGCTTGAAGCTCCATGGCCTTATGACCAAGTTTAGCCTGGCATACGATGGGAGGTGATTTGTGTAGCTGTTGGGTCATTTCTAATTTAGAGATAAGCTGATTCGCTTTGGAGGACACTTGGTCCTCTCACTGGCTGGAATACAGACAAGACCGTGTCTCTGCTTCAGAGAAACAGATGAGAGCAATTAGAGATGCCTCAAAAACAACATGAAAAGAGCCTGAGTCCAAAATCTTATGTGAATGGAAAATAAACTTATATCTTGTTTAATGTTTTGTGTCTGCATTTTGGCACCTCAACTAATACACAAATGTTTAAATATCAGGTAGAAAGTAGGTTTTTATGCAAGAATCAGAGACTCAAAAATGTGAAGAGATCCAGAAAAGTGTGGTGTCATGGAAGTTAGAGAGCCTCAGGAAAGAAAAGGTAATCAACAATACCATAGAGGCAAGTCTGGTTCGATGGGAGGTGGAACGGTAACTTGACAAATGTTGATTCATTGATATCCTTAATGATAGCAAATTCAGAAGAATGCTGAGAGCAGAAGTAAAATTTCAATGTAATGAGTCAAATGGAGATGTGAAATTTGACATGATTAATACAGGTAACACTTTTTCAAAGTTTGAAAGAGAAGGGGAAGAACTAAATGTAAATTATTTGGGGAGGATAATGGATTCAAGGGAGGGTTATTTTCTCAACTTTTAAATTTGAAATAATTATAGATCCATAGGAACATTAAAAGTAATATACAAAAGATCCCAGGCAGTATCAAAACCAGAGAAAAGAATTTAGTAAAATCCATAAATTTTATTCAGATGTTATCCTTTATACATTCACTTAGGTGTGTGTATGTGTATGTGTGGCTCCATGAAATTTTATTATATGTGTATCTTTGTGTAACCACCACCACAATCACAACACAATATAAAAAAAACAACTGCATAAGACTCTCTCTTGCTATCCCTTTATAGCAAGATATATATCCCTTTATACCCATCCCTTCTTCATCCTCAAACCTTTGCTATCACCAATTTTCTATAGATCCCCATAATTAGATTATTTCATGGAGGTTTTATAGGTGGAATTTGCTATATATATATATATTATTAGCTGTTTTTGCTTGCATAATTTCCTTTGAGCTTCATTCAAATTACTGTGTCCATTCATAGTGTGTTGCTTTTTTATTGCTGGATAGTATGGCTGGACCACAGTTTGTTTAATCATCCACCCAGTGAAAGACATTTGGGTAGTTTCCAGTTTGGGACTCTTGTAATTAAATCCTCATAAATAATTATGTGTAAAAATTACTTATTTACTATAAATAACAAATTTAACATCAATTTAAAATAAAATCTCTCAGCACATGAGGACTAGAAGATACCTCTTTAACCTGATGAAGTTTACCTATGAAAAACCTAAAGCTGTGCATCATGCTTAAATGATAAAAGACTGAAAGCTTTTCCACTGGGATTAGGACAGACAAGAATATCTCTTTTGGTACCCTTTTTAACTGTTTTGTGTTAAAATTTCTAGCCTATGTCATAAGGCAAGAAAAAAAAGTCATACAGATTAGAAAGGAAGAGGTCAAACAGTCTTTATCAGAAAATATGATAATCTATATAGGAATCTCAAGAAATCTACAAAAAGGTCATAGACCTAATAAATGAGTTTAACAAGTTTTAGAATACAAAGTCAATATAAAAATTAATTGTATTTCTCTATATTTTGATAAATTATTGAAAATCAAAATTCAAAAATCAAGAAAAATTGTAAGAGCATCTAAGAAGAGGAAATCCTTAGGAATAAATCTGACAAAAGATGAGCAAGACCTACACTTGAAATGTTAAAATATCTCTGAGAAAAATTAAAGAAAGCCTAAATAGAGAGAAAGAGAGACCCCGTTTATGGATTAGAAGATGCAATATTGTTATGACATCAGTTCACCCTCAAATTAATCTAAAGAGGCAATGTAATTTAATCAAAATCTGAACAAAACTTTTTTGGTAGAAATTTATGCTAATTTAAAAATGGATATGGGAATGATAAGCAAATAAAAGAGGCAAAATTATTTTGGAGGAGAAAAGCAAATTGAAGGACTCACATTACCTGATTTTGAGACTCAATGTTAAACGACAGTGATTCAGACATCACTATAGTATGATAGTGATATAAAGATAAACCACTGAGCCAATGGAACAGAATAGAGGATCCAGAAATAGACCTGCACATATTTGATTATTTTTTAAAAATTAAAGTTAAATAACCACAGAAAGGTGGTATATAAAAGAGTTTCTGCATACTCTCTACCAGCTTTCCTTAATGTTGGAATTTTACATAATTCTGAGAAACCAAGAAATTAACATTACTACAATACTACTAACTAGTGGCATTTATTGGGATTTCCTGCGTCTGCTTCAGAATCTAATCCAGGATCCTGTGTTTCATTTAGTTTTCATATCACCTTAGTCTCCTCCAGTCGGTGACAGTTCCTCAGCCTTTCTTTGTCTTTCATGATCTGAAGACTTTGAAATAATTCTGGTTAGTTATTTTGTAGAATATTCCTCAGTTTGGGTTTGTTTGATCTTTTGTCATGATTTTATTAAGGTTGTATATTTAAAAAAATACAGCAGAGGTGTCGTGCCTTTATCATTGCATCTTATCAAAGGAACATGAGGTCAATATGTCCTATTACTGGCAACGTTAATGTTGATCACTTGATTAAGCTAGCATCTGCCAATTTTCTCCACAGCAAAATTACTATTTTAATCTTTATAACCAGTAATTATTTATTTTGAGAGAAAAACTCTGAGATTATGCAAATATTCTGTTTTTCTTTAAATGTTTGTCCACTAACCCTAGCATTTTGCATGCAGCAATAATTACCCTGATAATAGCGATTTTCTATTTCCTTCATTTCTTCTACAGTTATAAATTGAAATTCTTCTGTAAAAAAGAACTGTCCCTTCTCTCTCTTCTCTTTATCTAATCATCGCTATTTATTTATATTAGCTTGGACTCAAGGATATTTATTTTATTCTTTGGGCTATGATCAATATCACTATTATTTATATTCTCAACTTTTTCCAGCTTTGGCCACTGAAAGCTCTTTCAGACTGGCACCTATGCCCTTTTAATATGGCTGGATTCCTTTATATCTATCTATCTATCTATCTATCTATCTATCTATCTATCTATCTATCTATCTTTCATGAGCATACATGTGAAGAGACCACCAAACAGGCTTTGTGTGAGCAGTAAAGCTGTTTATTTCACCTGGGTGCAGGATGGTTGAGTCCAAAAAGAGAGTCAGCGAAGGGAGATGGGGTGGGGCCGTTTTATAGGATTTGGGTAGGTAAAGGAAAAAGGGGGGTTGTTCTCTGGCGGGCAGGAATGGGGGTTACAAGGTACTCGGTGGGGGAGCTTTTGAGACAGGATGAGCCAGGAGAAGGAATTTCACAAGACAATGTCATCAGTTAAGTCAGGAACAGGCCATTTTCATTTCTTTTGTGGTGGAATGTCATCAGTTAAGGCAGGAACCAGCGATCTGGATGTGTACGTGCAGGTCACAGGGGATATGATGGCTTAGCTTGGGCTCAGAGGCCTGACATTCCTGTCTTCTTATATTAATAAGAAAAATAAAATTAAATAGTGGTAAAGTGTTGGGACAGCGAAAATTTTGGGCGATGGTATGGAGAGATAACGGGTGATGTTTCTCAGGGCTGCTTCGAACGGGATTAGGGGTGGCGTGGGAACCTAGAGTGGGAGAGATTAAGCTGAAGGAAGATTTTGTGGTAAGGGGTGATATTGTGGGTTTGTTAGAAGGAACATTTGTCATTTAGAATTATTGGTGATTGCCTGGATACAGTTTTGTATGAATTGAAAAACTAAATGGAAAAACAGAAGGAGAAAAACAGGTATAAAAGGTCTAAGAATGGGGACGACTCAGGACATCTGATTAGAGAGTGCCTAAGGAGATTCAGCATAGTCCTGCCAGCAAAGATTATTTATTTACTTCAAGAGTTAAGAGTGGCAGTTTGGGGATAGCACCAGGAGATATCAGCTGTGATGGCTTGGAGAAACAGTGTAAACCGGCAGTGTAAACAAGAGCAGGGCATGTATGAGTAGTTGAGAACGGTGAATATGAGTATGACTAGACAGAAGATAGTAGGGATGACAAGTTTTTTTGGGGCACAGTCTAAGTTGGTCTGGTGTCTGGAATGAGACTGGGGCCTAATAAAAAGGAGCGTCTATACAGGAGCTCAAATGGGCTGTACCTTGTAGCATTCTGAGGACAGGTCTGACTTCTGAGAAAGGAAAGTCATAAAAGTATTGTCCAGTCCTTTTTAAGTTGGTGGCTGAGCTTGGTGAGGTGTGTTTTTAAAAGACCTTTAGTCCGTTCTACTTTTCCTGAAGATGGAGGACCGTAAGGGGTATACAGGTTTCACTGAATACTAAGAGCCTGAAAAACTGCTTGGCTGATTTGACTAATAAACGCTGGTCTGTTATCAGACTGTATAGAGGTGGGAAGACTAAACTGAGGAATTATGTCTGACAGAAGGGAAGAAATGACTGTGGTGGCCTTCTCAGACCCTGTAGGAAAGGACTCTACCTATCCAGTGAAAGTGTCTACCTAGACTAAGAGGTATTTTAGTTTTCTGACTCGGGGCATATTGAGTAAAACTAATTTGCCAGTCCTGGGTGGGGGCAAATCCTCGATCTTGATGTGTAGGGAAGGGAGGGGGCCTGAATAATCCCTGAGGAGTAGTAGAATAGCAGATGGAACACTGAGAAGTTATTTCCTTGAGGATAGATTTCCACGATGGAAAGGAAATGAGAGGTTCTAAGAGGCCGCTAGTGGCTTGTACTATAGTATAGCCTGTCTTTGCTGGTATGTGGCGATTAGGCCTGGTGGAACCGCCATCAATAAATCAAGCGTGATCAGGGTGAGGAACAGGAAAGAAGGAAATATGGGGAAATGGGGTGAATGTCAGGTGGATCAGAGAGTTACAGTCATAGGGGTCCGGTGTGGTATCAGGAATAACGTGGGAGGCCGGATTGAAGTCCAGGCCAGGAACAATGGTAATTGTGGGACTTAACAAAGAGTGAGTACAGCTGAAGGAGCCAGGGAGCAGAAAGTATATGCATCAGGTATGAGGAAGACAATAGATTTTGGAAGTTATGAGAAATGTAGAGAGTAAGTTGAGCATAGTTTGTGATTTTGAGGGCCTCTAAAAGTATTAGGGCGGCAGCAGCTGCTGCATGGAGATATGATGGCTAGGCTAAAACAGTAAGGTCAAGTTGTTTGGACAGAAAGGCTACAGGGTGTGGTCCTGGCTCTTGTGTAAGAATTCTGACCACACTAACCATGCGTAGGAAGGAAAGGAGTTGTTGTTTTGTAAGGGATTGAGGTTTGGGAGATTAATCGGACACGATCAGCAGGGAAAGCATGTATGTTTTTATGAGAATTATGCCGAGATAGGTAACAGATGAGGATGAAATTTGGGTTTGACTGAAGTAATGGGGGCTGTCTGTGAAGCCTTGAGGCAGTACAGCCCAGGTAATTTGCTGAGCCTTATGGGTGTCAGGGTCAGTCCAAGTGAAAGCCAAGAGAAGCTGGGATGATGGGTGCAAAGGAATAGTAAAGAAAGCATGTTTGAGATCCAGAACAGAATAATGGGTTGTGGAGGGAGGTATTGAGGATAGGAGAGTATATGGGTTTGGCACCATGGGGTGGATAGGCAAAACAATTTGGTTGATAAGGCATAGATCCTGAACTGACTTGTAAGGCTTGTCCGGTTTTAGGACAGGTAAAATGGGGGAATTGTAAGGAGAGTTTATAGGCTTTAAAAGGCCATGCTGTAGCAGGCGAGTGATAACAGACTTTAATCCTTTCAAAGCATGCTGTGGGATGGGATCTTGGCATTGATCAGGGTAAGGGTGATTAGGTTTTAATGAGATGGTAAGGGATGCATGATCCGTCGCCAAGGAGGGAGTAGAGGTATCTTATACTTGTGGGTTAAGGTGGGGGAATACAAGAGGAGGATGCAAAGGAGGCTTTGGATTGGGAAGAAAGGCAGCAATGAGATATAGCTGTAGTCCAGGAATAGTCAGGGAAGCAGGTAATTTAGTTAAAGTGTCTCGGCCTAATAAGGGAACTGGGCAGGTGGGGATAACTAAAAGGAGTGCTTAAGAGTATTGTCTAAGTTGCCACTAGAGTTGGGGAGTTTTAAGAGGTTTAGAAGCCTGGCTGTCCATACCCACAACAGTTATGGAGGCAGGGGAAACAGGCCCTTGAAAGTAAGGTAATGTGGAGTGGGTAGCCTCCATATTGATTAAGAAGGGGACAGATTTACTTTCCACTGTGAGAGTTACGTGAAGCTCGGCGTCCGAGATGGTCTACAGGGCTTCCGAGGCGATCAGGCAGCGTCAGTCTTCAGCTGCTAAGCTGAGAAGGAGTCAGTCAGAGAGCCTTGGGCCAGAGTTCCAGGGGCTCTGGGAGTGGCTGCCAGGTGAGTTGAACAGTCCGATTTCCAGTGGGGTCCCGCACAGATGGGAGGCAGCTTAGGAGGAATTCTGGGCTGCAGGCATTCCTTGGCCTGGTGGCCAGATTTCTGGCACTTGTAGCAAGCTCCTGGGGGAGGAGGTTCTGGAGGAACGCCTGGCCGCTGCGGTTCAGGCATTTGGAAGTTCTTGTGTGCTAGAGATGTGGCTGGGGTTTGTCTCACAGTGGAGGCAAGGAATTGTAACTTTTTTCTATTATTGTACACCTTGAAGGCAAGGTTAATTAAATCCTGTTGTGGGGTTTGAGGGCTGGAATTTAATTTTTGGAGTTTTATTTAATGTCAGGAGCAAATTGGGTAATAAAATGTATATTGAGAATAAGACAGCCTTTTGACCTTTTAGGGTCTAGGGCTGTAAAGCATCTCAGGGTTGCTGCCGAACAAGCCATGAACTGGGCTGGATTTTTATATTTGATGAAAAAGAGCCTAAACGCTATCTGATTTGGGATAAAGAAAAAGGAGCATTAACCTTGACTATGCCTTTAGCTCCAGCCACCTTTTTAAGAGTAAATTGCTGGGCAGGTGGGAGAGGGCTAGTCACGGAACGAAACTGTAAGCCGGACCAGGTGTGAGGAGGGGAGGTGATAAAAGGATTATAGGGTGGAGGAGCAGGGGCTGAGGAAGAATTGGGACCTAGCTCGGCCTGGCAAGGAGCAGCCTGGGGAGGAGGAGAGAGGTCAGATGGGTCTGTAGAAAAGGAAGATTAGAAAGACTCAGTGATGCTTGGGGTTGGGACTGAGGGGACAGGCAGGAGGGAAAGGAGGAAGATTTGGGATGAGTTGCACTGGGCACAGAGACTAGGAAGGGACTGACATGTGAAAGAATGCCTGGACATCAGGCACCTCAGACCGTTTGCCTATTTTATGACAAGAATTATTTAGATCTTGCAGGATGGAAAAATTGAAAGTGCTGTTTTCTGGCTATTTGGAACTACTGTTGAGTTTGTATTGGTGTCAAGCAGCATTGCAGAAGAAAATAAGATGCTTAGATTTTAGGTCAGGTGAGAGTTAAAGAGGTTTTAAGTTCTTAAGAACACAGGCTAAGGGAGAAGAAGGAGGAATGGAGGGTGGAAGTTTGCCCACAGTGAAGGAAGCAAGCCTAGAGAAAAGAGAGAGTAGAGACACGGAGGGAAGGGGTTTGGGGGTTCTTACATCGAGAAAAGTGGGAAAGGGGTCGGGGCACAGAGATACAAGGTCAGGGCACAGAAATAAGGGATTGGAGCACAGAGATAAGAGGTCAGGGCACAGAAATAAGGGATTGGGGTGCAGAGATATGAGGTTGTGGTACTTGCCCCTCCCCCCAGAAAAGTGGGACTTGCCGCTAAGGGTGAAGGAGAAGGGGTTGAGGTTTTCTGCCCCCCAGAAAGGTGGAGAAGGGGTAGTGACACAGAGAGAAGGGGTTGGGATACTTGCCCCTTCCCCAGAAAAGCGGGACTTGCCGCTAAGGGTGAAGGACCAAGGCAGGTGTCCCTGTGTGGTCTGGCACCTCTGAAACCTGGGTGAATAATCAGAGAGGTGTCCCTGCAATGATTAAACACCAAGGGAAGGCTGCCTTCCCAGTCTGTGACCGGCACCGGAGTTTTGGGTCCACGGATAAAACGTGTCTCCTTTGTCTCTACCAGAAAATGAAAGGAATTGAAATTAAGAGAAGGGAGAGATTGAAGAGTGGAAAGGAGAAAGTGGTTGAGGGATAGTGAGAGAGGTTGGAGAAAAGAGTAAGAAGAGGCCGCTTACCCGATTAAAAATTGGTGAGATGTTTCTTGGGCTGGTGGTTCTGAGGACCTGAGGTCATAGGTGGATCTTTTTCACGGAGCAAAGAACAGGAGGACAGGGGATTGATCTCCAAAGGGAGGTCCCCCAGTCCGAGTCATGGCACCAAATTTCATGCGCATCCATGTGAAGAGACCACCAAACAGGCTTTGTGTGAGCAATAAAGCTATTTATTTCACCTGGGTGCAGGTGGGCTGAGTCTGAAAAGAGAGTCAGCAAAGGGAGATAGGGGTGGGGCCGTTTTATAGGATTTGGGTAGGTAAAGGAAAAAGGGGGGTTGTTCTCTGGCGGGCAGGACTGGGGGTCACAAGGTACTCAGTGGGAGAGCTTTTGAGCCAAGATGAGCCAGGAAAAGGAATTTCACAAGACAATGTCATCAGTTAAGTCAGGAACAGGCCATTTTCACTTCTTTTGTGGTGGAATGTCATCAGTTAAGGCAGGAACTGGAAATCTGGATGTGTACGTGCAGGTCACAGGGGACATGATGGCTTAGCTTGGGCTCAGAGGCCTGACACTATCTATCTATCTATCAATCATCTATCTATCTATCTATCTATCTATCTATCTATCTATCTATCTATCTATCTTAGGGTTCTCCGGAGGGGCAGGCCTAATAGGAGACTATATATCTGAAAGGGAGTTTATTAAGGAGAATATTGACTTGCATGTTCACAAGGTAAAGTTGCATGATAAGCTGGAGGAAGAAAGCAAGTAGTGGCTCATTCTGAGTCCAAAAGCCTCAAAAGTAGGGAATCCCACAGTGCAGCCTTCAGTCTGTGGCCAAAGGCCCAAGATCCCCCAGCAAGTCACTGATATATAAGTCTAAGAATCCAAAGGCTGAAGAACCTGGAGTCTGATGTTCAAGGGCAGGAAGCATCCAGCATGGGAGAAAGATGAAAGAAGACTCAGCAAGCCAGCTTATTGCACCTTTTTCCACCTGCTTTGTTCTAGCCATGCTGGTAGCCAATTAGATAGTGTCCACCCAAATTGAGAGTTGGATCTTCCTCTTCCAGTCCACTGACTCAAATGTTAATCTCTTCTGGCAACATCCTCTCAGACACACCCAGAAACAATACTTTACCAGCTATCTAGGCTTCCTTCAACCAAGTTGACCCCTAATATTAACCATCATACTATATCTATCTATTATCTATCTATCTATCTATCTATCTATCTATCATCTATCTATCTATTTATCTGTCTATCATCTCTATGTTTGTTTTTATATTATGGGATCACCAATGCCTTAGATATATCTTGTATTTTCTCTCACCCAGTGTGAAATCAATCACCTTTCTATAAGGCCCTGATTCCTTTTTTTGGAGAATTATTTCTAAAAATCAAGATCCTTCTTCTAGGTATGCTCATTGCTCTTGGGACATCCCTGCTTATAGGGGACAGATATAGGAAATAAATTCATGCATACAGACATACTAATTTTTATTTCTATCTCTTTCTCTGGCAATCCAACTGCAATCCAGAATAATGGAGTTCCACCTTTCCTTATTTGTAACTTTTTTCTTCACAGAGAGAAACATGGTTCTCATTATTTACAACATATTTACTTATTGATCGAACACTGCTATACATATAAAGTAGTTTTAAATTGTTATTCTATAGCACTGTGAGAAGCAAATTTACAAACTATGATACAATGTTTACATAAAATTATTTTTTGTCTTTAGTCTTTATAAGTATCTACTCAAAATACTGTTTTCCAACTTAAGTCAGCTCATTTTCTCCACCACATACATGTAACCATAGTATGGTTGCATGATTCTTTGTAAAAGAGTTAGATTCATTTGTTTTAGTTTGCATTCTATCTTGAGTTCTCTCAATTTTGTTATCTCATAAAAATTTGGATTCTCCTAAATTTGCATTTTTAAATTTTTATACGTACATAGTAGGTGTATATATTTATGAGGCACTTGAGATGTTTTGATACTGGCAGACAATGTGAAATAATCACATCATGGAGAATGGGGTATCTATCCCCTCAAACCTTTATCCTTTGCATTACAATCTAATTATACTCTTAAGTATTTTAAAATGTACAATTAAATTATTACTGACTATAGTCACCCTGTTGTGTTATCAGATAGTAGGTGTCATTCATACTTTCTGAGTATTATTTTTGTAGCCATTAACCATCTCCCCACTCCACTACACTTCCCAGCCTCTGGTAACCATCCTTCTACTACCTCCATCCATATGTTCAATTGTTTCTATTTTTAGATCCCAAAAATAAGTGAGAACATACGATGTATGTCTTTCTGTGCATGTTTTGTTCACATAGCATAATGAGGTGGAGCTCCATCTGCGTTGTTGCAAATGACAGAATCACATTCATTTTTACGGCTGGATAGTACTCCATTGTGTATATGTACCATATTTTCTTTATTATTTTGTTGATGGACACTTAGGTTGCTTCCAAATTTTGGCTATTGTGAATAGTGCTGAAACAAACTTGGGAGTACAGATATCTCTTCAATATATTGATTTCCTTTCTTTTGGGCATATGCCCAGCAGTGGGATATCTATTCATATATTTTGCTCACTTTTTGGATCAGATCATTACTTTTTTTCTATAGAGTTGTTTGAGTTGCTTATATATTCTGGTTATTAATCTCTTGTCAGATGGGTAGTTTGCAAATATTTCTTTCCATTCTGTGGATTGTCTCTTCACTTTGTAGATTGTTTCCTTTGCTGTGCAGAAGCTTTTTAACTCGATGTGATCCCATTTGCTCATTTTTCTTTTGGTTGTCTGTGCTTCTGAAATATTACCCAACAAATTTTTGCGCAGCCTCTAATCCCAGCACTTTGAGAGGCCAAGGTGGGCTGATCACTTAAGGTCAGGAGTTCGTGACCAGCCTGGCCAACATGGTGAAACCCTATCTTTACTAAAAATACAAAAATTAATCAGGCTTGGTGGCATGCTCCTGTAGTCCCAGCTACTCAGGAGGCTAAGGCAGTGAAATGGCTTGAACCTGGGAGGCAGAAGTTGCAGTGAGCTGAGATTGAGCCACTGCACTCTAGCCTTGGAGACAGAGTGAGACTCTGTCTCAAAAAAAAAAAAAAAAAAAAAAAGGAAAACCAGAAATTTTTGCCCAGATCAATATCCTGGAGATTTTCTCCAATGGTTTCTTGTTCTTGTAGTGGTTTTGTGGTTTGAGGTCTTATATTTAAGTCTTTAATGCATTTTTATTTGATTTTTATATATGGTGAGAGATAGGCATCTAGTTTCATTCTTCTGCACAAGGATATCTCAGTTTGCTCAGCAACATTTATTGAAGAGAGTATCTTTCCCCTGACATATGTTCTTAACACCTTTGTCAAAAAGGATTTCAGGGCAGATGTGTATATTTCTTTCTGGGTTCTCTATTCTGTTCCATTGGTCGATGTCTCTGTTTTTATGCCAATGTCATGCTGTGTTGATTACTGCAACTCTGTAGTATAGTTTGAAGTCAGGTAATGTGATTCCTCCAATTTTGTTCTTTTTGCTTAGAATAGCGTTGGCTATTCTGATTCTTTTTTTGTGATTCCATATAAGCTTTAGCATTGGTTTATTTTCTGTTTCTATGAAGAATGTCGTTAGTATTTTGATATTGATAGGGATTGCATTGAAACTGAAGATCACTTTGGGTAGTATGAGCATTTTAACAATATTGAGTCTTCTAATCCATGAACATATAATTTTTTTATATTTTTGATTACCTCTTCAATTTCATTCATCAATGTTTTATAGGTTTTTTTATAGAAATCTTTCATTTCCTTGGCTAATTCCTAGGTATTTAATATTATTTGTGGCTATTGTAAATGGGGTTAAATTCTAGATTTCTTTTTCATATTGTTTGTTATTGACATATAGAAATGCTGCTAACTTTTGTGTGTTGTTTTTGTATTTTGCAACTTTACTGAATTTGTTTGTCAGTACTAATAGTTTTTTTAATGGAATCTTTAGGTTTTTCCATAATGGATTTTTTTGTGGATTCTTTAGGTTTTTCAAAATATATTATCATATCATCTGCAAACCAGGATAATTTGACTTCTTGAATTTCAAATTGGATGCACTTTAGTGTTTTTGCTTGTCTGGCTGCTCTAGCTAGGACTTCCAGTACTGTGTTGAACAACAGTACTGACTGCTATTCACAGTGGATCTTTGCCATATTCCAGATCTTAGAGGAAAGGCTTTCAGTTTTTCCCTGTTTAGTATGACACTTGCTGTGGATCTGTCATAATGGCTTTTGTTGTTTTGAGGTATGTTCCTTCTGTCCCTAGTGGTTTGAGTCTTTTTATCATAAAAGAATGTTGAATTTTATCAAAAGCTTTTTCAGCATCAATTGAAATAATTCTATGGTTTTTATCCTTCATTCGGTTGATATGAAGTATCACATTGATTGATTTGCATATGTTAAACCATTCTTGGATCTAGGAATAAATCCTACTTGGTCATAATAAGTAATCTTTTAAATCCAATGTGAATTTGATTTGGCAGTATTTTGTTGAGAATTTTTGCATCAATATTCTTCAGAGATATTGCCTTGGGGTTTTTTGTTTGTTTGTTTTTTGATGTGTCTTTGTCTGGTTTTAGTATCAGGGCAATTTTCTTTATATATCTGGGTGCCCCAGTGTTGGGTGGATATATATTTAAAATTGCTATATTCTCTTGTTGAATTGACTTATCATTATACAGTGGCATTCTTTGTCTCTTCCCATAGTTTTTGTCTTGAAATCTATTTGGTCTGATGCAAGTATAGCTACTCCTGCTCTTTTTGGGTTTCCATCAATATGGAATATCTTTTTTCCATTCCTTTAATGCCTTTATTTTCAATCTATGTGTGTCTTTATAGGTGAAGTGTGTTTTTTAGACAGCAGATCAATGGGCCTTTTTATTTTATCCATTTCGTCACTCTATGTCTTTTGATTGTAGAATTAAGTCTATTTATATCCAATGTTAATATTGATAAGTAAGGACTCACTCTTCATTTTGTTATCTCTTTTCTGGTTATTTTGTGGTCTTCTCTTCCTCCTTTATTTCCTTCCTGTCTTCTTTTTAGTGAAGGTGATTTTCTCTGGTGATGCAATTTCATTTCTTTCTTTTTTTGTGTGTGTGTATCCATCGTATGTTTTTTGGTTTGAAGTTAACATGAGCCTTGCAAATACTATCTTATAATCCATTATTTTAAGCTAATAACAACTTAACACTGTTTGCATAAACAAAGAAACAAAAAGAAAATAAATAAAGATTCTATGCCTTACCTTTGTCCCCCCACCCCTTTTTAACATTTTGTTTCTATTTTTACCTTATTGTACTTTCTGTGTCTTGAAAAGTTGTTGTAGCTATTATTTTTTATTGGTTCATCATTTAATCTTTCTACAAAGAATAAGAGTAGTTTACACACCACAGTTATGGTATTATAATACTCTGTGTTTTTCTGTGTGCTTACTATTATCCGTGGGTTTTGCACCTTCAGGTGATTACTTATTGCTCATCAACATCCTTCTCTTTCTAGTTAAAATACTCCCTCTAACATTTCTTGCAGAAAAGGTCTAGTGTTGATGAAATCCCTCAGCTTTTGTTAACTGGTTAAATATTTCTCCTTCATATTTGAAGAATATTTTAAACGGATATACTATTCTAGGATAAAAGTTTTCCTGGTTTTTTTTCCTTCAACACTTTAAATATGCCATGCCACTCTCTGTTGGCATGTAATGTTTCCACTGTAAAGTTTCCTGGATTGTCTTGATACCTATAGATGTTCTTCTGTGTCCAAGCATTGAAGAGATAGGTATTTATTATAGCCTTGGAAGTCTGGGCTTATTTTTACCTGTTCTTGTTAGGAAAGGTTTCCAGTTATTCAAAAGGAGTTGGATGTTGTAATCTAAGCCGTATCTGCTTTAGGAGGCACCCAAGCCCAGTAACACTGTGGTTCTTGCATACTCATAGAGGTACTGCCTTGATGTTCTTGGACAGGATCTGGAAGAATTCTCTGTATTACCAGGTAGCAGCTCTTGTTCTTTTTCCTTACTTTCACCCAAGCAAACAGAATCTCTCTCTTTCTGAGTCACGTGAAACTGAGGGTGGAGTGACACAAGCACCCCTGTAGCCACTACCACTATGATTGTGCTGGGTCAGACCTGAAGCCAGCACAACATTGGGTCTCACGCAAGACCTGCTGTGATCACTGCCTATGTTCACTCAAGGCTCTGGGGCTCTACAATAAGCAGGTGGCAAAACCAGCCAGGACTGTGTCCTTCACTTCAGGATGGTGAGTTCCCCCAGATCCCAGGCAGGTCCAGATATGCTTTCCAGTAACCAGGGACTAGAGTTAGAAACCTTAGAAGTCTACCTAGTGTTTTACTGTACTGTGCCTGAGCTGGCACTCAAACCATAAGATGCTGTCCTTCTCACCATTTCCTCCCATTTCCAAAAACAGAGGAGCCTTACCCCATGGCCACCACCACCACTGGCCCATAGGAGTGTTCTACCTGATATTCCCTTAAGGCCCAAGGGCTCTTAAGTCAACTTGTGGTGAATTCTGTCTGGCCTAGGAATCTGTCTTCAGAGCAGTGCACTCCCCTCTGGCCCAGGGGGGTCAAGAAATGCAATCCAAGAGCCAAGTTCTGGAATCAGGGATCCCAAGAATCTGCTTGGTGTGCTACTGCTCTGTGGCCAAGCTTGTACGTATGGTGCAAGACAAAGTCCCTTTTACTTTTCCCTCTGCTTTTCTCAAGCAGAAGGAGTCTTGTCATGTAGCTGCTGCAGCTGATTATGTGCTGAGTCTCACCTGAAGCCAGCAAGTCTCAGAGGCTCACCCAAGGCTCTGGATGTAGTACCTGGTTATCACTACTGTTTATTCAGGGCCCAAGGGCTCTTCAGTTAGCAGATGATGAATTCTGCCTGGACTGAGTAATTCCCTTCAAGGCAGCAGATTCCCTTTTGACCCAGGGTGTGTCTAGAAATGTCCTCCTCGAACTAGGGCCTGGAAAGGGGGCCTCATGACTCTGACCCATTCTCTATCCTGCTGTGGCTGAGCTGGTATCCAAGATGCAAGACCAAGTCCTCCCCACTCTTCCCTCTCTTCTCCTCAAGCAGAAGGAAGGGGTCTCTTTGGACCTGCAAGTTCTGCAGCCTGGGGTTAGGGGAGGACCGATGCCAGTACTCTCTTAGCCATCCTTGCTGTTGTTTCAGTAGGTCATGTGCTCCCCAGTCCATTGTCTCTGGGGTTAGTTTAGCATTGGGACTGTCTTAGGAGTTGCAGTCCTTGTGGCCTAGACTGTCTTTTGGGTTTATTTAGAGCCCAAGAGCACTTCCGCCCTCAGTGATGAGGTTTATGGGAACTCAAGTTCCCTCCTGTGGGATCTGTGATTCCCCTCTGGCTAGGACTGGTTTAAATGCTCCCTCCATGGGTGAGCATCAGCAGAGTTTGGTCTGGTTTTTCTTTCTGCTGTAACACATCAGCACTGAGTCCAATGTCTCAATTGCTGTGCTGCCTTCCCCATTGCATAGAAATGCTCTCTGTACCCCACCACTGCTGTTAGGGTGGGGGATGGGGGAAGCTTGGGAAGTTTGGTGTTGGTAATTCAAGACTTTTTTCTACCTCTTCAGTGCCTCTTTTAACAATATAAAGTTAAAACCAGATACTGTGAGTACTCAGTTAGTTTTTGGTTCTTATGAAGGTGATTTTTTCATGTAGATAGTTATTAAATTGGTGTCCTTGCAGGGAGGACAATCAGTGGAACCTTCTATTCCACCATCTCGCTTTGCCTCTTCTCTCCTAAATTTGATTTATAGATTCAATGTTATCCTTTCCAAAATCCCAGTAAACTTTTGATTTAAAAATTTATATCAAAATCAAATGAGCTGAAATAGCCAAAACAATTTTGGAAAACAAGAACAAAGTAACAAATTTGGAAAAACATATTACCCAATTTCAAAACTTCTTATAAAGCTACTGTACGTAAGGCAGTATGGTACTGATGAAAGGATAGACATGTAGCTCAATGAACAGAACAAACAAGGCTAGTCACAGACCTACAAAATAGAGTCAATTGATTTTGTTTTTCTTTTGAGATGGTGTCTGGCTCTGTCACCAAGGCTGGAGTGTGATGGTATGATCTTAGCTCACTGCAACCTCTGCCTCCTGGGCTCAAACCATCATCCCACCTCAGCCTTCTTATTAGCTGGGACAACAGGTGTACACCGCCATGCCTGGCATATTTTTGTATTTTTGGTAGAGATACGTTTTCACCATGTTGCCCTGGCTGGTCTGGAACTCCTGGGCTCAAGCAATCTTCCTGCCTCGGCCTTCCAAAGTGCTGGGATTACAGGCGTGTGCCACCATACTTGGCCGAGTCAACTGATTTTTGACAAAGGTGTCAAAGGCAATGAATAGTCTCCTCAAGAAACAGTGCTGGAGCAATTTGATGTCCATATGCAAAATAAATGAAACTTGATATAGGTTTCACAACTTACACAAAAATTAACTCAGAATGGATAGTAGCTCAAAATATAAATATAAAATTATAATACTTGAAAAAGAAACTATAAAAATAATCCTAGTAGCTTTGAGTTAACCAAAAAAAAAAAAATTAAGTATGTACAAAGCACACAAGATAATGTTATTAAGTTGGACCCAATGAAAACAAAAATATTTTGCTCTTCCTGAGAAATTGTTAAGAATATAAAAAAGCAAGTCATAAACTGGGAGTAAATGTTTCTAAAACATATTTTGGTCAAAATAAATCTATCTAAAATATTTAAAGACCTCTTGCATCTCAATAATAATAAGACAAACAACCCGATACAAAATGGACGAAAGATTTAAAGAGACATTGCACTGGAAAAGATCTATACATGTTAACTTAGCACATGAACAATTTATCAATATCATTCACTACTAGAGAAATGCATTTTTTTTTAAACTTTTGTTTTAGGTTCAGGGGTTACACGTGCTGGTTTGTTACATGGTAAAATTGTGTGTCATAGAAGTTTGGTGTAGAGATTATTTCATCACCCAGATAGTAAACATAGTCCCCAACAGGTAGTTTCTCTGTCCTCATGCTCTTCTACCCTTCACCCTCAGGTAGATCCCAGTGTCTATTGTTCCCTTCTTTGTGTCCCTGTTTACTCAATGTTTAGCTCCCTATTATAAGGGACAACATGCAGTATTTGGTGAGCAAGGCAAATTAGTATCACAATGGGATGCCTTATAAATGGCTAAATTTGAAAGACTGCATGCAAAACAACTAGAATGCTCATACACTGCTGGTGTTAACAATAAAATGATAAAGTTTCTTTAGAAAACTTATAGCAGTTTCTTAAAAGTTAAATGTATACTTAGTGCACAATCCAAAGATGTCACTCCAAGATATTTATGTGAAATAAATAAAAGCATTTGTCTCCACACAACTTGTACATGAATGTTCATAGCCGCTTTATTTATAATAGACAAAAACTGAAAACTACCCAAATGTCCATCAAAAGAGAATAGACAAATTGTGTTATATCCACACAATACTTATTACTCAACAATAAAACTAAATGAGCTATTGATACATGGAATAATAGGAATGAATATCAAGATAATTATGCCAAATATAAGAAATAAGAGAAAGAAGTATATAATTTATTCCATTTATATAAAATTCTAGAAAATGCAAATTACACCTATCTATGGTGTCAGAAAACAGATCATTATTGACTTGCATTGAGGAGTTTGTGGAAGTTGAAAGTGGGAGGTGGGGATTGGGGAGGAAACCTTTAATGTTGATAGATATGTTTATTATATTATTTTTATGATTTCATGCATGCATACATATGTCAAGGCTTATCAGTTTGTATACTTTAAATATATATAGTTTAATGTATCTCAAATATAACTAGATAAGACTCTAAAATCAAAATAAGCAAAATACAAAAGTTCTTCATCATATCAAAGACTCATTGGGATGCTGGGGAGCCAGGTCTGGAAAACAAGAAGGAACCAGGAAAGTTTGGCAGCTAAAAATACAAGTGAGATCAGGTAGTTAGAGCCATTTGATTATAAAGCTTAAAGCAAACCACAAGCATTGTGCTCTTATTATCACCACTGTGGGGCCCCAGCTCACAGCCATTATGAATTATCTAATAATCTCTGTGTCACCCCCTGGCTGGGGCATCCCATTGGCATGCCTCAATCATATCTCAGGGCTATAGCCTCCAGACAGCTGGGAAATTGAGAATATCTGCTTCCTTTGCTTCTGTAGTGGGAGCTGTGATCCTGCCTCTCACTATGAACTACACCAAGGGACATTTCTCAACACATAGGAAACATTTTCATTCTGAGTAGCCAAGACAAGATAAAAGAAAAAAAAAAAAGACAAATGACTCTCTAGGCAATCACATGACTCATAATTTCAGAAGCCATAAGAAGCCTTCGAGTCTTAGGTCTCTCTGACTTATTCCTGCATATATAGCTTTCTGCAGCACAGACTTCTGACTCTAGTTAGCTAGTGACACAGATGATCTACCCAGTTCCAACCCCTCTGTTATTTACACACTGTGCATTTTCGTTTTCAAGATTTTCTCCTTCAGTTCCCTGTGATGTGCTACTGTAGTAGATATGTAATCTTAGAGAGTGTAGGAGTAGATTAAACTTTTCTTTTCCTTATGTCTTTTTTTCTAACCCCTTCTGTTCTTGGAAGGATCCAGCTCATGCTTCTCATTTTCCCAGTTACTATACTCAGCGCTGGTCCAACTCTCCCTCTAGTGGTAATTTGTTTCATCTGCCCATAGTTACCTAAAACTGTATGCTTTAGATTATTGGCATTCAAAAGTTTGACTGCTATTCATAATAAAAAATAAATTTTATATCTCCACACTGTTCATACATGCATACATAACTAAAATAAAAATTTCACAAAACAGTATTTCCCTAAATTTGTGAAGTATACTGTGGCATTTTCTATTCGATTCTATCTACTTTCCTTTAGAAAATTATGTTAGTTGTTACCCACTGAATTCAACCACCAACAAACTGCAACCCATGCTTTGAAAAACCATGCTTTAGACTATTATTAAAACTGTATTAACCTTGTGATCTACAAATTGGTATTTCTCCCAAATAGAGACACACAGACAAGCACACAAAAGCTTCCTATGACCAAATACCTGATGACCTGCAAACCTTCTTTTATTTTTCTTTTATTACTTCTTTTATTTTCCTAACACATTTGCATATAATGACTTACAAAAATCTTGCAGTGAAGAAACCAGCGTAAGTTTGCATAATTCAGTGTTTGCTTAATTTAACCATGGAAGGCATATTTCCAAAATATACACATACAACAAAATTAAGCAAATCTAGGAGTAGCTAATGAAACTCATAAAAGGACTATACCAAGAGATGAGATTTTGAGAAATTCTGCTTTATACATGAGAAGAAAACTCACAAATTAATCTTAATGCCAAATATACACACACAAAACTTAACAAAGATTTATACCGGTAGGCAATGGCATCCTGGAGGTGTACTTTAAAAGCTACTTAAGAAGACTAGACAAATATGGTTTGATGGTAGGAGTTTTGGAGGTAAAGAGGAAATAACTCTGTTAAAGCTAAAAGGGGTGAATTATGAAGTTATATCCGGGGATGTTAGGAAATAGAGTAGCTTGGTTTAGCTAACTCTTATCTGGATGCTCTTTGGGCCTGCTATTGCTATCAAGTGATTTTGTCTCCTGCAGTCCAGATGGAGAGTAAAGTCAGCGGTAGAGGGCACCATCAGAGGCCCAGGAGCCCATGAGGGAGGATTTGTTGATCCAACTGGGAAAAAGATTTTGTCCAGTTCATTAACTCACAGAGAGTGATTAGTAGAAATGCAAATCTCAACATGTTAAATACATAATTTTATACACAGATTAGGATTGGGTAAATGCAGTGAGAGTAGCGAGTACAGAAGCCAGCTGGACAACTTCTGGAAATCTGAAGTACGGTCCAAGGTGATATGATCCCTGGGGCAATATAAGACAGTATCTAAGGAAGGAAATCTAGGCCAGAAAACAAGCCAAGGCCAGCAGGAGTTGCTAACTCGGACAACAGTTGTGTTCTCTGCAGCAAACACTTCCCGGAGTAGCTTTCTGCTCTCCTTCTCTGACAGCGGGCTCTCACCCACAAGTCCTGCTTAAGAGGCAGGTGTAGCACCCATAATCAGAAGACTCAAATTTTTGGTCCGGGGGACTGGACTGTGGTGAATACCCAGTCTTAGCTGGACTAAACATATTTTTCTGAAAAGGAATTTGTTCACCAAGAATATAATAAAGGTTTTGAATCCTTGGAGTGAAAATCTGGTAATGGATTATCCATGTTTCATTACTCTGTTAGCACTACAAAAGCACGTAAACAGATTGGCTGAAAGAATACGAACCAGATGCAGTGAAATTAGCAGAGACAAGAGAGAAAAGGAAGGAGAGAATAATTTAATTTCCTAACTTTGCTCCTTTTTTCCCTAGTTCCTCGTGCAACTTAGCTATACGCTTAATCTTGGGTGCATTGAGATAAACCCTTGTCCTTCCAAAATCATCTTCTTTTATGTCAGTAAGTTAGAATGCATGTCAGTGTCTTATATCCAAATAACCTTAACTAAATCAGCCTGAAAGAAGCCAGCATCCTATCTCAGGCAAGACACCTTTGAGCTGTCTGCACCCCAGTGAGAGTATGGATTTAAAAAGGAAATTGTGGAGAATTCAAATATTAGATATAACACAAAGTGTCTCACAAAAATTATAAGCATTGGGGGCTAACACACAAGCTGGGTCACTCCTACCTTCTTTTCCAGGAATCCTGGAGGAGTCATTTTTAGAGATAGAAAATAAGAAATTACAAATATTAGGGAGAGGGACATTTTTATTAACTGTGTCTGGAGAAGTACAGGTCTGGACTGACTGGGAGGAATTAAGTTATGGAGGGTTCCATGGGACAGAATGGATACTGAGGAAAAAGAGGCAGAAATTGCCTGCCTACCTCTCTTCTGGACTTCTAGATAGAAAGGTTTATGAAAGTTCACCAGAGAAAGAAAATTTATAAAACTCATTCAGGGAACAAAATATTCATTAATAAAGACTATGAATTAAGCAAAAGATTCTCTGTGATTAGTATCTCAGGTATTTACACGTTGATCTAGGTGTAGTAGATATTGTTAATTGATTTAATAACAGCTATTCACCTCTAATTTTGATAACGAGATCCCATTTTTGTAGGAAAACAGTATGTTTGGTCACATGGGGATAAATCCTGATTGGTCAAAGTAAATTTTGGTGATCCCAATCCCTTTTCTGGTAGTGGATTTCAGAACTGCAACCCAACTTTGGCCAATGAAATGTAAGATTATGTCTACTAGAGGTTTATGAGAAAAAATGTTTCTCCCTAATAAGAAAGAATGTATGAGAAGAGAGTCTTATTTTTCTCTCTTCTTTGCTTCTTTATTGCATTGAAAATTGTCATATCAGGATATGATACTTAGGCTGCTGTGGCCATTTTGTATCAATGAGGGAAAGACCAAGATTATCATAGAAAGGTCAACCTCAAGTCCTGATATTCTTGAGCTTTTGTCAAACCCTAGAAAACCCTGTTGTCAGATTTCTCAAGTAAATCAATACATCTCTATGTTATTTAAGCTGCTTATGGTTGGATATTCTGTCACAGACAAAAGCATCAAAATTGGTAAAATAGGTGAAGGGAAGCAGATGCATCTAGTGGAGGGAAGAACAAAAAGGCCAAAGTCCTGTATTAAGAAAAAGAGCAGAAGATGCTGGTGCTGAAGGTACCAGTATAAAAATAACATTCCTGGCCGGGCACAGTGGTTCATACTTGTAACCCCAGCACTTTAGGAGGTCGAGGCAGTTGGATCACTTGAGCTCAGAAGTTTGAGACCAGCCTGGACAACATGGTGAAACCGCATCTCTCCAAAAAATACAAAAATTAGCTGGGCGTGGTGGTGCACATCTGTGTTCCCAGCCACTTGGGAGGCTCAGGTGGGAGGATCTCTTCAGCCTGAGAGGTCAAGGCTGCAGTGAACTGAGATTGCACCACTTGCACTCCAGTCTGGGTGACAGAGTGAGACTCTGTCTCAAAAATAAAAAAATAAAAATAAAAAGAGATTCCTATTGTGTGAGCATTTTCAGCCCAAAATCGGCACCTACAATGTGTGTATGCAAAGGAAGGAGACAGGGAAATGTTTTAACTTGGGTGGGAGTGGTGGTGTTAATGTGCTGTTCTTGAAGGTACCAGTGGCTTTTGATTCACGTCAAAGCCATGGTATATTGAATCTAACATATGCCCTAAATCTACTTATGTACACCAATGAGGGGCAAGCCATTTGTGGCCATAGTACTAGTCTGATAGTATTAGACAAATTGTTACTCAATTGAGAAGTTCCTGGTCTATAACTTGGTATGTTAATGTTTAATGCTTTGTAAATAACTGTATATATGTATGTAACATGTATATAACATGCTTTATATCATATGTTACAGATTGTTAGATCTAAGAGTGTCATTACATATATTTAATTCAACTGGAAAAGAACCTACAAGCACTAAGTCTGGAGATACCAGAAATACAGTTCAAAATTTTATTTCAGGGCAAAGATCTTGGGGGTAGTGAAAAACAAGAACAAATCATTAGCAAAGCTGGAATGAGAAAACCTGGTCGAGAGTGAATGGTTCAAGGAAATTGCTTCAATACCAGCTGTTGTTTGCAAATCTTCTTGGGCTGAAATGAACATTCTGGGTTTGTCTTTCTTAAAGAACAAGGGACAGCATTTATCTGTGGGTCAGAAGAGGTATAGTAGAAATCTAAGCCTAGTTTACTGACTTCCAGTCCAATTCCTTTGCACTTCACCCTTATTGCTGAGCTGAAGCTATAGACATGGATAATAATGGTGATAAATAAGTGAGTTCCCAAAATGAGAACCAGCACTGGAAAGACCCCAAGGCTTCCCATAACAAACTTCCTGCTGTGTTCAAAATTCCATCTGTTTCACTTCCCTTTCAAACCACCTTGAAGCTAAAAGCCATGGGTTTCTACCCATGTTAAAGGCATCAGCCCTCCTGGCAGAAAGTACTGAGAGCTGTCAGTATACATACACAAATAGACCTTATTTTCTTGAGTAAATACTATGCTTTATCAAGTCACTGGCTCCCTATTCTTGTGTATAATATTATTTTTCATTCCTGATTTGACAGCAATGAAATGGCAGCAAAGAAACCTTTTATACATGGAACAATTTTACCTGTGATACTCATCACTTCCTCTTTTTGTCTGCAGGTTTCCCATGGATGTGACCCTCTCCTAGGGAATGCTATAACTTTTAAATTAAGAAAAGGTAATTGATCTTAGTGTAGTTTGATTTTATTTTCTTTTTATTGTATTTAGAAAAAACTATGTCAATGGGAGATATGCTGTCTTCTCATTCCTTCTAAATACATGCATCCAGCCCTCCCCACCAATGTAAGGGACTTTAAAGAGAATAACCTATGAAAACATGTTTTTTTCATGATGGACAGAAGAAGCAAGAAACATACACTTGCTGAACTATCGAAACAACCTGAGACTATTGCAGTTAGCATTGCATTTATCTAATTAGGACAATACACCATAGATCTATCTTCACTACTTTCACAGGATGGAGAACATGGTCACCCATACAGCCTAGAGCACTGGAGGAGCTATTAACACTCCATCTTTGTAAGGCACAGCTATATATTAGGCAAATGGTGGGTTGGACTGCTCTGTCATCCACTTTAAAACCAGTGAAGGCGTTGGAGAACAGGATACCAGGGGCCATTGTCATTATTTGTTTTTTAATCATGCTACCTTCAAATAGGCTTCTTTTCCTTTTTTAATGCATGGGATTAAAACATTCTCTTTTTCTTTCTTTTTTTTTTTTTTTTTCAAGACAGAGTGTCACTCTGTGGCCCAGGCTGAACTGCACAATCTTGGCTCACTGCAACCTCTGCCTCCCAGGTTGGAGAATTCTCCTGCCTCAGCCTCACAAGTAGCTGGGATTATGGGCACATGCCACCATGCCCAGCTAATTTTTGTATTATTAACAGAGACGGGGTTTCACTGTGTTGGCCAGGCTGGTCTCGAACTCCTGGCCTCAAGTAATCTGCCTGCCTCAACCTCCCAAAGTGCTGGGATTACAGACGAGAGCCACTGAGCCCAGCCCTGGATTCAAAAGTTCTTAATTCTTCTAGGGGAACAGTAAGAAAATCCTGAAAATCCTACTAATGGAATTAAAGATATTCCATTTATATTTTAAAATATTCTCACAAAGAAAGCTTTAGGTCCAGAGTTTTCAAGAGTTCTACAAACTACCAAGAAACAGATATTTCTAATCATATACAAACTGTTTTAGGGAATAAAGAAAAAAGCAAACCCTAACTAATTATGTGACAAATAATAATATAAAAAATCTCCACCAAAAGTACTAAATGGACATATAGTCAATTTTCAGGTGGGTCTGGGTTCTTCTTTTATTGCAGATAGGCAGGCTGTCTTGGAACAGGTATAGGGAACTTGCCAAACATCAATTAATACACTGCCCATTCATCTTATCTATTTATTTGAGAATCAAAATCCCTAAATAAACATTGCCAGATTAAGCAAATATATGATATTTGGGACACACTTATACTAAGAAACTATTTGCTGGTCACCTACATTTAAGTTTAACTGGGACTGTGCTTTTATTTTATCTCACAGACCTACATATGCAGCAATGCTGAGTTGTCCCAGGTCCCTGCAGATGTCTGTCAGCATTCCATGCCTGTTCAAATGAGGGCATTTGGCCAATTACTCCATTTTTACACAAGATATAAAGCTAGGAATGTGATGTCAGTGATGTGGTGAGTAATATAATGATCTAAATATATTTAAATTCATTGAAAATCTGGTCTTTCTTCTTTTTTCATCTAAGTGGTGCTTTTCAAATAAAGCATTATTTATTCCATTTTTTATTTATTCTATAAATATTAACAGAAATCATGACAAATATTGTCTTACTAACTCCAGTCCTGACTGAGGGGAGAATATGTTTCTAGGCCACAGGATTAAAAACCCACTGGGGCGTTTCGTGACACTAACTTAAAAAAGTGAGTCTATTCAGTCCTGTAGGAACAAGGCAACTAACCATGTAGTTCGTGGAATGATCCTGGCTCTCAAGCCTGTGTGCTACTTGTTCATGGCAAGGTAGGCACAGAAATTGAAGGATTTTAGAAAAATGTATACCAACATGATAATTAATTTTTATTGAATCAAAAAATTAAAAAAACAAAAAGGTCTTACATGTTTTTGTTTTACATTTCATTTTTTATTTATTTTTAAAAATGTAATTCCTAGAATAGTTTTACATTTACAAAGTTATTGTATAGCTGTACTTGCTTCTATTTTCTGAAAGAAATTATAAACAACTGGTATTTCTTTTTTAAATGTTTAGTAGAATTCACCAGTAAAATGATCTACACCTGTGTTTTCTTTTGGAAGGATTTAAATTACTGATTAAATTTATTTAACGAATGTAGGCCTATTGAGATTATCTATTTCTACTTGAGTTTTAATGATTTGTATCTTTCAAGAAACTAATTTGTTTTTTCTAAATTACAAATTTTGGGACATAGAGTTGTTTGTAGTATTCCTTTACTATCTTTTAAAAATTATTATTATACTTTAAGTTCTGGGATACATATGCATAATGTGCAGGTTTGTTACATAGGTATACACGTGCTATGGTTGTTTGCTGCACTCGTCAACCCATCATCTACATTAGGTATTTTTTCCTAATGCTATCCCTCCCCTAGGTCCCCACCCCCAGACAGGTCCCGGTGTGTGATGTTTCCCTCCCTGTGTCCATGTGTTTTCATTGTTCAACTCCCACTTATGAGCGAGAACATGCAGTGTTTGGTTTTATGTTCCTGAGTTAGTTTGCTGAGAATGATGGTTTCCAGCTTCATCCATGTCCCTGCAAAGCACAATTAACTCATTCTTTTTTATGGCTGCATAGTATTCCATGGTATATATTTGCCACATTTTCTTTATCCAGTCTATCAGTGATGGGCATTTGGGTTGGTTCCAAGTCTTTGCTATTGTGAATAGTGCTGCAATAAACATACATGTGCATGTATCTTTATCATAGAATGATTTATAATCCTTTGTGTATATACCCAGTAATGGGATTGCTGGGTCAAATGGTATTTCTGGTTCTAGATCCTTGAGGAATTGTCACACTGTCTTCCACAATGGTTGAACTAATTTACACTCCCACCGACAGTGTAAAAGTGTTCCTATTTCTCCACATCCTCTTCAGCATCTGTTGTTTCCTGACTTTTTAATGATAGCCATTCTAACTGGCGTGAGATGGTATCTCATTGTGGTTTTGATTTGCATTTCTTTAATGATCAGTGATGATGAGATTTTTTTCATATATTTGTTGGCTGCATAAATGTTTTCTTTGGAGAAGTGTCTGTTCATATCCTTCGCTCACTTTTTGATGGGGTTGTTTGTTTTTTTCTTGTAAATTTGTTTAAGTTCTTTGTAGATTCTGGATATTAGCCATTTGTCAGATGGACAGATTGCAAAAATTTTCTCCCATTCAGTAGGTTGCAAATTGACAAATTGGATCTAATTAAACTAAAGAGCTTCAGCACAGCAAAAGAAACTATCATCAGAGTGAACAGGCAACCTACTATCTTTTTTTCGTTGGTGGTTTCAATAGTGATGACCTCTGTATTAGGTTCCTATTGCTACTGTAGCAAATTCCCTGAAACACAGCTGCTTAAACAGCATACATTTATTTTCTTTCAGTACTGAAGAATAGAAGTCGTCAAGACATTTACAGGTCTAAAATCAAGATGTTGGCATGACTCGTTCCTTCTGGAGGCACGAGAAGAAAATCCATTCTTGCCTATTCCAGCTTTTAGAGGCTGCATGTGGCCCTTTCAGCCATCTTCAACTAAAGCTGCATAATCTTTTGTCTCCCCTCTGACTTTCTGCCTCCCTCTCATAAAGACCTTGTGATTGTACTCATGCATCCAGAATAATCACCCTATCTTAAGATTCTTAATGCAATCACATCTGCAAAGTCAATTTTGCCATGTAAGGTACCAACATATTCATAAATTCCAGGAAGAAGGTCTTTGGAGAGAGGCCATTTTTCAGCTTCCCTTGATCTCTTTTTCATTTCTGACATTACTAAATTGCACCACCTTATTTTATTCATGGTTAGTCTGCCTAAAGATGCCTACATTTTATTGATCTTTTAAATCAGTTTTGTATTTTATTATTTTTTTTTTCTCTTTTTAAATTCATTGATTTCTATTCTATTATTATGTTTCTTCTTCTGCTTGCTTTACAGTTAAATAGCCTTTATTTCTCTAGTTTCCTAAAGAGTACATTTGGATTATTTATTTTAGATCATTTTTTCTTTTCTAATATATTCATCTAATATTATATATTTTCTTCTAAGCACTGCTTTCATCACATACCACAAATTTTAATAAGTTGTATTTTCATTTTCATTTAGTTCAAACTATTTTTTTAAAATTTCTCTGTGACTTCTATTTTTCCATGTGTTATTTAGAAATGTGTTGTTTTAACTCCAAATATTTTGGAATCTCCCATCTGTGTTCCTGTTTTTGATTTCCAGTTTAATTCCACTGTGATCTGACAGCATATTTTCTATGATTTCTATACTTTTAAATTTGTTAAGGTGTAATTCATGCCTGGGAATGTGGTCTATTTTGGTAAATGCTCCATGTGACTGTGAGAAAAATATGTATTATGCTGTTGGATGCAGTATTCTTTAAGTGTCAATTAGAACAAGTTGAATGATAATGCTATTCAGGTCAACCCTGTTCCTAATTTTCTGCTTACTTGTTCTATCAATTACAAAAAGAGAACTGTTGAAGTCTCTAAGCACAAAAAAGATTTGCCTAGTTCTCCTTGTAATTGTGTAAGTAATTGTCTCTTGCATCTTGTTCTCTTGTTAGGTACATACATGTCAAACATTGTTAGGTCGTTTTGGAGAATTGACCCGTTTTATCATTTTGTAATGCCTGTCTTGATTCCAAATAATATTTATATACTTTTCTGAAATCTGATTTGTCTGAAGTTAACATACTACTCAAGCTTTCTTTTGATTAATGTTGGCATGGTATATCTTCCTCCATCCCTTTACTTTGATCAGACCTGAGGATGTATCTTGCACATCACATTTTATGATAGACAATGTACAGTAGGGTCTTTCTTAAAAAAAATCCCTCTGACAATCTCTTTCTTTCAATTGACACATTTAGATCACCCAAGTTTAAAGTGATTATTGATATAGTTGCAATAGTATTTATCATGTTTATAACTTTTTTCTATAAGATCACTTACTCTGTTCAGTTTTTTTCTTCCCTTTTTATGCATTCTCTGGTTTTAATTGAACAATTTATATGATTCTATTTTATTCACTCTCTTATATCTTAATTGTATTTTATTTTAAATTTTTATAGCAGTTGCTATAGAGTTTGCAATATACATTTACAACTAATGCAAGTCCACTGTCAAATAATATATAGTACTTCACATATAGCACAGAAACTTAGAACAAAGCACTCCAAATTTCTCCATCTCACCCCTTATGACATTGCTGTCATTCATCTCACTTGTTCATGTGCTGCACTCACAGAAGACAATTACTATATTTCCTTTAGGCCAATGGTTATCTATTAGCTTGATGAAAAATAAGGTAAACAAAATATTTCATTTAACTTTTTTATGTCTTTTTTTAACACTCTTTAAATAGATCTGAGTTTCAGACCTATATCATTTCCCTTCTCCCAAAAAAAACTTCTTTCAATATTTCTTCCCAAGTAGTTCTGCTAAAAATGAATTCCCTTTTTTGTTTGTCAGAGAAAGTCTTTTATTTGTCATTCACTTTTGAAGGATAATTTTGCTGGCTATAAAATTCTAGTTTGGTCATTATGCCTTCCAATTCGTTACGTAGTTTATTCCCCTAGTGGTTTCTGATGACAAATCTGTTCTAATTCTTGT
Organism: Pan troglodytes; assembly: GCF_028858775.2. Lineage (NCBI taxonomy): Eukaryota > Metazoa > Chordata > Mammalia > Primates > Hominidae > Pan > Pan troglodytes. The sequence goes on from NC_072410.2 coordinate 43,710,262, forward strand.
CCTTGACCCTCTATGGGTAAGCTGTCCCCCAAACTCTCTGGATTCTTTCAAGATTTTCTCTTAGTCTTTGGTTTTCTGAAGATTGAATAGGATATGCCTAGGATTGGTTTTTGATATTTATTCTACTTGCTGTTCTCTGAGCTTCTTGGATCTAGGGTTTAGTGTCTGTCATTAACTTTGGAAAATGCATGATCATTATTACTTTAAATTTTTCTTTTGTTTCTTTTTCTTCTTCTTCTTATATTGCAATTATATACATATTACAATTTAAAAATTATCCCACAGTTCTTAGATATTCTGTTCTGCTCATTCACTCTATTTTCTCTTTGCATTTCAGTTTGAGAAGTTTCTGTTGACCTATTTTCAAGCTTACTGATTCTTTACTTGGCCAGGTCCAGTTTACAGATAAGCCCTTCAAAAACATCCTGTTTGGGAGGCCGAGGCGGGTGGATCACCTGAGGTCAGGAGTTCGAGACCAGCCTGGCCTCTGGTCTCTGGTAAAACCTGGTCTCTACTAAAAATACAAAAATTAGCTGGGTGTGGTGACAGGCACCTGTACTCCCAGCTACTCGGGAGGCTGAGGCAGGAAAATCGCTTGAACTCAGGAGGCAGAGGTTGCAGTGAGCCGAGATTGTGCCACTGCACTCCAGCCTGGGTGACAGACCGAGACTCCATCTCTAAAAAAAAAAAATTCCTTTGTTTCTATTATATTGCTTTTGATGTGTAGCATTATCTTTTGATTCTGTTATACAGTTTCTATTTTTCTGCATATATTATGCATCTTTTCTTTCCCATTGTCCATTTTCTTCATGAAAGCCCTTATCACATCAATCATAGTTATTTTAAGTTTCCTAATAGTTCCAAAATCTGTACCATATTTGAGTCTGGTTTTCATGTTTGTTTTATCTCTTCAGACTATGCTTTTTCTTATTGTTCAGCAAAATTTTTAGTTTCTCTTGAAAGCTTCACTTGATGTATTGAGTAATAACAACTGAAGTAAAAGACCTTTCGTGTAAGGCTTTTCATTAATCTCACTAGGATTTAGTTTGTGTTTAATGTTTGCTGTAGCTGTAGGTGCAAGAGGCTTAAAATTTCTCTTGTGTCCTTGTTTTTGTCTCTCCTATTGCCTTTGTCATTTCCTAATAATTCTTCCTTAAGTAGTGTACCTTGCAGCTCCTCAATTGTGATCTATTGTCATTAAACTGGATCCCTATTGATGTGGTAGTGTCTGAGCAAGGGGAAGTATCATATAATTTTATGATTAAATCTCAGTATTTTTGTGAGTCTATGCCCCATGGCTATGACTTTCAAAAATGTTTCTTAGGTCTCTTTCTGTTAGGTAAGATGAGAAGGCTAGATGTGGCTGGAGTGGACGTAAATGCACTCATGCTTAGGCATGATACGAAGCTCATAAGGTCTTTTTACCTGGAAGTAGGTCTTTGTTATTGAGAATGCTCTGGGCTGATTTAGAAATGGTTTCTTTTCTACTCCTCCTGACAAAGCCATGAGAGAATTATTTTTGACTCTCCACGAAGAGAACCTGTTGGGATTCCTGAAGGTAAAATCCATGAAGGCGTGAGGGCTTTCATAGGAGTGCAACTTCCGTGAGTTTCTCACTCTTAATGCCAAGCTGCACTCAACATCCAGCAATTTTTCAAAATCGCCATTTAAATGTTCCTAACAGCTTGTAGCTCTAGAGGCTTTTGCTCCAGGTAAGCAGAAATGTAAACAACTCTGTGTATTTGGGTGCTTTTCCAGATATTGGGGTATCAACTTGCCCTGCTACCTCAGTTCTCTCATTAGCCCAAAGGAAAGTTGTTGATTTTAAGTTTATTCAGATTTTTCTTGTTTTAAAGAAAAGAGTAACAGTTTCCAAAGCTCTCTATGTCAACACTGTAACCAGAAGTTTAAGTAATTCATTTTTTACTGTATTTTACAAAAGTCACCATGCAAGGTAGATTGCAAATTAATGAAAAAAAAGATCCTTCACAGAAAATTATTTGAGAAGTTCTGTTTTAAGTAATATCAGACTCCCCTAGGGCTGATTGTGTCACAACGTCAGGGACAATGTGTGGGCAGTGAGTGTGTGGGGAAGCACTGTCTTCATTTCTTCATGACACAAACCCTGTCTGAGCAGGGCCCGCACCTTCATCACAAATACACTGATGGGGACACTCATATAGTAATTTCACCTTAGGCCTGGGTGAAATTGGGAGGAGCCAAGACTCAGTGTTTTATTCTCCCCCAACTTCTCCCTCCTCTTCCAAAGACTCTTACTATAAGAATGAAACAAAAGCATATAAGTATAAAGTAACATTTTTATTATTATTCTCTGAGATCTCAGGACATGGAATACAGAGAAAAGCCTGAAATGAAGGTGAAGAAAAAGGAAAAAGAAGGAGGATCATGACAAGGTAGTCAGGTAGGGCAGTTTGGGGAGAATATTCTCTTCCAGGGTGAGTCTTCACACTGGTCTCATGTCCATGATGAGCTGCACGCCAAGCTCAGGCTGCTGACTTCCCACCTGCCCTAGTCCTTGAACTTGCAGACATAGGGTAACTTTGCATCACAGTTATAATCTTTCCACTTCAGAAATCCTAGGGAGACAGAATATAAAAGGCATGGGGCTGGGGGAACTTGTGAACCCAATGAAGAGGCATCCCAGGTTTTAGTCTAGGATTTAAAGCTTCTCTCTCATCTTCACCAGTTTCTCAATCCAGGAGAATGAGACTCAAAGAAGGCAGAGATGAGAGCAGACGGGAGAAGGCACATAAACACTGCATTACCTAGCTGAAAAGGATTTCCTGAAAGTCAGGAAATTGGGGATGAGGAGTGGAAAGTGCTGGGAAGAGGCAGCTCTTCTGTTTCTTACCTGTGCTTCTTGACAGGCTCCCACAGTGGCCAGGGTTTAAGATGGTGGAGGGATTTTTCTCCCATGCAAAGTAATTCATCACATCAGTGCTACTCCACTACCATCCATCTCCATCAGGCTCAGAGCCCTATAGAGAAGAGGAGGCAGCCAGGTGAAGAAAATGGCCATTGCAGGTCTCTTTGCATGGCCCCTGAGCTGTAACACCTGATTCCTCCCCAGCATCAGGGATTTTGGTCTGCTCTTCCAGATGCTGCCCTAGAGTCCTCTGCACTGGAACTTTTTCCTTAACTCCTCATTGCTATGGGAAAATCCCAACCAATAAACACAAGAACTTTGGAATCACTCAAGGTAATATGTTACTTGCAGAACAATAATTGGTGTAGCATTTGTGATTGGCCTGTGAACCTCAAAGATAATGTCTATTCTGTATGGGGGCAAAATTTGATCCTATCTTAATTTAGAATTCCCTCAGAATAATAGATACAGACTCCCTGAAGCTCAGATAATTGATTTGTAAGGATTCCCTTGAGAATTATGTAAAAGTTTTACAAGAGTCCGACTAATTTTCTTTAAAGACTAGGGATCTCCGTAGAATTCAGCTCTTCAGCTGCCTCATGGACTTCCTATTCTCCCAAATGTCCCCCAGAATCTGAGCTCCAGTGCTCCCCAAAGTACTTCCTGGGCAGGGACTGGGGACAGGGAGTGGGCCTGGGCAACAACAGCACCTTGAGAGGTAACAGAGAGGGGAGGATATACTCGCACCTGTGTGGGGTCATGGAGCCCAATCCAGATGTATGAGTAGCTGTTACTAATGCTCCTCACCAGGGAGGACACGAAGGATCCCTCAGCCCCACTGAGCACAGACACCAGTTTTCCAGAGGGCCGCTTCTGGCAAGCCAGCTTTGAGGGGGACAAAGAGAATGAGATGGAGCCTGAGACCCGCTGAGGGAGGGCAGGGCAAAGGTAGGTGGGAGGAGGACTGTGTGAAAGATAAGCATGTTCATCCTCATTCCCAAGGAACTCTCCTGAAGGAGACCCTCCTCCCCCTGAGACCTGCATGGACTTTCCCCTATCACCTCCAACCCCACATCTAACCACTCACATCTGCATCCATCCAGGATTTTGGTGACAAAAACAAGGCATAGCAGTGGGAGCCATAGGCCTTGGAGCCTTTGGGACAGCTGATCCATGGAGAGGGCAGTTCCTTCTGGGTTTCTTTACCTGGGGTGGAAGAAAAGGGAGAGAGTAAAATGAAGAGTAAGGGGTGGGTGGGAGATGACCTTGGGGAATATCTAGGTCTGCCCTTGGGGAGGAAGACCACATTCCTGACAGCTCTTTGTCTTCCCTTGTGTTTTCAGAAGTTCTTTATCTCAAAATAGCCCTACTAAATGGGCCACCATCTAGTCTGTTATTACCCTTTCCCCTTATTCAACCATTCAACACTCTCTTCACTCTGGGCTATCTCTATATTGGGTCCTCCAATCATTGTCCCTCCACACATCTCATTGCTGACCCTCCACACTTTCCCACCAGTGTATATTAGAGTCCACTGACTAAATGGAAGCCATCTCATTCCACTGTTAGTAGACCACCGTGGAGTCTCCCACTGCAAGTTAACATGAAGGAAGGAGTGATGATGCAAGAACTGCAGGCAGTTTCATTAGACACCACGTCATTACCTCACGTGACACACAGGAGCCTTCCTCCTTTTCTTGGCTCTGAGGATTCATAGGGAACCCAGTGCTAGAGGCAGAGCAATCTCACCTTGAACCTGACACAGGAGCATGAGGCAGGAAAGCAGCATCCAGGACACACTGGGCAGGGCCATGGGAGGCAGCATAGTGTCTGCGACTTGAGGAGGCAATCAGGAGTCACTAAAGGAAGTGTGGTCAGCGGGAGGACACACAGATACCCTACTGCCTCTTGTCTTTTTCCTTCTGTAGTCCCCTAGGACTAAAGTGATCTTGGTCACATCCATCATCTTCTACAGTTCTGAATGAGTTGTGAATCTGTGTACTCTCCCATCCCTGAGCCCTCCCAGGACAGCCTTGCTGAGTCTCAGAGCTCCTGTGCTCCCTGATGAAGGGTCCCTCCCATGCGTTCTCCTGTATCATGTGAGGTTGCCCTTCCCCAGGTCTCATCTTCTCTCAGCTCCCACTTACCTCTCTGGTGAGATCTGGTATGCTTTGTCTGGTCAGCAAAGACTGGGTTTTTTATAAGAGGATCTCAGGGATGGTCACTGGAGTGAATAACGGCAATATGTAGGCGGGACAGGGGTCATGGAGAGGGCTTGGCATTGGTTCAAAAAGATTATGCCAAGGGGAGGAGACTCTTCCTGGCAAAGGCTGGGAATTGTTACAGATGTTGCCTTTTTCTCTGTAGCAGGCGAGCACTTTCCCCACAAACAGTTGAAGTTTGCACTTTTCCCACCCTCTTCCAGATATCTTCTTCTGAGAAACTTAAGGGAATAAAGGCAGTCTTGTGAGCCTGGTATTACACAGTTTAGAAAATATTATATTACATAGTTATGAGAAATGTCAGAAGTTTGTTTTTGATCAACGTGCCAGGAGCTCACTTCTATAGGCATACATATGAATTCCTTTATACCTTATCTAGTAACATTTAAAATAAATTAATAAATAAAAACTGGGTGGGCATTAAAATTAGATGTGTTGGCAAAGACAATGTATTAGTCGAAATAAAGAAAGAATAGAAACCAGAAGCAGCAGCACTGGTTCAGTGTTGCTACTTCAACTTTGCAGCAAGATGTAAAAGAAGCTTGAAATGATCTTGTGAGTCATTAGGCAAGCCAGGGTCTTATGGAACAGCAGTTAAATAGATTTGCCTTCCAGCTACCTTTGTGTGAGAAGACCAAGAGATAGTTCCTTGGTTTATTGTAGTTCTGCGCTGACAGTTTGATATCTCAGAGTAACATTCTTAGAGTGTGATCTACACACCAATGGGGGTCTTCAGGGCCTGTTCGGAGTGGTTGTGCAGTTATAATTTTCATAATTATACTAAAGTGTTATTCGTCATTTTCGCTATGTTGACATTTGCACTGATGAGGCAAAATAAATGGTGGATAGAAGTTCTGGTGCCTTAACATCAATCAAGGCAGTGGCACCAAATTGCATTGCTCATATCCACGCACTTGCAAGAAACAAAATAAAGCCATTTTTACTTGAAAATGCCCTTGAACTTGATGAATCAGAGTAGTGAATTGGCTTCAGTAAATCTCAACCCTTGAATACATCTAGAGGGAATATTCTGTATGACTAAATGGGAAGCTGACATGCTAAAGTATATTGGTTGTCTTGAGGGAAATAATTTGTAACACTGAGTTTTAATTCACTATTTCATGGAACACCATTTTTACTTGAAAAATAAACCAAGACAAACTTTACTTACTGACATATGGGTCTTTTGTTAACATGTTTTCAAAAAAGATCAAAGTGAGTTAGTAAATGAATATTTTTAACTTTTCTCTTTTAATATATATTATTATAAATATCAGTAGCTCACATGAACAAAATTTTTTTTCGAGTGTCCTCAATATTTTTTAAGAGTGTTAAAGGGTCCTGAGATCAAAACAGTTTGAAATCTCTGGTTAACATCTAGCTGGCAATTTCCAGAAAATATAGGACATGGGGACGGTACTATATTACAACACAGGAATACCATCAGCAAAATTTAGAAGGTGGGAAATTCTACAGGACAAATAAGTACATTTCCCCAGCAAGTGAATTTAAGGAAATAAAACAACATCTCACTCTTAACATGTGAAAAATATATCAATCAAATAAAATGTGTGAACCATGTTTGGATCTTGATTTGAACAAATTAAATAAAAAATATAATTATAAAACAATTGGGTAAAAGTGAGCATTTGATAATGTTAAAGGACTATATCATGTTCAGATGTAATTATAATATTGAAATAATATTATTTAAAGTATCCTTATCATTTAAGATACATAACACAATACTTACAGATGAAATGGTTATTCAGAATTTACTTCAAAATAATCAAGCATGATAGAGATAAAGAAAGAGAGAGACAGATAAAACAAGAGAGGCCTTGAGGTCATGAGAATTGTTGCTTGGTGGTAGGTACATAATGATTCATAACACTATTGTCTTTGGGTTTTTATCTAAAATATTGGTGGAAAATTTTGAGAAAAAGAAAAATTCAGGGCCATCGTGAGAAAGAAATTTGAAAGACAATCTGACTCAAGAACACAGATGCAAAGTTCCTGAACAAAACTCAAAACAAATTGAATTCATTGTTGTATATAATAAATGAAGAGAAAGAAGAGTTAATCTTGGAAATGTAATGATAGTTTATTATGATGAACTATTAATGCAATTTCCAAGTTCAGAAGTTAAAAGGGAAAAAATATACAGTCATTTTAAAAGAACAAAATCGTTAAGTGAAATTCAAAACCTATTATTAACTGATAAAAAGTCTTAAAAACCAGAGTTAGACAGGAATAGCTTTAACACAGTAAAGAAATCTATAGAGACTCAAAAGTAAACTACTGACAAGACTTCCTTAAAAAATCAGAAATATACAAATGTACCACCCTCATTGATTCTATTTAACAATATCGTGTGATAGAAAGTACACTTAGAAAAGAAAAAAAAATTTAAACAGGGAAAAAGTAAATTAAGTTGTCACTATTTGCATGTGACATGCTGTCTCCATAGAAAACCCAGAAGACTCTTCAAATTAGTTGTTAGAATTAATGGATAAATTTAGTAAACAAGAAGAATGTGAGATCAACATATAAATCCCAAATGAACATTTATATTCCAACAATAGAGTTAGAAAGGGTATTTTTGAGAAAGATACTGTTTTTAATAGGAAGAAAAATATAAAGGATCTAGAAATATATCCGACAAAAATAGTCAAGACAACGTAAAACTTTTTAAACTTTAAAGAAGACTTTAATATACGAAGAAATATATCATGTTTTAGAGAGACAGATTCAATATCCTGAAGAGGTTATTTTCCCTACACAGATGGTCTCTGATTTATGATAGTTCTACTTACAATTTTTCTACCGTATCATGGTGGGAAAGTGATATGCATTCCCTAGAAGGCTTATATCAGATTTTGAATACTGGTCTTTTACTGGGCTAGCAGTATGCAGTACGGTACTCTCTCATGTTGCCTCAGCATAGGCAGCAAGCACTGCCCTGGTGGCAATACCATCTTGAAAGTAAACAGCTGATACTCCACAGTGTACTGTGTTTTCAGATGATTTTGCCAAACCATGAATGCAGGAAGTGTGCCTGGGGGCTATCTTAATAGCTGGCTATCAGAATTGGAAACTGGTACTTTAATTGTCAAGGGCTTGGCCCTTTCTCTCTTCCTCTTGGTAGACCGTTTTGAATCTCCATAATACCATTTGTACACAGGAGAATGAACTTCACTCAATTTTGTCCAGCAGTCCTCAAATTTCAGATAAGCTTGAATGTATGGTGGGAGCAGAAGACATGGGTGTTTATCTTCTATTATCTGACTCTATGTCCCTACCTATTCAAAATGATCGGTTATGAATATGAATTTATCATTACTCTCCCCTTCAAACTTTACTGATGATTTCTCCATTATCTACTCTTCTGATTTCCTATTGGTACACAGAAAACTATCCCAAGGTTAGTGGCATAAAACAGTTTGTTATTACTTCTCATGGTTCTGTGAGGTGATTAGGATTGTCTGGGTGGTTCTCCCTTGGAAATCATGCAGTTGCATATAATGGCTGGAACTGGAGTCATATGAAGCATCAAATGGACTGGTCTTTGAAGATGATTACACACATGCTTAGCAGTTGATCTGAGAGATCTCTGCTAAAGAGGGGACTGCTAAAGAGAATTACAGTGCAGTGGCCCTGTGCCTTGAACTTCTTACAGCATGGAGGAGTCAGGATAGTAGAACTTCTTTTATTGTTGGTCAGGGCTCCAAGAGGGCAAAGCAGAAGCTGCTGGTCCTTTTGGGCTGGGTCATGAAATAACATAATGCTATTTCCATCATACTCTGTTGATCAAGCATGAGTTTGTATTCTCAGGACCTAGCACATTAAACCCTCAACAATACTTATTTAATAAATTAATATGTTTATTCACAATGATTTTAGCAATTATGTCAGCTGCTTTTAACCTCAAAATGTTACAGGCTGAGGTTATTCTTTATTCCCCCTGGACCTGTGTTTCTTAATTTTCCAGTGATGATGTTGGACAAAGACAGCACTGAGATATATTCTATAATTTTCCTATTATTGATCGGAATGTTGGAATATTATGAATGTGGCTTAAGAGATTTCCTGGAAAACAGTTACTGCTTTGGGAAGGCCATCTTCTTATTGTATCAGACAGTTCATTCATGAGCAAGCTTTGGAAAAAGTAAACTATTATAAAACAGTCTGGAAATTGAGCCATTACAGAGAATTTTTCACTCTATTATTTTGTATTGGCTATTAGAAATAACTTGTTTCTGAAATGGAAACACATTGACTAAGCTCTCTTTGCATATGTGCATAAATGCTTAAAGAATCATAACCTAGCATTTTAGGTTAAATAACTTTATTCAAAGAATGATTATTTGTTAAGCTCTGTGAGCTTATTCCCTATGAGTCTTTAGAAGAAAGAGCACTTCGCAGAAAGCACTTAACGTGGCATTTGGCATATATATGATAAGTTACAAAGGAAGAATCTGTTCACTAAGAAACCACGTTCCTTCAGAAAATCTTTCAAAATTAGTAGAATTTGAGGGCTGTTTTCTGTTTCTAACTTCTTTTTAATTTAGGGACTAATCTGAGTCCAGTTGGAACTTATATACTTAAGACACTGGAATTTGATTTAAATCAAGGAGCAGAATAGAGACCACAGGTCAATGCAGAAATATGTTCTATGGAGGAGAGTGCTCTCATGGTTAATCTTGAGAGACCAGTTTACTAACAGTAAAAGAAAAAATAGAATCAAGAGCAGGAAGAAGAGAGGACATATAATCTGAGGTCTCTCAAGATACCGGATCTTGTGGGTTAGTGGAGTTAGGAACTTTAAGACACTTTGCTCCTTGGGCATCACATTTCATGGCCTGAAGTGAGAACAACAAGGAAAAAGGAGGAATTTTATAGAAAATACTTCTCAAAAACACAATGTGTCACACCGAAGGCTTTCCTCTTTACACACGTCCCTCCTCCTCTTCACTTTATTTTTCATAGATCAATCATCATTGCTTAGGGGTGAGTGAAGACATGAACAAAATCCCCTTGTAATTGAAGGGAAGACCAGGAGTCAAGGCCGGAGCAAAATGGAGATACTAGTGTGAGAATTAGGCAAGGGAAGTAAGGCAACAAGACATGCTAAAATCAGCTGTAGGCAGAAAAGAAGTGGCACTTCTCAAGCTGGGGTTGATCCAGGACAACTGTGGAGTGCCAAGGTAGAACAGTGTGTCTCATCAGGAGACGGAGTGCTCCTAAGACAGATTCAAGGGGATATAGGGGAAAGTGCTGGTTCCAGCACTCAGAAATACTTGCAGCTAGGTGACTCAGCCAGGGCAAGGAACCCAGGTATGCCGGGTGGAGGGGAGTGCTGGGTTGGGCTTCCCAGTAAGATTCCTAGGTCATAAATTATCTGAGAGAGTAGGAAAGCTTTAAGGTTGCGCTGCTCTCTTTACTCTACTCATGATGTTCCACTGGGCCTTCTGATACCCATTCTCATGCAAACCAGGCCTCATGCCAACCTACACAGTGGGCCAGAGGAAGGCATAGTGATTACAGATATGGGCTCGCAAATCAAATAGACCTATTTCACAGAGTTGTGGTGGAAATTAAATAAAATAGTGCATGGATATCATTAAGTATGGTGCCTAGCTCATATGATCACATAGTAAGAGTGAATAATAATATTATATGCAGTGCCTGGTAGCTCCATAACAGACAATAATTTTCAGTGGAACAACAGATCTGCAGATGAAGGTTACAGTGAAATGACTCCTCTGAATTATTTCTGCAGCTTCCCTATTAGTTGCAATCATTTTGTTCTATTTCTTAACCTTAATCTTCAACAATCTACCCTGGGGGACATCAAGCAAGCAATACTTGTCAAGCCTTTTCCATTGTCTATATAAACTTAAGTGCAATATATCTTCTTTTTAAGAAGGTATTCAGTTGTTACAAATTTAGGAAATCACTTTAATCATAAAGTCAGTGTCACCAGAGAATTGCCAGACTAATATTTTCAGGAGCTCATCTAAGTATAACTACCATTTATTCAGCACTAATTTTTTGCCAGGCATTGTGCTAAGATATCTACATAAATTATCATATTTAATATACAGAACATCATTATGCGACAGCTATGCTTAACCTCATATTTCAAACAAGGAAATGAAAATTTGGAGAAATAGGATAACTTGGTCATGGTTCTATAAAAGTAACAGAATGGGGCTTAAAACCCAAACACCAAAGCTGTGCTCGTAATCACTGCTACCGGCTTCTTCTGGAGGGAAGAGATTGGGGAATAAAAAAGAAATAGAGTTTTGGCCTTTGCTACAAGGCTATTTACTTTGACATCACGAGAGAGGAAATTTTTTTTCTAAGATATTTAATTTACCATTGGGATGAATCTAATATTTAGAAGACCTAAGCCCAGAAAATCAGATTTCTGTTTTACATGGAGGGTATTGAAAACACCAGGGAAATTCTATAACCAACAGCCGAGGGTAGTTATTTGCTAAGCTACATTAACCTAATGCATACTAAAAAAAATAATGTGCTCAGCAGAGTTATCAGATCCTCTTTACTTACTCAAAGTACAATAGCGTCAATTCCTTGGTTCTAGGAAATGGCTGATATTGTTCCTGTTTTCTCTAGAAGTTTTTCAGATACTGTGAGCTCAAACTTCCCTCTAACTTATACAATGTCTAAATTGTCTATATCATCCATTATATCATTTTTTTCCTCAAAATTATCCCATATGTTAGGCAGGGCAGGTGTCAATCCATTCCATATTACAAGGAAGAAATGTAGAAACTGGACTTAGTTTATGTCAAAATGTACATTAGTGACCAAGTAAGGATGAGAAGTGTATTCTATTCCTGAATTCTTTGTTCTTGATATTCAACTCCACATTATTTCATTTTGAGTAACATTCTTCAGGCATTCAGCAGGAACGAATTAAATTCTGAAAAGACCCAATTAATTGCTCTTTGACTTGGTAGGTTTTTTGAATGTTTCACTCCAGTTGATAGATTCATTAATTTTAGAACACCTTCTTTGCTTTCTACTAATGGAATTCTTAGAAGGTGATTGGTGGTTACCTTCTCTAAGCCTCATGTAAAATTTAAATGTCATTTTATACAAAGATATTTACTGCATGGTATGTTGGTCTAATTAATTTTTGAGAGCAAATAACAATTGTTCCAAGTCATTCTTGTCTGTAATTGAAGCATGAGCCTTGAAAATGTGGTTGTGATTTCTTGGGTATGTGTATATACCCACATGTGTGAATTTAGGTGCATGTGTATGGGGACATAGGTTTAGAAGGGTGGTTTTTCTTTGTGAAAATTAACATGTTTCAAGTGTTTTTTAGGTGGTATCTTTTATCTCAGTTGTCTACCTCTAGGTAATACAAGAGCTTGATCACAGTATATCCTAGGAAATTCTCTGAAGTGGGGAGATGAGAAAATCAGCATAAGCCTAAAGGGCACAGAACAAACTCAAATTCATTACAGTAAATCCAAGGAATGAGTACAAACCCAAGTCCATCAAATAAAGCTGTCTTTCTCCAAGGGGATGGATTGAGGATACATGTCAAGCTTGGGAGCTACAGTGGTGCTCAGAAATTTGTGTTGTGTTTGGGGGATCGGAGACAATACAAGGAAATATCAGCAATCTTGTTGTCAGAATCATAGAGGGTAGATTTTCAAAACTAGGCTATGTTCCCCTGAAAAACTCGAGTGCAAATCATAAAACCAAGACTGAAACTCAGGCAAGCTGAATAAGCCAACAGTATGGTAACAATAATTTCTTCCAAGGTCATGAGGGACCTGAGGATTTACTCCAACTAAATATTTACCTTTTCTAGTTTAAGGGTATAATAGGAGAATCTGGTGAGACCAATGATGTAGAAATACTTTGGGGAGACTATGATGTATCCATGAACATGCATATGGATGATAGTAACATCTCTCTCTTCAACATGCTTATATCACAAGTTTCATTGTATTCTTATTAGATCTCTTGGGCTTGGATTTTTACACCTTTAAATATACATATTACTTAAAAAAAACTCTTGACATATTCAAGGTCATCAAGAGAACTGAAAATGTCTTCTACTTCCTTCAAAACAATTTTTTTCTACATAAAATTTTAAGTGAAGCTTCTTGTGTTGAACATTTACGTTTTCCCATTAAATGAAAAGGAGTGGACAGCTCCACTTACTCTGTTGCATTAAGGGGAAATAGCAGTAGGACCTTCAGTCTTTGTACATTTGTTCTCTAGCCTCCTACAGCTTAACACATCTGGTTTGAGGACAGTCAAGAATCTGATCTTTTACCCCACCTGGCTCATAAATGCAGGTACTCAACATTCAGGGTGTTGCATGAATCAATAAAGCTTTCTTCTCTGCAGAGGATAGGACTCACAGTTTATCACTACTAATGGGGACTGAGAGGTGGTCAGGGATATTGCCTTCAAACACGGAAGGCAGCAGGAAAAGCTCCAAGTGTTTGAATTATTTAGCAGAACATGCTTAGTGTGGTGTTCTTGGCTTAAGCTCAAAGCAAAAATAGAGATCCTCAAATCACAGACTCTAATCATTAATCACCCCTCTCTCTACCATAAACAATATCTTGGTAATACCCTAAAATGGGTTTTAATCCTCTCACATGGGGGTGGTTTGTGATAAACTAAGTGGTTTTTATCCCTCTGGTTATATACTTTATATATGTTTTAAACAAAGTGGTAAGGCCCTTTCTTTCACTATATAAAGTCAGGAATGCCACAACAGAACAGCCATGGGTCTTCTATTTAACAGCATATTCACAAACACTTCTCACCAGCAAGTGACAGGAGGCCATGGATAAGATGCTGTTTTCTCGGAGAGCAGCCTCATTCATACTCATAATACAGTTTTGGAGAAGAGCAAATAACTGAGCTTTGAGGTCATAAATGGGTTTAAATATTAGCTCTAAGAGTTTCTGGTTATGCGAGACTGGGCAAGTCATTTAACTCTTCTCTATGTCATTGGTGATAAAATATTTCAAGATTCTTCCGAGAATCAAAGGCAAACATTGACCTTCCTAGCACAGCATGAGAATAAAGACACAGGCCTTTTACATCTGGTCATTCCAAAGTTCACATTCTAGCTCACTCTCCTACTGATTGTGCCTATGAATTCTGCTCATGTCATCTCAAATTCTAGTTTGTAAATATTTTTTTGCCATAAAATGGTGATGATAATATCTGCCATCTAGGTTCTTTTGGGGGGATAAGCAAATATTTGCTACAACCTAACAGCTTCTGAATCTTGACCCATTGTCTAGCATTGGACACTCACTCTTACTTCCTATACCCCTTTGCCTTAAGTGTAAGGTGCTGGGGCCGCATCCTTGAGGACCGTAGCCATCCATCACATTCCACCATCTGGTCCAACCTTCTCCATCTATACTCTGTGCCTGGGACTATTTTGTTTATTCTTTGCTCCAGAACTCTAGACCCCTCTTTTATTTCTTTGGGGTAAAATTCAAGTAATCTTGCAAACTACGTGACAACGAGAAAAAACTAGAAAAATATAAAGGTCTTTATGGGTTATTATTCTTTAAGCAAGGACAGTCTCCAAGTGTGTTTATTTATTGCACCATGATAAGCTGCATGGATATATTTTTGTTTCTTCCGTGTGTGTGTGTGTGTGTGTGTGTGTGTGTGTGTGTGTTCGGTTATTTACACATTTTTGAAGGGGAATGTTTTTCGTAGACATTCAAAATTGACCACACAAAATGCTCACATGACAGCAGAGATCTGGAGATCATTCAACATTGATTTAGCTAACAAATGGGTAGTTCATCCTATTCAAGCTATGTTTGTATGTATGTGGGAATTTTGGGGTAGGGAGTGTAGGCAGGACATATAAATGTAACCTGAATTTCTATAAGTGTGGGTTCAAATAGGGTTCCATTAGAAATAAAAACTTGAATTTCATGGACTGTTTGACAACCTTTCTAATGCAGGGCTTGCTGAAAAATCTTACTTCCTGCCACCTCAAGAATTTCTGCAGATTCACTGGGTTATCTGATATGGGTTTCTGGGCAAGTCTTCTGACATTGCATTTTCAATTCCCAGTAGGTTGTCCACTGAGGTCTCCTACCAGACAACACCACTGATGTATAGTTCACACACAGGCAATGTCAGCACTGATGCTCCCATAAAGCTCCCATGGTATCCAGTTGTGGACTATGAAAACGTCCATGCAGAGTGGAGGAGGGGAAGATGGATCTCCCCATCTCACATTACACCTGGTTAGAGAACTCCCAAAGAAGTACAAAGATCTCTTCCTGTTTTGGCATCCATTATGCCTGAACCCCACTATTTTAGTGCATTTTATTGAAACAGCTATTTCCACTTCTGGTTGGACACCACCTCTTTCTTATTTAAGAAGATGTGGATCTCAACAATAGGGCTGGGGCAGGTTCTGTGTGATGTCACCACACTCTACTCATAGTCACTCCTTTTCTCTCATGGCCCACACTTTGTACTGGAGTCAAACTTTTCTGCCTGACCTTGTTTTCTTTATAAGTTATCTCCAAAAAGACTCCTCAGCCCCTTAAAAGTAATATCAGAATGGGCTGGAGCAGTCCCAGATGGATGCTGAGGCATGTTTGAACTTGAGATACAGACACAGTTTAGGCTCATTCTGATGCTTATGGAATAAAGCTGAAACCAAAACCCAGGATAAATTTTCTGTGCTCACCTTGGTAGAGAAGTGACATGAATACAAATTAAAATGCAAAGAGAGGTGCCAGAAATGGGGAGACCAGTTAGGAGGTGAAAATGCTATGCAGATAAGAGAGAACGTGTATCCAAACCACCATCACAATGTTAGTGATGCTCAATATTTGCAACTCATTTCATCAGTGTATGTTTTTTAAAAATTTTATAATATGGATCAAAGAAAGCTAGAGTCATACGGATGTTAGTAATCTAAATTTACATATGAAGAAATTGAATCTCAGAAATGAGACATGACCTAAGTGCAAAAATCTGATGGGATATAAAGCCCTGTTACAATCTAAGTAACAGTAATATGTACACCTGCAGGACAATTTCGATTATGAGAAGTGGAGATTTTGGTTTGGGATATTTTAGCTTAAGTTTTGATAAGAATTTCAAGAGGACTAAATGGGCATAGTAAAATGGCCAGAGCCTTATACTCAGTGAGAAGGCATAGAATACAGTCCTACCTGCAGAAGCAATGTTTATACTTCTATTTCCCGCATTGATATTGTATTGTTCATAATTTCACCCATTCATGTCTCTCCAAGTACATTAACACTTGGAAAGTCCAGGGACTGTATCTTTATCTTTTTAAAATATCACAGTGCCTAACATAGGGCTAGGTACAGAGGTCTTTAAATTGAGGGGGAAATAGACATCAGACAATTCCTTAGTCCCTGCAAATTTTCTCTAAATAAAACTGTCTGCAGCATGTAAAATATCATAAATAAAGGCTATGTGATTTATTGCTCTTGCCATGTTGCAAAGAAAACCTCTAATTATTAAAAAATATATATACAAAAAAAGAACGTGACCCTGCAGCAAAAATACAGAAATACTATGTTAACCTGAAAGTAGACTGTTAGAACTCTTTTAGCAAAGGAGAAGGGGAAACAACCCCAGGTCCCTCACACTGGTATCGGTGTGTGTTCAGCTTCAGGCTGAACTTACTGCACGTTTATTGACCTTTGAAGTTACATTCAACACCTAAGTAATTCCTGGCACAGCTGTCGATTGAGCTCCATTATCAGGGCTGCCAGTATATCCACATGAGTTACTGCATTATTTCTTAAGCCTTTGAGACTCAATTATCCTGGAACCAGGAAGAGATACCTCAGCACAAGTGGAGGTGATATCCCAACAGCAATGATCAAAGTTAGAATTAGGGGATGGGCAGGGGCCAATAATAGAGACAAAGTTATAGATGGGTTATTCCTCTGCAGGATCCCTTTGCTATCGATCTACTGACTCTTCCTTAGGGTTGAAAGATACCCTAAATTTCATCCAAGTCAACTCTGCCTAAACCTAAATACCTCCAATGACGAGGTGCTCACTCACCTGAGCTAGGTGTTTTGAGCCCCAGCCCCAGCCTTTTTGCTGCATCACACTCTGGGATCACCTATTACAGTGAAACAGGACATCACAGGTTCTGGCCAGTGATGAAGGACATACAAGGATGACTTTTGTGATGAGACGGCAAGAGCCTAATCTTATATTCATCACTGTTGATGCAGGGAGGATGTGGCAGGTGTTCTGGAGAAGGAAAGCAAAGTGTGTCTGCTCAGAGACTGTAACAGCAAAATCCAAGATGTGAGTAATTAGTCTCTGTTGAGCTTGGAGAGTGGAGGAGAAACTGGGGCAAAGTAACCAGGCAATTCAGTTAGTCTGTTTCCCTTGAAAAAAATAACATTTTTTTTTTTTTGGTTTGTTACAACAGAGCTTTCTTTATTAGTGCTTTTTGTTTCATTGCCTCACAGTACAATTCACCAGGCATGAGGAACTCCTGAGCCCCCAGAAGGATGCGATTTCCTTATCCTTCTAGCTGTCTGTCATTTCAACTCAAAAAGTGAAAAATTGCTTTAAGAGCAATACGAGTTCTTGGAAAAAAAAGCTTTGTGTTGAAGTTTGCTGTCAAACTTGGATTTTTACATAAAGGCCAGTTTTTCTACTTAGCAGACTCAGGGTCTATTTTTGCTGCTAGCTGTGTAATCATGAGCAAATTACTAGTTTCCGTTGTATTTTTTTTGTAAGATGTGTTAAGTATCAATCTCTTGGATGTCGAATGACTATAAGAGCACATTGATGAGGTACTTCCAAATAGAAATAAAATGAAAGCCATGTATAGAAATTAAAATATTCTAGTAATAACATAAAAAAGTAAAAGGAAACTGGTAAAATTAATTTTAATATTATATTTTATTTCATCTAATATATCCAAAATATCATTTTAACATATAATCAATATGAAAATTATGAATGAGATATTTTATAGCTTGTTCACACTAGATCTTGGAAAGCCAGTTTGTATTTTTTACTTACCACCCAAATCAATTCAGACTAACCACATTCAGTTGCTCAACAGACACACATGACTAGTAGCTATAGTATTAGACAGTACAGCGCTACATAATTATTAATTATGCTTTAAGAAAATATACATCAGGGCCCTGAAAAGAGACAAAAAGTCATCAATATCATATAGATATTTTAATAATTAAGAGAAAAGGAAATGTTCCTTTTTCCCCCAAGATGATAAATTCAACTATGGAAGAATAATTTATGAGTTCACTTGAGAAGGATGGTACAGTAAGTTATTAGCAGCTCTTAATTCTTCAGGGAATAGGCCTCTCAGAGCTCTTCCTGCAATTGGATTTTAAGGGACAGAAAGGTAGAGGAACAGGGAAATAACATGAAAATCTTAGAGAAAAGTAAAGCCTGGAGGTGGAATAAGCAGGCAAAAAAGACAGGCCGAGGGACTCTGCGAAAACCTTGTCAACGTCCCAGTGTCAAGAGCCTCAGTTCCTAAATGGGTCTCCTGGTTTTCTTCTTTCTCTGATTTTTAAATAGTTATTCCATTGTGCAGTTAAAATGGTACAGGATGCACTCATTTAAGGTGGGTTTAACTTAGAACTGTTTTATAACAATGCAACAGGCTTGATGTGGGCTGCTTGTGTTTTTCAATGCGCAGAGGCCTACATGGCAGGCAGCTCCTGAAGACCCAGGCACCTTTGGTTGAAGATACACATTTATTCTTCAGGGAACATGGAAGAGAAAGTGAATAGCTTAGCACTGGACCCAGTCCCTGGGGCCATTACTTTTGCGGGTAACTGCCAGGCTTGAATTAAATGTATTTCCTTGCTCAATCATCTAGGGCATATCCCTAGTGCCCTTCTCTGCACCTGGGGTTCTATTTCCAGCCTCTAAACCTCTGTGTCCTTTGGATGCAAATTTACAGCTGCTTTTGGGGTGATGGCCCCACTTCTCTGGGTGTGGGTGAAAAATATCTGCCAAGAACTTGCGTTGGTGTCAAGTTATAAACACAAAAATGTTATCAGGGCCAGGTAGCAAAGTTCATTTACTTTCAAGGAAATTGAACCAACCAAGCAACATGCAAACAATAGTAGGTAGTAATTAGCAGTAATTAAAAAGTAATGATGATGTCTTTTTAGTATAGTCCTGATCTCACCAACGTGAAGTTTAACAGCGGTGTTGGAGTTCTAGATACAAAAGCAGAGCCTCAGTTCCTAAATGGGTCTCCTGGTTTTCTCCTTTCTCTGATTTTTAAATAGTTATTCCATTGTGCAGTTAAAATGGTACAGGATGCACTAATTTAAGGTGGATTTAACTTAGAACTGTTTTATAACAATGCAGCAAGGCTTGATGTGGGCTGCTTGTGTTTTGCAATATTTTGTTTCCTCTTGCCTTTTCTCTCTCCTTACTGGGGAAGAAGGTTTTGTGCGTGTATCTGGGGAGAAATAGAACAGTGATTCTCAACTGCGGTTGATTTTTCCCACTCTTTCCACAGACATTTGGCAATATCTAGAGACATTTGCGGTTGTCAGGAATCAAGTAAGGATGCTACTGGTATTTCCTGGATATAGCAATATTGAGAGAAGCTTTAAATGGTAAGGAGGAGCTAACTATTCAGAGGGGAATAGGAAGATTTTTCCAAGCAGACAGGCATCAAGAGCACAGGCAGGTGGATGCAGGTGGCAACAAGCTGTTTGGTGAAGCTGATATATAAAATATGAAGCAAGGAAGAGCAGTTGAATCAAGTGCCACTCAATTCCTAAATCAGTCCTCTCCAATTGCATTTAAATCTGGTTCAATCCCATCTCATTTGTGTCTCATATGCCTCCTATTTGCCTAATCTTGCACTATAGCCTGTGGGGAAAATGGCACACATGTGAAAGGTGATTTCTGCTTTCAGGTACCCTGAGCACAAACAGAGAGTCAGGAAGCAAAGGGGCCAGCCCAGCTCTGTGACCAGACCTCAGATTACTCTCCACCATGCAGCAGCCTGCAGGCCCACTGACCATTGTCCAAGTTTAACCTCACCTGAGAAGTTTTGTCCCTGCATTCCATGACCTGGAAAACCCTTCCCCTAAAATTGTGCTTGCTAATTCCTTCTCAACCCAAAAGTCACCTCCTCAGCAAACCTTCCTTTAAATGTTTAATATAATTTGCCCTCACCCCACCCTCTGTTTACGGTGTTTTGCTGTCTTATTTTCTTTACAGCACTCATCACTATCTGAGATTACCTTTAGGAGTGTTTTTGTTGTTTGTTTATTGCCTGCACCCTACTACACTCTGAGCTCCAAGAAAACAGGGGTCTGGTCTCTCTAGTTGAGTGTCGTTTCATCAGTACGGATTGTTGTGCCTTGAACCTGCTGACTCTCAATAAATATATTTGAAAAGAGAAAGCATTTGCCTAGGAAATAATCAAACAGTAATTAATAACAATTTCCTGGCACAGTTGAATGGCCCCAGTTGGGCCATTCTGATCATAAGTGGGGCTCATATAAAGGGAGGGGAGAGCATTCTTAGAAAATTCCTGGGAGGAAACTAATAAGTTTAGCGTGTGTAGCAATTCTTCTTTATTGCTTCCCACCATGGAATCACTCCCTCTCCTTTTCCTTATCCCCTTTCTCCTCCTCTGGAAGGAGACAAAGAAAGCAGCCCTCAATTAGAAATGTTAACTCAGTCATCTGCTGGCAACTCCTCCCAGGCAGGGCAGGACAGCTGGCTTCTGGATTCAACCTGGATTTCTAGATTTCTGCTGTTTCGCTTTGCTTCAGGTGCATGCCTGAAGATTCAGGGTCTCTCTGCTTGCCAGGTTGGCAGCTGGATGATGAACCACTCTTTCAGGCACACAGAGGGAAAATGTCTGACATAATATGGAAGTGGTGGCCAAGCTCAGGACAGATCACGGGAGGAAATGCATCTGTGCAAACTGCTGACTGACTTGCCCTCAGAGGAAGTGGAGAGTGTTGTGATAAAAGGGACCATGAATGGTCAGATGGAGTGGTATGTTGCTTACGTGCAGGGTATCTGTAGGAGTATGAGCCAAGAAGGACTTTCTCATACAATTTTTCCCCAGCATAGGAATTTCCAAAAGTCATTTAAAGACAGTGTGTCCAAAGCATATTTTTTCCTCATGACCCACCAATACATTTAATCCCTTCCATCGCCAGTCTTCCTCATTTTCATAAGTGGCATTACCATCTACCTATTAGATGCCAGGACAAACCCTGGGAGGGCTCTTTGATGCCTCTTATTTCCAACATGGTCAATCCACCTCCCAAATGGATCTAGCATCAATCTTCTCCTCTCTATCTCCAACACCATCATCCTGGTCCAGGTCAACATCACCTGGAACCTGACAGTAATAGCCTATCAGGTTTTTGGCTTCCATTCACACTCCCTGTGTTCTTGACACAGAAGCTGAGATTACCTTGGAAAGAAATAAATGACATTAGCCCATTCTGCCTACCTTTTTGTTCTATGGTCTCTGGTTGCACTTGGGAAGAGCAAACACATCAACAAACTACTTCCCTGATTTAGTTTGCATCTACCTGAGGCTGTAACCTCACCTCACACCCCCTTGCTTCTGATTGTCTTCTTGCTCTGGATCCTGAAGAAGTCAAGATTGTTCTCACCTCCGGGCTTTGCCTCTTGCTAATCCTTTGGGCTGGCATGCTTTTTCCCTTGCTCTCTGCATGACTTGCTCCTTCTTATCATTCAGGTCTGTGCTTAAATGTGGCTCACTCAATGAAGTCTGCTTGGAGTTTTCTCCTCTTGGCACATAGTCTCTGTCCTCAGTTACTGTCTATCACATTACACTATTTATCTCAAAGCTATCATGAAAAAGACTGGAAATGATACTAGTGAAAAGGCTTAGTGCAGGCTGGCATTCAAAGGCAGAAGGGTCCCCAAGTTCATGGGTCTTTGTTCTCTCAGCCCTTGTGGATACCCCTTGCTTATTTCCCCCTTTAAAGGAATTCTCCCATGCTATTTTTTTCTCCTTTGTGAAATTGGCACAAGAGTGACTTTATAGTGTGAGATGCACTCTTTGGGCTATTTATGGGGCACCAGGCATTCTGAACTGAGGTGTGGGTTCTTTGTCAGGTGATGGGAAACTATAGCTGCCCAGAGGTTCCTTGCCTCATGGGAATTTTCAACAGATTGGGAGCAGCCTCTGCCACTAAAGAGGGAGACACTACCCTTAGATAAATCCTTGCCAGGTTATTAGGAATGAGCCTCTGAGGTTATCTGTAGAAAAAAATTTGCTTATTTCTCCTAATACTTGATACTTGTTTATTTATATGCTAACCTGGTTTTTGTCAATCTCTCCTACTAGAATGAAAGCCCCATTAGGGTAGTAACCCTGATCATTTTTTTTCACTGTTTTATATTTAGCTCATTTCCTGGACTGTAGTAGGTCCTCCTCAAGGAATATTTGTTAAATGAATTGAACTGAATGATGTAGTATCTGAAATGCCAACATAAGAGTACCTTGTAAATAGGACTAATATTAATGAGATTTAAACATCAATATATTTACATTCCTGATCATCCCTTGTTTTGCATAGGTATCTACTTGGGTCAATCAATAGCATCTCCTGGTCTAGAACTAGGGACATCTCTGCTCTATGTTGAGGCTTAAAGTCCATGACAAGTCAGTCATCCTCAAGTCCAAGATTAGTTAAAAGGGAAAAGGATTTTCTAAATTTAAAATTTTAAGAGCAATGCCTTGAGGTTTTAGTGATGATTTTTACTATAAAAATAGCATAGTTAGATACAGGATATAACATCAGAACAGAGTCTCCAAAACTGAAAACGGAACTAAATCTTCAGGCAGGGACTAAGGTATTATGATGTCTGATCCCTGAGAAGGATCTCAGCACCCTGCTCCCTTAGGCCTTACACTGTGCTGTTTTTAGGGATAATATTATAAAATCTCTGAGGAGAAACCCAAGAAGATGAGAGGTAATGCGATTTTCCAATGTGGTGCTTCTTTCCTGCCACGCTCTGCATGGTGCGGAAGTTGCATATTCATTTAAAAGGGAGGCGTCCAGGCGGATGCACCTTCCACAGTTCTCCAGATGCCTTCGGCCTGTGGGGGCAAACAGGGATCCACTTAGGGGCTCCTGTGTGTTTATGGCAGGATCAGGATATGCAAGAGGCCTGGGTGGACTGGAGGAGGCCTGGGGCTGAGCTGAGCATGCTGTGGCGTGTAGCAACCTAGTGACTGGAGGCAAATGGTTAACTTGGAACATGTTTGCCATTGGTAGGAGCCAAGCTAACCCCAGAGAAACTGAACAGGGGCAGGCATGCCTCTTCAGCCACCAGAACACTCCATGTCCAGACAAGGTGGGCAGAGCAGACCCAAAAGCAGTGTATGGACAAGAAACCCTTCCTCAACAGCCAAGAAGCTCCTCAATCTTTGCCTATACCCAGAGCATATAATGAGATGGTAGATAAAAAGTGACCTCCTGAGACAGTAGAGATAGCTTGGTTAGTTTAAACCTTGACTTGTACTGAGTGGGAAATTAGCCTGATGTTTCCATAGACTCCAAGACCAGGCAATACACTGACAGCCTATTCCGGAGGCCATTGAACAGAAAGACTCACAGATCCAATCACACTCTTCATTTAATAGATCGAAGCACACAAAAGGAAGCAAGGAGAGAATGACTGGGTAGGTTAACACTTCAAAGTGACTTCGGAGAGGCTGCAGGTGAGAAACAAGGACCACAATATCTGAATCCTGGGATCCATGAAGTTCACATATCCTGCCTGCCTCTAAGGATTGGTCTTCCCCACTGATGATGGACTTAGGAGCACCAGAGTTGAAGTGCAAGCAAGAGGCCGACAGATGGAAGACACCCTGGGCCAACAACACACACTGGCTCTATGGAAAAGACTCAGAGACATGTACACCTTGTCAACAGTTGCAGCTTGCCAGATGACAGCCGACTAATTTCTATTTTATTTGTGTTTCTTGGGCAAAGGACACTTAGAGTCAGAATGAGTGTCTCCAATAGGCAGCCAAATTAAGGTCTCATATTCATGAAGTCTTCATGTATGTTTAGTGCTTCTTTATAGTTAACACCTCCTGAATACTTAGTATGCAACAAACTTTTAGCTCTCAGGCACCTCATGATTATTAGGTACCGTTGGCTCCTTCCATCCCTTCCTGTGTTCAGCACACACATGCCCTACAAACTAACCTGTTATCTATACTTAGCATAACTGAAAATATTTCTATTATCAAAGATGAGTAAGTCTTACAACTCGTCTTCAGTAATAGAAATGAATGTTCTCTAAAAGAAAATGCTCATTACAACTTGATAGCCTATTTACCTGGTAGGTAATTTTTACATTAGAAATAAATAAAATATCTCTGATTGACAAGTTTAAGATTTCCTTTTTCTTTTCTCCTGGGAACAAGAGGCCAAGAGATGGGTGAGAACGTTCACAGACAATGAAAGCCACCCGATTTTCTACTTCTGAGCCGTAAAGAGTCAACAGCATTTTGCAGAGCTGAATGGTGTTTTTACTCACTCTTGCATTTCTCTCTTCCAAATCTTGCCCCCTTCCCCCACATGGTGGCAACAGTCACTCCCAGCTCTAGACATATCACCTATTCTAGCTTTGCCTCTGAATATGCAAGGAAACACTCTCCCCTGCATTTGGAGGGTGGACTGAGGCTCTCTGATCTCATATGCACAGGCAACTGCCTCCCCACATTGCTCACTTATTGGGCTGCCTCCTTCCAGAATGAAGAAATGAAAGCATTCTGTCAAGAGAAAAGGTGAGAAGCCCCGGGGCAGTTTTCTGCTACTGTATTGGGGGTGATCAGCCAGGATCTGCTGAGAGAATGCTTATTCTGAAAGGGGCTCAAGCTGGCTTTCTACAAGGAGGCAAGAGTGTTAGGTCTGGGGAGAAGTGGCACAAAAAGCAGAGAAAAGTAGACTTTAGCCTTCAATGTCAATCATTGCCTACACAATTGCGCCAAAGGCCTGTCTGAACTGTCTGTGAGTGAGAGTGTGATCATATTAAATTGCAGGTAAGATCACTTCGCTTCAGAGCACTTCAGTGACTCCCTGTCCAAGGGACGAAATCCAGATCCCTTATGAAAACATAGCTGGTCTTCTCTAATCTGATCTCACTCTGACCTTGCAGCCATTTTCCCTGGCACAATCCTCTCAACAGCCCCACAGGCCCTTCCCAAAACCCCAGAACAAGGTAATGCCTCTGATATTCTGGTCATGTTGTTTTCTCTGTCTAGAATGCATTTCTCCATCTCTCCCTGCCCTTTTCCACCTGTAAAATTCTCTGCTGTTTACCACTCTTGCAAGAGCCAGTATCACAACTCTTGGAATAGCTTGCATAGCAGTAAACTGGAAAATGTCTCTCTGTCTATTGTAAACTTATCTGAAGGCAGAAACTGTATCTTAACTCATCTCCAAAGCTCCAGAACCACAAGCAGTTGCCGGCACCGGGTAATTAAATGAATTAATTCAATTGATTTATTAATCCATATGGAGCTGTTGCTGCAAGAGGTCATATCCTATGCTCTGGTAAGGGCTCTTACATCCCAAGACACATTCCTCATTGATGAATACAGATTTACCATGCTGGGACTGCTGACCTATTTTGCTTCCCTGAGTGGAAAGTAAAAATGCTCAGCTCCCGACAGTTCCTTGGCTGGTGATGTAGTAGTAGAACATCATGTCAAAGTCCAAGAAATTGAATTGCACTCAACCGTGGTGGGTGACATGCACAATTGAGGATGTTTATAATTAGCATTTGTGAACACAGTTTTAGATTAAACAGTTATTAAGAGGAGCTCATGAGATTCGAGGGCATCACTTGGTTTCCCTTTTTTCTGGCTAATACTCTTTTTTTTATGCTGGAAATCAATTAAGCGTAAGGAGCAAAGAGGGAAAATTATACATTTGACAATGTGTTTCCTTTAATGAAGACAAAGCAAGAATGGAAGGGGAAAATGCAACACTGATCTGATTCATGGCTTGGTTGTTATTTGTAAAGAGAGAATTACTTTTTTGTAATCAAATGGACAATTTTTAAAATATTTTAGAACAAAAAATATTGTTTCAGTACAGTGACAAACGGCATTTTCAAAATGTAAAACAGAGAGCTTTCCATTGATAGCCTTTTTTCTGTGAAATTCAGTTCTAGAGAGAGTTCCTTGTGTATTGGAAAACTTTGATGATAGAGGAGTTCAAATCACAGTGTAGATGAATCATATAAACTAGGAAAAAGATTTGCAATGTTGCTCTTTATTTTAGGATCCTGATGTTTTTGCATGCTTCTATAGCTAAGTGTGCTGTCCAAAAACGGGTGCATCTTCCAGCCCTCCCTGACAGTCAACCATTAGGCCTATGGCCCTACCAGTAGGTTTTATCAGATGTTGAATAGCAAATGCTTCTAGAAGGGCCCAGCTTTATAACTAATATTTTAATATGAATTTCCAAAATTGAAGCCCAACTGGAAGGGTTAATAGTTGGCAAGGATTCAGTGAAGCCTAAAGCATAGGTTAGGATGATCTATCTGTCATGTATTTATCCAGTGAGTAGGTGAGTCTGTGGTGTCTGTGTGTGTGTGTATTTGGGTTTAATGCTGGCTTGGCCCTTTCTTATATAAATGCTGTTTTACAAGAGAGAATACAGCATGTTGTTTAAAAGCACAAGCTTTGCAATCTGTCAGATTGATGCTTGCACACTAGCTCTGTCTTTTATTAGGTAAGAGATGGACATTCCTCAATAAGATCATATTTTTAGTAGAGTGCCTGCTATATAACACACCTTCAGTAAATGCTTGTTGTTATTATTGCAAAAAAATGTCTTCATCTCTCTGGCGTTCTTCAAAGGTCGAGCTTCAAGCACGGGGTCTGGATGATCAATATTTCTGCCATTCTGGTTATGACCTCTCAAATAGGACAAGATGCTAGAGTGATGACTGGCCTCCGGCTCCAGTCCTTTGTTCTCTGTTGACCTCCTGTTCCCTCACCAGTGGATGCCAGGGGCTACCACCTCAGAAGACTATCATTTAAGTACTGAACCCCCATGATATGTGAACTGCTCTGAGAGCAATCTCTACAAAATATTTTGACTGTATGTTCTGGGACAATCAGGCAATATTTTCAGGAGTCGGTAGTCTTTGAAAAGAAACTTTAGTCTTTTTAATAGCTCTGATTGCTTTTTTGTGATTATTTAATAAGTATCCAGTAAAAATAATTAGAATGTCCAAAAAAAAAAAAAAAAGCATAAAGAGCTGAAGGAAAGTATGGATGAACTACAGCAGGGTCTTATCTTGTAATTAAGTCACAGAGTCACTCATCTCAGGGGCTAGAGGAGGCCAGGCCCTGAGAGACAGACCAGCAGAAATCTAGGCACTTATAGCAGGGAAGGCAGAGAAGGGATCACCCTCTGGGCTGCTGGTCACCATGAGAGGGCCCTGACATGTCCACTCCTGGGTCATGCACAGTGTCTGCAGCAGGGAGGAACTACCAGCTGAGGAACGCTTCTCCAGATCACTCCTTCCCTGCTATCCCTTTGGTGACTAGAATAGCTTAAAGTCCTTGTGATATAATTTGGATATTTGTCCCCATCCAAACCACATGTTGAATTGTAATCCCCAGTGCTGGAGGTGGGGCGTGGGGCCTAGTGGGAAGTGTTTAGATCATGCGGGTGGATCCCTCATGACTTGGTGCTGTCTTCATGACAGTGAGTGAATTCTATTTTTTTTTTTTTTTGAGATGGAGTCTTACTCTGTCGCCCAGGCTGGAGTGCAGTGGGACCATCTCGGCTCACTGCAAGCTCCGCCTCCTGGGTTCACGCCATTCTCCTGCCTCAGCCTCCCTAGTAGCTGGGACTACAGGCGCTCACCACCATGCCCAGCTAATTTTTTGAATTTTTAGTAGAGATGGGGTTTCACCGTGTTAGCCAGGATGGTCTCCATCTCCTGACCTCGTGATCCACCTGCCTCGGCCTCCGAAAGTGCTGGGATTACAGGTGTGAGCCACCGTGCCCGGCCGACAGTCTGAATTTTTGTAAGACCTAGTCATTTAAAAGTATGTGGCACCTCCTTCCCCCTACTGGCTCTCTCTTGCTCCTCCTCTGGCCATGTGATGTGCCTGCTTCCCCTTTGCCTTATGCCACGATTGTAAGCTTCCTGAGGCCTCCACAGAAGCCAAGCAAATGTCAGCACCATGCTTCCTGTAAAGCCTGTAGAACTGTAAGCCACTTAAACCTCTTTTCTTTATAACTTAACCAGACTTAAGTATTTTTTACAGCAATGCAAGAATGGCCTAATACACCTGGCAAGCAGGAATTTTTGTCTTAGGCATGAAGAGGCCTGTGCTCTGAGCCTGGACCACGGATGGAATCATGATTTAGGTTAGGGAACGCCCTAGCTGCCTGTGTAGGACTGTGCTTGGTGCCCAGATAGGTGGTGTAGGGGCTGCCCTTCTGGAAAAATTCCTGGCTTATAAGTCAGAAAAACTAAGGAGACTGGTTGGAAAAAGAGGATCTAGCTATACCACCAGCAAGGGGCACCCTCAGAGCCTTGTCTCAGAAATGATTTGAAGTCATTGGAAGGATGTGGGGTCTGAGGTAATTTCTGCTCTAATAACCAGAGGAAGGTAGGGGCTTTGTTTTCTGGAAGTCCAAGTGTGCAGACAGGATTTTGCCTGGAGTCAGCGGGCATTGTTGAGGACAGAGACATTTCTGTGCTACCTTCCATTTAGCCTACTCATTTGCCATGTGGATGGCATCCAATAAATAAATAAATAAATAAATATAAATGTGCATCTGTGTCCCTAGACTCAGTTGTAGCAATTGCTTGGCCTCACCCCATCCCTACCCCTCCTCTTACTTCCTCCTCTGTTCTATGTCCACTTGGCTTCTAGCTCTATTGCCTATGCTTTTCTTTTTCACCATGTTATTATCCCTCTTACCTGGCCTTAGAAACTGGCTTCCAACACCTGGCCACTTAGGAAAGTACCTTTCAGTCCTACTCTGCTCTTGGGAACCATGCCTGTGTGTCTGCCTCGTCACAATGTCACTCTCAGGGAACCACACAGGTGCAGGTGGGAAGTCAGTCAGAATGAACTCCAAGAGTGCCAATAGGAATGAAGAGAAAAGGGGAGGAAATGTGGGGCGCATGTCAAATTTAGGATTGGCAGGATGGAATGATGACTTGGATACAGAGGCTGAGGGAAACTGAGGAAGTTAAGGATCACTCAGAGTTTGCAAGTGTGTTTTGAGTTCTTACCATGTGCCCCTTCCTGTGTTAGGTCATGCCTTGGAAAAGATAGGGAAGAGGAAGAGCTAACCTCCGTTTTTGGAGAACATGGCCTTATTTGGGAAAAGAAAGTGACAGTAGGCAGAAATATAGTATAGTACGTATCAATATGCAGAGTGTGTTGGTAGCAATTTTATTGGCTGATGGTAGTGGAATAGCAAATGGGTTGAAAAGGACTTTGGTTTAAAAAGTACTGGCTTTGGATTAAGAGCTGCGGGTTTGGGTTCTAAAAGTTGTTTAAGACCTTGGGCAAGTCACTTCCTCCCTCTTAGATTTATTTCTTTATTGGTATAACAAAGAGATTCAACTGGATGTTATTAAAGCTACTGCTTTCTGTGTGTAAGAGCTTTATGCATGTTATTGCATTTATTTTTTCAGAACAACAGGTAATTTTATCACATTTTACAGACACAAGAATCTACCATAAAAAGTTAACATGACTTAGGTGAGGTTGTTGGGTCAAGATGTGGATCAGGTTTGTCTGGTTCAAAGCTCACATATGTTTCTACTATGCTTTCCTGTGCCTTTCTATAAAAAAACAAATAAAATGAAGGAGTGGTCTATGACTGAAAAATGCTCACAGACTATGGGAAAGGTGAATAAGTAGAAAACAATGTGCACCTGGTAAATCAGTGCAAAACAAAAGTCCACAGTGAGAGGTGTATATGTGGTGGGAAGTGGGTAGTGAGAGGAGATGAGAAGATCAGGGAAAACCAGAGGGAAGAGATGACATTTCATCATGGCCTTGAAGACAAGGGACATTTTGAAGGCCGCAGCAGGGAAAGCTTCCAGGCAGCATAAACAGTGGAAGAAAAAATGCAGAAGTGTGGACACACATGTGTGGTTGTGGTGGAGAAGCAGACTGTCTGGGACACAGTGAGTTTGAAAGAGGACCTCGGGATGAAGTTCACATGGTTGCAGGCTACTCGCCTTCCTGGTGTGGGATCCCTGATCCACACTCCTGGCCCTTCAACTGCACAGAGCACAGGTATTGGCCCCGCCCTGCTTCTGTCCCCTGGAGGACACTGCTACTTAGCTACATAGCACTGGTAAGAAAGGCAGGAGAGCAAGGATTTAATAGTCTGCCTACCTGGCACCCAGTTGTAGCCCAGCCTTGTTTCTGACACTGGCTTCCTACTTCTTGACCTATTTCCCCACACTCTGTGACACAACTGACCCCTGTGTGCTTTGGTGATGACCTGACCCTGGCAGAGATGGAAACCTGCTCAACCTGAGAAGTATTTGTGCTCAACCTGAGAAGTCCTATGAAATAACCATTTAAGAATATTAGGCCTGTTGCAGCCAGGAGCCCTGGGTGATGGCAGAGGCTTTTCTGCTGTGGATCCTTTTTGTGATCTTGGGCAAGACTTTCAGTCTCTGCTTCCACCTGCTCCCAAGAGAGTCAGAACCTACCTGACCTCCTTCAGAGGGACATTTTGAAAATGGAATGAGATAACATGTAGACTTAAGACAGATCTGGGATTGAGATTTGGGATTATACATGTTTGCCTTCTTTGTAATTTGGTTGGAGATTGAGTCAGTTCAAGTAAAAATGAGAATATAAGAGATTTCTGGAAAAAAAAAAAAGCCCAGTTGGGATAGAATCCTGCATTTCTCAGAAGTAAACACAAGAGGGTGCTATAAGCCTGTCATAAAGCTTGTGCAGGCCTAGGACTTTACTTTCTGATTTTTTATTTTATTTTTATTTTTTGAGAAGGAGTCTCACTCTGTCACCCAGGATGGAGTGCAATGGTGTGATCTCGGCTCACTGAAGCCTCCGCCTCCGGGGTTCAAGAGATTCTCCTGCCTCAGCCTTCCAAGTAGCTGGGATTACAGGCACATGCCACCAAGCCTGGCTAATTTTTGTATTTTTAGTAGAGATGGGGTTTCACCATGTTGGCCAGGCTGGTCTCGAACTCCTGACCTCAGGTGATCCACCCACCTCAGCCTCCCAAAGTGCTGGGATAACATGTAGACTTAAGACAGATCTGGGATTGAGATTTGGGGTTATACATGTTCACCTTCTTTATAATTTGGTTGGAGATTAAGTCAGTTCAAATAAAAAAGAGAACATAAGAGATTTTAGAAAAAAAAAATAGCCCAGTTCAGATAGAATCCTGCATTTCTCAGAAGTAAAAATTAGGGATTACAGGTGTAAGCCACCATACCCGGCCCTTTTCTGATTTTAATGCTAGCTTAGATTTCTGTGCCACCCTGCTTTACTGATGTTTTCCAAGTAATGATTCACAAGGTCAAGTTTATTAGAGGTGTATCATCTGGACTCAGTCTGATTCTGACCTTGTACAATACTTCTAAGAAGTGGGCTGAAGACTTCTTTCCACTTCTAAATCTGAGATCCCTGTTTTCCTTCATGTACCTGAATCTCTGTCCATCTGATAATTGACAGAAAACTTTGCTGAACGAGGTCTCATGACTTACACAGGACAGGGGAAAGAGAAGGATCCAAGATCTAGAATCAAGCCCTGTGGTGGTGGCAGGTCAGAGATTGGGAGACAGAACAACGGCAGTACTGAGAGATGGTCAGGTTTGGGCAATTGAAGCTGAGGCTGTGCAGTATAGGTCAGACTTTCCTTCCACACAGAGGAACCAAGACAGCAGCAAATGGTCCCAGCTGCCCTGATGGGGGTAGGAGCAAGATGGACTTGGATTCAGGGTGGAGGCACGTCTAGTGCGAACAGGGTGTTGCTATCAATTCTACTTGCTGATGGCATCGGGAATACAGTGATGGCATCAGTAAGTTACAGTGACTTGGCTTCCAGTTAGTCTGGGGAGCCTAGCAGGATGATGGCAAGCTCCCATTCTTGGCAGGAAATCTGGGTCCAGACAGGTTATCAGAGCAGAAAATAGATCAAGAGGACTGAGCTCACAGAACTGAAGACCAACAAGGTCTGTTGGGCCTCAATTTGAACCCTGGGCTATAATGGCTGAACAGAACCAAGAGAATGTGGAGCTCAGAGCATGGCAACCTACGAGCAGCAAACACAGCCTCCCTCCTTTTATTACGTGTTGTCTGTAGCTGCTTTTTTGCTGCCACGGAGTTGAGTAGTTGCAACAGGGACGATATGGCGTGTGGTCTAAAATATTAGTATCTGGCCCTTTATGGAAAAAGTATTCTACCCACTGGTCTAGTCTAGATCTCCCTTTTAGGATGAGGATATTGATTCTCAGAGCAGTGAAGGGGCCAGGACAGAAGAAAACAGAGATGAGGTAGACCTCAGGTCACCTGGAGAGTGCTGTGTCTTTATGCTCCTGCCTCACTCTTGCCTGCTGGACACATCTCATCTCCCACATGTATTTGAATGCCAAGTGTCATGTTTTCCAAGAAAGGAAGTTGGCCCCAACTCTGAAAGCATTTGGGGCTTCTGCAAGTGAGTGAGGAGGATGTGTGTGTGCGCAGCTGTGTGTTTTATCATGCTGCGTACCTGCTCCTGATGTCTATCCGCTTCCCTGTAGTGTAGCCAGTGTCTCTCCTCTTATTCCAAGGTGGCTGTATCTGCCAGGTGTTATTCTCAAGCACCTCAAGCCTGAAGAATAGGGCAAGCTTTCTCTTTATTTTATTGTTTAAAAATGTTTAAATTGTATGTATTTAAGGTGTACAACATAATGTTTTGGTATACATAGACCTAGCGAAGTGATTATCACAGTCAAACAAATTAACATAGCCATCTTCCCACAGAGTTACCTTTTGGTGTCTGTTGAAAGCACCTGAAATCTACTCTTGGCAAATTTCCACAATTTGTTTTTCATCTAGGATGTGTGAACTACCATATCCAAGGAAAGAAGCTGTAGGTGGAGTCAAAACCTTACGAAGGATTAGAAGATGCAGTGAGGGCTGGCATGGTGCCTCACAGTGTAATCCCAGCACTTTGGGAGGCTGAGGCAGGCGGATCACTTGGGTCCAGGAGTTCAAGACTAGCAGAAAAGTTTGAGACCATGCAAAACCCCATCTCTACAAAAAACACAAAAATAGCCAGGTGTGGTGCCCATGCTCATGATCCCAGCTACTAGGGAGGCTGAGGTAGGAGGATCACCTGAGCCTGGGAGGCAGAGGTTGCAGTGAGTTAAGATCATGCCATGACACTATAGCCTGGGCAACAGAGTGAGACCCTGTTTCAAGAAAAAAAAAAAAAAAAAGAAGATTCAGTGATGCAGTGAAGAGAAAATAAGACACTGCACGCTGCTCCCAAAGGATTTCTGCAACTCAGATTTAGCACAACGCCAGTCTATACTCATGCACCTTATCTTCTGTTCCTTTAATTACCCAAGAAAGGAGAAAGGAGCAGCAGGCTGAAGGCTTGCAGTTCAGATTAATTACAGTGACATTTGTTTACTCCACTTTAGACAGAGGCTGTAATATTCTGGTGATGCCCGGGACACATGGGTGAAGGTAAAAACATCATTGTTATCCAAGGGGAGGACCTGGCCAGGAATGAAGGAGATGGTTTTATTGACTTGTCTCCTTGGGCCTTTAACTTCCTTTCACACACATATATTTTTTAATCCAATGATAAATCTTCGTTCTACATTTACTAGTGGTTTTATTGATTTACCAGAGACAGTTTGTGAGAATTATAGTCCATATTTGGCTCAGGGTAAAGCAAAACCTCTAACACGGATTATTAACCACTCATACTCTTCATATCCAAGGCTGTGGCAGATGTCCAGAGAGGACCTCCCTGACCCTGTGCCTTGAGTGTTTGGATGACCACTTAGAGGAGTTTCTGAGGGAGGCTCTGGTGGAGGATGTGCAGATGGACTCACTACTATTTAGAGCACCTCCCAAATTTAAGATGCTGTGATTCTTCTGCGTTTTATAGCAAAATAATGCAACTTGCCCTTCAGGCCCCCAAATCAATGCAGCTTATTGATGTAAGAATTCAAAACAAGCAAATCAACAACCCTTGGACCTCAACAACCCTTGGAGCAGCCCTCCTTTAAAAAAAACTCTTTAACATTTTTCAAATTTGTTTTTTAATTGACAGATACAATTATATGTATCTGTTGTGGACAACATGATGTTTTGAAGTGTACAGACTGTATATTGTGGAATGGTTAAATCTAGCATTACCTGACATAGTTATTTTGTACTTAGCTCAGAGTCAAATGTTCACTAAGTGCCTTTGTGTGGCAGCAAAGCCTATTCATCTGGTCTATTTGCTAAAACCAAATACATCAAATATGCTGCCTTCTCTCAACTATTTATTTGATTAACTTTTTTTTCCTTATGAAAGAATCTAAAGGAAGGTTGAATTTGTCTTTATTCCAACTCCCTGTGTAGTTAGAGACCAAAGGGTGGAGACTGGAGAGGGTTACGGACATAAGAATAGCTTTTTTTTTTTTGAGACGGAGTCTTGCTCTGTTGCCCAGGCTGGACTGCAGTGGCATGATCTCGGCTCACTGCATCCTCCGCCTCCCAGGTTCAAGCTATTCTCTTGCCTCAGCCTCCTGAGTAGCTGGGACTACAGGCACCCACCACCATGCCCGGCTAATTTTTTGCATTTTTAGTACAGATGGGGTTTCACCGTGTTAGCCAGGATGGTCCTGACCTCGTGATCCACCTGCCTCAGCCTCCCAAAATGCTGGGATTACAGGCGTGAGCCACTGCACCTGGCAAGAATAGTTTTCTTAAAACATACTTTAAAATGTAACAATTCTTATGAATAAATTCCTTATAGTTTCCAAA
This sequence comes from Pan troglodytes, assembly GCF_028858775.2. Classification (NCBI taxonomy): domain Eukaryota; kingdom Metazoa; phylum Chordata; class Mammalia; order Primates; family Hominidae; genus Pan; species Pan troglodytes. The sequence goes on from NC_072410.2 coordinate 43,745,450, forward strand.
AATAGATATTCAATTTTTTTTTAATCGAGTGAGAAATACCAACCGCCGTTCAAAAGTGTGAAACTGGCACAAAATTATTGGATGTCGGCAAAATAATTAAAGTTGCGATTGTTTGATTTTATCTAACAATTAATGCCTTCTGATGTTACCTTTACACTCTCCCTGATAGCATTAAGCTTTATTTTTCTATTACTATTACCATTATCATTATTGTTTAATATCTTAGGGCTTCCACTAATCAGTCCCCAGGTTTTAGACTTCATCAAGTAGAAAAGAACACAGGAGGAGTCCAATAGATGTGGTTTCAAATTGGGAGATGGCAGTGGAAGTGGGGAGAGAATGAAGATGGAGCTTAATGAGAAGCACCAAGACATGATGTCCAGGAGAAAGGTGCTGGCTCTGAGATGACAGCAGAAAGTGGAGTGGGTGTCAAAGCAGCTGAGAAGGAGGAGGGAAACCCAGAAATGCAGATAGGGCGCTTCTGCAGAAAAGAACCCTGGAACAGTTGGTGGCTGCTCACAGCAGTGGTCTAGGGGGCCCTCTTCTGGAGGTCAGATCCCCAGTCCTCTAAGGGCTGGAGGTAGGTGGCTTGGGATGGAAGCTGCTGGAAGGAAAGACAGTTTATTCTAGGAAGCCAGGGCGCACAGTAGCCTGTGGGATATGGAGAAGGCTCTGTGGGGTTATGTGAGGCACAAAAGACTCCTGCAACCTCTTCCCTTCCCCTGGTGGCTGGGAGGGCAACTCCATGGAGCCTCACTGGAGGTTCTTTAGCCATAGCTAGGCTAAGAGGACATGAACCCCCTTAGGATAAGCCAAGTAGAGCTTCCTTTCAAATCAAATCGTAGCTTTCATTTTCTCTTCCACAAGAAGGGGAAAACAATAGTGATGGACTCATAGGTTTAGTCAATGAATATTTTTTAAGCAAGTAAAATCATGACTACAGACACAAAATGAATTTGTCTCACATTTTACCTAGCTCATTAAGTAAGGGAGACAGGAAGATATTACAAGAGGTTTAAAGAGGGGGAAAAAAAAGCAGGGCTATTTACAGATTTATAAAAAGGCTCCAAGATTATGAAGGAGCAGACAGACCCCTCTTAGATTCTGAATGAGAACCAGAAGGTCATGCTCTAGTTTTTCAGTGAAGCACACAATTTTCCCTGGAGTTGGTTCTGAGGATTAAGAGTTCTTGCAGGTGGGCATTCAGGATGTTATAAGCCAAGGTAAGCATTGACCAAAAGAACTAGTATCTTTGGGGAAAACTGGAAGTGGACAGAGAAGGGCATCCCCTGAGGCCGGAAGAGGAGGATGAGAGAAGTGTGTCACTCAGGTTTTTAGGACGGTAAGATATAATCCTAATGACTAACACATGCTACACACCTCTCATGTGTCAGGCGTCGTTGTAAACCTTTCATGAAAATTACTACATTTCATCTTCCCAGCAGCCCTGTGAGGAAGGAGGCACTAGCATAGCATTTTACAGGTGAGCGCACCGATCTCCCGGGATGTCAGTGGATTGATTTCCTAGGGGTGGCGACGTCGTAACAGTAGTTCAGAATGGCGCCTCCAGGATGGGGTCAGAAAGCGAAGTTTGGGGACAGACGACGACGGCCGGGACCCGTGCTGGCGCAACCAGGGGAACCAGGGAGGGTCCAAATGAGGGCGCTACAGTAGGGGCCGGGCTCAGGGCGCGGGTGCCAGCACCTGAGAACAGCCGATAAGGGAGAACCCTGGGGAGCCCCAGAAGCGGGCGAGCCGGGCAGGGGTCAAGAACAGCTCACCCCGTTGTAGTAGAGAGGGGGGCTCTACAACACTTTCTTCTAGGGCAAAAGACTGAGGACCCTCGGATGCCTACAGCAGGATTGGGGCTCCCGGGAAGGGTAGGTTAGAGCATCCCTGAGGGGTTTAGAATGGAAAGTTGGAAGACAGCAGGGAGAGCAAGCAGCAGGGAGAAGCCAGGTTCTTGAAACTACGGAGAAGAGGGGAGAATGGGGCTGGGGGACAGCATCTGAGTGCACCTGAGATAGGTCACAGTGTGAGTTAGGGACGAGAGGGAAGGTAGATCTTGGAACCCGGTAAAGCGGTAAAGCAAGGCTGCTCTATCCCCCGGCGATGGCAAGGGCACCGATGCGGAGACGTTGGCTGGAGGCGGAGCGCACCCCATGCTCCCCTAGCAGCATGGACACGGGACCAGCAACCGGACCTGTCCAGGGACCTGGACGCAGAGCGGGCGGGACACGAGGAGGCCTAGGACTGCTGCGACATCACAAGGAGATTTGGAGCCGGTGTCGGGCATATGAGATGGTGGTGTTCCGGGGCCCCGAGTCGCGGAGAAGGGCGCGGGAGGCTCAGAGGGGAGCCAGCGCCTCTGTGGAAGGACAGAGAGCGGCCCTGAGCTCCGCGTCTCAGGTGTCTTGAGTGACAGCTGGCGGCGGAGGGCTGTGAGCCGGAGGGCAGGGTAAACAGCAGCGCGTCTGAGGGGAGGCAGGTGGATCCTTGGCCGCCTTCCCTGAGAAGAGAGGGGCAGGCATTTTGCTTAAGTGACAAGGTGTGGAGGGCTGCGGGGCGGGGACTCAGCGCCTCGGAGTCCCAGATATGGTCTTGACAGTCGTCAAGGACATTTCTTAGTGAGTTGCGGCGGGTAGTGGCTGACACCGGGACTCTAGCTAGCCTCGGCGGCTAAGAAGAGTGGGGAAACCAGTGCCTTTGGCCCTGAGGAGGTGCGGGTTCTATGGGGCCGGAATGGAAACAAAGGGTCTTTAGAGACCTGGGGAGCAGAATATGGGGTGGGGCTTAGAGAAGCACAGGGTAGCCTCTTGGGGCTCGGAGAGATGGAAACTCGGGGAATTCAGAAGAGAATTGGTCAAGTGCAGCAGAGTCCTTCTAGGGCGCTTAGAGCCACATAATGAACAGCCGGGTTTCAGGATCCCCTCTGGTGGCCGTTTGGTAAAGCGCAGAAATAGTTCCAATGCTTAAATGTTAAGAGGCAAATAACCTTTTTAGAAAGAGACTGGGGGACAAACAGAAAAAAGAACAACGATACAGGACTAAAGAGATGAAGACTGGCCGGGCGTGGTGGCTGACGCCTGTAATCCCAGCGCTTTGGGAGGCTGAGATGGGTTGTTTCACCTGAGGTCAGGAGTTCGAAACCAGCCTGGCCAACATGTTGAAACGCCGTCTCTACTAAAAATACAAAAAGCCGGGCGTGGGGGCTCGCACCTGTAATCCCAGCTATTCAGGAGGCTAAGGCAGGAGAATCGCTTGAACCCGGGAGGCGGAGGTTGCAGCGAGCCGAGATCGCGCCACTGCACTCCAGCCTGGGCGACAGAGCAAGACTCTCTCAAGAAAAAAACAAAAAAACAAAAAACAAACAAACAAACAAAAAACCTAAGGAAGCAGACGTGAGATAGGAACTAGCAGAGGGAAGCTGGTCTGCAGCAGGATCCAGAGGCAACCATCCCGCCTGAACCCAAGGTTGAAAGACCGGGGGGCCAGGAGAGTCCCGCCCCACACAAAAACCGGCCCCCCGCCCCCGACGCCCGCAGTTTCCAGGACTGCAGGAACATGCTCGGATGAGCTGTTCCCACTTGTAACTATCATGTACTGTACAGAACAGAATACTGGCCGAAATGATTTAGAAATTTAAGAAAGACAAGCAAAAAGAAAAAAAAAATTATTCATTTTGAAAAATAGCCAAATGTGTAGAATGAGTTGCAAAAACTAACCCACCTCCAAACCACCATCAACATCCAAATTGCATATATGTAAAACAAGTGAGTGAGGACTTTCATTTCTTACCCAAATGCCATTTTAACTAAATTTCTAGGGTTATCCAACCGCTTTCACTCAAATAACTTTGGCCAAATCACATGTAATATACAAAGGGGAGTCCAGTCCAGGGCTGCACTTGCATCCTTTCTCTAGCACGCTTTGAAAACGAAGTTCAGGCCAGGCGCAGTGGCTCACATCTGTAATCCCAGTACTTTGGTAGGCCGAGGTGGGTGAATCATTTGAGGTCAGGAGTTTGAGACCAACCTGGCCAACATGGTGAAACTCCATCTCTACTAAAAATACAAAAATTAGCCGAGTGTGGTGGTGCACGCCTGTAATCCCAGCTACTCAGGAGGGTGAGGCAGGAGAATCGCTTGAACCCAGGAGGCAGAGGTTGCAGTGAGCCGAGATTTCGCCACTGCACTCCAGCCTGGGCAACAGAGCGAGACTCTGTCTAAAAAAAAAAAAGAAAAAAGAAAAGAAAAAAAAAGAAAATGAAGTTTGTTTCTGGAGCCTGGACCATCCCTTGCAACTGAAAACACAGCGCTGAAATGAGAAGGGATACCGGAGAGCTCAGCCCTGAGAGGAGGAAAGGGATCCAGTTGGATCTACATCCTCTTTTCGTGTTGATCCAGTAGTTGTTTATCTTCCCCTGCAAGGTAGTGGGAGCCCTGGACTGTTCCCCAGCTGTAGCCATCTCAGGTGCACATGAAAATGACTGTGGGTGATAGTATCATTGCCTATCCCTACCATGAATGATTTTTTTTAGGGCAATACACATTATCAGTGATGCTCTGTGGACCACACCCCTAATTTTCTGAATGTTAGTTCTTTCCCTATCTACTTAGAATCTAGAAGCAAAGATCCACTCTGCAGAGGTAAGATAGTGTTGTACTGGCCAAATGCCATGTCTCTATTCTCTCTCTGTGTTTCTGTAAATTTTGAATCAGTTCAATGTTTCTTGAATGCTTTTAGTGTCAGCTTAATGTCTTGGTGCTTCTATTTTAATTCCTTCAGCTAGGATCACTTCATTTATTTGTCCTTTAACTTTTAAAACATGGAGACTCTCTATTCCTCATGAATTAGGGGCTGAGATCAGAAAACTATTGAGGGAGATGAGGAAAACAGATATATAAACCAATTGCAGTAGTTGTGACACATGAATGAGTAAAGGTATGTACAAATAAAGCTAGGTGTCATGGGAGCTGTGTAAAGGGACATTTTAGTTTGTCTGGGAGTTATAATTTGACCTTTGCAGGTATAACTTGGCCTTAAAGAGGCAGTGACACTTTTAATTGGGTTTAAAGGGTAAATACAACAACTAGAGCCAGGGCAAAGGTTAGGGGAAAGGGAGCAGCACAGAAAAGTAAAGAAAAAAATACGTAGTTGATACAGGTACAATAATGGGATGTATTTAATTAGAGCTAGAACTTGGAATGTGAGAGAGAGGACAGGAGCAAAAGACGGGGAGATGATGTTCAAAAGATGCATGGGGTTTTGTACTGCAGGCTAGAGAGTTTCGATTTTGTTCTATAAGGCAGGGGACACAATTGATTTTTTAGGAAGACATAATTAGCTAGGCTTTATTACTTATTTCTTTTTCTTTTGTGAAATCTTAGGGCACTATGAAAATGGATTTGAGGATGAGGTAGAGAAGGGGCTGGGAGAAGACGGGCCATTTGGATGTTGTTTCAGATAGAGTGGCTGAAAGCTGTAACAAGCATTGTGAGAGACAGTCACTATGAGAATGGTTTTGGTGTCAGATAAACTCCCAGTAAGAATGCTAATTCTGTATTATTTTGGACAACTTATTTAACTTCTTTTATCCGAGTTTTCTGTTTTTTAAGATGAGGCTAGTAATAGTTGGGATTATTGAATGAGATAAAATATATAAAGTGGTCAGTGCAATGCTTGGCACATGGTAAGAACCTCCATGCTAGGTTGTAGAGTTGGGGAAAGGTATTAAGAGTAGGAGTTGGAAACCTAGTGTCTTTCCTAGCATCTTCCTTTACTTTGGCTTACTGGTTACCTGGTGAAAAGGAGATTGATTGAAGAGACAAGGTTAGATGAAGTCTGTCTAGAAAAGAGGGAAAATGAGGGAGAGAAAGAAGTAGAAGAGTCTGAGGTTACAGGCTTAACGGAGATGGTGATGGATGGCGGTCCCATTGTCAAGATAGAAAAATTAGGCGAAAAAGCTATGGTGGGGGTGGGGGATTTGTTTTAGCTTTGAGATTGAGTGGCCTGCAAAATATCCATTTGAATTTGTTTCAGAGGTATTTGAGGCAGTTTACGCTGGAGCTCAGATGAATAATCAGGGCTAAATGCATGTCTTGCAGTTAGAAGCCTAAGAGTGATCATTGAGACTGTGGGGTAGTATCCAAATGAAAAAGAGAAGAAGTAAAGGTAAGGATGTTGAGGCCACTGATACAGTTAAGGAACCGGTAGAATAAAAAGCCCAATGAGAATCTCTCAATAATGAGCTCACTGGGAGATAGGAAGGGAATAACAGGAGAGGATTGTAGAAATGAAAGGAAGTGCCTCTAGAAGAAAGCACTCAACTCTGCCAGATTCTGCTGACCATATGGAAAAGTTAGAACAGGACAACAAACACTGAATTCCACAGGGAGAGATCTTTCAGGGCCTTTCAAAATTGCTTTCAGTAAATTACTGAGTAAATTTGAGACAAATAAATGTAATCATTTAGGATTGAGGAATAGATCACTTTTTCAAGAAGCTCAGCTGTAAACGGAAGAAAGATGTATCTCTAAGTTCAGGACTAAATAGGGTTGAATGTAGGTTTCGTTTACTTTAGCTTTAGTTTTTACATTGAAGGACTAGGAAGACATAATTGGAAAGGTTTAGACAAAGGGGACGGTTGCCTCTAGGAGCGGGGACAATTCTAGAACACAAGTTGAAAGGTAACCTTAGCTAGGCACATAGGTGGGATATGGTCAGTGGTACAGTGTACATATCTGTAGATGTGAAGAAGAGAGAGACTGAGGAAACCTTTCCCCAAGAGCCTGTACTTTAATGTAATTGTCAAGAACTCCACCTTCGGAGTCACATTTTCTGATTAATAGCTCTGTTTTTCCACAAAACGACGGTGAGATCGTGAGTAGTTAGCTTAACCTTAAGGTGACTCAGTATCTTCATCTTTAAAAGTGAGATACTGACAGTTCTTACTTCCTGGGGTTGTCAGGAATGCTAAGTGAATTCATACATGTAAGTTAATTAAAATTGAGCCTAGCCATATGCCTCTTCCATTTGCACTACTGTGACTAATTACCATAGGTTTTGTGGCTTAAGCAATATTTATTTTTCACAGATCTGGAGACTGAGAAGTCTAAGATCAGGGCACCGGCAGATCCAGTGCCTGGTGAGAGCACTCTTCCTGGCCTGCAGATTGCTGTCTTCTCATTGTATTTTCAGATGGTATAGAGAGACAGGAGCAGGCTGTTTTGTCTGTTCTTATTAAGGCATGAATGCCGTCATGAGGGCTCCATCTTTATGATATAATTACATCCCAAAGTCCACGTCTCCAAATACCATCACATTACAGATTAGGTTTTGGCATACAAATTTCAGAGGGACACAAATATTCAGTCCATGGGGCTGTAAGAAACCCTCAATACATGTTAGCTGTTATTGGCAGCAGAGATGGTAAAATCTAAGACTAGATCATCTGCTGAGAGTTTTTGAAAGAAGGCAGATGGGGCTGGAAGGAAAAGGTAAATCTTTGGGAAGATGCTATTGAGAACAAAAGAGCAACCCCTGTAGGGACTACTGAAGTATTGACATGGAGCCACCCGAACCTGCTCCTAAAGGCTCCATGCTATTTGACTTCCTGTAGGCATCAGGGGTCAGGATCTGTTAGACTCCTAGTGATTACTAGAGGCCTTTGAACCAGTACTTAGTCAATCCACTGCAAGCCAGCTTGACTGCTGCTTACTTTGCAGGCCTAGGAGCCAGGAATAAGGCTGAAAGCTTTTGATTCATTTTTAAATTTAATTTAGATATGGATTGGCAGATTTCTTTGGATAGAATATTAGAATTTGCATGAAGGTTACAATGCTAAAGAATTTAGAGATCATGGACCATATGGTTACAAACCAAAGTTTGGCACACTACTTGGGTTTCTAATGAATATTTCATTGTGTGCACTTTCTCAGATTTATTGACTGTATATACATGCAGTTCGATGAAATTAGAAAGAAAAGGTCAACAACTTTGTGGATGAGAGAATTTCTATAATATTTGTAAATTAACTTTATGATGGCAATGTTTTGTGATTGTAGGTGATAATTATGAAAATGAAGATCACTCACTGGATTCCAAATCCATGTCAGTAATGATGTGTGGGCATTGAGGAAAAGCAAGCGGAAAACTAGCAGTGTTAATTATTAAAAAGCAAAGGGCAGTGAATTAATATTGTGATAAACTGGAAATAACAAATAACTTGCAATTATCAAAATCATTTCTAGAAAATCAATAGAATGAACTAAATTTTGTTATATGCATAGTTGTATATAAATGTTTTACCATAAGGAAGACCCAGTACTATGACATCATTCTTTTATTTGAGAGAGGTCTTAGATAATATTTGAGGATGTCTCATATACCTCTCAGTTAATAACAGAAAACATTAAAGGATAGAAATAACCAAATTGAAATTGGAAACTAGAATCTTGGAAGAGATTTCCACAGTTACACAGTTCATTAAACTCTTTAGAGCTGTGTTGTCCAAACATTACAGGTGGATAAATCAGTTTGGTTGTTTGCAACCAGAATTTTGAAACATTGAATAAGACAGCAAATATTAGAGTAGTAACAGCAACTGTTCTATGATATTTTCATTTTGTGTGTGTGCATGTATGTGTGCAAATGTGTGTGTGTGTTTGTATAGGGCTGTGATATAAAATGAAAAGTTTGAAAAAGAATATTTTAGAATATATTAGGGAGAGGACACTTAGGTAGAATAGGAAACTATAAAGTACACATAAAATTAAATTATTAGCAAATCTTAACAATGAATCAATTGCTCAAGCTCTGTGATATAGTTTGGCTGTGTCCCCAACTAAATCTCAACTTGAATTGTATTTCCCAGAATTCCCACGTGTTGTGGGAGGGACACAGGGGGAGGTAATTGAATCATGGGGACTGGTCTTTCCCATGTTATTCTCATGATAATGAATAAGTCTCACGAGATCTCATGGGCTTATCAGGGGTTTCTGGTTTTGCTCCTTCCTCGTTTTTCTGTTGCTGGCACCATGTAAGAAGTGTCTTTCGCCTCATGCCATGATTCTGAGGCCTCCCCAGCCATGTGGAACTGTAAGTCCAATTAAACCTCTTTTTCTTCCCAGTCTCAGGTATATCTTCATCAGCAGCGTGAAAATGGACTAATACACTCTGCAAAATAGATTATTAAGTGATCATTGAGAAATGTCTTGAAAAGACAAATATAGAGGAGTTGAAATACATATCCAAGTCTGGCTCTTTGTCAGAAGACGGCATGGAATTTAGTATTATTATTAGATCTCATGAAAGTATAAGAATGAGATATCTTCTGATCTGAGGAGACCAGAATCCAAAACCAAGACTTAGAAACTGAAAATATGGCAGGGTTTGAGGCAAGCATAAAAATTTGGTCCAAATTGTCAGAGGTTATTGATAAGAGGAAACTTGGACATGCAGGCAAATTTTTATGTTGCTGTCTTTTCTTTTTCTCCCCTCTTTTAAAATAAATGCTTAGACATATTAGATAATGTCTAACATGAGAAGCGCAGGCAGGCTTCTCTTGTCCAAATGGAAAGTGGTATGTAATCTGTGTCATATTTTTTCCTACTGCTTTTTGTTGGGATAGGCTGATGGCTCAATTTATGGAAAAATAATTGCGTAAACTATGAGTCTTGAGTGATGTATCATAGTCAGGATCTCCAACTCTTCTCCTCTGTATATAACTCTTTCGTGGAAGTTAGAATACAGTTTGAAGGTAGTTTTGATATGGTGTCTGTGTGCGCTTCTAACCCATGAGTTCCTTAGGGAAGAGACCAGTCATGTTTGTTTTTGAGCCATCAGCACTTTTGAGCGGTGCTGACTTCCTCACAGTAGGAAAGCAATATCTATTCATTGATTTGAACAGTTGAATAAATCTGAAAACAGGAATAAAAACCTACCAGAAAAGTGGAAACAATAACTTAACAGTCATAAGGAGTACCAAAGACCTAAAAGTTATCAAACACATATATTGGTTAAAAATAAATGAAATGCACTTGACAACTGGTTTAACTCTTTACTTAGTTATGTTTTCATGCCTTTGAATGCTTATTATTTTCTTCTTCCTTAAATATAATGGGTGACTTAATCAGGAACACTGATGTCTCATAAGTGGTGTACTTGACTCTTCATTCTTTTCTTTTTTTTCTATGAAAGATTCTGAAAGAGACCCTTCATTCTTGATCTATTCCTTGAAGAGGTGGCATTGCCTAACAATTTAAAGCAGAGACTACCTATGTTAACATGCTGTGGTGGTATTTCTGCAAGTTATAGAACAGCTCCAGTCAAATTGGCTTTGAAATAAAAGGAAAATAGTAGCTAACTGAGCTATAAAGAGTGATCTTATAGGGTTTTGGAACAGTTTGTTCAAGATCTCAGCTTCTTTCTTTTGTGAAGCTGTTGCCCTGTCCATTTTTCTATGCTTATTAGCTTATCTCTCAGATTTACTTTTATTATGGTTAAAACATTTTCAGCAGTTTGAACTCTTACATGTGTGTACTGAAATGTCTAAGTGAATAGAGTGTATCATTGACTTACATTTCCCAGAAAAAGGTTTGAAATTTATTTCTGTTCTATTTGTTTGGAAGCCTTGGATCACATGATCACCTGTGGACCACTCATAGGAGTGAGGGAAAAGGATTGGGTGGACAGGCTTAGACAAAGTTCAGTATTCTTTCCTGGCAGTTGAGAATGGAATCACATTTCTTGCAACAATATTGGCGAGGAAGGGAAATCAGGGCGTTTCCTTCCTCTTTTTTTCTTGCCATTTATATGTTGGAGAAATAATGCTGTTTGTTCTGTAAATTTCTACTATTCTTGATTTGGCCGATTGCATCCTCAAGGTGTTATTTGACACACTTTCCAATTCCCTGTGATTCCATCGTGCTGAGCGTGATGATGAGTGGTGTACGAAGAATGAAGAGTCAAGTACGCCACTTATCAGCGTGGGGGTGAGGGAGGAAGCAGATCATGACTCAAGTGCCACATATTTTTATTTTTACTCTGATTTAGTAGATTTTTTTTAAAAGTGGTTTTTATTTGCTGTATGCCCATAGTACAATTTTCAGAGACTTAAAATGCTTCTCATTATGTAAATTTCCCCAGTATGACTGCTTTGCTGGAAAGTGAGTCCATAGAGCTCTGCATGTCACCTTTTTGGAAGTGGAACTCGATATTATGCTGGATATATTTGAACTCTATATTATGCTGGATATATTTGAACTTGCTTTCTGCCATCTTTCTGATATATAGTTGTTCCATTTTTGTATGCATTTTGCCTTATTTGGGTTAAGATTTTTTTCGTTTTTTCGTTTCTTGCTTTATAGAATTTTCTCTCAATTTGTATGGAATGTATATAGGATATTTCTTTGACTGATTCTCTTTGAAATTTTACCATATATGTTTAGCTTAAAAAGTGCCAAATTAAATTAGTCGTCTTAAGTGGGGGTGGTGATTTTGTCCCCAGGGTATGTTGGGTAATGTCTGGAAACATTTTTCTGCAACTTCCATGTAGTGGATGGAGGACAGAGATCCTATTAAACATCCTACAGTGTGCAGGGCAGTCCCTCACAACAAAGAATGGGCTAGCTCCAAATTTCATTGGTGCGAGGTTGAGAAAACGTAAGTTAAACAAGAACTGAATCCCCCATTTGTATTAATATAAGGCACTTAGAATGGTTCTCCTTCCTTATTTACATACTCTTTTTGTCCAGTATTTTAGTTCTGTCCTGTATTATTGTTAAATCCCTCACTCACACACCCATTGTTTTTATCCCTCGAGTTCCTGTTTACTATTTATAGGTTTTGAAGCTTTCCCTACATTCTTAAAACCAGCCATGCTACAAATGCAGTCAGTATCCTTCCTAAGCTTTAGGTGTACTATAGTGACAGGACCACTTAGAATACCTAGTCAACTATAACACCAAGATAGAAGTCCCCTCTGTCTCTTTTAGCATGCCATACAAAAGTATACTCAATAAAAGATATTTCATTGTAACTATCATGCCCGAAGTTCACAGGTTAAGAAGGGGTGAATGCACCATGTTATTTTGCAAATTGTGCTTTGCAATGAAGCTTTTGCTGGCAAATGGTCAGCACCAGGAAACTCTGGAGGATTGCAAGGTAACAAATATTGGTGTTTTCTGACAAAAGTCAAGTTGGTGAAATCGGCCTGTTCTACTGTGTTGCCTACATAATTTGCTTGTCTGTGCAGCCAGATTTTGAGTTCAGATTCTTTGAGATAAAACCACCTCCATTTCTTCTAGACACTGATGGATCAACTTTATAAAACACCAGTGTATAATAGCAAGAACACGTGCTTGATTCTTCCCTATTAGGGGCCCATCTTGCCGAAGGATGGGTAGTCAGTGCTGTCACTGGGTGCTGTGCAGAGCTGTCAGGTGTAATAGCTCATCTTTGACTTCCTTTGTTTTGGGAACCTATTCTTGTCAGAGTTGGAATAAGTAATTTGAACACTTTAGTTACAGCCAGCAGAAATGGAATCAATATATGCCAAGATTAACTTCAGTGATTAATCCCAGAATCAATGAACCAAATGATTATCATTTCTCTCAGCTGAAAATTCTGGGATAGAAGATTGTGATTAAAGAGCTGGGTTAATTTTCATCGGCTGGCTTCTGCAGCAGACGTAGCTGAAGCCACTGGGGTTTTTTTTTTTTTTTCTTTTACTTCCTTTGCCTTGCAATTGCTCCAGCAATACCTTCATGCTGCAGCCAATTCCTGTTTCACACGGTGGGGTGTTCAGAAGCCAGATTTGACAATGATGAGAGGCAAAGTTGACTTAGCCTGGGATGCTAAATCTCCAAGGAAAATGCTAACCTAGTGAAACTTCTAACTTTTAAATCAGAGTGATTATTCTGACTCTGTTATGGGTAGGCAGGTGTTCACTGTCTTTCAAAGGAGAGCAGAAGGAGGCTGGAAGAAAAGCTGGGGATATAGCAATTTCAGTAGAGGTGCTTCCAAACGATGACACTAGGCATAATGTATCCCCTGCAACTAGTAGGACTGTGGGGTTACCATGTGCCAAGCATGGTGCTCAGTGTTTCATGTATCTTTTTTTTTTTTAATTTAAAGATCATATCAACTCTCTGTGGCAGGTGCTGTAAATATCCTCATTTAACAGATAAGGAAACTGAACCTTAGTCACTGCATTATCTTTCCCTAAAACACACATTTAGCTTAAACTCAGGTTTATCTGATTCATTATCTTCTGCTTTCAGTTGCTTAAGATCATCCAGATATGGCTAGGGGAGATGGCTCTTTTTATGGGTTCAACTGTGTCTCCCCACAAAGATATGTTAAAGTCACAACTCCTAATACCTCAGAACATGACCTTTTTGGAGATAAGGTCATTGCAGATGTAATTAGTTAAGATGAGCTCATACTGAAGTAGGGTGGACCCCTGACCCAATATGACTAGTGTCCTTGTAAGAATACATCCATGTGAAGACAGACACAGATGACAGAGGATTGGAGTGAAGCATTTACAAACCAAGGAATGCCAAAGATTGCCCACATACCACCAAGCTTCAGAGTGAACATGACCCTGACAACACCTCGATTTCAGGCTTCCCAGCCTCCCAAACTGTGAGACAATACATTTCAATTGTTTTAAACCGTTCGGCGTTAGTGGTACTTTGTGACAGCAACCCAAGGAAACTCTTGGGTTAAAGGCATATGTAGACATGTGTTATTGGAAAATGTATTAAAATGAGCAAGCAACACATAATGCCTAAAGCCCTCTATGTATAGAACACAATGTCCAAGAGTGATGGCAAAGTCACAAACTTGGTCTGTGTGCTCGGCTAACAAAATGCTTGTGATTTATTTCTCATATACTAATTGCCAGGCGTTATCTGAGCTGAGAGTCCATGTCACAAGATGAGCTCTAACTCTGGAGCCAGATCTGCTTTGATATGAGGCTGTATCATATGTGAGCATTGAGACCTTGGGGGAAATGACTTAATCTGTCCTTTGTCTCGGTTCCTTATCTGTGAAATGGGGAAGATGATCCTAAAGAGGTTGTTGTGGTCATCAGGTAAGCTAATTCGTATAAGGTGTTTAGCACAGTGCTTGGCATATAACCAAAGTTATTGCTGTGCATTCAATAAATAACTGTGTGAGGTGGGTAATGTGATCCTCATTTTATGAATGAGGAAATGGAGGCTTAAAGGGGCTAAGTTATTTCTCCAGGACCGCAGAGACAATAAGTAACAGAAGGGGCATGGAACCCCATGTTCATGTCTCCAAAGCTGGGGGTACTTTCGTCCCACTGCACTGCCTCCCAAACCAGAGCATGCAGCCTAGTCTTGAAAATAAGGAGCTGGTGCACATCAGAAGATTAATATGAGTACGTGCAATATGTACCAAATGAGTCCCATGGGTAGCCTGACCATCCGCTGAGAGTGTTCTTGTCTTGTTGGGACACATGGAGATTTCTCTCTGGAGGAAGTGGGATTTCCTGTCATGTGACATTGTTGAAAGAGCTGGTCCCCTCTCACCATGTCAGAAGCATCTATCAGTCTGACTTTAAGCTTCAATAACTTTGGAGAATACTGTACTTGAAAGAGAGGGGAAGAGCACACAAAGGGGAGGGGAAGTTGAAGATGGGTAAGTTCTGTTTCATCTCCCATTAGGCTTATGAAGTGGGGTGATCAGAGACTGGATATCAATATTTTTAAAAGCCTTGTTGGCTAGAAATATCATGACTTTTTTTCTTCTTGCTCTAGGGATGGAATAATCCGCACCCCCTAGAGCCAAACATAACATTTCAATGGACCCTTTTTTATGCAAAGCCAAATCCAAAATCTAGCTTCAAAATGGAAACATTTAAGACAATGTGGAACTAAATGATTTGCTTACATAATAATCTATATGCCATTTTTATTGTGGACCAAACTTCAGGTTGAAAAGGGAAGATTGGCATTTCACTCTTAAGTATTATTTGCCAGGGTAGACACACATATCAATCACATACACTGAACATTGGGATGGTGGGATGTGTTAAAACAATTTGAGGTTCCAGAATCAAAGAACACCATCTGTGAGAGTGAAACACAAAAGCCACTTCAAATAAAATGTTCCTGAACTCTTAGCCTCAAATCACTTTGTTGATAAAATTACTGAGCTTGTTCCATTTATATCCATATTAACTTTTAACCTCTGCACCATTCCAATAGTAAAAGATTAATCACACAGACTAATGGTGCGGATTAATGAGGGAAAATCTGAATTACTGAGAATACCAATGCCAAAAATGTTGAACAAGAATGCAGTTTTATTATTTTCATGTGGCATATATACAAATACTAAGTAGTAAGTTCCAAGTATAAAGCTTTTTTAACAACCCCACATGATATAATGTATTGAAAATACTTCCACATGTTGAAAGATTCCTTGTACACGTAAGTGAATTATTGAATTGCTGAAGGAAGCCTTAAGAATCTTGGCTGCCAATTTTAGTCAAGATATCTTTTAGTTGCGTGAGCTTGAGTATACACAGAGGAATTATCTTGAACTTTTAACTCTACAAGACCCTCAACATTTAATCAGACATTCACAATTAATAGGTTTGTAACTATCAATATTTTCTGATATATCTAAGTATGCTGTCCGAGAAAGTCACCATTGCTTTGGTTTGGGAAGGTGTTCCTTTGTGTAAAGAAGCAGAGGACCAGCAGGTGGCAGGGTATCCCCACCTGTGGGAGGAGGGTTCCTTGGTCATGCATGAAAATCCCCCCACTCAGGCTGGAAACAAATAACATAAAAATATTTCTTTACTCTGTGGAAAGTGGAAATTCATCAACCATTTTCTTTTTTTCTTCACACAGCTGTAGAGTGTTGGTGAAGTACCTCCTCTCAGAGTCCTTGTCTTTTGGGGTGACACGGCCCTGCCAGCTCACAGGTCCTTGGGTGCCCTTGCCATTTCCCAGGGCGAATATTGCAAAGTCCTGCCACAGACCACTCAGATGCCTGTGTCAGAGCCGCCCAATATGAAGTGTGTGCTCTCCAGAAAAGCAGTATCCTCCAGCACACTCTCGGGTTAATAGAAAGGGTGCTAGGGGAACACAAGGGATCCCAATTCATCACTGCCTGAGATGATAAAACATCCCTGGGGTGATTCTCAGCAATGCAAAGACATGAATGAATAAGCTGGAAGGAATCTTGGAGTTCCTGGCTATCCTCTTCATTTCAAAGAGAAAGCAACAGTGGCAAACCAAAATTATCCACCCCAGACCACCCAGCTCATTATGTGGGAAAGGCAAGACTAGCACTCAAGTCTCCTTGCAACCCAATAAATCTTTTTTCCCATATGTTTACAATGCATTGGTGTTAGGCAAAGAAAAGTTCGGCCGGGCACGGTGGCTCACGCCTGTAATCCCAGCACTTTGGGAGGCTGAGGCAGGCAGATCACCTGTGGTCAGGAGTTCGAGACCAGCCTGGCCAAAACGGTGAAACCCTATCTCTACTAAAAATACAAAATTAGCCTGGCTTGGTGGCGGGTGCCTGTAATCCCAGCTACTCAGGAGGCTGAGGCAAGAGAATCACTTGAACACCCGAGGCGGAGGTTGCAGTGAGCTGAGATCACGCCACTACACTCCAGCCTGGGTGAGAAAGAGAGACTCCATCTCAAAAAAAAGAAAGAAAAGAAAAGAAAGTTCTGAACAGGTGAAGGGAAAGGAAATGCTTTTGTTGACTGGCTTCTGTATTCCAGGCACTGTGCTTTTTTCTTTTGTACACACATTGTCCTTCAATCTCCAGCTGCTAGCAGATGTGATTATCTTTTCATATATTCATCACCTGAAGTGCAGAGGGGTTGCATGAGTTGCCTGAATCACTTGGCTAGTAAATGGTGGTAGAAATTTGTGTCTCACACTTGCAGAGAGAAGCAAGAGTCAGTTTTTAGAAGTCGTTAAACACTGAGCAGGGAGGAATGTGTAAGGATTAGAGAACCAGCGTCAAAGGTTGGCTCCTCCTTTGTCTTTGTAAATACTACTCTGCCTTTCATGTTGTGCTTTCCCCAGTCCCATTTTACACTGGAATCTTCCCACAAAACTTTCTCTGAACAATCCATCTCAAAGTGCTTAATCCTCTGAACAAATGTATTATTTTTGCTTATCAGGCATGTATCACTTACTGCTTTTAAGAAACAATGATCTCTTTATGTGTAAAAAATAATATTTTCTTCCAGTTTGTTGATAGGTGATTACAACTATTCTGACTGCGTGATGGATTAAATATTTAAGAAACCAGTTGGGGTTTACAAAAATAGAATGAATCCCTTCAGGGAACATTGATAATACTCTCTTAAGTCTGATATTTTCTAGTTCTCTATGTTGAGAATCTTTTAGAATGGGGATCAGTGCCCTCAACTCTCCAGAAGTGTTGAACTAGTGACCTGGTACATTGGTCAGGCTACCCTTGACAGCTGCAGGCATGTGGCTTTTCTGGAGAAATGAAGCAATTGTCAACTTTCCCATAGTCTAGTTTCTGTAATTCATGCAGTATGCACTGTGTAGAAGGTGGATCCTGGGATATCAAAACCAGAGTGACTTAGATTGTGTAGGCAGTCATATGTGGACTGGCGTGTTAAAATTCAGTCACCAATGGAGTAGCTTAGAGCTAACTCCTCCCAACAAAGGAATTGCATGTTGAATGGCAACCATCATCACACACAGTAGAAGTGTCTTTTTGAGGAAGTATTTTTTCTAGGTAAAGAAAGAGGAAGTGGGCCATCGGTGGTTAATTTGCTGTGTTGAGTAACACTGAAAGGTTTCCTAGTTCCCAAACAGCGTGGACTAGTGAAACTAAGATGATTTTTCTGCTCATAAGGTCACACTTATGTGTTATACTACATTTCTGGGAATCTTGTCATAAATCTGCATCACAAAAAGTAACCTGTATCTGTCTCTCTAAATCCTGAGACTAAGTCATATACTAGGTATTTTATTCCTTGAAATACCAAAATCAGAAAAGGTAGAATGGAAAAATATATAGCTTTAGAATCAGACAGGAGTGAATTTGATTCTTGATACTGGCATACATTAGTCACTTGAGCTTACATATCACATCAGATCTCATTTTTCTGCCTATGTGCAAAGTGAGGATAATAACATCAGCGTTAAAGAGGATTGGATGAGGAAATGTTAAGTTTGTGAAGCATCTAGAGTAGTACATGCCATTTAATAGTTGCTTAATATAAAACAATAACAGTTATATTAACCAATGAGGCAAGGCCACTTGAAAACGGCTTGCCATTGAGAAGAGAGCGAGAAACGGTCCTATTTTTTAATGGCAGGCCAGTTGCTCACTCACTTGTTCTTTCATTCATTCGCTCACACACTCACACACAGTATTTTACAAAACCTGAGCTAGGTACAGTTATTGAATGACAATGTGGCAATTTCTTAACTTTAAAAATGAATTATATTGAGATATAATTTTATATTATACAAACATATTTTCAAGATAACAAAGATTAGAGAGAATAAATAAAAATGGAAAATAGAGAAACAATAGGGAACATCAACAAAACCAAGAGCTGGTTCTTTGAAAAGATCAACACATTTGATAAACTTTAGCTAGATTGACTAAGAGGAAAGAAGATTTGAATTACAATCAGGAATGAAAGAGGGGATGATTTTACAGAAACATAAAAATAATTTTAAGAGTGTACTATGAATAATTGTACACCCAAATTTAATAATTTAGATGAAATGGACAAATTCCTAGAAACAGACAACCTACTGAGACTGAATCATGAAAAAATAGAAAAGCTAAATAGACATAGACCTAAAACTACTAAAAAGACTGAATTAATAACCAAAACCTTTCAAGAGAGAAAAGTCCAATATTAAATTACTTTACTGGTGAATTCTACCAAATATTTGAGAATTACTACCAATATTTCTCAAACTGTTCCAAAAATTTGAAGAGGAAGAAATGCTTTCTAACTCATTCTATAAAGCTTTTCCTCTAAGAAGAAAGATAAGGATGCTTTGCTTTTGACACTTCTTTTCAACATAGTACTGGAAGTCCTAGCCAGAGCAATTAGGTAAGGAAAAAAAATGAAAAGTATTTACATTGGAAAGGAAGAAATAAAATTATTTTTGTTTGCAGATAACACATTTTATATTTAAAAAACCCCAAGATATTACAGAAAAACTGTTAGAAATAATAAATAAATCAATAAATAAACAAATCCAGCAAATTTGAAGGATGCAAATTCAAGACACAAAATCTGTTGTGTTTCTATATTGTGACAATGAACAATTTGAAACTAAGAAAATAATTAGAAAAAATTAAGTAAACAATTCAATTTATAATAGCATCAACAAGGGTAAAATACTTAGAAATAAACCTAACCAAAGAGGAAAAAGACCTGTACATTAAAAACTACAAAACACCGCTGAAAGCAGTTAAAGAAAACACAGATAATTAGAACTACATTCCATGTTCATGGACTGAAAGACTAATACTGGTAAATTGTGAATACCACATGAAGACCTACAGATTCATACAATCTCTATAGAAATCTTGATGACTTTTCTTTCAGAAATAGAAAAATCCGTCCTGAAATTCATATAGAATTTCGAGGAACCCTGAATAGCCAAAACAATCTTGGGAAAAAAAATGAAGTTGGATATCTTATACTTCCTGCTTTCAAACTTACTATAAGGCTATGGTAATCAGAACACTGTGGTACTGATATAAAAGCAGACACATAGGCCAATGAAATAGAATACAGATCCAGAAATATACCCTTGCATATATAGTCAAGTGATTTTCAACAAGACTGCCAAAAATATGATGAAGAAAGTGTAGTCTTTTTCTGCAACAAATGGTGTCAGAAAATCTAGATATTCACACATAAAAAAGCTGGATTTTTACCTTACACCATATGCACAAATTAACTCACAATGGAAGGAAGGCCCATATACAAGACCCAAAACTATTAAATTCTTAAAAGAAGACATAAGGTAAACACTTTACAACATTTTATTTGGCAATGACATCTTGGATGTGACATCAAAAGCACAGGCAACAAAATAAAAAAAAATAGGTAAGTTGGATAAAATTGAAATATTCTGTGCATTAAAGGACACTCAAACAGTGAAAAGGCAACCCAAAGACAATCCATGGAATGGAAGAAAATATTTGTCAATCATATATCTGACAAGGAATTGATATCCAGAATATATAAAGGACTCCTACAACTCAACAACAAAAAGCTCAGACAAACCAACTTAAAATATGGGCAAATGATCTGAATGTATATTTTTCTAAAAACACAAAATAGCCAATAATGAAAAGATGCTAAACACCTGAAATGCAAATCAAACTCACAAGTAGATACTACCTCAAACCCATAAGAATAGCAACTATATATAGATATATAATTATGCATAATATATTTACATGTATATAATATCTATACATATATAAATGTATTCGAATTTGGTAAAGATGTGGAGAAATTAGAACATTTGTGTATTTCTGGTAGTATAGCCACTATGGAAAACAGTATGGCAATTCCCCAATATATTCAAAATAGAATTACCATATGATTTAGCAATTTCATTTCTGGATTTATAAGAAAATGAAATATGATATACTCAAACAGGTGTTTGTACACCCATGTACACAGCAGCATTATTTACAATAGATAAAAGGTAGAAGCCACCCATATGTCCATGCACAGATGAATGGATAAACAAAATGTGGGGTGTATGTGTGTGTGTGTGTGTGTGTGTGTGTGTGTGTAATGAATATTACTGAGCCTTAAAAAAAGAAAACTGACACATGCTACAATATGGATGAGCCTTGAAGAAATTATCCTAAGTGAAATAAGCCAGTCATAAAAGGACAATGTTGTATGATTCCACTTATATGAGGTACGTTAAGTAATCAAATTCTTGGAGAAAGAAAGGAGAATGGTGGTTGCCAGGGCATGGGGAAAGGGCAGAAAGAGGAGTCAGTATTTAACAGGTACAGAGTGTTAGTTGGAAAAGATGTAGAAGTTCTGGAGGTGGATCGCTGTGATAATCTCACAGCAATGTGAATGTACTTGATGCCACAGAACTGTTTATTTCAAAATTGTTAAAATAGTAACTGTTGTGTATATTTTACCATAATTAAAACATGTCTGTTTGCAAACATAGTGGCTCAAGCATACTTGTGACTAATGGGCAACTTGTCTAAAGTTATAAAAACAGACCTATTCTATGTGAATAGTTTAATGAGATTGACAAATATATACATCTGTGTAACCACTAGCCATCCGTGTAACCACTGTTCCAGGAAAGATATAGAACATTTCTATTACCTGATTATTTCCCACATGCCTCTTATTCGTCTATCTGACCCTTATCTTCAGCCTTAGGCAGCCGGTAATCTATTTTTCAGTCGCTGTAGGTTAATTTTGCATATTCTAGAACTTCACATAAGTGGAATCAGAGCATATGTGTTCAATTGTATCTGTCTTCTTCCACCTGGCATAATATTTTGGCTCTTATTCATGCATTTGTGTGTATTAACAGTTTGTTCCTTTTTTATTACTGAATAGTATTGCAGTGTATGAATTTACCACCATGTCTTATCCATTCACCTGCTGATAAACTTAGGTAATTTCCGGTTTTTTATTATTATGAATAAAGTGTTCAAGTATTTGTGTTGATCTATGTTTTTATTTCTCTAAGGTAAGCACTTTGAAATGGGATTGCTGAGTCATATTTTACATGTATGTTTAACTTTATAAGGCATAGCTAAACTATTTTTGAAAATATTTGTACTAAATTACATGTCCACTATGTATGAGATGGTGCAATGTATGAGATTACCAATTGCACTACATCATTGCCACACTTGATATTTATAATTTTAAAAATTAATTCATTTAAGTAAGTTTGTAGAGGTCTTTCATTGTGAATTTAATTTGCATTTCCATTGCAATTAAGGATGTTGAGCATTTTTTCATGTTCTTAATAGTCATTTGCTTATCTTTTTTTTGATGGAATGTCTGTTAATATGTTTTGTCTATTTCTTAATTCTGGGTTATGTATCTTCTCATTGTAAAGTTGAACTAACTTCCTGTCTATTCTTTTGTATTGTCAAAGAAGCTGTAGGTTCCTTGTCAGAGATGTAAAGCTAATGTTTTGCCCAATTTCTGTCTTACCTATTTCTTAATGGTTTTGTCTAAGGAAAAAACTTTTTTAACTCTTATGAACTTGGAATTTTCAATATTTTTTAAATGATTCATGTTTGTTTGTTTGTCTTTTGTGTGAGGTCTAACAAGTATTTCCCTATACTAAGTTGATGGATACTTTCTTCTATGTATTTTTTTTTTTTACTTTTTATTTTTTGAGCTCTTAGAAATAGCACTATAATCTATTTTGAGGTAGATTTTGTGTATGGTATAAGGTAAGAATCAGAGTTTATTTTTTCTCTAAGTTTATACAGCAACAGTTGATTAGAAGATTATCATTTATCAATTGAAATTTTGGGATGCCTTTCTTGACTATATGTGTCCAGTTCAATTTCTATACATATACCTATATTCAGGTAGTCTTGACTTCTGTAGCATTATGGTAAGTTTTGAAATTAGCTAGTGTGAGTCCTCCAATTTTGTTCTCTTTTCCAAAATTGCTTTACCTATTTTAGGTCATTTTCATTTTTATATACATTTTAGCTCATCATTGTTTACACAAACCTTCTGAGATTTTTGACTGGGATTTTGTTGAATATGCGAATCAATTTGGGGAGAATTGAAATCTTAACAATAATAAGTCTGTCAGTTCATGAACATGGTGTATTTATATGTTTATTTACAACCTTAATTCTTTTTCAACAATGCTTTGTAATTTTTAGTGTAATTTTTAAAATATTATCCTGAGTAGAATAATGAGGGTGGATGTCCTTGTTTCCTTCTTCATTTTTTTCAGTCTTTCACTATTATGTATTCTGTTAGCTATAGTTTTTTTTGGATCATATTTACCAGGTGACATTCTTTTCTACTCCTACTTTTCTAGAGTTTTTGTTATGAATTCACAATGAATTTTGTTAGATTCTTTTCTACATCTGTTAAAATAATTAGGTGGTCTTTCCATTTATTCTTTTAGTATGGTGAATTACGTTGATAACTTTCAAATATCAAACTAGTTTTAGATACCTGGTATAAGTCCCACTAAGTCATGATATATTATGTTTTTAACATATCACTAAATTCAAGTTGTTAGCATTTTCTTAAGAATTTTTTTGTATATATATATATTTATGAGAGATAGGAAACTATAGTTTCTTTTTAGTTGTGCCTTTGGGTATTAAGATAATACTGACTTTACTAAATGAATTGTAAAGTATTCCTTCATGTATTTTTCAATAGAGTTTGTATACTATTGGTATTATGGTATTTTTTTAATGTATATACAATTCACCAAAGAAGCCATATTAGTCAAGCATTGTTTCATGAGAAGGTTTTTTATATAAAAATTAAATGTCTTTAATAGATATATGTTATTCAGGTTTTCTACTTTTTGTCAGTTTTGATTATTTGTGTCTACTAAGGTATTTGTTTATTTTATCTAATTTGTTTCATTTTTTTAGCTGTTAAAGGCCTGGAAGACAGGGAATTTTTTTTGTTGGTGAATTAGATATACACTTTAGTTGTAACTACAGATTATCAAATTAATATGTTCATTTCTGTAGTCACTTCATTACTGGTCCCAGAACTGTCTGTTGCTATGGTATCAGGTCCCTGGGATAATTACAAAGAAGGTAAAGACTGTGTAGCTCCAGTTTTCTATATATTTTTTGTAAATTGTGATAAAATACAGAACATAAAATTTACTATTTAACCATTTTTAAGTATACAGTTCATTGTCATTAAATACATTCATATCACTCTGCAACCTATGTAATTTTTTTAATCAATATTCCAGTGTCTGGATGGGCAACTTGAAATACAGATGAAACTTATCTCAGAACTGAATATTTTGTATCAGAAAAAAAAAAAAAAACTCCTCATTTTCCCATTAACCTTTGACTGTCCAGGGAGGACCCTTATTTCCTTTCTCTTGACATTCTGTGACATCCCAGTGTGCTTAGAGGAACAACGACTTTGATGACTGATGTGTGTTAATAGTTATATTTGCATGTCCAGAATGGATTAGAACAGTGGTTGGCAAAGTTTTTCTGCAAAGGAACAGGTAATACATATTTTAGGCTTTCTTGTCCACATGGTCTCTGTCACAACTACTCAACTCTGCCATGGTAGTATGAAAGTAGCAACAAACACTACACAAATGAAAAAGTGTAGCTGTGTCTTAATAAATTTTTTTTTTTACAAAAACAGACTATGGCCAGATTTGGGTTGCCAACTGTAGTTTGCGAGTTCCTAGATTAGAACATTGACATTGGGCTGGGTGCGGTGGCTCACACCTGTAATCCCAGCACTTTGGGAGGCTGAGGTGGGTGCATCACCTGAAGTCAGGAG
Organism: Pan troglodytes; assembly: GCF_028858775.2. Classification (NCBI taxonomy): domain Eukaryota; kingdom Metazoa; phylum Chordata; class Mammalia; order Primates; family Hominidae; genus Pan; species Pan troglodytes. Next base: position 43,770,003 of record NC_072410.2, read on the forward strand.
TTCAAGACCAGCCTGGCCAACATGGTGAAACCCTATCTCTACTAAAAATACAAAAAATTAGCTGGGCGTGGTGGTGGGTGCCTGTAATCCCAGCTACTCGGGAGGCTGAGGCAGGAGAATCACTTGAATCCGGGAGAGAGAGGTTGCAGTGAGCTGAGATCGTGCTATTGCACTCCAGCCTGGACAACAAGAGTGAAACTCTGTCTTAAAAAAAAATTGAGATTATATAGGTCCTACATGTAAATAAATAAAATGGATTTGTAGGTTATTCTTTGATAAAGAATAGCAAGGGTCTGGGAGAACAATGAGGTGCATGTATTAATCAATGAAGGACTGACTCCAGATACTTGCAACATAAATAAGCGGTACAAAACAGCTTTATCCCCTCCTTAACATTTATCCTTAGGCTAATTGTTGGCCCATTGTTTGTTCTGTTATGTAGGCTCACATTTTCTCAAATACTGTCATAAGTTAGAAGATCATCTTCAGCTATTACAAAGAAAAACCTAAATCAAGTGCACCCAATTAAGCATTATAGTCACTCACCGTGATTTACTCAATTAAGTGCAATCCTCACATGGTTTATCATCATGGAGTATATTCAGTTTGGGATCACTGTAATTTTTACTATGCTTCTGGTCATATCCCTCTCAGCTAATGGGCATATTTTTGCTGGTTTGCTTGACAAGTTCAAACATGAGAGTTTATGAGAATTGAAACAGAGATTTTTGGACCTGCTTCCACAAGTTAGAAAAATAAAAGATTGTCAAATATTTGTAATGGTAAAATATCCAAAGCTCCATTTCATTTGTCATTGAAATTCCATTTTAACAAAATCTGTGAAATAATAAAGAGAACAAAAAAAGAAAATCAGCTGCCAAGAGCTGTTTCCTGTGCTGTCTCTAGCTGGCCTCTTCAGTCTCTTTCTACACATACACTGAATTCCCCTAAAGGAGGATTTTCAACAGTCTGGGTGACTGAGTAGTTATCCACTCTAGCTGCACGTTATGAACATCTTGTGTTGGGGTAAAACACTCTCTAGTAGAGAATTTTAGCCCAGGCAGTCATTGGCAGCTTATAACAGGCAACCTCTGATTGGTTTTCTTTGGTTCCTACACTCCACTCTCATTCCCATCAATCTGTGTGACCTCCACTCTTTACAAGGTTGCTTGAGTAGCAGTCATTTTAGGTACCACGTGAAAACACTTGTCCCTGATATCATTTTTGGTATCTTCATTTTACCCTCAGCTTGTCTTTCCACTATGTAGGTAAATACCTGAGATTGCCTGCTTGGACCTAATTTAAAAAACAAATATCGGCCGGGTGTGGTGCCTTGTCTGTAATCCCAGCACTTTGGGCGGCTGAGGCGGGTGGGTCACCTGAGGTCAAGAGTTCAAAACCAGCCTGGCCAACATGGTGAAACCCCATCTCTACTACAAATACAAAAATTAGCCAGGCATGGTGGCAGGCGCCTGTAATCCCAACTACTCGGGAGGCTGAGGCAGGAAAATTGCTTGAACCCAGGAGGTGGAGATTGCAGTGAGCTGAGATCACGCCACTGCACTCCAGCCTGAGTGACAGAGCAAGACTCCATCTCAAAAAAAAAAAAGAAAAGAAAAAGAAAAAATATTAGGGTGTTCATCTTTGTTTCTATCCAATGCTGAATAAAACGTAATAGAAATCACATATATTCATGTAGGTGAAACAGAAAGTTTAGTGAGCCAAGAGGAAAAATAGGAAAGAGTGGACTGATGTAGTAAAAGATATAGTAGCTTTAGCAGCAGGTAGATTGCTGTGGATGGAGGGGTGAGGGGCATTCAGCAGTGGAGTAGTGTCATAGCCCTGGAGAAAGAACTACAAAAGCAAGTGCAAATGGAATATTTGAGAACACAGATAAATCAGAGTAGTAATTACTGTGAGTTATGATAGAGAACCTGATTCCTTGTTCAGCGATTCCCGGTGCTTGATGAGAGGAGTGAACTCAGAGTTGGGAGGAATGTGGCGATCGCGGCTGTGCCTAGCACTTCTGAAGTCATTGATTATGCACAGGGTACAGAACTGAGGAATGGCGAGTTAGTCCAGATGTCTGGGGTTGAAGAACTTTCCAGTACCTTGTTCTATATCCAGTGCCAAGGATGTGAAGTTGTGGATTGCAACCAAACGAGACAAAGGAATGGAATGTATCAAAGCCAGAAATTTGATACTATTTATAATCCTTATAAGGAATCAAATAACAATATTGGCAGAAAACACTAATGAAAGGGCTGTCATGGACTCTTCTTTTATCAGCATATTACTCCTTTGAAGGTTAGCTTTCTATCTCCATTCCTGTTTTGCTGCAACACTGTTTTATTCCAGATATGACCTCTATATATTCAATCACATGAAAGCCTTACTCTAGATAAGAGCAATAACCTTACTCCAAAAAGTATTCTTCTTTTAGAATTATGTTGCCTTCGAGCTACATAAGCATCTCGTCAATGACTTTGTGCAGCATTAAGAGACTTTTAAACAGAGCCCATGAGTTCACTATTTAAATCAGTAAATTCCAAGTGACCATCTCTGATAACCTAAACTACCTCGCTAGTCTTGGTGTCCATTTTGGACCATGCGCTAACATTACTCCATGCAAAAGAGAATCCCTGATGGTAGGGCTAGAAAAAGTTCAAGGTCTGAAATAGAGTTCACTTTTTGAAATTGAAAACTAAAGGAAGAAATTCCGTGACTTGGCCAAAGACCAATGTACATCCATGTTTGATCTGCACAAGAAGCAAAGCCTTCAGACTCCCCAAGTCTTTAATTATATGGCTCTGTTTCTGCAAGAGGTGGCTAGAAAGCCAAATTCATGATTTAACATATAAATTTCTTTGAGAAATATTTAAATAAGTTTGTCCAGATGCATGGGTAACAGCTAAATAGCCTATTTATTAAGTTAAGCCAGGGATATTTTGAATTCATAATAAAACTTGAGAGGACAAAGGAGGTTTTTTGAAGCTTCTTTGCTTGTCTTGCCATTGGATTCACTTTGAATCACAAATTGTGTTTTGTGGCTGCTATTCAAGAGGTGTGTTTGTGTTTGTGGAGCCCAGCTCTTGCTCTTCCGTGAGCACAGCTACAGGAGAGCTGGGATGATCCAGTACCCTGTTCAGAAGGACCTTGACCCAGCTTTCTCCACAATGGCTGTGACTCACCTTCTCTTTGCCACGGTGTCAGTTTTCATTACCTTGACATTTCTCACGCTTTGATGTGTGATATGAAATGGTAGCCTTTGGCAATAGATGGGGAAATGAGGCTTCACGGGTACATGGAGCACTTGCCAAAGGAAAAGTGTGGAGAATGGATGTGACAAGGTTATTTAGGTTGCCTTCTTAAGGAGTTTCAACTCAGCTGTATATAATGATGCTACCAGTTGCTGTATCTGCTTGCTTGTTATAAGGGGTATCTGTGTATCCCCTTGAGAATTTGTCATGGATGCTTTTGACTTCACTGCCTACATGAAAAGTACTGCCTAGTAAGGAAACAAAGTAACCAGTCACATAGGAAAACTTCATCACCACCATTAAGTTCCATTTCACTTGCTAAGACCTAACAATTATAATGGTGCCGTTTTGTTTACGTGTTGCTATTGCTGCCTCTTTTTTCACAGGTTTTATTTTGTTTTGTTTAGTAAAGGTCCTCATGCCCTAGTTGAGTTAAAGAACTCTTTTTGTCTCTCTGTTGTGTATAGTCAAATAATAATAAAAATATTCAGATGCTTCTTTGGATTTTTTTTCCACTAAAGATGTAATGAAAAGAACATGGGCTGGAGCACAGAGATTATAACCAGAAATTTAATACAAGCTTCCAAAAGGGAATATGAACCCACTTTTGATCTGGGATGAGATTGCTATCTAGTGGGATGCAATATGAGGGTGGGGTGTTAGCAGTAAGCTGTTTTAGACAGGTGGGGAATGACAGCATGATTCCAAATGATGGATTTGTTTGGTATCAGGAGTCTGTTCAGCCAGTAGCTAGAAGAGCAGTGTGTGTGTGTGTGTGTGCTTATAATTGCCTGAAATTTGACTTCTGTCCCTGTATTTGTTTTCTATTGCTGCATTACAAATTACCACAAGCTTAGGGACTTAAAACAATACAAATGTATTACCTCACAGTTTCCAGGGATCAGGAGTTAACTGGATCCTTTGCTTAGTTCCATCAGGCTGAAATCAAGGTGTTGATTGGAGCTGTCCTCTCATCTGAGATTTTTTTAAACCTATTTAAAACTCATATGGTTGATAGCAGAATTCAGTTTCTTACAGTTGTAGTAATGATACCCTCACTTCCTGGAGGCTACCTTACCGCTTTTCATAGATAATTCACCTACAATAGCAGTTTGCTTTCTTGCTTCTGGCCAGCAGGAGTATATCTCTGATGCTTCACTCCTTTATAAAGGCTTCACCTAAGCAGATCAGGCCCACCCAGGGCAATCTACCCCTTGATTAGCTTAAGGCTAACCTATTGAGGGCCTTAATTATATTTGCGAAATCTCTTCACCTTTGCCATAGTCTGTTGACTAAAAGCAAACTACAGGTTCTCATCTGCACTCAAGGCTGTAACACCAGGGGCCAAAGATCATGGGGCAATCATACGATTCCACCTCTCATGGTCTCCATTACTCTGAATAATGGATCCTACTCATTGCCAACTCCAGCAGCCTCTTCTCAGATCTCTCTTTCTGTATGGACCACTGCTAACTACTCTCCCGATCAGTCCTTCTTAAAGTTTTCTAATGTTGCTTTTTCCTAATTTTCCTACCAGAGAGGTAGTGTATGATTAGAGAAAGTACATAATCTTTGAGGCCAAACAGAACCTAGTCTTAATCCTGTCTGTGCTTCTCATCAGCAATCATCTGCAAGTCGCTTGCTGCTGCTGTTTCAATGATGCTGCCAGGAATTAGCAAATGCAAAGGAGTTTCTTCCTCTCTATTTCCCAATTTCATTCTTCCTTTAGTAACTTCCATTGGCAGACCCTAAACAGAGAGTCTGTTTGGCAAGAGAGTCTGGGAAATACAGATGGCAGGCTCCAGCCCCAGCATCCTGAACAACATAATAGAAAGTGGGCATGGAGCTGAGAGACAATAGGTAAGTAATGGGCACAGTTATTTACCTATTGTAAGCAATGGTAACACAGTTGAGCAAATACATCTGAGGCCCAGTTGGGGATAAGAAACATCCCCTTCGGGTACAAGTTAGCTTCAAGTCACAAATACAGATTATTCTTTCCTTCCAAGGTATCTCTCGGTCTTCCCCTCAGACCTATTGGGCCACTTAACAGTTAGAGCAAGTACCCATTTTAGGGGCCTGCTGGGTACCACCCCAAAGCATGGAAATAAAGGAAAATTCTAAGTTCCTTCAAGGGAAATTTTAGGCACCTAGCTACCCCTGAGAAGTAAATGAACAACTTGATAAACAAGAAGGTAATAGTAACTTAAAACAATAGCCGAGGAAGTTAGAGTCATGAGAATGTTTGGTTCCCTGTAGAAACTAAAGATAACATCTTAACGTATGTCCCTAAGTTGTTTTTCAGAAACCCAGACCCCCACTAAATGGATTCGCTGGCACACAGACCTCAGAGAAGGGGGATCTGAGGACTGAACTTTGACTGCTGTTCTTTGTTTTAAATTTCTTCCTGGGGGCTTGGAGGAGGTCACATCCAGGAGCCAGAGCTAACCATCCTTTCTGCTGATCCCAAATTTTTAGACAAGGCTTCATCTCCTTAACCAATCACAAATCAGAAAAATCATTGAATCCACCTATGACCTGTAGGTACCCCACTTTGAGATGTCTCACCTTTTCAAGTCAATCCAATGTTATAGCCTCTATGTATTGATTGATGACTCTACCTGTAACCTTTGCATCCTTGCCTTTAAAAACCCTTACCTGTGAGCCAATGGAGAGTTCAGGTCTTAAGCATGAGCTGCCCAAATCTTCTTGCTTGACGCCCTACAATAAATGCCCTACTTTCTCTAGCTTCAATCTCAATGTCAGTGTTTGCTGTTTCAGGTGTGCAGATCCAAGTTTGGTTTGGTAACAACAATGACTTTCCACTTGGCATTGCATTAGTTCAGCACACAGACTGTGGCCTCCTGGGTCCCCCTTAGAGAGTTTCAGCCCTTGACCTTTTCCAGGATCACTCACTAAACTGTTTTTGGGAGTTCTGCCCTTCAGGACTCTGCAGTGTCTCTGCCTTCCCCACATCCCCACTCATCTTGTACTTTGAACTGCAGAGGCTTGCATGCAGCAGGCATTGTAATAGGGATTGCAGTAGAAGCAGAACCAGTTCTGACACAGCTGCCATCCAATGAGACTGCTTCTGAGGTTGCCCATTACCTGTGTGGCCATGTGATATCCTGACCCACTTTAAACCACCAGCCAGCAAGGCTGAAAGAGATCAGCTTCCCAAGGGTTAATCCTTATTAATGTAAGCTTGTACATTATTCTGCTCCTTTTCATTGTGCCTTTTATTGCTCTGGGTTATTGTAAAGGTGCAGAGATTAATTAGCAGATTTAAAACCTTGAAAGAGTCATTACATAATTTTAGTCATCAGCAAACCTTGGGAAAACTTAAAAAATGAAGGCACTAAATCATTTTAATTGGAAATTTAACTGGGTGCCTTTATAGAACATTTTATTGCTTGCCTTCTTAACAGACAGCTGCCGTAATGTGTCCTTAGACACTGGAGTTCATAGCTGGGATGCTCCTTGGGAGATCTTGTTCTCATCTTGGAGTGAGGAGGTGGGAATTGCCTGTAGCAACTAGTATCATTAAGTCCAGGTAGACCCTGCTTTAAGAAATCCTAGTATCTGGAAGCTAGAATATGCAACTAAAGTATATTAGGGGTTTATTCATGTTACAAAAAGAGTTTACCTTCTAACAAACAAAATAATTTGACATTCTACAATAGTGCTCTTTTTTATGTTATTATAGAATAATTAGTAAGGATGATTTTTGTGTCAGTTATTCCAGGGACATGCCCTCTGGGTTCTAGAAAATCCTGTCACATCCGCGGATCACCATCCTCACAGGGCTGCGGATTGTGAGCAGGTTGATGAATCAAGTTAGGGATTGAATTGCCTCTCAGCTGCATGGGCACACTGCTCTCTCATCAGTACCAGGCTGTCCTTCTCCTCCCCAGCTTGCTCTGCACTTCCTCAAGGGTGATAATAGGAAATGGGTAACCTCTGAGGCTCCATTACTTGCTCTTAAGGAGATAATGCAGGTCCCTTGAAAAAGAAAACAGTGAAAGTTAGGAAGAGAAGATAATCTATGAACAAAATTTAAAAAGTAAATGATGGCTTTAGCACAAACTCGATGGTTGCTGTTTTTTATTTGATGTTTATGCTTTCCCAAAGTGCATTAGATCAAGGTTACCAAACCCTCCTGAATCCCTTAACAGGTGAGAGACAGATCTCTTGGAGTTAAATTTGGCTTCTGAGAGATAGTCTGAGTCATCCTCCTCTCCCTCCGACCTCCAGCACCCCATATTCATTCAGATTTCACCAAATTTGCTAAACATTAGAGGGGAGGGGCAGTTCAAGTTCCCACATTGTCCCGTACATATTGCTCCAAATTGCTGTGTCTGCATATGGTTCTTTCTTCTGTCTGTTGCCAAGATACCTGTCTAGACTGTGGAGAGGCTATAGGGGCAGGGCACAGGCAGCCAGAACAAAAGCCTGATGACTGCCTTTAGCTTGCGCCTGTTGCTCCCCATTTTCCAGCTCTTCTGGGCATGACTTTCTTCCCATTTCAGTCACTGAGGCTGTGTGTAGGTGCATGTGTATTTTAGTTTCTGTTTGTCCTTATTAGTATGTGATTTAATTATATTGAATGGTTTACATTACTTTTTTTTCTTTTTTCTCCAAAAAGTAAAAAAGGACTGAGTCAAACACAGACCCTAGAGTTGCACTTCATTGTTTGTTGTGCTTTAGGTAACAACACTTGTATTCCTAAGAAAATACTTTGAAATATATCCTTTGAGGAAAAGTCATACTAGTTTGAGAAAAGAACCATGTTTATAATAACACCGACAGTCATGTATGAGTAAGGATATTTTCTTCTCTGTACAATTACTGTTTATCATGTTCTTAAAATTAATTGTTATTATTAATGCTAATTATAGAAAAATAATTCCTAGCCCTTTTGAAAGTTTAAAAATGCTCAAAATTATTTAAGACACCAATGCACAGAGAAAATCACTAGCCATTAATTATGATTTTCTATGTTTCCAACCATTCTTTTTCACCTCCTTTCTCAATATGAACCCAATTCTTTTGGCCTTGGGATTGTGCTTGGATTCAGGAGTGGGTATAGTTCTGTATCTAATATAGGCACAATCCCAAACCTTAATCTGCATGAGCATCCACTGAGATGCCACTTGTTCCCATCTGGTCTTCATATATCGGTTCACAGTAACAAAGGTCATTGCTGCCTTCTCTTGAATACAAACTCCAAAGAAGCTTCTGTTCTGCCACAGTCTGAGTGACCAACATCCATAAGAAATAGCTTGCTCTCCCCCATAATATGTTGGGGGCAGATGGTGTGGCTATGCTGAGGCCCTTTCAGACATTGGACACCTAGTGCAAACATTCCTTCCAATGCTGCCCCCTGCAAAAGCATGTATGTTGCATTTCAACCATCACCCTTTAGCATCTCTGCCTTCTAATTAGACTGAGCTCTTTTGATGACCTTTCCTACTTAGAGGAAGCCATGTCTTCTCATATCTCCTTAGAATTAAGTGATTTTCCCCAACATTTTATTTTGAAAAATTTCAAACATATAGAAAAGTTTATTGAGTTGTGCAGTGAACATATATGTACCTACCACTTAGATCCCAAAGTTGTTAATATGTTGTAATATATGTTTTATCTTATGTCTATCAATATATTCATCCATCTATCCATCTACTAATCCATTGTTTTAGGGTAACAGTTAAAGTGAGTTGCAGGCATCACTACCCTCATGGTGGACAGCACTGAGATGATCCTTACCTCCTGATATTCTCACTCTTGTGTTTCCCCCTCCTACATTGTATCAAATTTGTCTATGTGATCAGTAGAATATGGAAGAAATAATGGCATGTGACTTCTAAGTCTAGATTTAAAAGGCACTAAAGCTTCCTTTTTCCAATATTTCTTGGGTTGCTCACTCTGGGGAAAGCTAGCTATCACGTCACGAACAGCCATCTGGAGAAATCCTCATGATAAGGAACCAAGGCCTCCTGCCAACAGCCATGTAAGTGAGTTGGGAAGAGAATCCTCCAATCCCAGTCAACTTTTCAGGTGACCACTTCTCCTGCTACCACCTTGACTGCCACTTCCTAAAAGAACCTGAGCTAGAACCAACCAGCTGATACAAAATTCTTCTCCTATACAAACTGCAATATGAAAAATGTTTATTATTATTATTATTATTATTATTATTTTTGAGACGGAGTCTCGCTCAGCCACCAAGGCTGGAGTGCAGTGGCGCAATCTCTGCTCACTGCAACCACCATCTTCCGGGTTCAAGTGATTCTCCCATCTCAGCCTCCCTAGTAGCTGGGATTACAGGTGCCCACCATCATGCCAGGCTAATTTTTGTATTTTAGTAGAGACAGGGTTTCACCATGTTGGCCAGGCTGGTCTTGAACTCCTGACCTCAGGTGATCCGCACACCTCGGCCTCCCAAAATGCTGGGATTACAGGTGTGAGCCACCGAGCCCGGAAAAAATGTTTATTTTAAGGTACCACATTTTGGGGTAATTTGTTACAGAGCAATAGGTAACTAATATAGCATTTCACCTTAAATATTTTTAGCATAAATAGAATTAACAAGAATTCAATATGTATTTCTTGTTTTCTTTTGAGGTTAATTTTACATAAAAATAAAATGCACAAATCTTAAGCCATTCAATGCACTTTAACTAATACACATAGTAAGCGACTCAGATCCCTCTATCATCAACCCTAGAAATTTTCCACACAACACTTCCTAGTCAATTTCTGCCCCATCTCATAGATGACATTTATTCTGATTTTTAGAGTCACAAATTAGTTTTGTCTGTTCCAGAAATTTATGTAAATTGAATCGTATAACTTGTACTATTTTTGTGTGGCTCATTTCATTCACTGTATGGTTTGTGAGATTTGTCCATGTAGTTGTGTTTATTAGAGGTTTGCTCATTTTTACTGCTGAGGAGTTTTCCATTGTATGACTATACCACAACTTGTTTATATACCTGTTGAAAGATATTTGCGTTGGTTTCAGTTTGCACCCTTATAAAGGAAACCGGCGGCCGGGTGCGGTGGCTCACGCCTGTAATCCCACCACTTTCGGAGGCTGAGGCGGGCAGATCATAAGGTCAGGAGATCGAGACCATCCCGGCCAACATGGTGAAACCCCATCTCCACTAAAAATACAAACATTAGCTAGGTGTGGTGGTGCATGCTTATAATCCCAGCTACTCGGGAGGCTGAGGCAGGAGAATCTCTTGAACCAAGGAGTTGGAGTTTGCAGTGAGCCAAGATCGCGCCACTGCACTCCAGCCTGGTGACACAGCGAGACTCTGTCTCAAAAAAAAAAAAAAAAAAGGAAATTGGCCTACAATTTCTTATGAGTGTTTCTGCAGAAATATGTTTTTATTTTTCTATATTAAAGATGTAGAAGGGGCATTGCTGAGTCATATGACAGTTACACGTGTAAATGTATAAGAAACTGGCTCATCTTTTGCCAAAGTGTCTGTACCATTTCACACTCCCATTCATAACGTGTGAGAGTCCCAGTGACGCCACATTCTTATCAGTACTTGGTATTGTTGATGTTTAATTTTAGCCATTACAATGAGTATGTGACATTTTTCTTCTGTTTGATGTTTCCAAACTTATTTAGAGGTGTTATTTTCCCTTTTGACTACACAATACTGCTTCTTTTCCCTGATTCACACTGTATTTTATATATTCACATGTAGGTTTTACCATATTTTGATTTACTTTTAAGTTTCCTATTTGCTCATCTTGAATTCAAAAGTGATCTATTTAGTTTCTACTTTTGCTTACTTTCAACTTGAGAGGGATTTGTCACCTTGTTTCAAACAAAACACCATTTCCAAGACAGTGAGCATGTTTACAAACAAGTCCCTTCATATCACCTCCTGTTCCTTGGACAGAATACCAAATTGCTGAGCTGTCTAGGTAAACACAAGACATCCTCAAGCATGAACATGGTTGCAGGTGTAAACCCCTTTAGAGAACTGCTCCCCGCAGTAGATATGCACAGCCTTTATTTCAAGTTCTACTGTTTTGGAAAAAAAAAATAAAAGAAAGAAAATCATATTTATCATGCTCATGCCTGATGGAAGAATATTTTTTCAACTTTTCTCTTTTTCCTTCACTCTTATTAAAATGAGTCTTGGAGATCTACAGTGCCAGTATGTACACTTACCAAAACACTTCTGTTTCTGCCTCTCCTACAGATCCTTACCTGTTAAGGCATAATGCAGATGACAATTTTCTATACCATCATTCCTCCTTCTAGATTGTTTTCTGGGAGGATTTTCTCTTCCATGTGTCTTACATTTGATGCACATTTCTCCCAGCTTTTGATGTTATTTATTAATTTTTTTTAGCCTTCTCAGGCATGTTGCTGAGAAACTGAGGGGAGCTCTTAAAGGGGACTTTCCCCATGGTTTTTAATTCCTCTTTAGTACCTCTAGATTACATGAATTTGATGATAAAGGCTATGTCATACTCCTATTTTTATTACATTTCCTAACACGTAGGAGATTGCAAAAAATAAGGTTACATTTGTTTGGACTTAACTGAGTAACTTTTTCTTATTACTTATTTTTGAGGCAGGATCTCACTGTGTTGCCCAGGCTATCCTCAAAGTCCTAGGCTGAAGGAATCCTCCCACCTCAGCCTCCTGAGTAGCTGGGGCTACAGGCACACGCCACTATGCTGGCTTGATTTTTCTGGATAATGAAATATCTTTTAAAAGCCATATAGCAGCAGATTCATCACCCATTACTGTCCCCATGCTCACCAGCATTCTCACCGTGACAATTGTGCAGCTGCAGGGAGGCCACCACCTTCCTGATCTCAACGTATATACCTTCCACAGCTTCGTGCTCCTGTTTCTCACAAGCTGTAGTAATCAAGTTCAGAGTTTTGAATTTCATACTGTTTTTAGAATTTCAATTTGTAAGTTTTGCATTATTAGATTTAACTCATTATATTGTTATTAATAAATTTATTACATTTAATTCAACATTCTGAACACAGTTACTATACAGAAACTATGGAAGTATAGTTCATAGAAGGAATGTGGGCAGATGGTCGGCATGGGTATGTATGTGAGAAGTCAGGGGACAAGCACAGTGGAGGTAAGTTTCGCAGATTGCAGAGAGGGGAAATTGTAAGCATGGAAAAATGTAGAAACCGGATTCTGTAGAGAAGAATTTGAGCTCAGTGTTGGTAATAGTTGATGTTGCTCTGTGGTTTTCAACCATAGTTTTCAAGCAACTATGGTTAAAAAATCCTGAGGCCTGGATTAAGGCTGCAGGTAGTCTATATAGCATCTTTGTATGAAAACACACACCCACACAGACACACACACACACACATATCATGAGAAGGTGCACTCCTGGGTACAAGGCTTGGTCAGCAGGCACACTTTTGTATGAATTAGAAGAAAGCATTCCTTCTTCTGGGCGAATTTAGCCTAATCCAAAAGTACAGGCTGGACTTCAGGCCCAAGTTGCCTCTATGACTAAGGATCTTTGTACAGTCAACAGCATATATGTCTGTGGAAGCTCTGTCATGACCCTATCCAGACCAGATGATGCTTTATTTCTGGGATGTGGAACCTGGGAAACTATTATAAAAATTCTCCCCAGGTGATGAAGATGCAAAGGAAGAATGACAGGCTCTTACATAGACACAAGGCAAAGAGGCTTGCAGTATTTCACTCATTCTCTATGTATTCGTTTAGCAGTTATTTACTGCTTATTTAACACATGTACTTTCAGGAACCTCATAAGTTAATCCATTTTCTGCAGTGGTGGGACTTCTTTGGAAAGTTTATGTAAAAATATCTCTACTCATTTTGTAGGCACAGAGGAGTTGCTACACAACCTCTGAGAAGTAAAGTAACTTCTCCTTACACACTGAACACTGCAACACTGTTCTCTAGTGAACAGTAACCAACTTCTGGCTCTGCTGGGTGTTTCCTTTCAAGGTCACCTTGAAGCCGTAGCTATAAAAGGACTGACATAATGAGGAACATATGTCCAGGAAAAAGCACTTTATCCCTTCGCCCCCTTCTAGATTTAAGACCTTAGTACTGAAATTACCTGACTATCAGCAGAAGGATTAAACTTCACGGTGACAGACTTAGAGAGAGAGAGAGAAAGAGACATTCTTTTGGCCTCAGAGTTTATTATAGAGTTTATGCCATTCCAGAGTAAGTGCCAACATTTGGGGGAGTAGTTTACTTTATTCTACAGTCTCTGATGGAAAAAGCTCCCCATTACCTCCTCAGTGGAGTGCCTGATTGATTATAGTAACAATAAATAACACGTTAAAGAGTGATAGATGTTGATTCATTTTATGACAATAAAAGTAATATTGTTTCATAAATATTAGACATACTCCCAAAATCTGGAGATAGCCACTGTTTACAGTTTAGTATTTTTAAAAATTAAATTAGTATATCATACAGGACATGCATTTTGTAGTCTATTTTAAGACTATGTTATGAGTGTTATACTTCCTTAAATGTGCTTTAAAAATATGGTAAGTTGCTAAATGCTACAACATTATTAAGATTCCAAATATATACATTGCCAAGTTATTATCCAGAAATCTTAAATATTATCTCTGTCATGAGTGTAGGAATTCCCCTTCTCCACTACCTTCATCATTCTGGGAATTGTATTTTAACCTTTACAATGTTTGAAGCGACAATGTACTTCATGTTTTTATAATGTTTATTTCTTATTACCAGTAAGAAATATTTTATATGTTTATTGCTTTTGGTTATCCTATGAATTATTGAAAATATACATTGTAATTTTAATTTTTTTGGTAATTTTATTATTGATTCATAAGGCTCTCTTTTATTATAATAATTTATTCTTTTTTATCATACATTACAGATTTCTAGTTTGTCTTTTAAATTTACTTATATTTTCCTCAGGTAGAAGAAATATTATTTAATGTTTTAAAATCTATTACAATTTTCCTTTGTGATTTTCACATTTTGAGTTTACAGTTAGAAATTGATTCCTTCCTTTTATAACAGATTCATCTGAATTTCTTTACCAGTTCATTTACATGTACTTTTTATTTTAACTACATAACTCATTCTAGAATCTATTTTGATCAATGGTGTGTGATACAGCTATAGTTTTATTATTTTTAACTTTTAATTTCATTGTAATTTATTAATCTATCCATTTCTACTTCATGACATATTATCCTTGTCTTATATTAAATTATTTATTAGAATAGGCTGTTTCAGAGCTTTCTGTGCTATTTTATTTATCTTTCAGATCTGATGTCCGATTTTATTGTTCATCAGGTTAAACTCAGTTCTTTTTTTTCTTTTAAATATTTCTTTGTTTATATTTTATTTTTTTGATATATATATTTTAGCATAATTTTTTAAAATCCCTCCCCTCTCCCTACCCCATAACTTATATTCTAATGTTGATCCTCACTCTTCTAGAATATTAAAAATGTAAATATTTCAAATTAATTTCCTTATATTAACAAGCACATGAACAAAAAGAGAGCATACCTCCATTATACTTTGAATGGAGATCTAAGATTCTTTGCAGAAGAAATGAAAATTGAATATACATGACTTCTGCTCCTGGTAAAGGTGGAGTGACAAGAGCTGCATTCCACTCTTGCCTGGCACAACTGGAAAAGCGGACAAAGCATGAAAATATTTTTAGAAATGTATAGGAAAGACTTAGCATGTTAAATAGAGACAGAGAAGACATTTAAAAGTCCCAGACTGAACTTCTATGATGAAAATTTTAACTAATAACAGATTATGTACTTCCAAAAGATGTATTAGTGAACTTAAAGACATGCAGTAGAAACAATCCAAAATGAAACACACTGAGAAAAATATTGAAAAAAAAAACACAGAACATCAGTTAGCTGTGGAACAATGTCAAAGAGCCTAATAAATGTGTAATTGAAGTCCCTGAAGGAAAAAAGAAGGAACAGAAAAGTGTTTAAAAATATAATGATGAGAATATTTTCAAATTTGTCAAAAAACTAGAAACCTATAGAGAGTTCTGTGATCCTTCTAACAAATTATCCAAATTGTAAGTGATTTGGGGAACCTACTGAACTTGCAGCTTATGTCAGACATGAGAGGCACAGAATGGTTAGGTAATTTCCCCAAGGTCACACAGCCAGTAATTTGTGGAGCTGGCATTGGAAGCCCCATTTGTCCAACTCTAGATCTGGAAATCTGAAATGATACTATATAGTGTGAATTACATCAACATATTTCCTTGTGCAAAAATATTCTTTTTTTTCCAAACAATTCTTTATAATGTGTATTTTTCTATTAGTATACTTTTAGATTTGATTTACTTGTGTATTATGTAGAACTTCTACATTGGGATATGAAATTGGTACACAGTTTTCTTTTACTGTGCTTTGTAACTGGTTTATTAGGCTAATGAGTAAATTAATTGAAAAAGCTTCACTGCTTTTTGTGCTCTGGGTAAACTTATATATGATGGAAGTTCTTTGGTGCATGACTATTTAAAAGTAATGTCCCGTTAAATCATCTATACCTTCAGTCTTTTCCAGAGGTGGATTTTCTTATCTATTTTTAAAAATGATAACTTTTTCAATACTTTTCCAGGTAACTGGTTTCATTCAGAATATCTACCTCTTTTGCGTAATTTTAATACTTTATGTGTGTATGTGTGTGTGTGTATTTTCTATGTGTGTGTGTGAGTGTGTGGATATATTTCTATCTATGTATATACATGCATAGACAGTGTGTGGATATATTTCTATCTATGTATATATGCATGTAATCTTTTCACATTTTTCAAATTTATTTTTGTTAAATTGTAATTGCACATAGTATTCCTTAATTTGTTTTAATTTTTCTTGTGTCATATTTGTGTTTGAAGGATTAAGTTTATATATTTATTTTCCTCCAGGCTTGTCAGGAATTTATATGTATTATTTTTATTTTCACTAAAAATTTAGGATGACACCAATAGGAAATTTTGCATGAGGTGCTAATTTTCCCTTTACTTTACATTGGAATGAGATGTCAAATTGCTTCACTTTTATTATTATTATTTTTATTATTATTTTGAGACAGAGTCTCTCTCTGCTGCCCAGGCTGGAGTGCAATGGAGCGATCTTGGCTCACTGCAGCCTCCACCTCTTGGGTTCAAGTGATGCTCCTGTGTCAGCCTTCTGAGTAGCTGGGATTACAGGCATGTGCCACCATTCCTGCCTCATTTTTGTATTTTTAGTAGAGACTGAGTTTCTCCATGTTGGCCAGGCTGGTCTTGAACTCCTGACTTCAGATGATTCACCTGCCTCGGCCTCCCAAAGTGCTGGGATTACAGGCGTGAGCCACTGCACCTGGCTGCTTCACTTATCACTTATTGATTGTAAACAGCACTAGCTCAGTATTATTCAACCCTTCTTCTGACAGCATTTACATTCCTTTATTGGTTGTTTGCTGACTCCTTGGTACTACATGAGAAAAGGACCCATGGGCCCTGATATTCGATAAAGTTCTGGTCCCGTGTTCCGGGTGTCTTAAGGTAATAAGAAAAACTCAGGAGGGCTCTTTACTTCAAATATCTCTCTGATTGAAAAGGGGTATGGTAGAATACAACATTTCTCTCTAATACGGGGTGAGTTTATTTTACTTTCAGAGGTACTCCAGCACCCTCAAAGGACTATGGTTACAGTAAAACATGTCTTGTCACTGGCAATGAGAAATAACTTTCAGATATATTGAAAATTGTTTTCTGCATTTTAATACATCAATTTTTGAATTTATCCCTGTCTCTTTTCTACTAGTCTTTGGGTTGATATTCAGTATTACATCTTGAGTTGGAATGGTTTTTTCCTTTGGAATGAATATCTCTAACTCGTGGTAGCTCCCAACAAGGTAATGATTCTCTGAGATCTTCTATTAAAGAGTTGTGGCTGGAGTTCAACAAAAGGAAACAACAAGAAATACTTTTGGCAGAAGACTCACCATCTTCTCCTTCGGCTATTGCTGGTCTAGCTATGAGGAGTCACCATCACAAGAGGTAATAAGAAGTCCAGCAGGGTCATTTATAGCGATATTGACAAATATCTCACTTATTCTACTTCTCCATCCCCTTCAAGTTAGATGTAGCCATACTGGCTTTGGCCAGTGAAATGCGTTCAGAAGTTGCAGTGTTGTTTTTCTGTTCTGGGAAAGATATTAGACATTTCAGTACTCTTCTGAAAGATTATTAAATCCCATGTCAAGATGTCCACTCTTCCCGCCTGGGTACTTGAGTGGTAACAATGATCGGAGCTCCTTTGCTGACTCATGTTGAAAATGTAATGTTGATAATAAATAAACATTTACTCTTGATATTTTGGAGTCAATTGTGACTGCAGCTTATTCTAGCCTATCCTGACTAAGATAATGTGCAGTCACTTGAAAATTTAAACTTAAGTACATATGAATAATCTCCTGAACTTCCTCGATTTAAGTAACGAGGGGCTTTTCAATGTTATTATATCCTTTATGTTTTTATCATTTTCTTAGCAAGATCATAAGACTTGTCAAGTCTTATTTGACATGATAGGATGGTGATTAAAAGTATGGGCTTCAGAGCCAGTCTGCCTGATTTTAAATCCCAGATCTGCTATTCAATAGCTGTGTAAGTCATAGAGTCACTCCGTTCCTCATTCTTCTCATCTGTAAAAAGGAGAGGACAATTTCACTCAACTCATGGGGTTGTTATAAGGATTAAATGAATTTATACATGTAAAATACTGTGATCAGTAAGTGTCACAGAGAAGGAACTCACCAAATGTTTGTTATTATTATATCTTTTTATCCATCCACAGTCCTTAACCGAGCTTCTTGCACACATTTTGTTCAAATTTTTGATTTAGCAAATGTGTCCTGCCTCTAAGTAAATTTAAGTGAATTAAATGTGATTAACTGAAGGCACGCGCGCGCACACACACACACACACACAGTGTAAAAGCAATTGCGGTTTTTGCCATTACTTTTCATCTTTACATGTACATAATATGTATATATAGAGAGTGTGCAAGAGTGCCCTCGAAGTTTCAGACAATATTCTGAAACTTCAGTTTTCTTAAGCAGTGCTTAAGTAGTTCTTAAAGACTGAGCAGGATCTTCTGGAAGATTATAGGGAGGCAGCAGGGATGAGGAGAGGGAGCAGAATGAAGGTTGAGACACTTCAATTGTTCTCTCATTGGCTTCCTACTTGGTGTCTGAATGCCAGGCTTTGCAGGGGCTTCTTGGACAGTAGACATGACCCAGATCTCAGAATTTTCCGTTTGACTTCTTCCTCATTTGACTTGTACACAACACTCTTGAGCTTAGTATTCTGTGGCAGACTCAACATTTCTATTTTGATATGCTATGTCAAAGGCATCTAAACTCATTGTATTCAAGTTTGTGATTAAAATCTCCCTGCCAAATGCACTCTTGCCTCATTTTCTTCATCTTACTCAGTGGCACCAGCATTCATCCAGATCCTAAGGCAGGAGTGAGGAATCATCTTCATGCCTTCCCTTTCTCTTACTCCTCATACCTCCAATTCATTACCCATTTGAGTCAAATTCTCTTCCAAATACCCCTTGAGTCTATTTTCCTTTATATCCACTGCTAACATGTTTGCTGCATGAGGCCATCATCTCCCTTGGGCAACCATCTAACCTTTCACTCTGCCTATGTGCCTCCAGCCAGAGCTTGCTCTATAGTGCTCTCCACCTGGAGTCGAATGACCATATGGATATAGAGTCTCCATGATCCTGTCATATCTCCTGTTATAATCTTCAAAGCCTTCTCTTGTTCTCAGGGTGAAGAATAAAGTCCTTAGTGTAGTCATCAAGGCACTGTGTTGTCTTGTCACTCACTGACTCTAGTTTCATCCTGTCATCCTGTCTCCTTTACCTCCCAGTAATTTTTTTTTTTTTAGTTTCTGAACTTGCTCTCATTCAGGTATCAGATAAAACATCCCTTCCTGTAGGAAACCTCCCTGACTTATCTGGCTATACCCCATTAATTTTAATCATTGGTATTTACTTTATGATGAGACATTTGATGCCTTTAGCTATGTCTGCAATATTTGATCCAAAACCAGAAAAAAAAATAGGGAAAGTATTGTTTCCCTGGTTATATGTGTTTCTCTGCTATGTTCACATTGAAACCAAAGGATAATGTCAAAAGGTTGCTTATTTTCAATGTGTTACCCGACTTTAACTGGATATCTCTGAATCTCATTCTAAGGTCTTCCTACCTTTGCGATCATTCCATCACAACGGCGTCTTTTACACACCCCTTCCCTGCTCTGTGCTCCTGTCCCCAGGGAGATAAGACAGCAGCAGCTCCTCGATTTTGTTGTCTTAGGAGGATGTGTGAGGTCTGTTAGATTTTTTTCAGAGAAAATTGTTTGCAAAAGAGAATTTTTTTTTCTTAACATTGGCCACTGTGTGCCGTAACTTTGTCTTTATATCCTTTTTCTGTCTTATCAAGTATGCCTTCTCACAAGTACAAGCTGACTTGGTAGAGGTAGAAGTAGAGATGGGAATGTAAAAGGTAAGAAAAGGTCAGAGGAGAAAGAAAAAGAAATCCTCCTGTTATATACTGACTTATTAAAACAGATTTTAATCTGTTTATTTGAAAATAGTCTGCCTTCCCCACTAGACTAGAGGGCAGGGATCTTCTCTACTCTCCTCATCATTGTATGTCTCATAGATAGCACAGTGCTGGACAATAAGATGCTTTTGTTGAGCGACTTAATAACTATGGAATGATGTTTCCGTACAACTAAAGTATTGACTATGACCCGCATTGAACTTCCAGCATTGCTTGCTCCTCTTTTAAAAGACCTTTCTTAATAACCAGTATTCAAAACTTTGAAAAGAATCCATATTGTATATTTTATTAATTTTAATTTGTGATTCATAGCTGTCAGGACACACTGAGAACAGTATTATTTGTTTGTTCTTATTGATTTAGATTTTAACTCACATTTATAATCAGTAGTGAATGAAAGATTTTCTTTTCCCCAAATTGTATGTGTTTCTCTGATATGTTGGCTCATATATAGACAAATGTGGTCATTTTTTATTATGATTTCTAGGCACTTGTATATGAGGACACATTGTGTGTTATAGTTTTGAGAAATAACATATTAGGAAACGAAATGTACAGCTTTGTCTATTTGGCACCTAGTGTCTGGTGACTGACAGTTTAATAGGAAATTCTGGCAGAGCTTACCCTAGATCATGGGACAGTTGTCACCTGTTTAAATCTAACATCTAATACATTACTTTACAATGTAGATATTTACCCGAATGCACATCAGTGGGCAGAGCTCTCAAAGTTGTATTTTGTTTTTTTGTTTCTTATTTTTACTTGGTACCTTCTGCTGTTGCACAATGGCAAAAATGAGTCCGGGCACAGCCACAAGTTTTTTTCATGCTCTTCTTGGATTCACAGGACATGAGAAAGATGTAATTGGGTATAGGTTTGCAATTGTATTTTTTTGCTATAGAATCTTTTTTTTTCTATATTTGACTTGATTAAGATCTTGTTAAAATAGAACAAAAAAAAATTAGGAAGAATAAAAAAATTAAAATCAATATTAATAATATAAATTATCTTGGTTGGGCAAGGCTGATATTTGTTTAATTCCAATTTATTGTTCTTTTTCTGTATATATGATAATGACAACAGTACCTGATTATTAATTTTAACACAAAAAATACTTCTGTGCCATAAATAATTGTTATTTTTAATGAGAAAAGGTAAAACTGATGCTGTCATTCTAATCTCAGTGCTTTCAGCAGAATTGCCTGTTGTCTTTCAGTTAAATAACAAAAAAATCTTTTTATATTGAGCAACAGTAAAATTAGATGTTCTTTCAAGCCTTTGGGTATTACTGGCAGTTTAAAGTTTTTTGTTATTAATTTTTCTTTTAACTCTTTTCATCCATTTAATAAATATTTAGGTATATAGGGACTATACTTAATAAAACATTGATCATTGTGTGTTTATTAAAGAAAATATACAAGTCATATTTTTGAAGTTGCAATTCAACTTTTAATATGTTTAAGAGATGTTAGTAGTAAAGAGAAATTAAAAATCAAATAACTAATTATATCTTATTTTTTAATAGAAAGCAAATATTGCCAGTAATCTCAATACCCAGAAATAATTACTGTTAATATCTTTGTGTACACAAATACACATGCACACTTTGTGTACTTTGTGTATTTTGTGTACATCCTACCAAACACACAAACGTGCATATCACACTCACAAGGCCTCACAAACAGTATCCATACTATGTAATTTGCATTTATACTTAAATTTGTATGATTCATAATCTTTAAATTCTTCTACATAGAAAAAAATTAGTGTGAAAAAATTATATGATGTAGATATACCATAATTAATTTCACTAATTCCCTACTCTTTGAGATTTGGAGCATCTTTGATGTATTATTATCAACAGTAATGAATCAAGGTATTTTGCATGTACAGTATGTCAAGGCTCTATTTTTAAAGAAAGACTACCTCTTCCAACATTTAGAAAGCTCTGGGGCTTTTTGACGGGAGGGGAGCTTACTTGTCAGAAGAGACTAAAATCCCTGGGAAGAAAATATGTTCCAATGAAAAAAAGGAATGAAGCTGACCATCTTGGTCTAGTTAGGGACCAATATTTCAGAAAAAAATGTCAAGAGAACTCAGAATAAATTCAGTTCTTTGGATTCAAATATTTCCCTTAGTGCATCTCATGGACTCTAGGTGGAACTCTAAGGAGAAGGATATTGGCACAAAATGCAGGCTTGATTTGCACTAAATCTCACTGAGACCTTGGGCAAGCAACACTGTTGGATATCCAAGGGGACAGAGAGTAACTAGGAGGAGAAAGACATTCCCTGAATTTTTTTGGGAACGTATGATTGCTACAGGGCAAGGAAGGCTCCAGAGCCTGAAACTACCTTTGCAAAAATTATGACAGTGAGAGAAATCTGACATAGAAAAATTATGACAGTGAAAGAAATCTCATTTAACTGACTCCATTTTGCTTCTAACCTCCAAGCTGCTTTGTTTATTCCTGGGCAAGGGCCAAACTAACTATGGGAGTAATTTAGTTTATAGTTTAAAACCAAAATGATAACAATCCCTTCCTGAAACTAACCCCCATCTTGCTTAGAGACTGAAAATGCCTTTTTAAAACTGACAAATTTGCCACAAGTTTAGATTTATGGCTCCGGAGTCAGTTAGCCAGAGGTCACAAGGTTCATAACCTCCCAATTGCTCCAATACATATCATCACTATGGTAAAACCTAAGATTGGTGTTTAAGGTATTTTTCAGACCCTGCATTCTGATGGACCAGCCGGTTGGTGCCACCTGAACTGGTAACCCATACCAAGAGACTCATTCAACTGGTCTTGTGATCCCACCCAGGAAATGACTCAGTACAAGGAGACACCTTTGACCTCCTATGGTTTCATCCCTGACCAAACCAATTAACATTCACAACGAATTATCTTTGAAAAACCCTAGCCTCTGAATTTTAAGGGAGGCTGATTTGAGTAATAAATTTCCAGCCTTCCACTTGGCAAGCCCATCAATTATTAAACTCTCTCTACTGCAATACCACTGTCTCTACTGCAATACCACTGTCTCAGTGAAGCAGCCCTACCTGTGCAACAAACGAAGACCCTGTCCTGTCAGGTGATTACAAGCCCACAGGGCAGCTTTGGTGCTCATCCTTCCCAGCATATTGGCAGCACTGGGAGATGGCAGCCATGTCCAGAGATGTGGCAGCTTATTGGCAGTATATGGAATCCTAACAAGTCTACTCTCCCTTAACATTCTCAGAGAGCCATGCACTTAGAAAAAAATATAACTCAAGAGGTAGGATCAGGAGAGGAAGAGCATGACCTGTCCCAAGTGGTAGTAAATACAAATTTAGAGCAACTTTTTAAAATTGTAAAGTGTATTGAAAATATGTCTTTATGGTTTCAAGAATAATTATAAAATGACCTACTGGTTCTGACTTTCCAGATCAAGACAGGACATTATTTGTATTGTAAGTCTTCTTGTGTTATCTCTCTCACTTCAACTTCCAGCATTAATCACAACTGTGAATTAATATAGTTTTCCTGCTCTTTTTTTACAGATTTTAATACCTATGTAGGTATTCCTGAGGAATATACTACTTGGTTTTGCTTTAGCTTTACTTGTTTTAAAATCTTTTACTATATGCATTATTCTGAGATATGCTTTTTTGTTCAACATTATTTCAAATGTACGGGTGAATATCTTTTTTTATTATACTTTAAGCTCTGGGATACATGTGCAGAACATGCAGGTTTGTTGCATAGGTATACACGTGCCATGGTGGTTTGCTGCATCCATCAACGCGTCATCTACGTTTACTATTTCTCCTAATGCTATCCCTCCCCCCAGCCCCCCACCCCCCAACAGGCCCCAGTGTGTGATGCCCCCCACCCCCACAGTGTCCACGTGTTCTCATTGTTCCACTCCCACTTATGAGTGGCAACATGCGGTGTTTGGTTTTCTGTTCTTATGTTAGTTTGCTGAGAATGATGGTTTCTAGCTTCATCCATGTCCCTGCAAAGGACATGAACTCAAGAAACTATCATCAGGGTGAACGGGCAACATACAGAATGGGAGAAAATTTTTGCAATCTATCCATCTCACAAAGGGTTAATGTCCAGAATCTACAAAGGACTTAAACAAATTTACAAGAAAAAAACAACCCCACCAAAAAGTGGGCAAAGGATATGAACAGACACTTCTCAAACGAAGACCTTTATGCAGCCAACAAACATATGAAAAAATGCCCATCATCCCTGGTCATTAGAGAAATGCAAATCGAAACCACAATGAGCACCATCTCATGCTTGTCAGAATGGCAATCATTAAAATGTCAGGAAACAGCAGATGCTGGAGAGAATGTGGAGAAATAGGAACACTTTTACACTGTTAGTTCAACCATTGTGGAAGAAAGCATGGCGATTCTTAAAGGATCTAGAACTAGAAATACCATTTGACCCAGCAATCTGACCACTGGGTATATACCCAAAGGATTATAAAACATTCTGCTATAAAGAAACATGCACATGTATGTTTATTGCAGCACTGTTCACAATAGCAAAGACTTGGAACCAATCCAAATGCCCATCAATGATAGACTGGATAAAGAAAATGTGGCACATATGCACCATGGAATACTATGCAGCCATAAAAATGGTGATTATCTTTTGAAGGTTAACCCAAGTTGATGCATGCACTAGCAACCCATTCTTTTTTCTATTTTTTCTATTGAATAAATATTTATTTTACTTATTATTCTACTGATGGTGGACACAGTAATTATTTCAGGTTTTTTGTTCTTACAGACACTGCTCTTATGGCCATTCTTGTGGGTGTCACTGATATACATATCACAAGATTTTTTCTGTAAGGTATATACCTATGATGTACAATATATTTTCTAAAGAATATAGATATGAACAGAATTTCTGGCTCTTATAGCATGCACATGTTCAAATTCAGTGGGTAATGTCAAAATGTTTTCTAGAATGGTCATAGTACTTTATATACTTATCAGTAGTGTATGAGTTTTCTCATTTCTCTACATTTTTGCTAAAGTTAGATTGTTGATTTCTTAATTTTCGCCAGTCTGGTAGGTTTAGAGTGATTCTCATTGTGGTGTTTTTGCTTAGAATGATTATTCTTTTTTAAATGAAGTTAATTTTTTAAAAAATATTTAAGAGCCATGTGCATTTCCCTTTCTGTGAGATGCTTTTCTCTGTTTATTGAGCTGTTATATTTTTCTTACATATTCACAGGTGTTCTACATATATTTAGTTATAACTGTTGCAAAGACCTTCTTTCTGCATTTTTACTCCTTTATTTGCTTTCTAATGAACAGGGTTCTTAATTTTACTCTACTAGCATTTATCAATACGTTTATTAGGCTGGGAGTGGTGGTTCATGCCTATAATCCTCACATTTTGGGAAGCCAAGGTGGATGGATCACTTGAGTTCAGGAGACGGAGAGCAGCCTGGCAACATAGTGAGACTGTGTCTCTGATATATACATAACATATTTTTTTTCATATATCTATCTATAGATAGATAGATAGATAGATAGATAGATAGATAGATAGATAGATAGATGAAAAAAATAGCTGGGCCTGGTGGCACATACCTATTGTCCCAGCTACGCAGGAGGCTGAAGTGGGAGGATTGCTTAAGCTCAGGAGGCAGAGGCTGCAGAGAGCCACGATCGTGCCACTGCACTCCAGCCTGGGTGACAGAGTGAGACTCTGTCTCAAAAAAACACATATACATATATGTATGTGTGTGTGTATGTATATATGTGTACATATATATTTTTTTCCTTAATGGTTTGTACCTTTCGTGTTTTAAGAAATCTTTCTCTATCTGTAGGTAATAATAGATCCTCTAAAATTTTTTAGTTTCTAATTCACCTTAAATTACATTTTGTATACAGTGCAATACAGGGGCATAATTTTACTTTTTTCCATATGAATTGCAAACGTTAACACTTCAATAATTCAATAGTTAATTTTATGTTCATAAATCTGGAATACCTGCTCTGATAGAAATCTAGTTTCCAAATATGTAAAATTTGTTTTGGGACTTTCTAATTTGTTCTATTGGTCTTTTGTCTTTATCTACAAAAATACTACCTTAATTTGGCTTTTTGAATTTCTATTGCTGTTTGGATTGGAACTGCATTGAACCCATATATTATGTTGGGGAATATTGATATCATTGTATCATTAATGTTTTCTATAGATGGACATCTATCTTTATATACAAACTTATTTTGGTATTTTAAAATGTTATTTAGATTTACGTTTTTTTCCATGAAAAATTGGCATATTCTTTAAAACTTATGCCTATGTTTTAAATATATATATGTGTGTGTGAATGTGTGAGTGCATATGTATATGTATGTGTATGTGTGTATATATCTGTATATACAGATATATGTGTTATATAAATGTGTATATGTATTCTCACATACACACATATCAGTAATGTAATTGACTATTGCCTATGTTTTAAATACATATATGTGTGGGTGGGTGTGTGGGTGTATATATATAGATGTATATATATATGCATGTGCATATACATCTGTATGTATAGATATATATGTATGTATATATACATGTGTATATATATTCTCACACACACGCATATCAGTAATATCATTGACTACTGCTGGCAGCATGCAGAAATGCAATAAATTATTAATTAACCATGAATGCAGCAACTTCACAAAATTCATTTGTAAATTTTCATAAATTATCCCTGAATTATTTTGAATTTTCTGTTTAGATTACTACATTACTTTCAAACAACAACTACTTCATTTTTACTTGTCAATATCTTTCCTTTTTGGTTTTTATTTGTCTTTACTGCATCGCTAGGACATTTAACATAATATTGATTAGAAGAAGTACACTGGGTATTACCTACATTGTTTTCTGTAGCTTTGTTTGTTTCTTTGTATTTGTGAATCCTCTTTGATTGTGAAAATTCTCTTCCATCTAATTTTCAAGAATTTTGTTATAAGTAGATGTTAAATTTTATGAGTTTAATTTTGTCACATCGCTTCAGATTACTACATATTTATTCTCCTTTAATCTATTAATATAGTGAACCAGTTTCTTCAGTTTTCACATATTAAATTATCCCTGGATTTGTGCAGTTAACCCAAGTTGGTAATGATGCATTATCTTCAAGATTTCAGTATTCCCCATAGGATTTTTGCAGTGTTGTTCATGAGTGTGATAAGCCTGTAATTTCTTTTGCTTTGCCCTTGTTTGGTTTTGCTATAAAACCTACTCTAGCCTCATCAGTGAAAGAAGGAGTATTTTCTCTTTTTCTATCTCCTTCAAGAATATAGGGAAAATTGGGCCACGTGGGATAGCTCACGCCTGTAATCCCGGCACTTTGGGAGGTCAAGGTGGGCAAATCCCGTGAGGTCAGGAGTTTGAGACCAGCCTGGCCAACATGGTGAAATCTCGTCTCTACTAAAAATACAAAAATTAGCCAGGTGTGGTGGCACGTGCCTGTAATCCCAGCTACTCGGGAGGCTAAGGCAGGAGAACTGCTTGAACCCAGGAGGTGGAGGTTACAGTGAGCCAAGATGGTGCCACTGAACTCCAGCTTGGGCAATGGAGTGAGAATCTGTCTCAATAAAAAATAAAAAATAAAAAAATAGGTGAGGCTGGAGTTATATGTATTTTAAATGTTTGATAAAATTTATTTTTAAAGGTATTTAGGCCTGAAATGTTTTTCAGGAAATATTTTAAATAACGATATAATTCTGAAAAGACAGTTGTCTATTTCTTCTGACATACATTTGTTTATGTTTTATTTTTCTGGTAATTTATTAGCTTCATTTAATTTTACAGATTACTTGGCATGTTAGGTTATTCATAATATCCTTTAATTGTTTAGCATTGGCAATACCTGTTTGTTATGTATCATTTCTTATTCTACCATTTTTGTGAGTTCTCTTTTTCTTGATACATTTCAACAAGAATTCTTACCAAGTTTATTTTCTTGATAAACTTATTGGATTTAATAATCTTATCTTTAACAATCTTATCTTTTTATTTAGTAATCTTTAATAAACTTATCTTATTGGATTTAATAATCTTTTTTAAATACATTTAGGGTTTTTTTTAAATTAAGTGTTGATTTTTCTCTTTGTTTCCTTACTTCTACTTTCTTTGAATTTATTTTGAAGTAATTTTTTTGTAACTTCTTTGTATACTAGAGGCTTGGTTTATAAATTTTGAGTCTTTTTTTCTTTCTTAATGTAAGGCTTTAAGGCCATGTGTTTTCTGAAGTACTGCTTTAATTGCATGCTACTAGTTTTTTATTTAATATAGTAATATATTAGACCTACTCATTCTATTTTCTTTATCACTAAGCTCTCATATTGTATTCTCTTTATTGATTTTATTCTGAGTATTTCTTCAGATCTATTTTTAGTTCACCAATTTCTCTTAATCTAACGAGTTTAATGCGCTTAATTTCTAGAAAATCTATTTTGTATCTCACATCTGCTTTTTACTTACAGTTTCTTGGTTTTTGCTTGTATTTTCAAGTTTTGACATTGTATTTTTATTTTAAACATCATATGTAATGTTTTGTAATTGACAACCCTTATATTTGAAGTGTTTTTCTATTTTCACTATTGCTGTTTCTGCTGGTTCTCCCTCCTTGTGTTTTGTTTCACTGTGTGTTTTTGTATTTTTTGTTTTTTACTGCGAATAGCTCATTTCCTTGGAATTTTATCTATCAAAATTCTTTAATGCCTAGATTGAAGTTCAATTTTCCGTATAGGATTTACATGTTCCAGTCTCCTGGGAAACTACCTATCTTGATTACTGTAAGTTGTCCACTAAAGAATTTTCAGACTACGTAACTAACATGAATTTGGACCCAAAACTCACAGGAAACAGGTTCAGAAAAGATTATTTACTTTTATTCTAAGTGCCAAGTTAGAGAAAGGCAATTGCACTTTTCTGTTTGTTGCTCTTGCTGTTTGTTATTCTTTTTTACATAGCAGATTCAACTAGTTGCTGTTTATTTGTTGTTCTTTTTACATAGCAGATTCAACTAGTTTTTTTTTTCAAGGATGTCTTGTTGTATTTCTCTATATGGCAAATCCCTAGAATTTTTTTTTTCTTGGTCAGTGCCCCATGCAACAGTCAAAGCAAAACTCAACACATTCAGGGTATTAAATAAATCCACAGGGTGAAATTCAGCTTTAATTTGAAGGTTCTTATTTTTATTTTTATTTTTGATCTATGGATTCTTTCTGTAGCAGCTCAGCAATACACTTAAAATCATAATTTACAAAAATTTACTCACTACCAGTGTATTAGTTATCTATTGCCACCTAACAATATTATCACAAACTCAGTGACTTAAAACAACACACGCTTATTAGCTCACAGTTTCCTGTGGTTGTGAGAATTAGCTCAACTGCGTTTTCTCCAAGCCTGAAGAGTGTCACCAGGGCCAGTTTTCAGATGGGGCTGAATTGGGGAATGATCCACGTCTAACCTACTGTGGTCATTAGCAGGACTCAGGTCCTGAGGGCTTCAGTTTCTCGCGGGCTGCCAACTAGAGGCTGCCCTCACTTCCTCACTGACTGTTGCCTGGCGACTGCCCTCAGTTCCTTGCTTCACTGCCCTCCCCAACTTCATCAAAGCCAAAGAGGGAAAGTGTCTCCTAGCAAATATATGATACAATCTTAGGTACCACGTTCACAGAAACAACTTTTGCCATATTCGGTTGGTTAGAAGCAAGTCACAGATTCTGCCCACACTAGAGGTGAGGGGATGACACAAAGGTGAAAGTAAAGCAAGTGAGGATCAGAGGGGCCACCTTAGTGTCCGTTTGCCACAACTACTTTTTAACTGTCTCAGAAAAGTTGTTCAGAGTACCTAAAACCACTTTCTTCTAGAACAAAAGCCAGCATGAGGCACATTTGAAGAACTGCAAAATAACTGAGGGTGAGAGGTAAGATTTGAAAGAAGCTGAAATTGTGGAATAAAGTGGGAGAAGCAACAACTAATGATTCCCTATTAACCACATGTAAGGCCTCCAGTTTGATTTGGTTTTAACCAATGCAAATGCCAAGTGAAAATGCAGTATAAACGTATTGTTCAAAATGTGACACTCTCTTAAAGAATTCTTGTGCCAGCTTCCCTATTTTCCTCCTTGAGCCTGATCTGTTGTTACAATCATGTAAGCCATGGTTTTTACAAGATTTTCAAATGGTCCGTGTCCTCTATGTTCTGAGAAAACACTGCAAAGCCTCAGCTGCTCATTTCTCCCCTGTCACTTTTGCTCATGGGCAGAATTCTTTATAGCACATCAGACCCCTGCCAGCAATGGACACTGTATTTATACTGATAATTCAGGCTAAAACAGAAGCATGATCAACCCAATTCCCTTTGCCTCACTGTGGATGATTTTAGCCAAGTAATTTATAGTGGTCAAAATAACCAAAATCACTATTTATCTTTGTGTATATTTACACAGCTTGAAAACAAAACTACCAAACCCAATAATTCCTTTGTCAATGGTTATACCCCTAGAGGCAAGCTTTCGACCTAGATTTTCATGGTGAGACATCCCTGGCAAAATGATAAAGACAGTGACATTTACTTTGTGTCCTTCTATTTCCCTTTCCGACATCTCTGTACCTCCTTTTGCTTTACTTCTGAGTCACTCATGCATTCCATCTCAAAAGTCTGAAGTCACTGGTCTTTCTGACTGCAGTTACTGTTAGAACCTTAATTCCTGCTAAGGTGTTAGCTGAAAATAAGTTAAAGTGTTGCTGCTTCCAGTAGCATTTGCATTTAGCCAACAATAAAAAATAAAGAATTATCAATTTGATAATTTTAAGTAATGTGACTTCATGGGAGGGGATAGATTTACTTTCCTGAACTCCTCAAACTATACAAATGTATTTTCTTATGAAACTAGTGCTAATAACAATAGCTACTAATTTTGGGGTGCTTAATTGTCTGCTTGCCATCAAGCCAAACTCTGGATAGCTTATTTCAATAAACATCCCAGATAGAACAATGTGGTGGGCACATTTATCATTTCATAGGTCAGGAAATTTAAGCTTAGAGAAGTTAAGTAACTTGCCCAAGGTCACACAGTAAGTGAAAGATCTAGATCTGTATGGCTGCAAATCCCATCTCTTAGAACATACTATTCTATTGAAGGCAGGTAATATTTTACTATTGACATTCATATAGTAGAAAGTGTCCTCTTATATCAGGATCCTGATCCAGATTTGTGTCTAATTTCCTGCTTGAATTTAGCCAATTCCTTTATGCTTTTTCAGTCCCAACATTCAGAGAAAACTGAACTAAATGAACGACGAATTTCTTCTTTCATATGTAATCCCAGCATATACTATTATAAATTACCTTTCGTATGTCAGACACCAACTCTAAACTATCAGATTGCCCTACTAAATTTATGCACAGAAATGAGAAAGTGATCACAACTTATTGAATTGAGGGCAAGATCAAAATTCCCCATTAAGGAGAGTATTTCTTTGGCTTCTGTGAAACATGCTGATTGCTATTATTGCCCATACATTTTGAGTTGTTTGGTTTCTTGACTGTTAATTGAAATGTAATTTCATTTGCATAATATAAGACTAGTATGGCAATTAACACTCTTCTTACTAATTGCCACCCAATTAACCTGCTTTAGGTGTCTTGGAGTCAGTGCAGCATCTAAATATTATCTTCGCACCTTAGCTGATTTGTAGGGCTGTGATTACCTTTTATGGCTTATAAAATTTAAAATTAATTGCATTGCAGCTAGAGCTGTGGCTCAACCTTATATCTCAAAAAAGGTCCATTAGGTAATTATTTGATAACAAATTAAGTTTTAACCATCTCACTAAATCAACTTAAAATGTTCCTCTTATAAAGTAGATTTAAAGGGTCACAAGAGATTCCTGAATGTTCAGCCTCAGAGTCAACCTTATGATTCAAATTGTCCCTTTATGGCTTTTCAGGAACACCTATCCATCATGGTTGAATTCCTTGTCCTAGGGTTAGAAACCTCTTATGCCAGATTTTAGAGGCAAAATGTTGACAAAGAAAAAGTGTCTTATTTTGAACTGGAATTAATGACAACTTCAAGACCTATTCCCACCCTAGATGTCGTTTATGATCTGTCCTGAGCTGCTTGTTCCTGCCCTCCCACACTTGTCTCCTTGCTGTGCTTTGCCAGAGAGGTTTGCGACAGAACAGCCAAGGCGTCAATCCATACCTCCTAGGGCTGGGTTTGGTTTGGTGGATTATAGATAATCTTAAAATTTCACTGAGTGAATCTCAGCTCTAAGCTTTTGAGCCCAGGGAGTTATCAGTTATCTCAGAAAACGCTGATAAATGTTATCAAAAGAAGAATAAATCCTAAATCCTTTGTATTAGAAAAATCATTTTAAATATGAGATCAAAGAAAATAGTATATTTTCAAATTCTAAAAAGTGAGGGGAATCACAGATGTAAACATGGCACATCAAACTGAAGATGTCACAAATATAACTTAAAACTCAAAAAGTCCTCTCTACTCTGAAACCTTTATCCAAATGGCTATTCATTTTTCTAACCATTAGTAGGTGGCCGTTTGAGATATAATTTCTTATGTAGAACTCTATAAATTTTTCAATTATAGAAATGAAAAAATGCTCTGGGCCTTCAGTGATTCATTAATTAATAGATTCAATACATATTAATTTAGTACTATTATATTTTAGACACTGTACTAAGCTTTGAAGATACAGTGCTGAGAAAAAGACATTCTCCCAGACCTGAGACTTTTGGGGAAATATTAGGAAACAGAGTCATTAAATGAATGAGTGTCAGGATTATGAAAATAGATGCCTACTGTACTAGTGAGCCAGATAATGGGAGACGAGATTAGGCCTCACTGCTCCAGAAAGAAAGCTGCCTTAAGTGCAGCACGCCAGCATGGCACATGTATACATATGTAACTAACCAGCACATTGTGCACATGTACCCTAAAACTTAAAGTATAATAATAATTAAAATAAAATAAAAAAAGAAAATGACATCTAAGCTGAGTCTGGAAGAATGAGAAATAATGCATTAGATGGGACACTTGGTGGTGCTGGCAGGGCCTCTAGGATTGGCAAGGATGTTACAGGCAAAGGGAGCAGCAAGCCATAACTTTGGCCCACAGAGAGACTGTGGCACAGGAGCCTAGAGTAGTTCAATGTGACCTCAGAGAAGCCTGCAAGGGACAGAGGTGGGAGACTGATGTGGAGGCGTAGCCAGGGCCGCCTTATGCTGGGCCGTATAAGCCATGCTAGGAGTTACATGGGGTTAACCATTGCTAGCAGTTAACCCTCGAGTGTAAGGCAGCCACTGAAGGATTTTAATTCCATAAGTGATGTGGTTAGAAGTGCATCTTGAAAGGATAGCCTTGACTACAAAGGGAGAAAATATTAGAGACTCTTATGACTTTTCACTCCTATTCTCTGGTAATATTTTTATTTCAAAATCTTTGGCTTAGTGAGCTACCTCCAAGACATTAGAGGGAGCTGTAGCTATGAAACTACAATCAGAGGAAATGGGGAGAATATTTTCAGTTGTAGCTGAAAGAATAAATTATAATATCATAAATGTTAGCTTTGAAAAACTGAGGCAGTCTATAAAATTATAGGCTCCTATTACTCTTAATGTAGTGCCACAAACTCCAAGAAAGTTCAGTTGGAGAAGAACAAAAGAGAGAAAACAATGCATTATAATATTACTAATAGTATTCCATATTTATGTAACAATTTAAGATTTTCAAAACCTCTTCACCACAATTATTGGACATAATTATCATAACTTTTACACGTAGGCTGAATAAATGTTTCTATTTCTGTTTGACGTACCAGTACATCTACCTTTTGCTTTGGGGAACCATTTTAACTATTTTAAGCTATGTGGCTTGTATAGAAATGACCCACTTTCCAGTCTCTGGAGTGGGGCCTAATTGATAGAAGCCAATCAGCATCAGTGATTGGCTCACGGACAAGACAATGATAAGCTAGATATTGCCAATAAAATGTAAAGGTATATTTCCTGAGGACTCTTTTGTTTGGGTTTTAGTTTTGAGAGAGAGAGATTCTTTTTTTCTTTAGGGACGACTGCAGGAGACTCTTCTCTTCCTGTGAAGAGGTGTGAAAAAGAAATGTGAGTTTTTGAACTGTGTCAACCATTCTAATCAGCTCAGAAAAAGTTGCTGGAGCTGCAAGGAAATCAACATATGAAAATTGAAAGTGAAGTTGAAATTATGGAAGGCAGGATGGAAAAGAAACTTGATCTCTAGTGACATTGTTTGAAATGTTGATTGAATTTTGCCTGAAGCCTGGGTTACCTGAGGACTTTGCAGTTCTGTAAGCCAGTAATTTTTTCTTATTGTTTAAGCCAGTTTGAATTGGATTTTCTATCACCTTCACCTGAAAGAGGCGCAAGCAATAGACAGTAACCAGAGATAACTGAAGCAAAGGGTGAATTCCTTATGTTCAGTGCAAGAGACAGAAATAGCTGTCATAATAATCAAGACAGAAAGTTATTTTTCCTATCAAACTCAAGAATTTTAGAAATAATCAATCCAGGTCTGGCATAATGCTCTCGGGGAAACAAGATCCTCTATCTTTTGCTCTGTCATGCAAAATTTCCATTCCCAAGATTACCTCATGGTCCAAGATGCTTGTTGGAGCTCCAGCCATTATGTCTACCTTCCAAGAAACAGGAAAAGAGAGGAAAAAAGAAGGCATGCCTTCGTCGTGAGGACACGTTTTGGAATTTATGCATATCACTTGTGCTTACATCCAAACGACTCAAACTTAATTGCACAGCCCAACCTAGATGCCTAAAAATATATGA
Organism: Pan troglodytes; assembly: GCF_028858775.2. Lineage (NCBI taxonomy): Eukaryota > Metazoa > Chordata > Mammalia > Primates > Hominidae > Pan > Pan troglodytes. The sequence goes on from NC_072410.2 coordinate 43,804,807, forward strand.
GAAATACAGATTTTATTCTGTTTGGCAACAAGGCAAACTAAAATTGGGGCCCTATTACTTCAGAAGAAGAGAACAAATAATAACTGGGGACAATTGGTACCCACAGAGACAGAAGAATATTAGAAGTTCACAGAACTGAGAGGAGAACCAGGCATGGAAAAAGGCAATTTTGGAAGGCTAGGAGGTAAAATCATAAGAATGGTCTTTAGGGAGAATGCAATGGGATTCATCTGATACTTTTATCCATGTCTCCCTGATCAGGAGTCAAAGCTCTGGGCAAGAGCAAGTAGGCTGAGCGTGGATCACATGCTGTCCTCATGGTTGTGCAGAGGTGGTGAGAGGAGGAACCTGCCCGTTGGGCTTCTAGGCACCTGGGTTTACCTTCCCACTGTGACTACAGCCAGTGAGGGAGAGAGAATTCTCCAAAACAAATAGGGCACTACTATGTGAGGAATGAAAGTTGTAAGGTAAATTAATAATAATAATAATAATAATAATAGTGGTAATAATAATACTGTGTTTTCCCCAGGAAACACAGGTAGCTGGAGTCAAAATCAGGAATAGGACCCAGCTTTTTCAATATCCAGTTCAGTGCTTTTTCCATTTTACAACTCTTTCTGAAGTCTGTATCACTCATAAAGGGAGCTAAAATATTACTATTCCTACTGCTGCTGCTGCCACTTTAATAGGCATTATCTCATCTTAATTTTTGTATTTTTTTTCTCTTACCACAGCCCTAGGCTCTAGATAATGCATATACCAGTATTCTTCAGATAAGGAGACCAAGGAAAAATTATGACTTGCAGCAGGACTTGAGCACAGAGTTTTAAAATTTCTATTTCAGTACTTATCCTACTAGGACAATGGTTCTAAACTGAGGGTGTTTTTCCCCCTGCTATTCCCTCTCATTCCACTAGAAATGTTTGGCCTTCTAGGAGACATTTTGGTGGTCACAACTGGTTGGAAGGTGCTACTGTCATTTAGTGGGTGGAGCCAACAGATGCTGCTAAACAATGTACAGTGTATAGGACAGGACAGTTTTCCACAATAAAATGCAAATAAGGCCAAAGATGAGAAACCGTGTATTAGGGCAAAGGAAGGAAGGTAGAATATTTATTTTCTGATAACTTTTAGCACAGAGAGTCTAGCCCAGTTCTCTTTTGTGGGTAAAGAGCATAGATTAGCAAGCATATGACTCCATAACATGGTGCTACAGCCCAGTTCTGAAGCCTTTTATCTTTTAGTGGGTGTTGTGGACACCCAGAGCAGCCCCATTGTATCAGTGTGGGATCAGTGTGGAAGCCCCATTGTATCAGTTTGGAATCATGCCTTTTCCACTTCTCATGACCCTGTAACATAGTGGGTAAGATAACAGCCTTTGGGATCAAACTTGGATTTGTGTGCCAGCTCTGACATTGACTAGCCATGTGGCATTGGACTAGTACTGAACTCAACTGTAAAATGGGAATGACAATGTTTGCCTACCTCAGAATTGCCATAAAGAGATTAAATTAAATACAACCTTCAGAGAATTTCACACATAGCAAGTGCTTAGTAAAATTTAGATATTTTTGGTTATTTAGTAAACTTGCTTTGGCCTATTTAGGAAAACAAAATTAAACATTGGTTTGACACTGTATCCCCAAATATATTAACGTCAGTTCATATCAGGTCATTTTCTCTCTGATCTCTGTATTTCACTGCCTCATCCCCACCAGGTATATAACAAAGAAATATCACAATGTTGTTTTACTGTTATGAGAGGAATTTTTCACATGTTTTTGCTTTTACTTTTAAAAATGTATTTCTGGGCTGATAAACTTTTTTTGAAAGTTCTGAGGAGCAGCTCAAGTGTCATGAATGAAACCAGACAAGACTCTGATGTCCATTCATTTGCCTCCATTGAAAGTGGGTTAATGGAAGTTTCAGTGTCACCAACCACAAACTCCCCCTTAAACCAGAGAATAGGGCTTGTTGCTTTCAAGGTTTCTTATTTAACTCTTCACATACTCTTTGATGGTCTTGCCTTAAATTGTTTTCAACTTTAAACAAAGGTATAACGGTAGGTGAATATATCAACACTTAAATGGTACTGGCACTCTAGGCGTATTCCTGAACCTGAAGGCTCATGTTTCAGACAGGACTTCATATGTGTGGGAGCAGCCCTCTCATAGAATGGGCATCACAGAAATTAGGGTACTACATAGGAAAGAATGGAGAAGGAAGACCAAGGAGAGTTTTAAAGTATAGTTGGCATTTAATATAGGTCTTGGTAAATAAGATGACATTTTTATGCAGTGAAGATGTCAAAAGTCACTATAGACAGACGAGAATCCTAAATGTAAAGATAGTCTGGGACAGGCTTGGGTAATGGCAGAAGTTAAGGTATTCAGCAAGATATAGCTTGGCAGGGTGAGTTGACAATCACAGGGCAGATGAGAAAGAAACATTAGGAGAAAAGAGCGAGACGTAGGAGGTAATGAAAAAAGAAGCCTTCTCCAAGAAAAGTGTCATACATCATTTTGATTCAAATGGCCTGGACCGCCTGTGTACACTTATTTTGCATTCTGACACTCAGTATGCTGCTCACAACTTGAGTGTAGGGCTTGGGCCTGGAGAGAAAACAAAGAGTGGGCAGAATGTACCCCATAGAGCATGTCCCATAGTTGATGGGTATGCCTTCTGACTCTGAGCAGCCTCAGTCTATTTAATATTAATGGGCCAGGCATGGTGGCTCACACCTGTAATCCCAGCCCTTTGGGAGGCCAAGGCAGCTGGATGATGAGGTCAGGAGATCGACACCATCTTGACCAACATGGTGAAACCCTGTCTCTACTAAAATACAAAAAATTAGCTGGGCGTGGTGGCGCGTGCCTGTAATCCCAGCTACTTGGGAGGCTGAGGCAGAGGAATCACTTGAACCCGGGAGGTGGAGGTTGCAGTGAGCTGAGATCATGCCACTGCACTCCAGCCTGGTGACAGAGAAAGACTCCGTCTCAAAAACCAAACAAAAAACGTTAATGAAAGAAGCACTTTAGATCAAGAAAATAGGATGTAAATGAAAGCAATACAATTTAATGTAAATGAAAACTGTATCACTCTGACTTCATGATAGAAATACATCAGTTTATCTAATGAAAAATAATGTGATTTAAAAGGATTCATTAATATATGCACTATTCACAAACAAATGTTCATTGAGGTTTTGTTTTGTTTTGTTTGAGACAGAGTTTCGCTCTTGTTGCCCAGGCTAGAGTGCAACGGCACGATCTCAGCTCACTGCATCCTTCAGCTCCTGGGTTCAAGCAATTCTCCTGCCTCAGCCTCCCGAGTAGCAGGGATTACAGGCATGTGCCACCATGCCCTGCTAATTTTGTATTTTTAGTAGAGATGGGGTTTCTCCATGTTGGTCAGGCTAGTCTCGAACTCCTACCCTCAGGTGATCTGCCTGCCTCAGCCACCCAAACTGCGGGGATTACAGGTATTGAGCATTTTATTGTAGGCACTAGGCTAGGTGCTGAGGACAGAAGAGTGAGTGAAAGATATATTCCCTGCCTTCATACAGCTTACTGTCAAGTGCAGAACACACACGCACCCACACGCACATACACACACACACCCCCTAAGGATGAATGACATGGATAAGTATTTTGGAAGGTAAGTACAAGGTCCTATGGACATGTATTAATTTTGTATTGCTGTATAACTAGTGACCACAAATGCATCAGCTTAAAGCAACATCCACTTAATAGCTCACAGTTTTGTAGGTCACAAATCCGGGTGTGGCATGACTAGGTTCTTTGCTCAGGGTCTCATAACATGGCTAAATCAAGTCATTGCTAAGCTGCATTCTCATCTGGAGTTTGGGGTACTTTTCCAAGCTCATGTGGTTGGTTATAGCAGCACCCAGTGTCTTGCAGCTGGAGGAATAAGGTCCTCATTTCTTTGCTGGCTGTCAATGAGGGGGTGGCTCTCAGCCCATATTCCATGCCATATGGGGCCTCTCCACCTCCAAAGCCAGCAGTGGATGATCTCTCATTTTAAATGCCCCACATCCTTCAAATCTCTTTCTTCAGGAAGAGTCTAGTCCTTCTTAAGGGCTCATGTGAGTACCTCAGGTTTACTCAAGATAATCTGCTTTTCTTAAAGTGGATTGTGTCATATAATCCCATCACAGAACAGACTACCTTATCATATTCAAAGGTCCCAGGGATTATACACAGCATGTACTTTAGGGGGAAATTTGGGAGCCGTTATGTAATTCTGCCTACCACAAGGAGTATATAAATAGGATATCTAACTTAGATCGGAGTGCAGGCATGAGTAGGAACAGCCTCCTTAAAGAATGATAATCTTTAGCAAAGAGAAAGGTCACTGATTCAGGCCTCAACAGCAGAGTGAGGCACTGCCTTTACATTTGCAAATGAGAGTGGTAGAATTTGCCAAATCTCTGACTCTTCATTCATATCCATGCCACCTTGTTCTCTGCCATGACTAGCTAATACCTAAATCTTCTAGACAAAATGATCCCATTTTCTTCACCTGTGTTATCCACCTAAAATCACAGGGAGACAAAGTCCAGGAAGCCCTGAAGAAGGTTGCAGAAATTGAGGGTCTCCACCCAGTCCCACCGTCAGATCGCATCAACTCTGTTTGGAATCTTGTCCAAGTTGGTACCCGTTGAAACCGTTTTTCTGACTGATATTTAAGTCTGTGAGGAAAGGCTTTGCTGTGTTTCCTCTGCAGAGAAAGTGCCCAAGTAACAGAGATGACTCAAAATCATGTACATTAGCAGTCAGATCAGACAAACCAAAGCCTCACGGTGTGCCCACGTTGGAACTCCTTCTCCTAGCATTTTTCTGGGTCAGCCTGGATTGAGACACACTGACCTTTAGAACTTGAATAAAATGCCGTTTCACTCATTGCCATCTTCGATAGTCGGTAGAAGGTGATTGCAGTTCCAAGTGGTGTCACCATTTTAGAGAGTGCATTGTGAAGGGGTAAGTAAGCAGAGATGCAAAACCTCTTCCACTTCTTTTCCATGAAGCACAGGTAATTCATTTACATTTGACTATAGTCTAATAGCTCTAAATTCATCCAGCTAAGAAAATGAGATGAACAGACCATGCCCCCTTTACTTTGGTGTCTGAGCATGATTTGCTGAAAGCTGCAGTATTAGACAAAACAGCTGATATTACTGGCAGGTCTTTGGGAGCACTATCTTTTGCTTTTAACTTCATGTAAAAGAAAAAATAAAGATGAATAAAATTGCCTTGAATATTTCCAATAAGCATAGGGGCAAAAAGTCTTTCTCACATGTAGAGCAGATAGTACCAAGGCCCTGTGCCACATCTGAAGTGTGTCTGTCCCTCTACATTTGAAGTATGTCACGTTGTTTAGTGTGAGCTTCCCCAGCTGAATCCTAACAATGAACTCAGCCTCATTACCTCCATTCAATCCTCTTAACAATCTGTAGGGTATAAACTGGAGTTACCTTTATTTGAAGATGAGAAGGTGGGGGCTCAGAGAGGTTAAATAAGCATGGCCAGTCACACAGGATTAAACAGCATTCTCAGGAGCTTCATGCTAACCCTACTCAGTTTTCTGCTGTAGGCCATCTTCCTATCTCAATAACAGCTTAGATCTGTTGAGCACTGACTATGTGCCAGGTATCTTTTTAAAAAATAATTTCAACTTTTATTTTTGATTCAAGGGGACTTGTGCAGGTTTGTTACGTGGGTATATTACATGATGCTGAGGTTTGTTGTACAAATGGTCCCATCGCCCAGGTAGCGAGAATAGTACCCAATAGGTAGTTCTTCAATCCTGGCCTCCCTTCCTCTTTCCGCCTTCCAGTAGTCACCAGTGTTTATTGTTCCCATGTTTATGTCCATGTGTACTCAATGTTTAGCTCCCTCTTATAAATGAGAACATGTGGTGTTTGGTTTTCTGTTTCTGCATTAATTAGCTTAGGACAGTGGCCTCCAGCTGCATCCACATTGCTGCAAAGAATGTGATGTGCCAGGTATCTTTTTAAGGGCTTCACATATATTAGCTTAAGTTTTACAATAACCTTGTGAAGTGTTGCTGTTATGAGTCCCATTTTACCCATAAGAAAACTGAGTTGTGAAAAATGGTAAGTAACTTATCTAAGGTCAGGCAGCGAATAAGGTCTTGAACCAGGTAGTCTGGCTCCAGAGTCTTCTACACATTCCAGGTTTGTACTCCCCTATTTATGACTGTTTAATTTCTACCTTCCATTAAGAAGAAATTAAAAGCACACCATGCAACCACGTTGATTCAAAGTATTACTCAGCCTCCCAAGAAAGGTGATTTCTGAGTGTATTTTCAGAGTAGTTTCGCTGTAGAGATGATGAGTTTTTTTTTAAATATATGATAAAACCACATACTCTTGTAGCTATTAATGTGTTTTAGAGAATTATAGTGAATATTTGATTATGCTTATTTGAACATGGATTTAATTTTTAATTAGAACGCTCTCTTGGCTAATTGCTTAGTAAATCTACCTTTAAGTAATAAATGATGTTTGGGACATTATTGATAATAAGCCAAATATCCTATTACAACAACATTTTATATTAATTAAATGTAAGTTCTGTGTATCACTAAATTGAATTTTAAAAAACTTATTTAAAATGAAATACATTTTCCTCTTAAAATTGAACAAAAGATGATATTTACTTTAATAACCATCAGGAACGTTTATTAACAGTATGTATCTCCTGTTGATGTGGCATCCTGTTCACAGCATTTCTTTTATATTCCTAAAGAGGTTTTTCCGAGGCACATCAACTATGTTTTCCCTTTGAATAACATATGAGCATTAGCTTTTTTTCCCGAGTGTCTTATTTCTTAGTTCTCCTAATTTCTGTTTGTTTCTCTTTCAATTCTGTATATGCTATTTAGATACTGCTTACTTTGCAGTTATTTTTACTCAGGGAGGTAAAACTTGCAAGCATAAATCCCTCTAGAACCAGGTTGAGAGAAAGACCTTAAGGTTGGGAAGCTTTTATATGGAAGTGGCTTTGAATTTTTTTGAGTGTAGTCCTTCTTCTGATGTGGTAACCCTGGGGAAAGGTTTAGCCAATGCATTCAGTATCAAATGTCAGTTTTGGTTTCCTTTCTGCTGCCAAGTATAAGTTGAGAGATTTATGACACAAAGAAAAATAAAATAGTGGTAGCCATAAGAATATAAGATTAATGGGAGTTTTTGATGCAGTATACAATTTGAAGCTACTAAATTATCCATAGGCAGGCTCCAAGAGGTAGTGTGGACATAAAGCTTTGCTGAGAGGATGAAGAAAAGGACCCCATTTCTTTACAAAACACATTCTACTCTAATCAGCTACTGTATGAAATGCTTTGACAGGCAAAGTTCCCCTCCCCTTTCTTTCTTCACAAGGAAAGCAGGGCATTAGCTTTTGTGTACTTGACTGAGGAAAAGTCAAAGACTGCAAATCAAAGTGATTTGTCCATAATAATATTGCATTTTCTTGCCAAAGGGTATATTTTAAATGGAGGAATGGCAGAACTCTGCAAGGAAGTAGGGCAGTGCTATGGAAGAGTGCACTGCCTTCCCCCAATTCAGTGCTCCAGCGTGGACCTCACACGTATCTCTTTAAATGGAAGATGTTCCCTAAAGCATCTCGTCCTTTAACACATTTTCAAAGGGAAATGTCTTGCACCCATTTAATGTCTTAAAATGGGACAAAACTAGGTTCAAATTTGGTAGTAAGGAAAGAGCAAGGAAATCGTGAGGGGGAGTTTGGAGACCTGGGATGAGATTTTGTTTAGGGAGAAGGTTCTATGCTGCTGGCACTGGGCTGTTCTGAGGACTCCCTCTAGTTATACTAATTGGCTCACACTGTGTGTGTGTGTGTATTTGTGTGTGTATGAGAGAGAGAGAGAGTGTGTGTGTGTATTTTGTTCCTCAGAACTCCTTTCAAAGTCATTAGAAATATTTATAATCAAGAATCTCAAGATAGTTACCTTACCCTACTTAATCTATTAACATTAATTTCCTTTTTAAAATACTCAACAAGTATTCAGCTAGAATCTTAACATCTCCATTTAATTTTAGGGTAGTCTGGTAAGAATGCTCTGCCTCTCTACCCTTGCAGAATTAATTATCTTTTATTAACTTATTCATCAAATGTTTATGAATGTCTTTTGTTACCAAGATAAGGAGTTTTCTCTTATTGCACGATTCCTTGGGGGCTCAGGGTAATATAAAAAAGGCAAAGATATTTGTACAACTTAGAAGGTTTTATTGAGCCCTCAGAGCCTGTGAACCTCATGAGAGCAAGCAATGTGATGTCCCAAGCCTCATTCAGAGGAGGAATTTCAGGGATTTTATAGAGGTGTTCACTCATTATTACAATGCATTCTCTCCAAGTCCTCTCAATTTCTGCCACCACACAAACATTGCCAAGCCACCATTTACCCATAATGAAACGACAGATTTACTATTAAAAGAAGCAAGAGAGTCTCTGGTGTTTTTAGATTTAAAGATCTTGCCTTTTGACTTGAATTTCTTGGCATTTTAATTATGTGCTTGGTTTTCAGCTCTTGATCAACATGTTCTCTTCTAATTTGCCAGTGGTGTCTTTAGAGGTGGAGAACTGAACAGGGCACACTATTGCATGGGACAGTGAGAATCTTGCTTCGAGGTTATAGACACTGTGATTTTATTTAAGTAACTGACTTGTCATTGCCTACTTTGACATCTCCACCCCATGGTCTGCAGAGACCTGTTGCCTTCCTTTCCACCGTGTTCGCTGAAGTGAACTCTTGATATGGATAATTAACCATCAGTAATTTTCACTCCAATACTGTTGCACTTAGTTTTTGGTTCCCAGAGGAGTTTTATTTGTCCCTATTAACATTTCATATTATTCAGTACTTGCAGGCGCTGATTCTGCAATCAAACCAGTGAGATCTTATTTCTCATTTGCTGCCATTTTATAATTTGGTAAACATTTTCCCTTTTGAGATATTAATACAAAGCAGCTACTAGTTGTACAGGTGGCTATCAATCCATTAAGCATTTCCCACTGAGTGTATGGTTGAATTATTTATACTTTAAAGGTACTCACTCATGTTTCTTCAACTTATCCACAAGTCTAAAATAACAGGCCTTGTCCAATGTCTGGCTAAAATCCAAATGCTTTATGGTTACACAAATATCTTATCAATCTAATTATCTTTCAAAATGAAATACAGCTTTGGGGTACATAGGGATGCATTTTTATGACTTCAAAAGAGGCTTATGGCAGTAAGGCCTGGTTGAAGTTCGGTTGATTTACATTCAATTTCTTGAGTCTTTCTAAATCAAAATTCAAATAATCTTACATTGAAAGGAAATCCTCCTAGAGTCTAGTGCTATTCTATGTATATATCTTAATTTTTAGCAGTATTTTTTGATAGTACTTTTTGCCTTTCCCCTTGTTCTAATTGACAGGAGAGTGTTTATCTGGGGATGATTGCATTGCATTGGAGACACTATTTTAACCCAGAAGTACAAGTCTCTATATTTTTCATGGTGCTGTATCTTACTATGTAAGTTTTTACATGATAGAGGAGTCAGACAATAATGGGTTCAAATATCATTTCAAACACTTATTGGTGATATAATATTAAACAAGCTACTTGTCTTAACTTCAGTTTCTCAAATGGAGTTAATATTTACTTCAAACTTACAGGATCACTATAGTGTTAAATTTGATTAGAGAGACAGAGAGAAGCTCTCAATCTGCTAGTATGTTTATGATGATTGAATCCTAATATGTCCCTCAGTGTTGTCGTTTTAATTTAGAAAAGTAACCTTCATAAGATTACACATAGAACCTCCCCAACATGCATGACTGCGTTGCAAAATGTGTGAATTCAGCAAAGTCCTTCTGAATATCCTTGGATCTTTGTGGAGTTGGAAAGAGACCTGGTTGCATTGCCACGCCACGTGCTGTGATGCAGTGGAATGTGCTGACTGCACTGGCTGTGCTGTCACACTTCATCCTCTGCCATACATCAACTGCATTGAAGAAAGCATAGATCCTCTTGGTTGAGTGGCCTTTGGATATCATTGCACTTTGTCTTCAATTTTGATGTCATTTCCTAAATGCAATTCACAATCATTCATGCAATAATGGCATCTTATAGTTGTAGAACATGTCTATACATTTTTTTCCATACTACTTTCTCATCTATTATCGTATTTGCTTCACACAACATCATTTAATAAGTTATTATTCATCCATTACTGATGAAAAAACTGAGGCTCTGACAAGTTAAATATTACGCTTTAGTTCACATCATTTAATTTTTATTGGAGATAGAATGTTGATTCAGGGCTGCTTCCAAATATAGTATCTTTCTTTTTATTGTCCTTAGGTAAATTGCAAATCCCTTAAAATGAAAAGGCAGAGTTTTGGTGATCTGGCTTTCTCCTACCCCATTCTATCTTCTCTCAATCCATTCTATGTTCTAAATATTTTGATTGTTTTTCAACCCGTGGAACACTTTTGCTATTTTGGGGATTCAAGTGAGATATCATTTACTCTGGGAAGTCTTTTCTGAACTTCTTCTCAGTTATCTCTGGATTCCATAGTTTTCCCATATATCCTCAAGACATCCTGTTTATCTCATTTTATAATCTGTAATCAGATGTATGAAAATTGTTATTCATTCTCTGCCCACTAGTGCGTGTCTGGCACATAGCACAGTGCATGGCACATGGCAGACGCTGTACTTAACATACACTTGTTGAATGAATGAATGATTTACTTGTTACTGCTCTACTTGCTCTCCAATGCTGTTGGCACGTCCATCTTGCAGAATCGTGACCCCAAAGTCATTAACCCTCAATAAAAAGTATGACCTATGTGTGTGTGAGGCCAAATAGATGGAAGATATAGAAAATGCATTACAGAGCATTAAACTTCTATGATGACATAAATAAAAAATCCTATGACACATAGATGTTTCTTTAGAAGTCTTTTTATTTTTATTTCCTCCAAATTCATAAAGACTATAGGCTTATTGGTTAAAGCTGTAATTTTTGCACATTGCCTATTCATATTTCAAACAAAGTGCTTCTGCTCATTTGAACTCTGCTGTTCATTTGAAATTTATTTCCCGAAGGCCTAATACTGTGCATAGCCCATAGTATGTGTTCAATTCAATACCTGTTTAAACAAAAAAAATTGTTTAAAAAATACTACTTACCTTCACATGTATTCACTTTTTAACCTGAGTATCTAAATTGGTTGCTATGATGACAATTCTCAGCGTTGAGTTAGGTGTTTCATATCATAGATGCATATTTTGTGACATTTTATTTCAGGATATCCAAAGAGTGACTATTGTATGTGGGGGATGGAAATCACCATGAGACACAAATACCTCTTACTTTTTCACATAATACTAGCTTTTTGTATTTCTATAGGCTTTTAGCAGGTGGAGTATTCAGGTTTTGTGCAACAGGTTTATACAACTTTGGGGGTCCTCTTTATGAAAAATAATACAGAACTTTGAAAGTACATACAGGGTCTTTAAAGTGACCTAGGGTCGAGTGGCAATGAGGTGTCCTGAAGCTTCAACTTCCTGCACTTCCTGGTCCATTTGCTTATTGTCTGAGCTTCTTGTCTGTATTATTAGATCTGCCATAAATCCTTTATTTACTTGAGCAGGGGTATTGACTGATTCACTGATTTTGCTAAGATGCAACAAATTTTATTTTTCCAAGATATGCTCTCCAATATTTAGCCTCCACTTTTAATGTTGCTTTAATTTTTTAAATGTCTCTTTACTTACACTACTTCTTAAGAGTAGACCTGCCGTTATTCTTGAAACGAGCTGAAATACATTACATTACATCTGATCTGCAAGAGGATACAGTGGGAAGACTCATTTTTTGAAGGTCAATAGACTTCTAAAAGTCTCTGTGGTATCTTTTAGAAAATTAGTATTTCAGTGCAACTAATGGAGCCCATGGCACCTATGAGTGGACCTGAAGTCATTGTTTTAAGTGCCTTCAGTATGCATGTTGTGTCATTATGGACACAGATTTGATAGTTCATATGGGAGAGGTGTTTTTTGGATAAATTTGGCCTGTGTAGGGGTTGGTGGTAATAACTTCTAATGTTTACATGATTATTAAAGCTAGATGAAATTTCACAGTAAGATAATTGGGGTCTTCAGTCTACAATTCTCTGGCATAAGTATCAGGTCTTTTTGGCTGATCAATTACCGATCTGCCCCACTGCCATCCATCAGCTTTGGTATTTGAAAGTACATCTTCAATTTTCTTATGGTTTCTGAGGAAAAGTTCTTTTGGGGCTTAGTGTGGTGGTTCACCCCTGTAATCTCAGCACTTTCGGAGGCCGAGGCAGGTGGATCACCTGAGGTCAGGCGTTCAAGACCAGCCTGGCCAAACCTCGTTTAGTAGAAACCTCATCTCTACTAAAAATACAAAAATTGGCTGGGCGTGGTGGCGGATGCCTGTAATCCCAGCTACTCAGGAGGCTGAGGCAGGAGAATCACTTGAACCTGGGAGACAGAGGTTGCAGTGAGCTGAGATGGCGCCATTGCATTCCAGCCTGGGAAACAGAGCAAATACTCCATCTCCCAAAAAAAAAAAAAAAAAAAAAAAAAAAAAAAAAAAAGTTCTTTTGGGTGGAATCTTTACAAGAAAATGCAGAGCTAGACCCTTTCTGTGGGATCCTCAAATGGTCCTCAACAATTGCATGCAATTGCACCAATGTAGTAGAACTATAGTAGTTCACTCTCCAGAAGGCCCTATTACTTTTCCTCTCAGAAGTCACCTCAAAGCCAAAAGGAGAATGGAATGCAGAAATGAAAGTTTAAATGTAAGCAAACAAACAAACTAGGTGACATTCACAACAATGTATCATATAAAAGGAAGGTTAGACAAGTGATGTGATGTGCTGCATGGACTCCCCACCCAGGACGTAACAGCCTGTTTGTTTAACTTCTGGGAGACTGTCCTCAGCTCTCAGTCTCACCTGGTCAGCCTTGGCCAGAGTTGGCTATCTCCCCCAAGATCACGTCCCTTTCTGGGGTAGCCAGCATCCTGTGACCTGTGATGTGGGTAAGGGAATATAAAGGCCTGGCTCCCAACTGCAATGGGGAACAGCTTTTATGCTGCAGCTGAATTTCAGAGCTCCTTATAGGGTCAGCTGAATTCTTGTTATGCCTTTACCATAACCTGATTTCTCTCTCTGCCTTCCCTGCATGCTCTGATTCTGAGTTCAAACTTCCTGCACAATGATTTTAGTCTCAGAATTAACAACTTTAAGTGAAACAATGTAAAACAAAACCAATTTTACCATGGGCTAATTGGTGTAAAAAAAACATACTCCAATGGCATATTTCTGGTCACAAAAACATCACCAAACTTCTAAATAAAGACCCAACACATTTCCAATGTTAAAAATTGAGCTATACATATATTTAAGAAAAGATGAATCAAAACAAGTAAGGTAAGGATTTACCCAGTTTTGGTGAATTGGTGAATGAGAGCAGTCATGGTGGTGATAAATTAAATCAAGGAATCGGTGTTTACAAAACAAAAATTTTAAAGATCCCTTCCTCCCACCAAGAAGCTAGAAAACAACCAATAACAAATATGGTGGCTTGCTGAGCACTCTTGGACTACATTGTTTATTGTAGTGCATTTGTAGGATTATAGTATACTTGACAAATGTTTACTTGTCAATCATTTGTATTCATTTTTAAACCCACTTATTCCATTTCAGGGTGGAGGTGGCCAGGGCCTATCCCAGCAGATCAGGGCACAAGAACAGAACCAGCCCTGGCCAGGACACCATTCCATCATAGGGTGCACTCATACACTCACACTCACTGAGAATGGGACTATATAGACAAACCAATTCACCTAATGGGAACATCTCTGGGATGTGGGAGGAAATTAGAGTACCCGAAGACAAGGGGAGAATGTGCTAACTGCACACAGACCGTGGCCCTGGCCCGGAATCAATTTTTTCTCATCAATATTATAACAACGATGTTGAAGGAAACATTCAGGGACTCAGTGAATAAACAGAGGGCTTGCCTTCAAGCAGCTTACCATTTAATTGTGGTTACATAGTCAATACATAGAAACCAGTAAAAGATCTCTCCATCTGCACAGAAAGTATATAAGGGATTATAAACAATAGAGAGTGGGTACAGAAGGGGTTATAAAAGGCAAATATTGCTGTGGAAGAGAACAGTTTTAGGAAAGAGGTAACTCTTAACCTGTGTTTTGGAAGATGACTAAGGTTTGAATAGGAGGAGCAGGGTGAGTGAGAGGAATATGGACCAAGCATGGGAGCAGTAGTGGGCTTAGAGTTCAGTAAGAAGACTGGGATGGTAGCAGGAGGGGACTGAGTCTGGAAAGTATTTCTATTTGGATATTAACATTTCTCTTAATCTTGTACAATTTGCTCTGAGCCCATAAGAAATGCTGTGAAATCTCAACTTGAACATTACCTCCACATTTATAAATAATGCCCTTAATCAATGTTGTTTTTCTTTATTTTCTTTCTCCATTAATGGTGGAAGTTAGAGCTATTGTCCTTGTTGGATAGTAATTTATCTTTGACATCAAAAAAGCTGATATGTGCACCCCAGATGTTACTTTTAATGCTTTTATTAAAATGCAACACTAGACTTCTCTTGCATTGCTTATTTCAGATTGCTTATCCTTTGCATTTTGATGATAAAATATTTTGTGACAATGGTAATTTAGATTGGTCTCTCCACATAGTGAGAAGGAGTAAAAATGTTTCATCTGAGCATTTGTCCATAAGCAGTTTCGATCTACTTTTGGGAATTGTATTTTTCTTGGTAGCATTGATTGTTTACCTTAATTGTCTGTGATGGATTTGATTTCAACTCTCCTGGGAGGGATGATTGCTGAGTCCACTTAAAATTATAAATCACAATATGGAATGCCTTGCTTTAGACTTGAAGATAGCCAATAACTCAGGATTTTGTTGTGGTGCACCTGTTAATAGCATCACCACATCTCAAAAGGCCTTTTTGTTAAAATTGTTCAGTTAGGGTACTATCTATTTCTTGGCTGAGAAGACTGAAACATAATACTAATTTGAAAGTGTATATTTTGGCATGTTTCATAATATTAATAAAGGTAGGATTTCATATACCTCACATTTTGGCAAAGAAGAAACACAAATCTGAGTGCACTTATTCTTCTGGGTTGATGGATAGAAAAAATGAATGTTCAAAAAGAAATTATAGGAGTGACTGTGTTGTAAGTGATAAAGGTCTATATGTCTTTTTCATATTATAGAATGTAATCACTCTATTTCTGGGGTAATGAATGAAATAAATTTTATATCATGATTTTCTATTAACCTATTTTAGAACTTATTGAGAAATATGTATTTATTTACATATTGTATTTATTTAAGTATTGTATCTATTTATAGATTATATCTACATATGAATTATTTATATTGTAAAATAATACATATAAAATATTGAACTGCTAAAATTCAAAGAGCAATAATTTTTTAAAGATTGATAATCTTGCCCCCACAATAGCAACACAGATAATGTTTAAATGTGTATTTTAGTCTGTTTTCTATGCTTATCTATGTATATTCTACCCATTTTTATCTCAAAACTCAGTACTGTACATTGTTTATTTAGTTTTGTAAGCTGCTTGTATCTAGTTTTGTTTGAACATGATTCTACCTCTGCACACCTAGACCTGCTTACAAGATAAATGAACAGTACAGACAGACGTGGTCAGGTAGCCATAACTTGGATCAAAATATGTGGAGTGACTTGTTGGGATAATGTTGGGATTTGGGTTAGATAAGACTTGAGAAAGTACTGGAAATGTTGGTAGGTGATTTCTCTTGCCGTAGCAATTATTATGTCATGTGTTACATCAACAAGCTTGGCATATCAAAAAGAATGGGAACAAAAATGTATGGAAAGAAAACATCAGGGATATCGTAATTTAGTAGAATTAATGACACAACAAAACAGGATATTCTTTTAGTGTGATGTGTTAAAATTTTCAGTTTCTTAGGGAAAAGATAAGAAAATGTAAAATTAGTGGATTGGCCTATCACAGGGTAAAATAGATGAGTATAGGTATCAGATGAGCTTTGGGCTAATGAGATACTTTACAGCTGGGTTAAAGGGCGGGGAGTAGGGGGATTCCCACAAGGCTAATAAACCACTGACCACCCTTGATTATAGCTTTCAGAAGAATTGAACTATGGTAAATGGCAGAGAGTCTAGAACAATTAAGTATTTCTAAACCAGGACTGAAAATGAAGAAATGATCACCATAGGTAAGGAAGGTGGGTTGAAAGTACATATCAATGGGATATGAGAACTTTAGAACTGGAAGTGCCTTACTGTGCCCTTTCATGAGAGGGCTTCCTCACCAGGCTGGCTTCTTAATTCTTTTTCTTTTACGGGGCCTTGCTATGTTGCCCAGGCTGTTCTCCAACTCATGAGCTCAAGTGATGTTCCAGCTTCAGCCCCCCAAAGTGCTAGGATTACAGGCATGAGCCACTACACCCAGCCCAGGCTGGCTTCTGCATGAGAACTGAGAGGGGTCTTCCATTCCTGGAGGTCACCCAAACTCCAGCCACTACTGTGGAGAGATGGAGTCAATAAGATCAGATTTGTTATTTAATTTAATTTGACCTTTGAACAATGTGGAAGTTAGGATGCTGACCTGTTGCTTAGTAAAAAATTCACAGATAACTTTTGACTTCCTCAGCATGTAACTACTAATAGGCTACTATTGACTGGAAGCCTTATCAATGTCATAAACAGTTGATTAACACATATTTTATATGTTATATGTATTATATACTATATTCTTACAATAAGATAAGCTAGAGAAAAGAAAATATTATTAAGAAAATCATAAAGAGAGAAAATATATTTACAATTCATTAAGTGGAAGTGGATCATCATAAAGGCCTTTATCCTAGTTATCTTAAGAAAACTCGCATTAAATGAACCCATGCAGTTCAAACCAATGTTGTTCAAGGGTCAAGCGTATATTTTGTTTACTTGTATAAGTCTTAGAAAGTTGTATATCTCATTTTAAATTAACACTGTGGTTATATATAAATAAAAAATATTAATGCAATCTTTCTAAAAATATGAAATATAAGAATGCAATAGTATCTTTTGAATTCCATCTACCTATATTGAGGGCCTTAGCTCTCCCTTATTTATTTATTTATTTATTTACTTATTTATTTATTTTATTTTGAGACAGAGTCTTGCTCTGTCGCCCACACTGGAGTGCAGTGGCGTGATCTCGGCTCACTGAAACTTCCACCTCCCGGCTCACTGAAACTTCAACCTCCCGAGTAGCTGGGATTACAAGTGCATGCCACCAGGCCCAGCTAATTTTTTTTTCTTTTGTATTTTTAGTAGAGACGGGATTTCACCATGTTGGTCAGGCTGGTCTGGAATTCCTGACCTCGTGATTCGCCTGCCTCAGCCTCCCAAAGTGCTGGGATTACAGGTGTGAGCCACCGCCCCTAGCCACTCCCTTATTTTTTTAATTTTTTTATGTTTTTATTTTTTTGAGACAGAGTCTCACTCTGTCACCCAGGCTGGAGTGCAGTGGCATGATCTCACCTCACTGCAATCTCCGCCCTCCAAGTTCAAGTGATTCTCCTGCCTCAGCCTCCTGAGTAGCTGGGATTACAAGTGCCTGCCACCGCACCTGGCTAATTTTTTGTATTTTTAGTACAGATGGGGTTTCACCATTTTGGCCAGGCTGGTCTTGAACTCCTGACCTTGTAAGCCACCCACCTCGGCCTCCCAAAGTCACTCCCTTATTTCTATACCTCCTGTCTTGATTCCAGATACTTGATAAGCTGGGAATTTACAATTTGATCAGAATTCTTAAATGATTAGTTTTTTTCATTACATAAATTTTCTGTTGTGGATATTATTTAACATTTGTATTCACTCTTGAGCTCACAACTTTATTTTTTGCTTCTTAACATGGCTATCACCAGAATAATTCTGGTGTGGTGCAGGGCTGAGCATACCAGAAGAGCCAATTAGTACCCGTCATGATATTTAATGAAAAAAGTCCGTTACAAGGCACTGGAAGACACATCTCTGCAGGCAGTCTCCTACATTTCTCCTAATAATTTGTGTTTCTAACTGGAGAGAAGAGACTATAGTAGATGCTTTTATTTCAGTATTTCAGCTTCCCTAATTGTAGTGTCAGAAAGAATCTTGGAGGCACAGAGATAAATTGCAGACTAATGTGAAGGGAAGCTGATTAATTCTTGAACATTCAATAAGTTGAGTTTGCAGCTAGATTTTTATATGCTACAAAAGTGGAAAGTGGTAGGCTGATTTTCATGAGCAAATCCGTGTCTCTATCTCAAACTCAAGGAGCCTTGGATGCCTGAAGGATTGGTGCCACCCTCATTATTCAAAATTTCACTTAGTGTTTTGCCATGTAAGGTGAATTACTCTAGGTGGTGTGGGGTGCTCTTTGCCCTTCTATTAAGGGAGGTTATTATATGTGAATGAATTTGAGGAAACTCCAGGGGCCAGCTCACAGGGAAGAGTGGAACAAAGAGAACCTCAATCAAAAGTAAAGTTTCTGTGATATTTTAATGAGTCACGATTTTTTTCTATCATGTCAATTATATTCCTTTCAACTCAATCTTCTGTTCTCATGTGAGAGAACTTCAGTTACAATGACCCTTTGAGTTTGTTCTTTATTTGTAACTCATAATTTCCCAGGAAGGAGGATTGATTTACTTGTTTGCTGAGACTGACAAAGGACATGCTTAACTCAAATATTTCTGGATTTTCCTTTTGGAACTGTTGCTTGGAGAAAGTGTGCATCCTACCCTTATTCTACTTCATCCATTTCCTTGTAAAAAACTGATATTTTAAGGTCTATCTTCTTGCTCTCATGAATTTCTGAATTTCTTCAGAATCTGTAGTCAAAGGGATATGGCTCATTAGGCCTCCCTTAAACTTTAACATTTCTCTCAGGAATTCAGATCAGAGAAATGTAATTGCCATATTTAGAAAGGTCAACCTGGAGTATTGTTTTTTATTCTTTGTTTTATAAAGAACAAGTATTTACTTAGCTTGCTTGAATAAAGAGAAAATGGAATGGGATCTGAAAAGTCATTAAAGATGGAAAAAGCCCTAAAACCTTGCATCTCCCCCATTCCCCACCTTCTGCTCATTCTAGTTCACTTTTAGCTTCTATCTCCTCTGTGGATCTCTTTCCATTAGCAGCTTTCTATGCTTACGCATAGTTTCTACTCAAGTAGTTTAAACTTGTGAAAGAGTTAACCTCAGCTGGTCTGATTGATCTCTTGCTTACTTCTGGAGCTACAGACCCTTGGCCAACAGTATGAAATATTTTAACTAAAAGCGTATGATGTTCTGTGACTATGCATCCATGAGTGGGATATGCCAGCCTGTCAGCATTGTTTAATCATAATAATTGGATTTATGACTTAGGTCAGGGAGACTTCAGTGGTTATGGCTGGTCAGACAGCTTATTCTTTGAGACCTTCATCATGAGCTAAATTTGGGCTTTCTGGCACCGAGGTGCTTCGCACACACCCCAGTGATGGTTTGGAGCGAGTCCTGTGCAACACAAATCAGACAAGGGAGAACAAAGGGGCCTGTGCCTTAGCTCCTTGGACCTCTGTCAATGCATATTCTTCCCCGGCTGTTGAACTATATCCTTTGCCTGTAATAAACCCTTTGAGTCCTTCCAGCAATCAAACACTGATGGTGATTAATGTGTAAATTAACACAGCTTGCCATGGCCCCAAACTCTCCTTCACAGCATCCTTCACTTTACCTCCTATTACTAATAGGCTCAAGTATTATTGGCTTATATTTACAGGGAAGACTTATTGGCCCAAATTATCTTTTTTATTACATGGAATAGATCATAATTTCAGAAAAAACAAGTAGATTATGGATTAACTATTCTTGGGCCAGATCCAGTCTTTGGGCAATCGCCTGTGACCAAGGATCCAAAGTCATGCTGTGCAAAGAAAGCATGGCCTCCTGAGAACCAGGAGTTGTGAACCAGGCAGTTTTACTTTCATAGAGATGTAACTCTGGAGAGTTCTGAGGATAGGTTATACAACGGAAATATCCATATGTATATGCATCTCATGACAGCTGCCTACTTCCTTAGCCAGCACCAGAAGGCTCACACTGCTCTGGTTCCTTAGCACCTAGTAGGTTTCCTGGATCAGTAAATGCTTATCAAATGAGTGAATATGTCGAGATTATATTGGGCAGAAACTGATGACAGTTTGATCAAATGGGCTCATAGAGAAGACTAGATAATTCCAGATGAGAGATAGGGATGGATGGTTTAAGCTCATGGTATAAAATTGGTTTTGTTCATTGGTTGACTCCAACACTGGGAATTTAAAGACTAGTTTGGACATAGACAAGATATAGCCAACTACGAATGTGGCCACAGATGATGTCAAAAATTTCTTATCTGAAAATCACTGAAGGTTTGGAGGAAGGTCTGAGTTATTCATTGCTATAGGTAAAAAAGGAAATGGAGGGCGTATGACCAGGTAATTGTGATTGCTTTGTAACCATGGTAGCTGTGTAGATGTGAAGACCAGGGGCCAAGATAAAAAAGAAAAAACAAATGGTAAAAATAACTAACTTAAATGAGCATTAACTATGTGCCAGGTACTATTCTAAGAACTCTCCTTACATTAACTCATTCAATTCAAAAAAGCCACTTGACTTTGATGTTTCTTTTTTTATATTCCTTGTTTTAAAATAGAGTAAATAAAATCAGAGAGGATAGGAAACCTGTCCAAAGTCATATGGCTGATAAGAGGCAGAGTGAAGACTGGACCTGAGCAAGTTTGGTATAGAAGCCTGTGCTCTTAACTGCCATCCTAGATTCTTTCTTAAGGCTTCTTCTGAGATGAGTTTGAGTAACACACATTTTGATAAAAGAGTGGCTTGAGACTTCTATTGTGCTGGAGATATGATAGAATAAACTTTTGAGACATTAGCAATTCTGGCTTTCACAGTGACCTTATCTGGTGCCCACAAAATCCAGCTATGCTATTCTGTTGAGTCATGCATTATATTCTCAATCTGTCCTCCAGCATCTCATTATACTCATGTTGCCATAGTAGAGAAATTATTTTATAAATTGAATACTATAGATGTAAAACATTTTTTGTCTCTTTTTAGTCCTATGTTTATTCTGGCTGGGTTTTTTTTGCCAAGGATTTTAAATCCTGAGGCTTCACATCATCTTGACGTAAGTATATTCTTTCAAGATCAGTCATGTGTTTTCAGTATTATCAGATTAGACTGTCTGATTCTCTAATTTCTTCAAGGATAAGGCTGGTATCAGAAGGAACTTGAACTCTTGAGCCCATTCTACTTCATTTAATAGAAGCAAATCTCAAAATAGCTTTCCTAAGAAGTCTAGTATGTTATTAATAAGATGATAGTTTGCCTTATTTTTCAATTCTGTGTTTCTCTTATGAAAGAATGACAACTTCACAACCACTTTACTATATCAGCACAGTAATAAGAGCTGCCAATCATGTAATGCCTACAATGTGCCAGACATCGTGTTGGGCATTCCCCCTGTTCCCTCAATAATACTCTGAGGAATGAGGAAGGTTTTAATAGCCCTCTTTTATGAATAGTAAAACTGCTTTAGAGAGTAACCTATTCAAGGTCACAGAAGGATGAAATGAAGAAGCTTGAATGTGATCTCAGGTACCTAGGACTCTAAATCCCATACTCTTAATTATTACACTAAACTGCTTTCTCACCTTATTTATTATTGCTACAATAACTCATAGAAATGAGACATTTACAAAGCTTAAAATATTATTTTATTTAGTCTTTAAAAGAGTTTCAACAATAGTTAGGGTTCATTATAAAAGGAGTAAGTTCCTGCTCCATTGCCCTTGGTACTGTGGGTTTAGTATTTGTATTGAGTACAGCCATTATGTGGCAAAGCATCTCAAAGCCATTTGCTGAAACCACAGAGATACTATCAGTGTGAAACACCCAAATATTTACAATATATTTTCTTCTCTTCCTTGGATAAAATGCTATCATAAAACATCAAAATGCCCTCCTAAAGATAGAAAATAACTCCAAAGAGGGATAATTGGATGTATTAAAGTCCTAAACACCTCAAGCCTCATCTACAAGCTGAGTGATAAACAACACTGTTCTCTCCTTTGAGGTCTGAAAGAGTTAATTGTTTTTCAAACAGGGAACAGTTTACTCCCATAGAGCAGGGCGATTAGATGACAGTGGATTTCAGAAGGTTTTATGCTTGAAATACTTGAACACAATGGAATTTTATCTTCCTCTTACAAAATGTAGCTTTATTTTTTCTTTTCTTTATTTCTTTCCTTACACATGAATGATAGGCTATTAAAGGTATTCTTTGGGGGGAAATATTTTTGACTTACAGTGCTGTGGAAACTTGATTTAATCAACAAAATGCCAAGCTGATAACCACTCTCATTTCCTTGCCATAGAAAATAAGAGGAATAAATTCAAGACAGTAGGGCATTATAGGAAAATGCCTCCAGACCTTTTGTCACTAATGTAGACATCTTTAATAATGGGTAATAGTGTCTCCCTTTGATGAAAGGGTCAAACACATGACTGCATACACAATGTTTTTTAGACAGGTATTTTATGCAAACTGCCTCTCAAATATTCACTATCCCTTGACTGATTTAATAACTCAGTTAGTTTGTCATTTCTGTTGGTTAAGAATGTGTTATTTTTATAGAAACACATATACCCTTAAGAGATTATGTAATATCCTGATCCCCAAAAGTGTGTACCTTAATGTCAACCTATTTAGGTTTTGGTGGAGGATATCTGATGTTTATTATAGTGAATGGCATAAAACATATGATCAATAAATACTTGCTAAAGAAATGAATGAAAGGGGGCTGATGACAAGGCAGATACCCAGAGAAAAGGTAAAACAAAGGAGAGCCTGAGGGCTCCGCTTGGTTGAAATGTTGCCTATTTCTAATTCTATATCTTACACTCACTCTAAAGATGCAGCTCACTTAGCATTTAAGAGAAACAGGTAGGACTAAACCCAGAC
The DNA here is from genome assembly GCF_028858775.2 of Pan troglodytes. Lineage (NCBI taxonomy): Eukaryota > Metazoa > Chordata > Mammalia > Primates > Hominidae > Pan > Pan troglodytes. The sequence goes on from NC_072410.2 coordinate 43,828,001, forward strand.
AACATTTCAATTAGATGAGAGCAGACTGAATGCAGAGAGCTAAGGACAAAGCCAAAGTTATGGAATATGTAACCCAGACCTTTAAATTATGAATTAGGATTCTTCCTTTAATAAAAGAAAATCTGCACTGGAACAGTCAAGGCAAGGAAGACTTTAAAACTATTGCAATAGGGGTCAAGGCTAATAAATAGAAGAGAAAAATTCAACTCAACTCTGCTCAAAGAAAAGGCAGAAGGATGTTTAAATGCTGGGCAATCTAATGGAAAAGTGCTACAGGACAGTTAGTGAGGAGGTTGGTTAGTGTGATTAGACTATCTGTGTTTGCTAGTTGTCTCTTATCAAAGTTAGGCTCTTACCTTACAACAGAGACTAAAGGATAAGGGCCGTATCATTCTTAATAGTTATATATCAAAGGGATGGCTCCCAGGTTCTTGTGAAAGTCATTCCTGGGTTGTAAAAGATTTACATCTCAAAGGCGCAGAGAAATTATTCACAACTGCAAGTTTTCTGAAGTAAATCCTGCAAGAAAAGGAGATCTGGGACCTATAGACAGGAAGAGGCCTATCTAAAGTTTAGTCGAGTTGAGGGGAATGTTAAGGCCATCTTAATCCCCCTCCCTCCTTCCCTCTTTCCCTTTCTCCTTCCTACTTTCCTTTTCCTTCCTTTTTCTTTTATCTCTTTCTCTCTCTCTTTCTTTTTTTCAGTTGGAAAACTATTTTTAAGCACTCAAGATGTAGGAAAATAAAAGTTTACTAATAAATCAGAGAGGAATGGACACCATTTTGGGTCCTCAGGCAACATTTACTCTTGGCTTTCTCTTCTTTTTCACTGCCTGATAAGATACCTCTTTGTTTCCTACAGACATGGTCTTAGGGGCCTCATGTTGTACTACTAGACTGTGACCAAGCAAGGGTGTTACCTCATTATTACTAAAATAATAAATTTATTTTACACATGGAAAAATATATTATATGTCTTTCCCCATCCTTTTTTGCTCCCTACTGTCAACCAACCTTTAACAACACACAACTACTCATTGCCACTTTCTCCCTCTGCCTTGAAATGTGTAAAGTGTCTCTGATCAAATTTGGACAAATTCTCCTGCCTCATTGTTAACAATCTTTATCCATTTCCACCCTTGGAGCAGATAGAGAAGTTCTCTTCCTTGCCCCTCACAATTTATGCCAGTTCTCCTTGAAATCATAAACTAGTATGAATGGCCAAAAGCCAAACCAAGGACTCAAATAAGAGTGTGTGTGTGTGTGTGTGTGTGTGTGTGTGATGGGGGAAGGGGGTTATTGAAGAGGCAGGAGGCTTGGGCTACTTGTATGAATATGGAAAAGGTAAATTAGAATAAAATAAAAATAAACACATCAACCATTGTGTTTTATTTAACCTAAATTGTCCTTGGAAGTAAACATTGAGACACATAAACTGTAGGAAGCTGTATTTTCCTGGCTCTTTTTTTCCATCAGATATTGCTGAAATCATCCATTTCCCCCAGTCCTCTTCAAGAATGGCCTTGTCTTCTTTGCCTGCTCTGTCTTATCTTGGATCCTGCCATTGTCGGAGCTGTGTGCCCTGGGCATTCCAGTAGGGCCACCACCCCTCTGGAGGTGTCTGTTATTTGTCCCCCTGGAAGCTGGATCCCATCCTTGCTGGAGCTAAGGTACTTCAGCCATCAGTGTAGGAAAACAGTTTCACAAGGCTCTCTGCTGAAGACTGAATCCTCATTGCCAGTCCCAGTGCCCCAGTTTATCTTAGTACTTTCTCATGTTTATTTCCTCTAAAGATACTTCTTGCCATTTCAATCTTTTTGGAGTTGTAGCTTCTTCATCTCCAGAACCAGATTCTAGCCCATGGAGATGGGCTAGAGCACAAATCTGAGTGACACATTCCATGCTATAATCAGAATTGCTTCTCTCCTCTCACAACTCATAGGGAGCTCTTCCCTGAAGATGACATTTTTATTAGCAATCTTATGCATCCTTCATACAAATATATTCTTAGCAGAGATTCCAGGAATAATCCTCCAGATATTCCCAGCAGGGAATATGGCTAACACTTAAGATAAGTTTCCAACACATAAATATGCTGCACTTTTCTTCTGCAGCCAAGTTAGCAAAGATGGAACGCTACAGCTCTCTGCTCTCCTGTTGATGCGAAGACTACAATAAGGCAGTTATTGCTAATGATGAGATTCACAATGGGAGCAGGCTCACATACTTGAAATTTACTGTTTCTGATGTGTGTGTACTATCCCTCCGGGGTGTAGCGAGCTGAACAAAGGTTGAGAATGCCTGTTCTAATGAGTCTGTTTCTGAAACTTTAGAAGCTCCCATAGTGACTTAATCACAGATATCACAGCTTGTTCTGAGAGTAGTACAGGCCATAAATTCTTGAGAACAAACAAACAAACAAACAAACAAAAAAACCTTGAGTATTGGGCAAAATTATAATAAAATACTAATAGTGAAATGGCTATTAAGATAACCACTTTCTTACCAGCTTATTTTGATAGAAGGACATAGGATATGGAAAACAAATTTATGTCTGTGTTGCCAACAGAAAGCTCTTCTTTTCTTTTATATTTAAATAAATGATGATCTTCTACCTGGTATCCTGGTATAAATATGTGTTGGTTAGGACTCTTTCTGAAATAAATGGTATATTAGTTTCCTATTGCTGCTGTAACAAACTACCACACATTAAGTTACATGAAAGAACACAAGTTTATATCTTATAGTTCTGGTCAAAGATCTGAATTAAATCAAGAGGGTTCCTTCTAGAGCATATAGGAGAAAATACATTTCCTTGCCTTTTCCAGCTTCTAGAGGCTCTCCCTGTTCTTTGCGTCATAATACCCAAATCCCTCTGACCTCTATTTCTGTCATTACATCTTCTTCTCTGATCCTGACCTTTGTACCTCCCTCTTATAAGGACGATTGTCATTATTTTGGGTCCATTTGGATAATCTAGAATAACCTTCTGATCTCAAGATCCTGTTTAATCACATCTGCAAAATCCCTTTTGCCATGCAAGGTAACATAGTCTCAGGTTCTGGCGGTTAGCACCTGGACATCTTTGTGGGGTGGGGTGGAATGGGGGGGCATTTTTCTGTCTGTAATAAACCTAAAACCCAACTCAAGCTGGAATCAATCACAGATGGTATGTTGGGGCTAATGTAATTGAGAAAACCAAATGAAATATATCTTGACCAATAATTTAAAACCATATCAGAGATTCAGTTTGGTTCTGTCTTCTGCTTTACTGATTTTAGGATCAGCCTCATACAAAAGGGTAATGGTGGCAGCAGCTCCAGAACTCATATCATATCCTCCCATGTTAAAGTCAAATGAGAAAAGTCTGTCTTCGCCCCAGGATTCCCAGCGATGCCTCCTGATGTGTCATTGGCTCGGATTGCATCATGTGCCCTCCGTGGACTTTGTCCAGATGAATGTTTTAGATTCCTTGTCCCCAGTTACCTCATCTTTAAAATGAAGACAAGACTCAGAGTTGGCTTTCCAGGTACAAAGGAGCAAAGCATTAAATTGCAAATAAAAACAACATAATAGCTTAGGAGAAATGCTGAAAAAAAGATTCATCCTTTTTGAACAAAGGACTGTGCATTCCCATTTTGCACTGGGCCTCTTGAATGATGTAGCCAGTCCTAATAATACTTACAGGGTTGCTATGAACATTAAATGAGTTAATAGAAGTAAAACATTAAGAATAGTATTTGGCACATAGTAAGCATTCAGTAAATGCAAACTATCATTGTTACCATAAAACATCCAGGGACTTTTTAGAGCGAACATCTCATTGGATTTTTCTCAGACCCCAATTGTCAGCATCAATTTGGCTGTTTTTTTTTCCTCAGGTCACTTTAAATAAAGTAACTCATTATAAATCTGGGAGAAGGGGGTTTTTTTAATTGCAAAAGAAATTTTATATTTTCTTCAATATCCAACAGTCATGCCAGCTGTTTTATTTCAGGCTACCAATGGGAAGCTACTTAATGAAGTTGCTTATAGTTTAATGATTTGTGTGGCATAAATTATTTGTCTTAATGTCATTCCTGGGGCATTTTCCAATTGTTTCGAAGAGTAAGCAGTAAAAAAAAAAAAAAATTACAGTGTGTTGCCATATTCCCACAACACCTGGTGAGAAATAATCTGTTTCCTCAATTGTGGTTCCATCATTTATTTTCCTTTTATTCCTTCACAGCAAGATCCTTCAGTGCTTATTTACTTATTGCATATATGCTAAAGATCCAAATAATTGCACATCCAGCACACAATTGAATCTACTGAGATTCTCATTACACCTCTCAAAAGTTCTAGTAAGGAAAATGTTAGAATGAGCATTAGTGTGAGCATTAGAGAGTCATGCTTTCTAGGGGAAATAATTTAGCCATTGATGCAACTATGTTAACATGAGTGTTGCAGAAATATAATGTGGTTATCAAAAGAGTTGGAGGTTAGATAAGATGAATGCATTACAGGACATGGTGAAGTCAGAGATTAAGCTTTACAAACATGACAAATAAAACTGATTTGCTTTTTATGACTTAAATTGCTAATTAATATTTGTTCAGTTCTAGGATTCATTGTGCTTGAACAAAAACATGAACTGGTTAGTTTTTTTCCCCATTCATTTTGTGGCAGGTCATTAATTTGGTACCAGTAGAATATTGTATTTGTAGTATTTCATATTATACTGCCTATGATGCTGTGGTTATTTTTAAAAAGAGATTTTTTTCAACTAGTATAATGACTATATTATGCATTCTGATTGTCTTAATTTGCACATATTGTTGATTTAAAATTGCTCTTCAGATTTTTTCTCAAGTATATTTTATTCCTAACAAGGTTTTGAGTTTTTCTGAAGCAAACAAAAATATTCTTTAAAAAAAAAAAAAAAAACTCCCTACTGTCATACATAAAATGCTGAAGACTGTGAGTCAAAAGTGCTTCATTGAAAAATTAAACAAACCTTTATACAACATAGATTATATAGTCAATCATTACGCATGTAAGAATGGACCGTCTTAGTTTTACCTGGCATAACCTGTTGAATTAGAATTCATTACTTTCCTGAATGTCTCTAAATTTTTTTGGAACAATAACAGTTTTTATATTCTGTGATAGGTAATGAGTTTCACCTCTCACAAAGTAAAAGCATTCAAATTCCTCTCACTTTAGCCTTTAGAAAATAAATTACTAAGTACCATTAACATAATACTGTATAATGAAGTCTAAGGCATCTTAGAGAGAAATTCTTTCTTCACTTTTTTCTTCTTGAAACTCAGTCAGGAATCTGAGAATTCCTGTTTTTCAAGCAAACATATTTTCCTTTTTTTTTTTTGACAGTAGGGCAGAGTAATTAAGGAGACATGCTTCAGGAACCAGGCTGACCTGACACAAATTCTGTTTCTAATTCTATTAGCTATGAAAGGAGATCAAGTTATTTAACCTAAGTCACAGTCTCTTTCCCTGTAAAGTGCAATTAATTATAATACATTTATTTTCTTGTGTGTGTATGTTTGCATGTATTAATGAAATAATGAAAGTAGTATACAGCATACTCCTGTTAAGGTAATAAATACTTGTTCAGTTATTACTGGTTCTGCCTGATCGTAGGTAGGAGTGGATCAACTTGAGAACTTTACTTTTTAGGTAAAGAAAGATGAAAGTATGACACAACTTTGGTTCATGATTTTACAAGGGCTAAACAGTGAAGTGACCAGCAAATCACATAAAGTATTTTGTGTTGTTTTCTAGAAGGATTTGAGATGACTGTCAGCTAAAAAGCATTTAACTTCTTTGAGTGTGTGTGAATACTGGTCAACCATGTCATCATCTGTCTTTAGTCAAAAGAAAAAAAAAGATTGTGTGTGTGTGTGTGTGTGTGTGTGTGTGTGTGTGTGTGTACTTTCCTCTCCAAGGCTGGAAGGAAGAAGCTGAAATGTTCTCAGTGCTGCTTGAAAGGGCCCTGGTTGAAAACCTTTTCTACCTTAATCACAGGCTCTCCTTGTCAGCCTCCCTTTCTTTCAGTAATCATCCAGTTTACTGTGGGCAAAAGCTCATGACTACTGTGTCCTTATCTGTGCCACCTTTGACTAGGAGAAGACAGGGTTATCTGTATGTTTGGGCATTAAGGTAGTGAGCCTTGTGGGTATGATAGTCCCTGTTAATGAGCAGGTGATTTGCTTAGTGGGTCTCTTTGCTAAGACTGGGTATGAGTATTGGCAATAGGACCTGACTACTAAGGGTTTGCCCTAGTCTGAAGGGTTTAGTAGGATTTTCAGCCCTGACACTAGGACAGTCCCCCACATTAGATCTGCCTTCATATTTTTGGTTCGTCAGTGTATAATTGGTGGGGATTTTTTCTTTAGTTCGTGGCCAGTGGAAACCTATTTTTTCTTCTCATCAACTTCGAAGAAACCACTTGAGATTTCTTTTGAATGGTAAGGTGTTTGATGATAGCTTATGGAATTTGTCCACCTTCCTTTCATTCCTCTCTCAGATGTGTGGAATATAAAAGTTATTCTCAATTATATATTACACATCTTGTATTCCATTCATCTAGCCATACGGCAGTTCTCTTTAGAATACAAACATGGAAAATAATATATTTCCCTTCCAACTTCAGATTGCTTGTATCAATCATGTTCTTACTAAACTGATTTCTGACAGTCTTTTATTCTACCTTCATTTAGCTTCTTGCTGCACTTACTGATGAAGCCAAATATGTTTTCATGGCTTTCTTCAAACTCTGTGATTTGTATGAATTGTATTTCCTTTCCTTTTTTGCTTGGTTATTGCCCTCGAAATAGTGTATGACTTCAAATCTTTTCTTTTTCTCACATTGGGTCTGCTTATTATCATTGTCATTATCATTATTATTTAGCTTATTATTTTCAGTTTCCTTAGGCCGCTGTTTTTATTCCTATTTCTTGCCTTTTTTTTTTTTTAACCTGTAACTCCACTATTGGTCTGCTTTCTCGTTTATTTTTGTCTTTGGCTGCCTTTAGCATTCTCCCCCAAATTTTAATGATGAAAGCTGAGGCAGGTATAAGTTTGGTGAGTTTCAGTAGCTAGATTTGCTTTTCTTTCCACTTGTAAAAAAGTGCTTCAGTTTATTCTTAATTATAAAACACAGAAGACGATTGTAAACTTTTAGAAAATATAAAGATACCTGAAGAAAATAAATATCAGATCATATTCCAACTCTTAGAACCTATTAAATCATAGACTGCCTATATAACTCTGAATCAGGCAAACAGTAAGCATTTAATGAATGCTTAGTGTTACTGTCACTGTTGCAATTAAACAGTAATGAAAAAATAATGCCTGCAAACTTTTATATTTTACAATGTCTTTATGTAACAAAAAATGGTAGTCTTTATTTTCATGATGCATCTTTTGCCAATAAGGATCATATTGCATAATCACAAAGGTCATGATTTTTATAGAAAGGAAATCCTATGTTATTACTCTATATGCTCAGTACATTTGGGTTTTTGCAGTAATAATAATAACTTTGCGTGATTTTTCAAACTAACGTCTGACTTCTCTTATGCTAGTGGCTAAAATTTGCAAGAAGTATAGCAAGATGGAATGATTATGATTATTTCTAACTTTAATAACCCTTTTAAAAAGCCAAGGCAACGGAAATTGATCCTTGATTTGGCAATGCCCCTTCTATATACAATATTCTAATATCAAAAGCTAATATTTATAGAGTCCATCTGCCAAGGTCCTTTCCTTATACCCTATAAATGAACTTTTTTCTGGCCGGGAGTGATGACTCATGCCTGTAATCCCAGCACTTTGGGAGGCCGAGTCAGGTGGATCACCTGAGGTCAGGAGTTCAAGACCAGCCTGGCCAAAATGATGAAACCCTGTCTCTACTAAAAATACAAAAATTAGCCAGGTGTGGTGGAGGGCACCTGTAATCCCAGCTACTCAGGAGGCTGAGGCAGGAGAATCACCTGAACCTGGGAGGCAGAGGCTGTAGTGAGCCGAGATTGCGCCTGGCAACAAGAGCACAACTTCCTCTAAAAAAAAAAAAAAAAAAAGAACTTGTTCTGTAAGAAGCCAGCTGATAATTATTTTCAGCCTTGTGGGCCATATGGTCTCTATCACAGCTACTGAACTCTGCTGTTGTAGTGTGAAAGCAGCCATAGACAAGATGTAAGCAAATGGACTTCGTTGTGTTCTAATCAAACTTAATTTACAAAAGCAGGTGGTAGGCCAGATTTGTCCTGCAAGCTATAGTTTGCACGTATATAGTTTGTGCGTGTTCATTGCAACACTAGTCACTATAGCAAAGACATTTAATCAACCTAAATGCCCATCAATGATAGACTGGATGAAGCAAATGTGGTACATATATACCATGGAATACCATGCAGCCATAAAAAGAGCAAGATCATATCCCTTTTCAGGACATGAATAGAGCTGGAGACCATTATCCTTAGCAAACTAATGCAGGAGCAGAAAACAAAATACTACATTTTTCAATTATAAGTGTGAGCTGAACAATGAGAACACATGAACACATAGAGGGGAACAACACACACTGGGGCCTATTGGAGGGTGGAGGTTGGGAGGAGGGAGAGGATCAGGAAAAATAACTAACGGGTTAGACTTAATACCTGAGTGACAAAATAATCTGTACAACAAACCCCACCCTTAATAACTGGGTGACAAAATAATCTATACAACAAGTTATCTACATAACAAACCTGCACATGTACACTTGAACTTAAAATAAAAGTTAAAATTTTTAAAAATGTTACAAAGTACATGACAGACTAGGTATTCTAACCAGTTTTCCAACCAAAGTCTGTGATGTTCCAAAGCCTGCAGCAGTTTCTATGTTCCTAAAAATGGTTTGAATCACTCATTTCTAAGGTGAGAGTTCACTAAATTTGTGACCACCCCCAAAGGGATTTAATTGCTTAAACAACTGAGCATTTAAAGGACTAATTTTCTCACTAATTTATAGTTCCAGTAGTAATATTAATATTTTTGTTTCTTGCTCTCTTAGAGCTCTGCTATGGAATCTGGGACCTAGAGTGATAGATAGTCTAGTCTATCTCTTTCTGTACTTTATAAACTATCTCTGAATAATGAGAATAATGAATGAATTTTTCCTTTATTATTTTCTGGGCTTTCCAAACATCAAATATAATATGTTCTCCAAAACACTTTTTTTAAAAAGGATGAAACAAAATTTGTATCATACCTGGATCCAATTACAGGATAAAATATTCACAGATGACAGGTAACTTAGTTCACATGGAATTTGTTTTAGAAAACTATTGGTTTTCTTGACCTGCTGGGATTCAGTGGAAAGAAAATAGAATTATTTTGATCTCTCTGGCTCCATCACATACCAGTAGCATGAACTGCCCTGATTCTCAGCACCTTTATATGTAACATAGAGTTAATAATAATACCGAAAAGGATTTTGGTGAGGATGAAATGTGAAAAGTGTTAACTAACGTTAACAGAGATACTATGCAAACGTTTATGTCACCCAGATTTACCTAAATATTTCAGCTTTCTGGAACAACCCTGTCTTATAAAATTTAAATTAAATGGCCTGAACCCCATCTCACATATGAAGGACTACTCACGTCTGTCTTCCTGTTGCTAGGGTTTATCCGTTGTTGTTTTGAAAAGACTAACATTACTTTTAGTTACTTCTTGCACTCCTTGCATTTCCCGTTTGTGCTTTTTAAACTTTTTTCAGTATTGAGCATTCATACCTCTTGTGGCTGTTGCCTTTTCTGTGATTTTTATGCAGAGCTAAATGGAAACACAGCTCAAGGTGTGCACATTAAACTTTACAGAAAAGATAGGTACCCAGATGCATCTCTCAAGCCCACCTTCCTATCCCACCTGCCAGTTTTTAATCTCTCCCAATTTCATTCTTGGTATTTTTCTAGGCAGAGCAACTCAGCTCACTCTTGATGTCTCCTTCCATACTCTGCCCACTGCTGGCTTCTTTCTACATTTAAAATAGCAATTTTTTTTTCTCAATTAGAAGATATCTTTCCTAGAGAGGAATTTCCATTCCCCTAGTAGGCAAAATTAACAGCAGTCACAAACTAGTTTTTGCCCCCTCTGTGATTTTGTATTAATGTAGCTTAAGGAGAATATAATTTTTTTCTTTCGCTGTAGCTTGTGTTTAGTAGCAATCAAAGTTAAATAGGGCTCCTGTAAAATTTCTGATAGCTAGAACTTTACTAACTCATCCTTTCAGGTAGATTTCTGCATTCAACTTTTAAAACTTTTCCTTACTGGAGTGTAACACACATAAATAATAGTAAATAAAACAAAAACATACAGCTTTTTGAATTATGTTGAAGCAAACACCCTTATACCCATCAACCAGGTCAAGAAATAGACACTGGCATCAACCCTGAAGGTTTACCTTGTGATATTGTGAAATGTATTTATTTGGTCTTCGTCCCAATCCTTGGAATCTCTAAAGTGATGTCTTTTTGTATCCTAATGAGTTAACTGATGCTAACTGATGGCTACTACTTCCTAGGTAGCTTCATGATGGTGTCTGGTCACTAGAAAGGCAGAATTAGAGGGTTAGAGGGTTGGAACTTTCATTCCCATCCCCATCCTCTGGGGAGGGGAGAGGAGCTGAAGGTTAAGTTGATCACCAATGGCCAATGGCTTAATCCATCATGCCTACAGAAGGAAGTTTCCATAAAAACACAAAAAGACTGGGTTCAGACAGCTTCTGAATAGCTGGAAGTTTCTGGCACACATGGAAGCTCTTCGCCCCTTTTGCCATGCTTTGCCGTATGCATCTCTTCATCTCTATCCTTTGTATTGTCCTTTATAATAAACTGGTAAATGTAAATAAGTGATTCCCTGGGTTCTGTAAGATGCTCTAGTAAATTAGTCAAACACAGGGAGAGGGTTGTTGGAACCTCAATCTATAACCGGTTGGTCAGAAGCACAGGTAAAACAACCTAGGCCTACTATTGGCATAAGATGTAGGGGGCAGTCTTGTGGGACTGAGCCCTCAACCTGTGGGTTCTGATGCTGTCTCCAGGTAGTGTCTGGATTAAATTGGAGGACACCTACCTAGCTAGTGTCCACTGCAGAACTGATTGCCTACTTATTGGTGGGAAGAAATCTCCACACATTTGGTCACAGACATTTTCTCTATTGATTGTTGTTGAGCGAGGGAATAGAAAAAACAATTTGGGTTTGTTTTCTTCCTACATGACCCATAACTTCTCTCAATTTTACTATTATGTTTGCAAGATTCATTTATATTGTTGTAGACAGCGCTAATTCATGACTCTTAACAGCTACTTATAATTTTATTGTGTGAAGAAACCATGATTTCTCTCTTCTTTTGAGGATGTATAGTTAAGTTGTTTTCAGTATTTTGGCTATTACGAGTAAGGTTACTCTGGGTTTATATTATATTTGGGAGTAGATATTGTCAGCCTTCAATTATGCATTTATACAACTGTGGTAAATAGTGATACTTTTTTTTTCTTGATTACTTACTCAAATTTTTCTTTTGCTCTGCAGACCTAAGCTTCATGTTCTGCCTGTGTGATTCTGTCTTCACGATTCTCATGTTCAATTACCAATACTCAATTCTGTCTTCTACTAAGTATGTACAGCTCTAAAAGACACACCTCAGTATGGGCAATGTTCTCTTAAACTGTGATATCCAAAGCAACTTGTCTTTGCTAAATGAGTACACTTAGCTTGTTTGGAAGAAACTGTCATTTTACTCTCTAAAGCTTACTTCATAGGAAATGGGAAACCATTTTTCTCTTCCGTGAATTTGAAGCTTTCATGTTATTGTATATCCTCAATTAAAGAAAATGGGCAAAATTATACTCAGGCTTTGTGCTGTGTCTCACTTTTCTGCAGCTGGTAAGGCAAAATACATCCCCTGCATGGTGCAGGCAATTGTAAAGAAAGTAGTTAGGGAGAAGGCAACATACTGCTGAAGTCATAACCAAGGCCTGTGATTTAGGGAATCTATATTAGAGTGAACTGCAGGGAGTCAATTGCCATCTATATGCCTCATACACATTTTAATTATACCACTAACTTTGGCAGGGAGATGTCATCTAACCCTCTGCTAAGACACATTCTTTGTAAAATTAAAATTGTTCTCCTAGGAGGAGGTATATGCATAGTGAGATGCAAACACAAACACAAGTCCTATTTATTTGAAAGTAACTACTGAAATAAGATGAATCTGGAGGAAAAAAAAGGTCTGCATATCTGTGTGTATGTGTATATATATACAGACACAAAATCATGGCTTTCATCAAGAAAATTAGAAAAAAATAGCCAAGCTATTTCCAGAGATCAAATACGAGAAAGCAAATCTTTACAAAATTTCTACATGAAAATGACCTTCCATGATTTCTGCTTAACTTTGTTTCTTGGTACCTGATAAAATTTGAGTTTCAATTTCAAGATGGAATCATTTTAAAATAATTTAACTATGCTTTATCTCAAATTCCTATTGAAATGAGACAAATATGTTATATATATGTATATGTGTACACACACAAACACACATACATACATAATAAAAAAGGAGCTTCTCCCCTTATTTCCAAACACCTATTACCTTTCTACTTGATATTTCAACAGTTATATAAATGACATATCCAATTTAATATGACCCCCTCCAAAACACTTGCATTTTGCAAACTTACCTTTTCCTTGAACTTTCTTTTCCTCTACTCATTCACATTTTAGCAAGTAGGATCTCCATTCTTCCACTGACTCATTCAATGGGCTCTACCTCAGACTGTACTAATCTAGTTGGCTTGACTATCATAATAACCTTCTCTTGCCACTGCCACTAACCATCTCTTTGAGTCCATTCTTCACAAGAAGCCAGAGTGATTCTTTAAAAACAAGTTAGATCTTATATTTCTCTTAAAAATCTCCCAGGGCCTTCAGAACACAATCTAGAGTTCTGAACCCCCTCTACATCTCTGATGCCACAACCTACCATGCTCTTTCTTGCCCTCTCTCTCCCAGCCACACTGACCTTATTGCTGTTTTTGGACTAGACTAAACATGATCTTCCCTAAGGCTCTTTCCATTTGCTCTTCCTTCTGCCGGGAGTTCCTTTCTCACAGATAAACTCGTGACTATTTTCCTGGCTTCTTTCAAGTCACACAGAGAGAGGCCTTCTCTGACCAAAATATATGACAGCATCTTCCTTCTTCATTACATCGAACCATCCTTCAAGTTTTAGTCTATTCCTAAGTGTTTATGATCTGCCTCTTCCTATTAAACTCTAAGCTCCTTAAGAACAGAGACAGATTTGATCACTGTTGTAGTCCTGAAACAGAAGTGCCTGGCACTTTGTAAATGCTCAATTAATACATTTTGAATAAATGAAAAAAAAATCAGTACTAGACAGGAAAACTACTGAGTGTGCCAGAAACACTGAGGATAGCATTATATTTTGGCAAGATTAGTTTGGCAGTCATTTCAACAGTTCTGTGAGCTACCCACTATCTTACAAAGTAAACGAATTTAAAAAGGCATCTTTTGTGATTAATCCACTCAAGTCAGTTTCTTTTCTTGTAAGAAAACTATTGACTATTCATAAAATTAATTCTTGAATTGTTTATTCAAGAGATTATCTCTCTCGCTTCAGGATGATGGCTCTGAAAATGCAATGAGTATCAAGAGATGAAACTTTGTTAGTGTGTGATACACAAGGCAAAACAACCAAATAAATTATAGCTAGACAATGATTGAACAACTTTACTAATGATGACATGGCTAGTGGCCAATCCATAGAAAAAATGATAAGATTAAACATTATGTAGTGCTTACAGAGTCTTACCCAACTTTAAGCACTTCATAGAAATTTATTTAATTGATCTTCATTACGATTCTCTTCTTTAAAACGAGGCAACTGAGGCACAGATATTTAACAGCTTGCCTACACCTAGTTGGTGACAGAGATAAGATTCAAACCCCGGCAGTCTAGCTCCAGAGTGTATGCTCTTAAACACTACACATTCTGACCTGAACGACATGGGAAATTAAAGGATTCTAGTGTGAGCTGGTTTCTTCTGACTGTTCTGGACAACCTAAATTAAAAATGACGACAAGCACAAAGTCTTACATTCAAGGCAAAGATAGAAAATCATGGAATTTCTGTGTCTAAGTGATAAGAACCTTGTATCAATTCTAGCCACAGGGCTGAGATAGCTGAAACACAGACTCAAAATTCAAATCCATGGGTAGCTGTGAGTTGCTGAATTCAAAGCCTTTCTATATTTCTTATATGAAAGATAAAGAATTATTTGGGGAAAAAAATGGCACCCTAGGATTTATAATGAGGCCAGATGGACTTACTTTTGCTCAATACCCAGGATCAGTTATCAAGAAGCAGAAAATGAGCCCACATTATAGACAACCCCTCACATCCCAGTGATGCACAGAAATAGAATACTGCAACAGTATAGCCTCATTCAGAATATGAGTGCGAGAGGCACATTAATAGCAGAAAGACAATGGGAAACAGAAGTCATTCTGGCCAAGTAGCACATCTAGTTTTCCACCCTGCCTGGAATAAAGAGGTAGCTCGAAGTTCAAAGATATGCTGATTAATCAACAATGGTAAATAATTTCCTTGGATGGTCAAGGTTTTGAATAAAGCAGGATGACATAATTGGTTACAAGGACATTTAGGGAAGAGTGGTGTGGTTCAATCTTTCAGAATAGGCCCAGAGTGTGAGGATATGTGTGAATACATGGAAATATTCCCACTGCATAGAAAGTGCTCAGTTATGTGGATGAGATTATTTGTTCCCCAAATGTCACTTAGCCTCTTTCCTCAGCTATCCCAGCGCTTGCTCAGTGGTTTCATACATAATAAAGTAACCGTTGAGTGTATTCATGACCCAACCGAATGGATTATGGCCCAATTGTCAAACTTCAGTTTTCAAACACTGAATCACAGATTTAACACTACATCTCAAAGTGTCATGCGGCAGACAAGCTGCCCTTTGTTCTACATACAAAATCTATTTACCTAAAACACTGCCATGATAGACCTATTTGCATGCTTTACTTATTGCCATGATATCACCCTATTATTACTTCTGGCCAAGGCATTCTTCAGGCAGTGAAAAAAGTGGGGCAATGAACTTATCTTCATTAGATTCATTGGTCTTAGTTTATCTGTATCTCATTATTTATTTACTGTAGCTAATCAAAATGACCCTAACATATGGGTAGAAAGGCATACAGAAGACTCAGTTACAGTGCCAGATAGAAGACAACCCTTTGTAAAGTTGGAGTCTGTCTTATAGGGGTGTTGAGATTCAAAGGAGTCAGTAAACAGCTACCCTCCTCCCTGCCTGAGTCCCGTGCCAATTGAGAGAGAATGTGGCAAGTGCTTCCTTGACAGAAAGCCAGTTAAATTGCAAGCACCTGACATTCTGTAGTGGGTTATTCAGAGGAACAGTCCGGGGGAATCAGGGCTTTCCCTTTATTTACAATGACATGTGATCTGCAGGCAATTCTTGTGTGCTGGTCACCATGCAGGCTCTATCTTGCAGAAATTCCTCAATGTTCCTGTCAGTCACCCTCGACAGTTTTCCAGTCTGACATAGTTTGGTTTTCATTTCTTCAAACGATGTTCATTGAGCATTTACAATATGCCAGGCATTTTTCCCGTCCTAGGAATATAAGAGTGAACAAATCCACTCTTGTTCTTAGCAAGTTTTAATTTTAATGGGAGAAACCAGAATTTTAACACATGGAAATTGACTGTTTCAAAAGTTGAAAAATGCTTAGATGAGATGAGGAAGGTGTTAGCTAATACAGCTCTGTCTGAGTAAGTCTCACTGTTAAGGTGACATGCAAGGAATGACTTGAAGGAAACAGGACAGATAGCCATGTGGTTATGTGTAGGAAAGAAACTCCAGGCAAAAGGAACAGCAAATGAAGGAGACTTAATGGAGTGTTTAGGATGTTCCAGAAAGAGCAAAGAAGCTAGCATGGCTGATGCACAGAGCAAAGAAAGTAGGTAAGATATGAAAGAGATATAGGTGGGGATCAGACCTTGATGATACAGCGCTCTGAAGTCACTAGGAACTTTTGAACAGAGGAATTTATGATCTGACTTGTTTTTAAAGGTTCTCTCTGGCTGAATGTGAAGAAGAGATTCCTGGAGGCAAGTAGAGGTTGTGGGGTACATGGCCAGGGGAGGACTTCATGATAATCAAGACAAAAGATGAGGGTGGCTTTGACTAAGTGGGTACAGTCTATGGTAGAACCCACCAAATGGGTAAGTGGAAGAGTGGAGATGCTATTTGCAGATCAAGTGGAACATGTCATTCCTATGACTGATAAATACAGCTTGGAGGACACATATTATAGTGAAAGCCAAACATCCAAACATAACAGGCCTTTTAACTCCATACCTACTGGCCTAGGAGTTAAGACAGCCTCTAGAAAAACATTTAGCTGGGTTGCCTTTGCTCACTGGCTTGAGGAGAGGGGGGAAGGGGAAAAGAAACAGATTACGGACCCATTCACTCCACTTTGTGGGAGGATTTATCAGGTGAGACTAGAGGCTAAGCGTGTGATTATTTTGTTTGTTTATTTAATATTTTAATATGTGTTTATTTAATATTTTTATATAGAAATCAAGAGTACAAAAGAGGCAGTCCATTGTAACACAAAATGAAAGTGGACATGTTTCCTTCACTATCGCATTAAGTAACTCAGTTATAAAATTTTGATTTCTAATTCCAGCTACTCAGCTCTGCTGACTTAGCTATGTGGTCCCTGAGACAGGAAGGTTTTCATTATTAAAAAAATTAATTGGGAGATGGAGGTTACCACCTGAATTCTTTGAGTTTCTTATTCTACATAATTCACAGGGTGAAAAAGAGTTTAGAAAACTGACTGGCATGTTTGAATGCGCCTGATTGTCAATGGACAAAACACATTGATGACACATAGTGAAGGCAGGAAATAGTGTGTCTTGACCCCAGGGGCACTTCTGAGGAAACCTTCTAGCTTAGTTGTGTTCATTGGTCAAAAGTAATGAAAAATTACTCAAATATCAGAATCACTAAGGGCTCACACCATCCAGGAATACAGTTTTGAGTCACTTCATGTGATGGAAACAATTTATCCCCCCAAGACCATTTTCCCCTATATCCTGGATGCATAATTTTTCTGCTAGACGCATTATTTTTCAGCCACAATTCTTATCAATGTACTCTCTTTTCAATATCCTTCTCTCTCTCTTTTTTTTTTTTTTTTTTTTTTTGAGAGGGTGTCTTGCTCTGTCACTCAGCCTGGAGTGCAGTGGCACGATCTCGGCTCACTGCAACTTCTGCCTCCTGGGTTCAAGCAGATTCTCCTGCCTCAGACTCCCGAGTAGCTGGGACTACAGGTGCATGCCACTGCACCCAGCTAATTTTTTTGTAATTTTAGTAGAGACAGAGTTTCACCACGTTAACCAGGATGGTCTTGATCTCCTGACCTCGTGATCTGTCCACCTCGGCCTCCGTTTATTGAGATTTGATTGAGACATGAAAAATTTTACTTAATGAATGTTCACAAATCAATGAGTTTGGAGAGAAGTATACACCTGTGAAACCATCACTACCATCAAGGCCTTAAACATACCCACCACTTCCCAAAGTTTCCTTCTGCCTCCTCTATCATAATAATAATTATAACAACTATTGTTATTATTATTGTCTGTTAAAAATGCACATACACACAGACAATAGGATCTATCTTCATGATATTTATCTTACAAAACAGAAGCTTTATGCCCTTTAACCATCATCTCCCCCATTTCTCCCTCTCCCCTAACCCCTAGTAACCACCATTCTTCTCTCTGCTTCTATATGTTTGACTGTTTTAATTCTACATGTAAGTAATATAATATAGTATTTGTCCTTCTGTGACTGGCTTATTTCACTTAGTATAATGTCTCCCGTTTCCATCCATCTTGTTGCAGATGGCAGGATTTCTTTTTTATTTATTTTTTTTCTTTTTTGAGGCAGTTTCACTCTTGTTGCCCAGGCTGGAGTGCAATGGTGCGATCTCGGTTCGCTGCAACCTCCGCCTCCCGGGTTCAAGTGATTCTCCTGTCTCAGCCTCCCAAGTAGCTGGGATTACAGGTACCCGCCACCATGCTTGCTTGATTTTTTTTTTTTTTTTTTTTTTTTTGTATTTTTAGTAGAGACAGGGTTTCACCATTTTGGCCAGGCTGGTCTCGAACTCCTGACCTCACGTGATCTACCCTCCACGGTCTCCCAAGGTGCTGGGATTACAGACATGAGCCACCACGCCCAGCCAGGATTTCTTTTTAAAAAAATTTTTTTGGCTTATTTATTCTATATCACAATGCATATTTTGTAGTTGCACAATTTTTAATCTTAATTACCTAGCCCTGATATGATTTCTTAATTTCTTTTTTTTTTATTTCAATAGGTTTTTGGGGAACAGGTGGTGTTTGGTTACATGAATGAGTTCTTTAGTGGTGATTTCTGAGATTTTGGTGCACCAATAACCTCAGCAGAGCAGGATTTCTTACCTTTTTAAGACTGAATAATTTTCCATTGTATGGATATATCATAGTTTCCTTCTTCAAGAACCTTCTCACCTCACTGTGACTACCAATCCAAAGCTATTATTTCATAAGCCATACCCAATTCCAAGAAATTCCACTCCTGAAACAATGGCATGAAAATCATTCAGCCTGGGTTTGAAATACCCTACAACTATCTGCCCTGATTTCCCCCTTCTGAAATAAGTATTTTTCAAGGTTGTCTTATCCTTTGCTTATGTAGATTTAATTGGTTTAGCTTTCCATGATCCACAGGTTTTTCTAGTGGCCTTTTAGGGAGGCGAGAGTTGACGAACGGAAGACTATTCTTAAACTTGGTTCTCTAGCCCTTCCCATAGTTACGTCAACTTAAACTTCTCAACTTCATTTATGCTTAATCAGCTAGCTTCTATTAGTTTGCAAGTAAGACACTTGCTTGATACACTCATATATTGAGGGTGAGGTAGGAGGAGCACTTGAGGCCAGGAGTTCAAGACAAGCCTGGGCAGTATAGCAAGACCCCATCTCTATATGTTTAAAGGAAGAAAGGAAAACCTCATTAAATTGCACACAAACAGTGGCTGAGCAAAGCAATCACTCCATTGTATCCCTCAAAGGTAAGGCATGCTACATGAAGTGAAATCTTTATATAGCGAGCTCTTTAAAATATCAGTTGTGCAGTGGCTCACGCCTGTAATCCCAGCACTTTGGGAGGCCGAAGCGGGCAGATCACCTGAGGTCAGGAGTTTGAGACCAGCCTGGCTAACATGGTGAAACCCTGTCTCTAATAAAAATACAAAAATTAGCCGGGCGCAGTGGCGGGTGCCTGTAATCCCAGCTAGTCGGGAGGCTGAGGCAGGAGAATTGCTCGAGCCTGGGAGGCAGAGGTTGCAGTGAGCCGAGACCATGCCACTGCACTCCAGCCTGGGCAACAGAGCAAGGTTCTGTATCATAAACAAAACAACAACAACAACAAAATATCAATTGTGCCTGGTAGAGAAGTGATGTAGGTACCTTTAGGTTGCATAAACAAGAAAAAAGGGGAAAAAAAGGAGCAAATAGAGAGCTCTCTCAAGACAGTAGTGCCTTACTAGTCCCTCTAGTGCCTCCCTCCCCTTTATCTCCTCGCCTACTCTTGTGACCGAAACCTGAACTGATGCAAATGTTCCAAGCATATTTCAGTCCTAACTGTGGGGGTTGTCGGTCAGAGGTAATCAGTAGAGAACAAATATAAATCCTAGGGAGAACCCTCATAATAACTCATGCTCATATGTTGTCTGACTGCAGTGTTTCTGTTCAGTTCACAACAGGTCTAATGGGTAAAACAGACTGTCAGCAGGTTGAAAGAACAGCATTTGAGATAGTTGATGGGCAGGAGAGAGCACTTTGGTAACTAACATCAGTTTGCCCCTCTTAACGTGGGTAAAGAATGAATCCACAGAGCTGTGATGCTGGTTTTCCTATAACTCATATAATATTTGACAAAAACTGTCTGAACCCCACTTTAAGGATGTAAGGAGGATCAAGCAGAGAAAAGTCTCCAGAAATGTAAAAATATTCTGTTGCTTGGAAGATAAAGACTAGACTGAAAAATTAGAGCAATTGGGCTACTCTTTTATCAATTTATCCTGTAGCTTGGGAAACATTTTCTTCTGTACAACTAGTTCTTTCCTCAGCTCAGGAATATTTTGCTCTATTTTATCTTTGTTATTTATTAGTTCCGGCTTTTTCTTCTGGATCACATATCACTAAACATGTTGGCTCTTGGGTCTCTGTCCTTCAGTTTGCGATATGCTCTTTCATGGATTTTGACTCTCTTTCTTAGAGAGAGCTCTTCAACGGATCTTCCATATCATCAAGTCTCTTTTGTGGAATCAGTTATGCTTTGTGCTGATAAAAATATTAATTTAATTATTTTATTGTCCTTTGATTTATGCTGCGATTCTTACCTTACTTATCTCCATTTTCTTTCCTTTTCATAATTTTCCATTTACTTTAGTAACCCCAGCTGCCTGAGGTTAGTAAGTTTTCGGGGAGACATAGCCATTGATCATCACGACAAAGGAAATCACATCTTTTCTGTTGCTTTTTGAGATTGAAGAAGCCATCTAAAGAGGGGTCATGAATAATCTGTGACTGTTAGTTTGTATCCTCCAAGAAGAAGCAGACCCCAATATGGGGTTACACATGAAATAAATGTATTAGAGAAAACATCTGTGAAGAAGAAATGGGAAGGTGCTGAAGAGGGTGGAGAGAACCTTCAAGCCACATTCTTAATGCAGGTCTGATCCCATTGAAGGAGAGACAGAAGGAAGGAGGCTTGGGCAGGAAAAGTCTCAGACTGCAGCACGGTTCTAAGTAAGTGTCAGCCAGGCCAACTGGAATTCCACAAGCCAAGGTGGCTTGCCAGAGGAGTCCCATGTCTCCTCTGCACTGGTGTTCCTGAAGCTCTTAGGCATTAGCTGGGAAGAGCTCATGGGTGTGAATACAATAGTGAAGTCAGAAAGGCAGCTGCTGGGGCCTCCTGTCAGTTATGCTTCCACTTGGAAGAGCTGAGTGGCACATTTCCATGCCTGTCACAGAGACTTTGTTCAAGCTCCTTCTCTGTGCTGTGCCAGTGATAAGATTGCCACCTTTCCACTGGCTTTCTGCCTGGCATAGCTTTTAGCAAATCTTGGCAGCATCATTGCTTTCAAATGCTACTTATTCTCCCTAGCAAAGTGGAAGTCCAAGGAGGCTGTCTTGATGTCCTGGGGTTGCTTTTGTGTCTTTACCACCATAATACTTCACCTTTCATGATGCTATCTGAGAAGGAAGGTTAGAGTAGTGTCTAAGAGTTTTTGATTTCAAGTAAAGAAGCCCTAGGTTCAAGCCCTAACTCTTCCATGTACAAGCTACTGTGATCTTGTTCAAGTGATGTCACCTGTCTAACCTTCATAATCTTTGTGGCCAAAATGGGTCATAAAACCTCTTAGAGTTGTAAGGATGAAGTGAATACATGTATTAGCACCTCATGAAGAATAAACATTCAATAAATATTACCTATTATTGTTTCCTAATGCTGCTGCTTTACTCAGGATGATAGATTCTAAACTGGTCTTTAGTTCTTTCTTTCCACATTTTTACTTGTACTTTATCTATTAGAAGTCCCAACCTCTAGAAGCAATTACCTAATGTCATTCATATTAAGCAATAAAACAGAAGACTTGGACCTGGGAATGTCAGATATGAAAGTCTGTAGTCTTAAAGGACATTCTCTTTACCTTTCCTGTGGTTTTGATGTTTGAATAGTATTGAGTCATCTTTTTCTAGATTGCTGCAGTGCCTATACCACCTTCCCCATATCACCCCCAACCACCACCACTTTTATGCTCTGTCAGTCTAGATAATAAAGACCTGGAGTGTGGGGATTTGTATTTCTGACTTCATTTTATCTATGAATGTTCAAAGTCCTTTAGAAACAGAATATTTAAATCTCAAATGACCATTTCTGGGTTCCACACTCGAGGGAGAGGTTATTTTCTCAAGATCTATTCAAGAATTGGAACAATTGTATCCATTTTCTGATGTGAATTACATAATATGTTTCTATAGCTCTAGTTTGCTAGGACATCTAGGACTGGGCAGGCCTAATATGAATGATTTCCTAGATGACCAATTTCTTGAAGTGAGAGATCACGTACACTATTATTTCTCAACAAGGTGCTGCTGACATTTTGAACCATAGAATTCATTTTGTATCATTGCAGAATGTTGCCAGATAATTGATAAGCATCTTTAGCTCCTACCCACAAAAGCCAAGCAATGCTTTCCCTACCTTATTCCCCAAGGTACTATTTCCATACATTTCCTACCACCTCTGGGTAGGTGTGCTGTGGTTCTTGGTTAGTGCCACTGGATAGGTTAAGCAATCCTTCAAGGAAGAGGAAGGTCTTGAGGGGTGTCCACGATTTCTAAAAGAGATATTATTGATGGGAACAGAGCTAGATATTTGCCTGAGATATCAGAAAGATTTTGAAGGAGGTTGTGAGATGAAAAGGAATGGAAACAAATCTTATTGTCAAATATTACATGTCTGATTTATTGGTCAGACTTAGTGATGCATCCTTGCCAATAAAGTATTAGGTGACATCTGGGAAGAAGGGTGTTTTGTATTCTTTTATGTGATGGTCAGTGAGGTGTGGCCACAAGAGGAGACAATGGAGAGGTTCAGGAAAAAATGAAGTTTATTATACTCACAGGTCCTAGAAGACAAGGAGGCACAACGTGCCACACAGGGCCACACAGAAAAGACTCCAGGGTGGTCAAAGGGCAGAAGACAGGAGTGAGAGGATGGTTTCAGCCATTGCATTTGTTGGGGTCAGCAGGAAAGGCAAGGTGGGGCAGGTTGAATAATTTAGGATTGGCTTGTTTGAATAACTGGCAGGCTTTGGGCTATAGGGGTGGCCCCTACTTGTCTGCTACTTGGCCCTGGGATGATTAAGGCAGAGGACTGTTACCTCTTGGGGTGATGGGCCAGGTAGGGAAGGTATGGCTCTGGTGGTTATTTTGTTTATCAAAGGCATACTCCTGCTGGGTCCTTTACTATCTCTTAGAATTGGCTTAATCCAGGGAGAGGCAGTCTCTCCCCAGCTAAGAAGGTTTTTTAATGTGTTAAAACATCACATTGTGTTTATGCATCAAAATATCACCCTGCGCCCCATAAATATATACAATTATTATGTATCAATTACAAATGATAATATGAGATGGGAAGGGAAGGAGAGAGGAAGAAAAGTTGGATAAAGGGTATAAAAACACAGTTTGATAGAAAGGAATAAGTTCTAGTATTCCATAGTATAGGAGGGAATTCATAGTTAACAATAATTTTTTGTATATTTCAAAATAGCTAGAAGAGAAGAATCGCAATGTTCCCAATACAAAGGAAAGATAAATGTTGGAGGTGATGGATAGTCCTATTACCCTGCTTTGATCATTACACATTATATACAGGTATTAAAATATCACATGTGTTTTGTACAACTATTATATATCAATAGAATTTTAAAAATTGTAATAAAATTATAATATACAGTAAATTAAAAACATATTCACAATATAATGGGGAAAATTCCAGGGCAGATCTATTAGCAAAAATGTAATTGTATGTAATTTTAATAGAATATTACTATAATCTGAGGCCACCAAAATTTCTATAACCACATTCAGATTTTCTCTAGTTAAGATCTAAATAAGTTTCAGGTTATTGAATGGGTTTTCGAAGCCTAGACAGTATTTTTCCTCCCAGAGGACTAGTGCTTTGTCAGAAGGTTTTTAAATTCCCTGAACTTCAGGTGTTGTTTAAGAGAAAAGGGTCCATAATAAATGTTTGAAGTTTAATTAGGAAATTCATGCATTTTAAATTCCCCCTTGTTCATGCTATTTGTCGGAGTACTTGTGTGAAGGAACTGTCCTTGGAGAAAGGGAAAGAAAAAATCTTTTATTAAAATTGGAAAACCTTCATGTTTATCATTCATATTTACTTGGAGACCAAGTATGAAAAGTTTTAATGTTGAAGAACTTTCCACCAAGTTTTTATGAGCAAGTAAAGCAGGGATATGAAATTGAGTTGTAACCTTAACTATAAAGTTGACTGTTGCAAACGCTATTATACTGGGATTCTGTTATATCAGTGGTTTTATTTGCACATTCTCTGCTGTGTATTAAAAGCTACCTTTCTCATTGTGCTTATCTCTTAATGGTAAATACTTTCAGAATATCCTAGCTGTTATAGCAAAAGTTTATCGAAAATCTTCCTCTCCCAGGGTGATGTGGTAAAATTAGTTTCATTATCATTAGTTTGCTCATTCAAAAAATGTTGGAACGCTTGATGGTGGTAGTAGTAGGTAGGTATCAGCTTCAAATCTTCCCTTAGCTGTGCTGCACAGAATTTCAATTGTATAGGCTTCTTATTTGAGAAATGTTTCACTTCCTGGCAAATTTAAATAGTCATTTAATGCTATTCTTATTGAAGAAGGCCACCTGGAAATCATGCTCATTTCATAGTTGAATGTCTGTATTGCTGCCACTGCTGCTGCTGTTTAGAGTGGAAGGGACTGATGCTATGAAGCTGTTTAAAAACCTGAGCTAAGGATCTGAGTGTGTTTGCTTATTTTTTTCTTTCCTCCCTTCTCTTTGATTTTATTCAAATGTAGATGCTTTTGACTTTCTCAATATTGTAATTTTCATTGTAGTGTCAAAATCTTGGATGTAAACTAAATGATATAAACATGTAGGACATTTTTTGTCTGAATATCAGCTACTGAGAAAGATTATGACATTTTTTCTGTGCTGTTTTCTGATTCCTTAGGGCAAAATATTTTCTAGTTAGG
The DNA here is from genome assembly GCF_028858775.2 of Pan troglodytes. NCBI lineage: Eukaryota > Metazoa > Chordata > Mammalia > Primates > Hominidae > Pan > Pan troglodytes. Next base: position 43,852,999 of record NC_072410.2, read on the forward strand.
AATGAAGCTCTTTGAAGGACAATGTTTTCTACAGGTTTGTTGAATTAAAACATTAGCCAATTAGAAAAAAAAAATCACCATTATTTAAAATAATGTAATTATAAGTGTATGTTACTTGAAAGCTGACATCTATTTGAAATGCCAACATTTTGAGTGTATTGAAATGATAAAAATATTTAAATATATATTTATTAAAAAATAATGAGAACATATGCCAGTATTTTTTCTTCTGTGGTCTAATTATATATAAACATATTCAATAGGAAAAATAAAATTGGATACCTTTATTAATATTTCAGAAAAGAAAGACATCAATGTAATATTGTGAAGTTGTAGGGATTGCAATAACAAAATCTCATTATATGCTAAGAGTTGTGCTACACACATAAAGAGAACTAAAAAGTTGTAATCACATGCAGCGTTTTAACCAATTTAATGTAAATAAGAAAGAAGCAATGTTAGAGCCCTTTATTCTGAGCTATCTCTGAGTCTCAACTTTAAGTCTCATTATCAGAACTGGGTAACAAGTGAACCCTTAATCTAATAAGAATGAGAACCCATGTGTTATTTAGAAGTGTTGGTTAATCTCCAAAGAATTAGGGATTTTCCAGCTATCTTTCTGTTATTGATTTCTAGTTTAATTCCACTGCGGTCTGAGAGTAGACATTGTATGATTTCTATTCTTTTAAATTTTCTGATGGTTTTTATGACCCAGAATGCGGTCTATGTTGGTGAATATCCCATGTGAACCTATGAATAATGTGCATTCTCCTATTGTTGCATAAAGTTGTCTGTAGATGTCCATCATGTCCAGTTGATGAATGGTGTTGTTGAATTTCACTGTCTTTATTAATTTTGAGTCTGTTGGATCTGTTCTTTTCTAATAGGAGTGTATTGAAGTCTCCAACTATGATAGTGTATTTATATATTTATCTTCACAGATCTATTAGTTTTCTTTCACATATTTTAATACTCTGTTGTTAGGCACATACATGTTAAGAATTATTATATATTCTTGGAGAATTAACCCCTTTATAATTATGTAGTGCTCTTTTTTATCCCTGATAAATGTCCATGCTCTGAAGTCTGCTGTAACTAAAATTAATATTGCTACTCCTATTTTCTTTCAATTCATGTTTTTAGCTTGGTATAATTTTCTTCATCCATTAACATTTAATCTATGTGTGTTTTATATTTAAAATGGATTTATTTTAGACAATATATAGTTGGGTGTTCTTTTGTTTATCTTCTGACTCTTTATCTTTTTATTGTGTGTGTGTATAAATATATATGTATATATACACATACATATCTTTAATTTTTATTTCAATAGCTTTGAGGTAAAAGGGGTTTCTTGTTATATGGATGAATTACATAGTGGGAAATTCTGAGATTTCAGTGCACCCATCAGCCATAGTGTTCATTGTATATAATATGTATTTTTTTATCTGTACTCTTCCTTTCGCCCTCCCCCTTCCAAGTCTCTAAAGTTCATTATATCACTGTGTATGCCTTTGCATACTTATAGCTTAGCTCCCACTTATAAGTGAGAAAATAGAATTTTTGGTTTTCTACTCCTGCGTTACTTTACATAGAACAATGGCCTCCAGCTGCATCCACATACTGCAAAATACATTATTTGGTTCCTTTTATGCTGAGTGGTATTTCATGGTGTATATATATAACGTTTTGTTTATCCATTCATTAGACAATGGGCACTTAGATTGGTTCCACATCTTTGCAAATGTGAATTGTGCTGCTATAAGCATACATGTGCAAATTTCTTTTTAATATAATGATTTCCTTTTGGGAGAGTAGATACCCAGTAGTGGGATTGCTGGATCAAATGGTGAATCTACATTTAGATCTTCAAAGAATCTTCATACTGTTTTCCGTAGAGGTTGTACTAATTTATATTCCTGCTAGCCACGTATGCGCTTTTTCCCCTCATCCATACCAACATCTATTGTTTTTTGACTTTTTAGTAATGGCCATACTTGAAGGAGTAAAGTGCCATCTCACTGTACTTTTAATTTGCATTTTCCTGATGATTAATGATGTTGATCCTTTTTTCTTATGATTGTTGACCATTTGTATAGCTTCTTTTGAGAGATGTCTGTTCATGTTCTTTGCCTACTTTTTCATGGGATTATTTATTTTTTTCTTGCTGATTTGTCTGAGTTCCTTGTAGATTTTGGATATTACTCCTTTGTTGGATGCGTAGTTTGCAAATAGTTTCTCCCATTCTGTGGGATGTCTGTTTACTCTGCTGATTATTCCTTTTGCTGGGCAGAAGCTTTATAGTTGAGTTAGGTCCCATTTATTTAGTTTTGTTTTCATTGCATTTGCTTTTGGGGTCTAAGTCATGAAATATTTACATAGGCCAATGTCTAGAGGAGTTTTTTCAACTTTGTCTTGTAGAATTTTCCTGGTTTTGGGTCGTATATTAAAGTCTTTGATCCATCTTGAGTTGATTTTTGTATAAGGTGAGAGATAGGGATCCGATTTCATTCTCCTATGTGAGGCTTGCCTGTTTTCCCAGCACCATTTATTAAATAGAATGCCCATTCCCCAACTTATGTTTTTGTATGCTTTGTCAAAGATCAGTTAACTATACATATTTGGCTTTATTTCTGGGTTCTCTATTCTGTAGGAACCTGGTAGAACTCCAGGAGGTAAAACTCAAAAAATCACTGGAGCTCCCAAATGACTGGGACTCCAAAATGACTGAGCACCCCTGGAGTTCTTATATCTCAGACTTGTCTATACTGAGCCTCCAACTGTGTGTCAACTACAGTTCAGGACTTCCTGCCTGGCACTGGTTTCCACAGATTTTCAGCTCATGAGTATAGGGAAGCTCAAATTTTCCCCTGAAATTTTGATAATTTAGTTGGCTGAAATAAACTGTCAATAGACAGATTAATAGGAGAAAAGGCATAGAAATTTACTATGTGCCAGTGAACAGCAGTCCCATAAAATATCAGACTCAACAAAGGACCGGATGGTTGAAGCTTATATATCATCTTCATAAGACAGAGGAAAGTGGGGGATATAGGCAATTTTTAGAAGAAGAATCAATTGTTTTTAGGGGAAATGAATGGGCCTAAAGAACAAACAGTAGCCTGAGACAAAGTTCATCTGGGTTCTGAGTGTGGTGTCCACATCAGTCTTCCTTCCTGGAATATACATTGATTTCCTCTGATTAATGAACTATTTAAGGAAGGGTATCACAACAATTGGATATTTCCTGAAAGATTCAGTCTTTAGGCAGGGTGGGTAACTTCAGAGAAAGCCCTTCCTTTATTTGCTATTCCCCAAGTGCTTTGAAGTCCAAAGAGGCATGTTTTGGGGTATCATTTTTAAGTCTCCACTAGGGTTTCTGGTTTAGTAAGTTTTGATTGTCTCTATTTTCCTGTTGGTCTCTCTAATTTGGGGGACAGGGATTTGTCTTATGACCTCATGTCTCTGATGGATCTAAGACAATGTATTCAGTTTTAGTTTGTTCAGCTTTTTATTTGTTATTAGGATGAAATGATAACTTTCAGGTTTCTTATATATAAGACCAGAAGCTGAAAGTCCCGCTGTTGTTTTGAAGAAATTTAATGATATGTCTCTGAAGGATTAGGACTTCTGGTTTTGGCTTCAATCCAACAGAATAAACCTCTCCTCAATTTTGGCTTTATAGAACACAGCTTACCTACTTCTTCCCCATATTGATAAACAAAATCTACATATGATATACCCAACCATTGTACTTGGAAACTTCAATATGATATGCCTGATCAGCATACATAGAAACTTCCATATGACATTGCCAATCAGAGAATATAGGTTCTTCCATGTGATATACCTGGGCAGCATACAGAGAATCCTACTATATGACATACCCAACGAGTGTACATAGGACCTTCCACGTGGCATGCCCAACCAGTGTACATGGGACCATCCATATAACATGCCCAAGTAGACATTTAAATTTAGGTCAATAGTCTCATTTTCATGACAAGACTGTTGGGAAAGCACTTTAGTAGGAAAAGAGGAATCCTGCTAGAATTTAATCAATCTAATCCTTCCTTCACAATTATGAACTTATATCTAATGAGCAATAGGTATGCAAGGAACAGAAACAGCAAAACAGAAAAGGCCCAAGACAAGGAAGTAGAATACAGACCTTGAAAAAATGAATAAATCACACATTAAAAGATATGTTTTATTATTATTATTTTAAATATGGAATGCTTCACAAATTTGCATGTCATCCTTGTGCAGGGGCCATGCTAATCTTCTCTATATTCTTCCAATTTTAGTATATATGCTACCAAAGTGAGCACAAAAGATATGTTTTTTTAAAAAAATAATCTACTTAGTCTCTTCACAGCTACACAAGAAGATATTGCATTTTTTTAAGAAAATGGAATGCATCAAGAATTTACATGCCATCTTGTGCAGGGGTCATGCTGATCTTCTCTGTATCATTCCAATTTTAGTATATGTGCAGCTGAAGTGAACACACATATTGCATTTTTAAAGAAACGTAGAATGATAAATGAAAAGGAGCAATAGGAGAATAAGAAAAATTCTTAGAAATTAAAAGTATGTGATTATCAAAGAGAAATCAAAAGAACACTAAAGCATTAATGAAATAAAAAGTCTGCCAGAACAAAAAGAAAATGCAATATATTCACTCTAGCAAAACTTCAATCAAAACAGTAGACTGAATGTATTGTCTTCAAGGTTTTTAAAGTAAATTATTTTAACTAGCATTCTGTATTTAAACTGAGTAACAACCACAAGGACAAAATTAAGAATTTTCTGCATGCAAGATATCATAAAATTTACCTTAAATGCACTTATTGACCAAGAAAAATAACTAAGAATATGTCCTAGGAATATTAAAATATAATCTAAACATATAATCAAAAAGAAAAAATAATGTATAATTATAAGAGGAGAGAAATGAAAAGAAAGCTTAGAATACAGGGTGTGCAGTAGGCTTAGACAGCAATTCACAACAAAACACAAAGTGAAATTGTGTTCACTTTAACAAATTACGTATTTGAAAGCTGAATGAACTTAGTGCTATGGTGTAGGCATAGTATCTTTTTTTTAAAGTGGAAAAATGTAAACAAGGCATTGAAATTTCAGGAAAACCCAAAAGTTGTTTGAGTAATTGGAGGTCTGAATTCTGGAAAAAAAAAAAAAAAAGTCAATTATTTAACCTGGTAGTATTCAATCCATGCTAGAGCTAACAAACAATCGGGAAGTGGAGAGGAAAATAAAGAAAGGCAAGGGAATGTGGGGCCACTGATTTTTTTTTTTAATTTTCTGTGGCAGGAACTGAAGACACATTTTGTAGAAGTTGATGGATTAAGAAAAAGAAGTTGCATTTTATTACCTATCCTAAAGATAGAAGGTGATCTGAACATTCTAATATCACTTGCCAAGACTGTTGGAGCATGGGGAAGAGAGGTATTAGAAATGTAGATGAGCTAAACTTTTGTATTTCAAAGTAAGGAGTCCATAGTTACTATTAGATATTGGTTAACCAAAAACACATACGGAAAACAATATATTATTTGGAGAGAAACAGTTGAAGATGTTTACCTCTAGGGAATGATAATTGGAAAGAACATAAGAATTCTGTACCATCTGTTTAGTTTGAGTTTGTTGATTTTTTTATCATGTGCATTTATTATTTACTGTAAAAGTCAGAGTCCTGTCATGAAGTGAAGGCATATTCCAACTGAGTAAACAATGGAGCATTTAATTAAGGGATTATTTATTATAATTTTGATTTCTCCATCTCTACAAACAGTAGATAGTGTTGTATCCTGGCTTAGTAACAGTAGGGGCCATTACACCTCCTAGGTCTGAAGAATGGGAGGGAGTGGTCACCAGAACTGGGAATATTATATAAGGTACATGGATAGAACAGCCTGACAAGAAGGTGGCATGTGCAAGAGAAATACAGCCAATCTATAGTGACGTGGAAGAGAGGAAAGACACCAATGGAATAATTACCCTGACTCCATTCTCCTTTCACTCGTCATATTTTGCAGGTTCCTCCCATGACTGACAGCTTAGAAGCCAGAGGTTAAGGGAGCCTATCGATCAATGCACTCCACGCAAACATGTCCCAGGAGCAGGATAGAACAAGGTGTAAAAGGGTGGGACTCTATCTAGAGGGGCAAAATGAAGATATCGAACACATTGACATGAATAAAATATGTACAATGTCATTATAATGTGTCAAATTTGCACAGAAAAATAATCATAAAATATTCAATGTCATAGTCAACTACTAGTGGTGTTTTATGCCAGCTGCACTTTAACTAGCTAGTTAACTGGAGGATTTGAGTGAAAATACTTCTTTTTTTTTTTTTTTAAAGAGAGAGAGAGGTTCAGGAAACATCTGAAGGGGAATGGGCAAGTGATGCCTGAACGGTACTGGCAGAAGATAAATGGTATGTTATTTTAAGCCAGTAGAAAGCTTAATCCCATGAGGGAAACTCTGGGAAATGTACACCATATGAGTCAGAATTACTCCAAGAATGAGGGAGCTAGGACACTTAGCTTCCTGAACCATTGGGTGTGATCTGCCCCTGTAGGCAAAGGGCCTTCCTAGGATCTAGAAAAAAAGACTCCAGGCAGCTAGATGTAGATACTGGCCATTGGATGTTTGTCAAAGCAAAAGAAAGATCTGAAGGGTAAGGGAAGGACATTGTTGGTGTCTATACTTTTGGCCAATATGCCACAAGTACAAATGCACCAGTTACAGTGTTAAGCATGACTGCTTGAATTTACAACCAGCTTTTGAGGATATGGAGATGGAAGGTGTTCTTAAAAGTCCCATCTTATTGTCGTGACAGCAAAGATCATTATATAAGTCTGTTATTATTTCAGGCAATTAAAAAACTGCTTGTAATTATTTAAGTCACACTTCTTTTTAATATTTTTGACAGTCTGTAATTTTAGAATAACACTCTCAAATACATCATTTGCCATATTTTAACACATTGGAGTTACATAATCTGTGTATCAGTGTACCAGAGTGAATTTGGTTTTGTGAAGACCTCAGAAGAAAAGCTTACCTGCAATCTCCATGTCTAAACTTGAATAGATTAAAATGTTCCCTTGATTAGGAAATGTGTAGCTCTGCTGTGTTTATATTTGTTTGTTTTAAATCCAGGCTGATGAATGCCTACTTGTGTAAAACTGTACAACTAAGTGCACTTCTGTATTAGGACTTCTCTGTGCTCAGCTCAATCCCAGATAGGGCTGAGGAGCATGCCTGAGACTCATGCCATCACCCTCATGAGACAGCACATAAATGTATAATGTGTTTCATCATGTCTCATAAGACTAAAGTTTGTTTAACACTGATTTTTTTACATGCTTAAATGTTCGTGTTTGGACTTTTAAGTTATGATAGTGAGTTTTGATTATTTTTCCTATTGTTGAATTTTAAGAATGTGTTTTTCCAGATGAGTTGAAAATCTTACCATTGTTTAATTACTCAACTAATATTTGTTGAGTGCATACTATGTGGAGGAAACTGGTCTAGTGCTTGGGATTCCTCACTGAACAAAAGTGATAAACATCCCTGACCTGCTGCTTACATTTAAGCAAGGAGGGTGAGTCAATAAATCATGAATACATATAATACATTAGAAGGAAATATATGCTGTAGAAAAGTGATGACATAAAGCAGAAAATATTGGAAATGCTAGCATCAGGGAGCAGGGTGTAGTATTAAAAGGTCAGAGTGGGTCTCATTGCAAAGGGTAGATTTGAGCAAAGGCATCAGAGGTATAAAGAAATTAGGCATATGAACATAGGAGGAAAAAACATTTTAGGCAGATGTAATAAATAATTTCAAAACTGAAAGGCTTGTATCTTTAAAAAGTGTTTATCTTCTGGTCAAAAGGCTCATTGTAGTTGTTTTGTTGAGGGGAACTGTGGGAAAGTGTGGCTGGAACCAGGGAAATCAGTTAAGAAGTAGTTCTATTCATCCAATAAAGAGATACTGAGAACTTGAGTTAATTTAAAATGAATACTGTTTGCTAGGGAAAAAAAGAAATTCTAAAGAAAAATTTGCCCGTGGGCCAATTAAGTTGATCAGGCTTAATATGAAATAAGCATAATGGCATCAGTTCATTTTCAGCTCACGGTGACCAGTTTCATTGGGGTTTCTAAAATGGCAAGAGAGATTCAAATGCCTCAGCTGGCTTCCAAGTCAAGAAAGTGTAATGGTGGCTGTTTCTCATTATGGTTCTCTTTTTAAGGTGACAAAAGTCACCTAATTAGTTTGACTTAAATAAAGGATTTTACAAACTGACAGACTTCGTTTTGAAACAAATTAATTGAGTGTACAAAATGACTCTGCTCTTACCTAGTTTTTCAAGCTGAGAACCAAACTGCTAACATGTATGGGAATATAGCACTTTGCTGGGTTTTTTATTTTAATTTAAATTTTTTGAGTCTTTTTTGCTATTGTTGCTGTTTTGATATGTGCCCAACTTGATAGTGTATGCTGTGGAAAGGCTAGGAAACATTTCAACCCACTAAGTCCCTCATCAATGGGAAGGAGCACTTTGTATTGTACAACAGAAAATAAATTCTGCTTATCACCTGCTATGGGATATTTATAAAAATTTACTAAGGATCAATTCACAGAGAAATTCCTAATACATTCTAAGAAGAATTCTATCAAAATGTAAAAGTAAAACTAAAAACTTCAACTAGATAAAAACACATCTAAATAATTATTGAATCTAATCTGAAATCGTCTCAGTGATTTACAGAAGGTTGATAATGTTCACAATACTTATTATAACTAAGACTTTGGCCAAATAGTATGTAGAAGAATAAGCATAAAAGTTTTCCTACTAAAAGGCAATAAAAATAAATGTTAAAATATTGAATCAAGGCATTATATTCAAAGACAAAATAAAACCTATTTAAAATAAGACAAAGAAAAAAGAGAAACAAGTTTTATAAATAAAAAATATTATTCAAAAACAAAACCCAAAATCCCATAGCAAATTTTTAGCAGAAAAAAGAAGCACATACTGAAGCTCATACATCACCAAATAGCCTGACTAAAAAAAAAAAAGTAAAATAAAATAAATAAATAATGAAGGGTGGGTGGGTGTGTGAAAATACACAAAAAATTACAAAATTATAACTAAAAAGGAATTATAATAACAAATGCTGATGAATTTAATAACTATTTAGACATGTACTTTATAATTAAGCTAATATTTTTCAAAATCTGGATGACATGGATGATTTTCTAAGCACTATAGAAATTTTTTTCGATAAAAATCCTGAAGCAGCCAGTAATTATGAAAGTAATTAAGAAAGTTGCCAAGTAACTAATCTTCTAGTCCCCAAAGTTCCAAGCCCATATAATTTCATGGAAAAAATGTCATATTCTATTCAAAATAATTCACAAATATTCAGAAAGAACTTGCCAAAATTCTTTTATAGGAGATAGCATAGCACTTATTCCCAGCCTTGACAATAATAAAACCAGAGCAATATCATCTGTGCCTATAGCCAGATAATCCATCAAAACAAAAAAAAGTAATAAATAAATGTAAAAGATGAATCCAACCATAATATACTATCCAAATCACCACACTTTATTGAAGTATATAAAATAAGAATTGAGTAAATGGAGAGACAAATCTTATCTTTCTATGGCAATCCTCACTATATTAAAGATGTTTGTCCTTGTTAAATGAACTTATATTTTATTATAAAGTAGAGTAATTTTAGGAAATTACCCCAAATTACTATGTGACTTCTTATAACTACAAAGGGATGAGAATTGTCAGAAAATATTAGAAGAAAAGAAGACTAATGGATAGAGACTGACTTTAAGAGATCAAAATATATTATAAAACCACAATAAATGTAAAGGTATGCTTTTGGTGCCATAATAAGTAGGTGAATCAACGAATCAGGATTGAAAATGAAAATACAGATAATTAAATTTATATTTCTGTCAACTTTGCCATATAAAATAGATAACATTTAAAATTTGTGATTAAAGAAATGGTGACAGGACTGTCAGCCTGGTATTTTTGGGGGTAAATACAATTAAATTACTACTTTATATATCACTACAAAATATATTTTAAATTGAAATAGATTAAATATATAATCAAAACTTAAACATATTAGAAAATATTTAGATAACTAATGAAAGATCTTTAGCTTCTAATCTATGTGGGGAAAGACTAATAGGTTTTGCAACATTAAAATAAAAATTTCCACATGAAGAATAAATATACAAAGTAAATTTAAAACATATAACAATCCTGGAAAACATATTTGCTACATATTTAATAGAGAATTCATATTTTACACTAATAGTTGCAATAATTTTTTCCCTAATCCTCCCCACATCCTTGGAGCAGACTTTCCTAATCAGTGTACTCTGCAGCTCTGATGTGTCAATGATGAGTTTGCCAGTAGACTGTGATATTGATTTCCTAGGACACTGAGCAGGGTCTGAAGTAGCCAACTGCAAACAGTTTCATATTTTACCCTCGTAGATCATATTATAATTTCTTTGTGTGCCATTATGTGAAAAAAAGTAAGGAATACTGCAGGATTAGAAAATACTGCTCACAACCTGTCATTTATAGCTCTAAGAAACATATGATTTCATCCCCTTGACCACAGACGACTGAGTTTGTGTCAGCTTCTGAATCAAGCTGAGCCAAAATCATATTCTCTTTTTGTGGAAATTTGGAATTGAGAATTAGAGATTAAGCCAAGCAAAAAACTTCAAGGACTCACAAGCTATAGGACCATTCAGAATTGAAGCCAAAATTTCTATCTTGGCAACCCTAACCATACAAGAGATGAAGATTTGGTTTGTAGTGCAATATTCTGGAGCCAGACTGCCTAGTTTTGAATCTCATCTCTACCGCTTATGACTGGTATAACCTTAAATAAAATACTTAATTCCTCATTTTCCTCATCTTTGGGGATCCTGATAGTTCCTACCTCATAGGACAGTTGTGAGGATTAAATAAATTGCTTTATGAAAAGAATGTAAATGTGCCTAGCAACGCTTTTTTTTTTTTTTTAAGCGGAGTCTCCCTCTGTCGCCCAGGCTGGAGTGCAGTGACGCAATCTCGGCTCACTGCAAGCTCCACCTCCCAGGTTCACGCCATTCTCCTGCCTCAGACTCCCGAGTAGCTGGGACTACAGGCGCCGCCACGCCCAGCTAATTTTTTTTGTATTTTTAGTAGAGACGAGGTTTCACCGTGTTAGCCAGGATGATCTCGATCTCCTGACCTCGTGATCCGCCCGCCTCGGCCTCCCAAAGTGCTGGGATTACAGGTGTGAGTCACCACGCCCGGCCGCCTAGCAACACTTTTAACCATGATATAAGTATTCCTACTATAATGTTGTTATTATTATCATTGTAGGTGGAGGAACAAAAACTTGCCAAGAAAATTAATCTTCAGAGAAAAAACATGGAAAGACATACACAAAAAGTGATTCTTACACTGTGAGAGAGAGGCTTCTTGAAGTCTCGTAAGCTCTGATATGTGGCCAGTGAAGAAATAGGATAATGCACTGAATGTATCATTGTAATAACAACTTCTCTTTTTCTACCATCTACAGAAAACCTCTCTGAACCAAATTGAATAGAATTTCTATTTCTTGCATTGGAGAAAGCTGGTAATTTTACAAATCAATTTTAAAAAGATGAGCCCTCTGCCCACCCCAAATGTACGTGCTCAGCAAAAGGAGGACAATATGTATACAGGTTAATAATATTTAATAAAAGCAATGAGAAATAAAAATGCCATCTTACTTTTTAAATATCAATTTGGAAAACAATCTACAGACTAACACTTATGTTGATTAGGGGATAGGGAAATTAGCCCACTCATATAACGTTTTCTCACCAGATAATGCCACTTGTGAGGAATCTCTCCGGAGAAATAAGATGCTCAGAAGAGGCTAAATGAGAATAGTCACTACGGTATCATTTATAAAATAAAACAACAAATTGAATATTAAAAGCCATTGAATTAAAAAATTGTGATGTATTCAGTGAATATTTTGCAGCTTTAAATATGATACTCTGACTTGTAAATAATTTAGTATACTTTCAAAGGCAAACCTGATCTTATAAGACCCTATGAAAAATAGATTTATCTAAATTGTCTGTGAATACATATGTGCAAACACACACACACATAAATGAGTACACATGCATACATATGATTATCAAATATATATTTAAACATATACATATCTACATATACATACATATATGTGGATATGTGGGTGTTTGCACATTATGTGTATTGACATAGAGAATAATTTTGTAAAAGCATATACCAGGGGTTGGTAAACTACTTCTTTTAGTCCAAATCCATCCCACTACCTGATTTTGCAAATATTGGAACACAGTCATATTCATTTGTTTATGTATTATCTTCAGTTGCTTTCATGCTACAGTAGCAAAGTTAAGTTGTTGAGACAGAGATTACATGCCTGCAAAACAGTAAAATATTTACTATCTGGCCCTTTGGCAAACAGAAAATGTTTGCCAACCTGTATTATAAACCATAATATTGTGACTATGGGGATGGGATTTCAAATGATTAAATACTTTTCTTTTTTCTTAGGTATAACACAATTTATACGTAGATCGTTTTCTTGGGTAATAACTTTTAAAAATGAAGAATAATAACTAGCTAACTATCATTCATTTAGAATGAGAAAGACTGCTATAATTTAATTTTTACAAAACCAAAAAAATTTCTACTTGGTTTTATGCATATACTAATTCACAATGAAAATGTGTTTTGGAGTTTTACAACCATATGTGTCATGTAAACAGCTACAGCAGCAACAACAAAACTTTGTAGTTCTAGCTTCATATGTTTAATAGAAGTAGCATTTGCAAAGAATTCATGGAGATGTTGTGTTTTTGAGGAACAGAACATATATTATCTCAGTTTTATTTAAAAATATTTTTGTTTTCAGGCTGCCCTATTTGGATTGTCTTAATGCTTGTGATAGAGAGTTGCCTCTGAGGTCAAGACGTTTTTGAGGTTGCTATCTATAGAAGATTTTCTTTTGAAGAGATTAGGATTTTATGCAGACACCAAAAGATCTGAGATGGCAACTTGAAGAGATTTATATTATAGCATTGCCTGGCAAGAGAAAATAGATGCTAGCCAAGAATAGCATCTGGTTGATTTGGGCTAGATTATGCTTGTTAGTTACATCAATTACTCTTGTTCCAAATCCTTTCTAAGTGGTCATGCTGTCTTTTCTTAAATTCCTAAAGGAGGCTCTCCAATGGGAAGAAGATGGACTGATAGCCTAATGTTCCATGTGGTTATTATATTCTTCGTTATGAACAATGGTAGTCAGATTGCAATAATCTCATGTGAGTTTTGAGAGTGATTTCGTTTTTCTGAGGCTATTGAGTTTGAGAATTGAGGAGGGGAGGATCAATCCCTGGGGCTGGAGTTAACCGCAGTCTAAAGAGTTCCTGATCATTAAGATGTAGTCGGTGCATAGGGAAAAAATGTGTTGTCATTCCAGAATGTAAAATTAAGAGAACTTTTTCAGAGTTGTTATTTACTCAACACTTAACGGGTAAAAGTTTCTAGCACCCACTATGAACCACTAGCATACCACCTTGATTTAATGATAATCAGTGAATTATTTCATATAAATAGAGATTGTAGTTACAGTAGAAAGAGCAAAAATATTAAAAAAAAGGTTTTGGGAAGGAACGAATAGCAGTTTATAAGTCAAATTGTATTGAGGGAGAGAAGCTGAATCTCCAATACAATCATTGTAGACCTAAGTTGGAAAACAGATTTCGTTTCTAAATACAATCTGTTAAGGAGCAGTGTTCAATAGGCAGAGGGTGTTGGAGATGATTGTCAGGCTCCTTCCAGGCTCACTGAGAAAGCATGCCCTGATTGATTAGTGATACTTCCAGGGTTTAAGGGGAAGGATTGTACATGAACTATGTCTTTGCTAACTTTCCATGGAGGTAAAATTTACAATGAGTCAAAGAGAATTTCCATGGCCTAGATTATATGAATTTCTTAGGTCTAGCCTCACTTTTCAAAGCAATCATGTGATGACTAATATTGGCTTCTCAGATACTAACTTGCTTGGAGAAATGATACTACAAGAAGAAAATATGAGCATTCTGTTCCACAAGAACAAATTACCCACCTACCCACCCCATCCCCAAAATTTAGAGAATAAAATTAATCAGGGTGTTCTGTTCACTGCTCTCATGGATCAGAGGACAATTTTTAATAATTCTGTTTGGTCCTAACTTGCTCAGGTAATGAAGCTTTTTTTTTTCTTCATCCAACTATCCAGCTGACAAGTGGACTGATGGCCAGTGCATTTCTTCCTTCAAACTTTCATTGCGGGTCAAATGTGGATAAAAGTGTTTGAAATTGACTCATAGCCTCCAATTATTCCCTCCAACATGAGACTAGATGAGCAACCTGAAACAGGTCCATCCTGGTACTAAAGAAATGAAAACTTTACTACAGGGTCATTGGTCAGTGATGCTTTCAGGGAAAGATTTTTATCAAAAGGGGGAAATGTGAAAGTTGTCAGAATCAAAAATGGAGTCACTTGTGTTAACAACAACAACAACCCCGACAAATAGAGTAAGAAAAGATCATGAAGAGAGGGTTCTCATGCATAAGCACCTAATAACAGGAACTATCACAAAAAACTCTACCGAAACCACAACATTTGCACAAAGACAACTGCAATTTTACACAAAAAAACATACATCTGCAAGGAAGCCGGGCATGGTTTTTCATACCGTAGACTTTGGGAAGCTGAGGTGGGAAAATCACTTGAGCCCAGGAGTTTGAGACCAGCCTGGGCAACAAAATGAGAACCTGTCTCAAAAAAAAAAAAAAAAAAAAAAAAAAACACTTTTGTGAGGACATCTGTCCAGCAACGGTCTTTACAGCTTCAAACTGGCATTACTCTTGTTATTGACCCTTATAGCCAAGGATATTTATCTCAAAATAATTATTTAATTCTTCTATTTTTTTGTCTTCCTTTATCTCCCTGAATATGCACATAGTTTATTATGGCACATGTGTTCTCATTGCAATGACCTATTCTTGAATAAATATTCTTTTCTTTTAGAGACCCTGTCTCTCTTATTAAGGTTAACATTTCTAACTGCTTAATACCTAAAACTGCTAGGTATTTCTTTTGACCTAAGATTTACAGGAAGCAATTAGTGAAGCACTAAAGGGCACCATGAAACAAGAAAGATTGGGGATATCTGCACATCAGCATTACATTAACAGTCTCATTTATGCCTTTTTCTTTGGTGTAAACTTGTCTAGCTTTGGTCTCTTTCCCAGAGGTCCAGCAGGCTAATCATGAACAAAGGTAAGTGTCTGAAGCATGGTCTGTTTGGTAGCATCATTCAGGTTTCACAATGGCTGGCTGCCCTGATAAGACTCTGCTTGGTAGCCTGTGCTATTTCAGTAAAAGCCTACCATGACCTTCAGCACCCAGCACAGTACTCTCTCAATAAGTACTTTTTGATAGACATGTATTTGTTATATAATATAGCTTATATAAATAAAGAAGATCTAGGATGTGTGTGATCACTAAATTTTTCTTTATAATAAAGTATTTTTTTTGCTTTCTAATTTTCTGTTATACTCCACTGATGTGAAAGATGGAAGAGACAGTGTTCCCTCTCCATCACTATCCTTTATTTGTTTTTACCCTTGTGATCAAGATGTGTCCATCCTTGTAGCTAAGGCCAGCTTAATTGCCAGAAGAGTTTTGCCTGCTACTGTGGAATGCAGAACTGGACAGGATCTTAGAGACTGATTAGGTTCCTCCCTTCATGGTTTTTTTTTAGAAAGACCTTAAAAAATTGAGGGCTTTGCTCATGGCCACTTAGATTCCTACTTTCAGAGCTGGAACATATACATAGCTCTGATTTCCAGTTTGATACTCATTCAATTACACTGCCATTGGTTTCCAAGTGAAATTTAAGCTTATTTCAGTCTTTTCAAAATTCTTGCAGTTGATCAGCCATAATTTTGTTCTTTCAATTTGAAGCAGCTTATTGCTTCATGTTTGAGAGGAAGCCACTATTTCATCCTGAAGATGGTTCTTTTGTAATGGCAGGCTAACAAACTTTTCTCTTTGAGTTTAGGAAGTGCTTGTGAAAGAGGGGTGCTGTGTGCCATAAATATAAATGGTTATATTCTACTAAAACAAGCTACAGCATATCACATCTGATATTTTTCGTGAGTTTGCATATAGATAGTATGAATTAGGAAATGCACTTTTTTTGAACTCTACAGCTGTTCATAAAATTGTCACAGAAATTTGCATTTAAAATATACATATAGGGAATTTGCACACATTTATGGAGCTCTCTGAGTCCTTGAGGGGTAGAATTTAATACCTGCCAGCAAATACTTGATTATATGCTAAGAAAAGAATGGACAGCTGATATATGTGAGCCTTAGTTAATTTGGGCTGCATGAGCTTTAATAATGGACAGGTCCTTGGAATTGACATAATTCTAAAAAGATAGGATAACATTATACTTTTTTTCTTACAATATAGCAAAGCTAATAACATATTATTCGGTTAAGGTGATTTCTATGATTTCACACTTTTAAAAATCAAAATTTAAATGAAAGTTCAGCAAATGTATAAAATGAAATTGTTTAAAATAAATTATTTACATAAGGCATCTGGATTTAAATTAGCTTTTGTAGGCTGTGGACTTTTGCACATTTAAAACTTCTGAAACTGACTGCATTATTCCAAAGTGAGTTTGACTCCTGTCCAGCATAGAATATCTTGAGCATAGAATGTCCAGCATAGAATGTTTGAGTGATTGCAGGCCTGGACATGTTTTTACTTAGATTAATTACTTGAACAATCTGAGCAACTTATTAAGTAGGTATTGAATAATTGTAGCTTCAAAAATTACTTTCATATGCAATATCTCTTGTCAGAATTATCATCAGTTTCCACATGGCAAGTGAGTACTTTTCTAACATGAATCCATTTGATTTCCCACAATCCATTCTACAGAGTTGACCATCTCTCCCCCTTAAAATACTCTTCCCTCTCAGCTTTCCTTTAACCTCCCTGGACATCTTTCTCAATTTATTTTGCTGTTTCTACCTTTACTTAAATTCTAAATGTTGGAACAGACATCTCAGTCTCCATTCTGGAATACTTGTATCATTTCTCTCCTTGGTGATAGTTTTCATGTCTGTAAATATGAAATATATGCTGATGGTATAGATATTTTCATCTTCACTCCACAGCTTTTCCTTATATTTAAGTCATATATTTCAGTTGTCAACTCATTAGGCATTATATTAGTCTGTTCTGGCTGTTATAACAAATACAACAAATACCTAAGACTGGTAATTTATAAATTACAAGAATTCATTGCCCACAGTTCTAAAGGCTGGGAAGTTCAAAATCAAAGCATTAGCAGAATTGATATCTGGTGAGGACCTATTCTTTGCTTTGTAGATAGTGCCTTCTTGCTGCCTTTTCATGTGGTGGAAGGAATGATTAAGCTCTCTTAGGCCTCTTTTATAAGAGAATTAGTCCCGCTCATGAGGGCTTTGCCCTCATGATCTAATCACTTCCTAAGAGCCCCCAGCCCTTAATGGGGACTAAGTTGCAAAATATGAATTCTGGGGGGACACAAACATTTAGATCATAGCAGACATCTCAAAAGTAATGTTCAAAAGTGAATTCCTGATTCTCCAACTCCAACATGCTTATCCCAGTAACTCTCCTCTCACTAGCGTCATTACCAACTAGTATGTGAGCAAATGCCTCTCATAGTCCTCTAGTAATTATGCAATAATGTTATGTAAATGCACGTTCTTTGAGGTAAGGCAAAATTGTTTGAACTCAACTCTATTTGAAATTAATATTTTTACCTTAGCTTTTATTTAATACTTCTCTTCCCATCTTTATCTCTTACTTCATAATACGTTCTGTAGATGCCATATAGTTTAATTGCACATTTTAGATGAATTTGCAAATTTAGAAAAGAATGTAGCCTGTTTGCATTTGTTGTCATTAATGGTCTTTTTGGTTCCTTGCAGCATGTTATTTTCTGTCATCACTCTTTTTCTTGTTTTCTCCTTACTGCATTGGAAATGTGGGGCTCTAATGGGTGCTGAGGAAGTGCATTGCATTTCTGCTCTTATTTTTTATTCCAACCTTGGCACCCTGTCTAAGGGTGAGGAATAATGATAATTGACCACTACAAATTATCCACTTGCCAATGCAGACTCCTCCCTGATGTGAGTCCTGTGATTCTTAAATTTTAAATATGTGGTTGTGTTAATTTAAATATAGGGTTAAATTTTAAAAAGTGGTTAATTTTGTAGTGATTGGAGCTGTCCACAGAGTAGAAGGTAGGAGGCGAGTAGCACACTTGGGCAGAGATCATGTCTCCTTTTGGTTCTCCAGGTGTCTTCAATGCTTAAAACAGTCCCTAATTCACAGTGAGTCCCAACAAGACATTGTGGGCTGAATGAATGGATATAGCAAGTTCATTTGTCTTTTCCTGTGCCTAGAAAAGCAAAGGCTCATGTTGCCCCTAGGCATGTCAGCTCTAAGCAATGGTGGCAATCTCCTTGTTCATATCTTAGGCCATGATTATCTTTTCCCTGGTAAGTTTCTTCATGGATACAAGTGCACAAGAAGAAAGGAACAAGTGCATACATATTATTGAGTAGAATTTTTGCTCTAAATTCCAGTTCTTACCTCTAATAAATTATGTAATTATTAATAAATCATGACTAAGTAGCTCTCTTCCTGTTCCTCTTCCCTCCTTCCCCACCCTGGCAAACCCTCCAAATCACATCCCAGCGTTTCTTATTTTGATGGAAGGTAATAGTTTGTAAATGCACGTCCATAGAGGTAAGGCAAAAATTCCAAGGTTCTTGGTTTCTTTCATTACAATTTTACGTCACCCTGAGCTGACTCTAATTTTTAACAAGAATGTTTACATCCTGTTTTAAATTTTGTGATTGGTTTCTTTTTAAAAAAAATTCATTCCTATATTTTTCCTTCACCATTTCACTTCGTAGATAATTTCAGTTGTATCTGGAAGATGAGAAATGGAGATAAGGAAAGGAGAAGAAGAAACAAATATAAATAAATGTTCAAGCTGCCACTTTTTCCTATAGGTGTTGCTGAGTATCTGTATTGTGTGCTGACTTCAGCATGATGCCTCCCTTATTCATCTGCCTAAAATGGTTTGCAGCCCCATGAACCAGACTGGGACTGGTGGTAAGGCTGACCCTGCTGGCATCTTTGAATTAAAAAGCAACACAGCAAACAACAACAGTGAGCAACCTGTATCCACTAGGGAGCTTCTTTCAAATCTTATTTTTTTAATTAATAATTTTTAGTTTACTGAATGAAACAAAACTTGCAGCCTAGTCTGCATCAATGCAAAATAAGCCATCTATAGCAAACGGTAAAGAACTGGGGAAAAAGGGAAAATAAAAAAAGCACTAGAAACAAAACAAAACAAGATTCCCTCGGAAAAAAAATCAAAACATTATTATTATTATTTAATTTGGGAAGTTTTATTTATTGGAAAGGTTCTTTCAAGGGAAGTTTTCTGCCAGACCAAGCAATGTATGTATTTTTCTTTGATAAATTACAATTTGCATTGTTACAAAAAACACATGGTGACTAATTTACTTTGCTCTAGGACAGTTAAAGAAAATGTATTTTATCCTCACAAATGCGGTTAAGCCTTCATTTTATTTCTAAAAGTTTAAGGAAAGTCTAGTCTACCAGTTATAAAAATGAAAATCAGTTAAATTCTAATATGAACATTATTTAGTTTATAAAAATAGATTTGAGTTTAGGAAAAGTTAATGTTGAACAACTAGTAATTTTGACTTCAGTTCAGCAGGTATAATGAATTCCTTGATTTTTCAAGCCTGACCCTGTTTCCTTGGTTAACAATGACAATTTAGGCCTTACAGGAAAAAATGTAAGAAATCTTTTAATTGACCTCTTTCCAACTAGGTAAGTTACTTACTAAAAGAAAATAAGTCTTTATACTATTGACAGCTTAAAAAGTAACATCCTACCATTATTATAAAGGACTTTCCCAAGAACTGCTTTATTTCCCCAATCTTATTTGGTGGAAGTCAACAAAAGTATCTAGCGTTCATTTCCAACATCAGATCAAAGCATCTTAACACAAAGCCAAATAATAATAATAATAAAGAAAAGAAAAACAAAGAAGAAAACCCTTAACTCCCCCAGAGAAGAAAAAAGAAAAGGTTCATTTCCAGAAGAATTTTCTAGAATTTTCTAGTAGTGCCATAAAGTGTTTCTTCAAGGAACATATCCAACCTAAATCTGAACATCTATTCCTCTGGATTTTCCATTTGCATAATTGTCAAGTAATAGTATCTTTAGTTTTAAATCTGTTTAATAAGTCACTACACAATTTGCTTCAGAAATGAAATGATGTGGTTAGTTAAACACATCTCAATTCTTCAAATCCAAAATCTATTATAAAATATATTTTAATAGATGAATGCAATCGATTTAAAACTTTATTTTCTGATGCCAGTGAAATCATCTACTGATAGGCTAGAAATAATGAGACAAATGTATGAAGAGATTTTAGGATTCTTTATTCCAAGGACAGAAAAGTCTATCATAATCCATTTCACAATGATGTTGACTGCTGCACTATGAAAAGAGCCAGACTTCAGACACGGAAGGGTGCCTTTCCAGGATGAGTATGCAGATAACTTACTAAAGAGATTTGTCAAAGAAGTAATAAGCAAAGATCAATGCATTACTCATTAATTTATAAATCAGTTCCTATAGATCCTGAGAGCACAAGCTTCATTCATAAGATTATAAAGCTCACTGTTGTGGAGAGAGATTTAAAGCCATATTTCATCCATTCATTTTTGTTTATCGTGTAGAGAAAAGATTTAGATGTTCAATCGAGATGAGAGGAAAAGCACTTAGGGAAAATTCAGTGACGTTCCGACAGTTTGATGACGTGTTTTCTGCCATGAAAGCAGTAGGAGTAATGCTGTCTGGCATCGGTGGCAAAATTTAATCACTCCGCCACACAGCAGAGCCTCTGCGGTTTATCAGCCACATTGGTGCTTTGCAAGAAAAGGGCTTTTCTTCATTACGACGATGTCGTTAGGAGTCTGTTGACATGTTCTTCATGTTAACTTTCATGATACGCTTTTAGGTAATACATAGCCATTTTACCTTCATTTTCACTAATGTTATATTATTATCAAGGTGACCAGGGATAAAATGAAAGAATTTAAGACTGTGGATATTTTTGTAGTTCCCTTTTGGAGATCATTGGGCAATGTTGCATCTTTTTGTCCTGGAGGGAAAGGGTGCCCCTACTGCTCATGTTCTGAAGGAACTTACCTGAGGACACCGATGAGGCTTACCTTTGCATTTATTTTCTTTTCATTCTGAGTCCTTGGAAGAGGAGGCTAAGGGTAAAGCTTGCAAAGACCTGAGGAGGTCCAGCACTCAGGGTAAGTGTTCCCTAGTCCTGTAGAGGTAGGTTTGAAATGGTCAGTAACACAAGCCTTTTACTATTTGCTACAGCTTTCACTGCAGTAGTGCGGAATTGTGCATGGATTGTTGGGGACAACTAGCATTTGTGGCCATAGTTTGTAGAGTCTTTTAGTAGGCTCAAGAGCAACAAGGACTGATACTTTAGGCTCCAGAAGAGCAGAATTTCTGTCCTTAAGCCTGACAGGGTCATCAACAATAGCCAACCATGGCTTTGGCTGGGTCCACTAGAAGAATGATCCCTTGGGGGTCATTTCCAGGGGAGACAGCAATGTGGTGGTGGTAAAATAAAAACTCTAGAGCCTTTTTCAGAAAAAGTACATGTGTGTTTACTCGTTTACTAAAACGTATTTAAAATTTAAGAATCGTAGGACTCACATCAGGGAGGAGTCTGCATTGGCAAGTGGATATTTACTGAGCACATAATTTGATATTCAAAGATGAGTAGGGCAGAGTCCTTCCCTTGAACTTACTGATTCACAGGGGAAGTGGACACATAAGCAGATCATTTCTGTTTAAATAAATGGCATAATAGATACAGTGGAGATAAAAGTAAGGGATTAGACAATTAACTGCTATGAGCATTTATTTTCTCATCTTTAGAGTGGGGCTCACAATAGCTCCAAACTATCGCTGTGATGATAAAATGAAGGAATAAATATAAAGTACTAACCACAGTGCTTGAAACTCAAGTTTTCTTACCTGTAAAATAATAGTTTTTTTCACCTCTAAAATACTGTGATTTCTTGAGGTTTTGGTGAAGCCTGAGTGAGGCAATGTGTTTAAGCACTTAGTGCATTGCTTGGCACATGTTAAGCACTCAAAATTGTTCGCTATTGCTCTTGTTGCTGCCATTGCTGTTCTCATGGCGCAAACTCACGGCAGGTGATCAGTGTGTGACACATTTGTTGGGGTAGGAAGGAGGCTGTCAAAGCAATCTTCCCAGAAAATACAATATGCAAGGTGATTTGAAGAATGAAGAGCTGTCTGACAAGTGAAAAAGATGGAGATAAGGCATTCTAGTGCATTCAGTTCTCCCATGCAACTTCTACCTGTAGGATTTATACAATGTCTTGTCTCTGAATATTTAACTCCTGGATGAGCCAGTAGGACAGGCCTTTAGAACCATGCCGGCAGCTTTGCTGATGTGAATGTGTGTGTAACTGTGCACAGATAACATGCTTAAAGTTAGAAAACCAGAATTTTTATAACATTAAGTGAGAGCTATTTAAGACAGGAAAAGAAAAAGAGAATAAAAATGTGCTTTAGTTAGTATCTGGGTTATAAAATACAGAAATTCCATCAAGTTAGTTCAAATAAGGAGGTATTTACCATGTGGAGACATGCATAGCAATAATGAAGAATATAAGGGCCCACAGTGAATTCAGGCCTGAATAAAAGGCCTGACATTTTTTTCTTTTTCTTTTTCTTTTTTTTTTTTTGAGAGGGAGTCTTGCTCTGTCACCCAGGTTGAGGTTCAGGGGCGCGATCTCGGCTCACTGCAACCTCTGCCCCTGGGTTCAAGCGATTCTCCTGCCTCAGCCTCCCGAGTAGCTGGGATTACAGATGCCTGCCACCATGCCTGGCTAATTTTTTTTTTTTTTTGTATTTTTAGTAGAGACAGGGTTTCACCACCTTGGTCAGGCTGTTCTTGAACTCCTGACCTTGTGATCCACCCGCCTTGGCCTCCCAAGGTGCTGGGATTACAGGCATGAGCCACCGCGCCTGGCCAAGGCCTGCCATTTTAAAGAGATTCATGTTTCATAGAGTTTAGCCAGAGCTAGATTGCATAGGTTTTTTTACATGTCAATTCCACCTGTCATATATTTTCTACAGTTACTCCAAAATTCTGCCATGCCATATCTTGGTATTGTTGGTGATATTTTGTGTTTTCTTGTTATTATGTATTTTTGATGGTGCTTTTGTGAGATATCATCACAAAATCATGATGGTTCTGGGGGCTGCTAGCCATATTACAATTTTAAACCTATTTTCCTAGGTCTCTCTAAAACTTTAATTAGTGCTTATTTTATTGCTGTATTATATGTGAATTTATTTGTTATTAGTTAAGCAACTCTGGTATAACTGTGGTGCAAGCAAGCAATTTTGATTAATTTTATCTAATTTGGTGCAATAGTAAAAGTGAACTGTTTTCCAACAATTCAACCATGGAAGGGACAATGTCAATAATCTTCTTTTTTACTTAAGGGTGGTCCAAAGTCTGGTCTAGATTTTTCATTACTTATTGTATGAAAACATCTAATGCTGAATTATAACCTATAAACTATTATAACCAGAAGATTCGCTGTATGCATATGTGGTGCATTGTTCATTCACCCTACAACCCGGTAAGGGACCCTCAGTTGCACAACACTAGCTTAGAAGAAAACAGGATGTAAATTTGTGCAAATACTGAAGGGCTACTTTGAAAAACGAGGAAGATGACTATCTCTCTGCTTTCGAGGTTACTGGTTTTAACAAAAGGTGCTCCAAGTACTCTTTTCACTAATATTTCCATTTACATGCAGAAAAAGTTCACATGTTAAGCCATTTCTTTTCAGAAAGAAAGATTCCTCCAAACTCCAGATTTAACACCCATTGCTGTTTGGCAGTTCACACTTCTAGGCCAGAGAGTCATGTCTTATTCTATGTGACTACTAGAAACTCATGTCTTCACCTAAGCAAATAGCAGGCCCTCAATAGATATTTATTGCGTATGTAAATCACAGCAAAGTGTGGGCTCAATCCTTCTGAATTAATTCTTCTCTCTCTTTCTCATTGTTGATAGTATCATGAGGTAAACAACAACACCCATAATGTTCTAGTTAAAAAGACCAAATGGACCCTCAACTAACTATGGAACCCTGATTATGGTTCTTTTTGCAAGTAAACCAGCTAGGAATAACTTTTTTTTTTTTTTTTTTTTTGAGACGGAATTTCGCTCTTTTTGCCCAAGCTGCAGTGCAATGGCATGATCTTGACTCACTGCAACCTCAGCCTCCCGAGTGGCTGGGACTACAGGCGCGTGCCACCACGCCTGGCTAATTTTTTGTATTCTTAGTAGAGATGGGGTTTCACCGTGTTAGCCAAGATGGTCTCTGTCTCCTGACCTCGTGATCCACCCGCCTCGGCCTCCCGAAGTGCTGGGATTACAGGCATGAGCCACCGCGCCGGCCCCAACTAGGAATAACTTTTTGCAGAATGCTGCCTTGGTAATTTAGCTCCTTCATGATGGTCTCTCTTTCTCTCTCTTCCCTCTTCACAAGTGCATGATAGTCATTTACTCCAATCCTTGAAAGTATACTTTCACATCCAAAAGTTACTGAGGACTTTCTTGAAATGGACGGTATATAATGAAATGCTGTCTGCTCAGCCCATAAGGATTTCTGAAAAAAGAGAACCTAAGCAGTAATTTTGGATTATACTGCAATAGTTCATTCCATTGATGAAATCAATAGCTACTCTGGTCGCTGAATTAATAATGTTGAGTTTGCGTGTAATGTAACCAACTACCACAAGGGGGCATAAGCGTCTCTGTGTAGGTATGGTGGGAAACTGCCTAACTTTAGGCGCTCCATGTGAGTCTTTCTCGTAGGAAAAACAAACACTAAATAAATCTGGATATTAAAACTAAGATAAGTAATTATCAAACGATACTAAATTATTGTTGCATGCATTACATTTCAGGATTTCAGAGCTAGAGTAATTGTGAAGCTGTAAGTAAATGATGTTCAATGTTGTCCTATTCTCTACCTTCCCTTCCAGGTTTAACCTGGGATTTCCTAGTTTTTGTAACCTGTAAGAACTAAATAATAAAACACTGGACACTTTTGAATCTACACATAAAACCCTGTATACTTCTTCCTTCTCACGATAATCAACTCCAAAGCATGCATTCTGTGGGACATATAAATGGTTCATAGCCAAGTAGGCTGATAGATTGCAAGATGCAACAGAGAACAAGAACAAAAGAACAATAGGCTTAATAGCTCTGAAAAGAAAAATAAATTTCATTCTTTTTATCTCCTGGTTATATACACAGGCACATCCAAACTCCATGATGGTCCCATGAAGGGTTATTTACAAGCAGAAATTTATACATTTAAAAATTATGTATGATAATTTTTATATTTCTTAATTGAAAATAAAGACAAGGACAATGTTATTATGAAAGATAATACAAAGGTAATAGAACAGAACTGTAGAACTTTTTTCAGAAAAACATACGTAATTTTTATTTAAAATCAGTTAAAATAGGTATGTGGGATAAGGATTGACCTGGAAAGACACTCAGAGAGAAATAATGCTGGTTAAATATCATGGAATGAGTGACTTCTATGCAGTTTGCTTGCTGAGAAACCACAATCTTGATTCAACGGTTTGTTGAAAGTTGATGTGGCTTATCTTTCTATCTAGAACAATTTCTGGGGTTGTTGTTTACTGTGTATCTTTATGGAAGAAGATGGAGAAAGAATAATGAATTTAGAATGATTACGTTGCTGTCTTTTTAATATTAATTCATTCATGTGATAAATGATTACGAAGGGCCCCCTGTTTTCGCTGTGCTTAGTGCTGCGGACTAGGATAAAATCCCCAGCTCCCACGGAGTTAATGTTCTAGTTGGATGAGATAAAGAGTCAACAAAACGGCGGGGCGTGGTGGCTCACGCCTGTAATCCCAGCACTTTGGGAGGCCGAGGTGGGTAGATCACCTGAGGTCAGGAGTTCGAGACCAGCCTGGCCAACAAGGCGAAACCCTGTCTCTACTAAAAGTACAAAAATTAGCCGGGCATGGTGGCGGGCACCTGTAATCCCAGCTACTCAGGAGGCTGAGGCAGGAGAATTGCTTGAACCCGGGAGGCAGAGGTTGCAGTAGGCCGAGGTCTTGCCACTGCACTCCAGCCTGGGTGACAAGAGTGAGATTCCATCTCAAAAAAAAAAAAAAAAAAAAAAAAAAAGTCAACAAACCGCAATTGAAATACATACTATTGTACATTGTAAACAATGCTATGGAGAAAAAGGAAGCCGGCAAAGCCACTAGGGTTACAACTCAATAGGCAAGAGTGAAGGAGATTGTGTGAGAGGGAAAAGAGTACAATATAAGACTGGGAAGGTGTGTGTGGAGGGTGATGTATCAAGGAGCAAGTGATAGGCCCCTGCAGAGACAATGGCTACATTTTAACCTTTTGGAAATATCAATTGTTCTTCAGTCAAGACCCAAAGCCAACAAAGCCAAATATAACTGGAGAATGGTCTTTACTGTGGTGAGATCGGGGTCTCAATTTTTTCATTTCTGCTGAGACTCATGTTTCTCTGGCTATTTTTGTTTCATGCTTTCTTGCACTGATTTATTTCTGGGTATCAGGGATATTGTGACTAATGTTAGAGAATTAATCATCTCTGGAATTAGTTCTACTTTGTATTTTAATAATTTCCTCATCATTCTATATTAATATTATTTTAATAGACAAATTACAATTTTATAAGTTTATGAGGTACAATATGATGTTTTATATACACGTGTAGACAATACAAAATAATTAAATGAAGCTAATGAACGTATCCATACTCTCACTTTTTTAAAATCATTTTTTGTAGTGCAACCTGTGAAATTTGTACTCTTAGCTACTTTGGAATTATTGACTATGGTCATTTTGCTGTGCAATTGTTCTCAAAAACATATTCCTCTTTTCTAACTGAAATTTTATACCCTTTGACCAACAACTCCTCAGTCTCTCCTCCCACAACAAGGCCCTTGTAACCACCATTCTACTCACTACTTCTATGAGTTCAAATTTATTAGATTCCACATCTAAGTGAGGTTGTGCACTATTTCTCTTTCTGTGCCTGGCTTATCTCATTTAGCATAATGTCCTCCAGGCTCAGCCATGTCACCACAAATGACATAATTTCTCTCCTTTTTGAGGCTGAATAATATTCCATTTTGTACATATACTACATTTTCTTTATTCATTCATCCATTTATGGACCCTTAGGTTGATTCCATATCTTTGCTATTGTGAATAATGCTGTAATAAATATGGGAATACAATGTAAATTGGGGGAAATTTACATTCCCACCAGCAGTACACAAGGGTTCTATTTTCTCCACATCCTCCCTCAATACATGTTATTGTTCATCTTTTTTATAGTAGCCATTCTAACAGGTGTAAGGTGACATCTCACTGTGGTTTTAGTTTGCATTTCTCTAATGATTAGAGGTTTTGAGCCATTTTTTAATAGATCTGTGTGCCATTTGTATGTCTTCATTTGAAAAATGTCTGTTCAGCTTCTTTGCTCATTTTTAATTGGGTTTTTTGTTTTCTTGCTGTTTAGTTGTTTGAATTCCTTATATATTTTGTGTATTAACTCCTTATCAGATGTTCGGTTTGCAAATATTTTCACCCATCCTGTGTATTGTCTCTTCACTTTGTTAATTGTTTTATTTTCCTCATCACTTTTGACTTTCCTTCTATTGTGGCTTCCAAAAATATGCATTATTTTGGACTAAATCATTAAATCATTTTTATAATGGACCTAAGATAGAATTTTCTTATGAACAAGGATGTGTTATGGACCAAGGAACAAATTTTGCTTCACTATTGATTTCTTCTGAATCCAGGGGTAGTTAGAGTGATCCTTGTTAGGGAGATCTGGGAATACTTGCAATTTTGCTTTATAATATCACAATAGTAGATCCATAAATCCCAATATTTTATTCTTCCTGTCTCAATTCTCTTGCCAGATAATTTATAAGTTATACAGATTGTGAGATAGGCTGTCTTCATTTAAGTGAAAAACGGGGAGAGATTTACAATGAGTAAATAAAAATATTTGATAAAATATATCATTACACAGAAAGAAATGTAATATGCATAAAATATTTTAATTTTTATATTAACATTAGCTTTTAATTTATATAGTATCTGTTTCATAATACATAGGATTGTTAAAAGCCACATTCTGGAATGGTTTTCCTTTTTGCGACATGCTGAGGAAGAGACTGAAGTCGGAACTGCCGCTCTGAGGTTTTGGTTTTCCTGGCCAGCTATTAAGGTTCTCTGCTTAACTGCAGTGGTAGAAAAGTCACTTATCTCCATGCTTGTGAGAAGAGTCACTTCTAGCTTGAATTCAGGGTAGAAACTACACCCAATGATGACACCTCAGGTAGAATACAATTAAGCATTTCTTGTTTGTTATGGCCACATTTTAATCATTTCATGCTCAGTATCTGAGCATTGGTTCCAGAAAACCAATGTACAAGCCAGCTTTTCTCATTTTCTACCCTACGGTACATGAACTGCCACTCTAGCTGCCACTCAGCATTGAGAGAACTGGTTTCATGATGAGTTTTCCCCACAGTACTTCTTTTCTTGGTGTTGAACGTATTTAAAGAACCAGGCAGTCAATTACAGACTCCTACCTAGAATGCTTTAATTGGAGAGCACTGCACAGAAAAATATAACACAACCTGTAAATGTCAAGCTATATTTTTAAATACATTTTGACATTAAAATCATGCAGATTTATACAATGCTTGATAAAAAGGGACAAGGGACAGCAGTTCATTTTTATTTTGCTATAGTTAAGAAGGCCTTGGGTTCATACAGGGAGGAAAAAACAGGACTTAGCATTTGGAGTAAAAACTATGTGGTAGGCATGATGTAATGCATACGCACATATATTAGCCCATGTCTTCTGGGTTAGGTTTTAGAGTCTTAATATGTAGATATCACTTTATTCTACAGATAAGAAAGTGGAAAAATGGACAACATACTGAAAAAATAATGTTTGGCTTTTCATATTATGTACAAAGAAGATCCAACTTCTTGTTCACCCAGGAGCTCTATATTGTCTCTTCTATAATTAGCAAAAGTTTCTTCATTAATACATATGCTGTAATTACATGTGGTTTCATAAATAAACCAGTCAATTTTATTTTATTTTATTGTACCTGAAGAGAAGATGATTCCTTCGTCTGCTGTAATATCTACAGAACCAAATTCCCTTTTGCTTTTCTTGGAGAGAAGCTTAGTAGTTGTGACAATGGACTAGAGTCCTGCTATGCTGATCAAGTTGGAATACAATGAAACCAAATGAAATATCTGACCCTTGTTTATAGTCCAAGGCAGGGTGCCTAATCAGACCAAAATTTTGCAACACAGCATAACTCTGTTTACAGATATCCTCAGCACTGTGAGAACAATTACGATCTTATAAATGGTAACTCTTAACCCATTCATGGGCTTTGCATTTAAAACCGTCTATCTGCAAAGATAACTGCAAATCAAACTAGGTTTTTATGTGTGCCCATTAGTGTTTAGAATTCTGTAGTAGGCATAATTCTAAAAATTCCTGCAAAGCTTTCAAGCCTCCAAATTCACAGAACTTAAGAAAGTGATGAAATATCACTCCCGTGATTGTTTTATGCTATATGGTATGGTTGACTTTAAAAAAAGAGAGCTTATCTTGGGACTTGCGATCTAATCAGATGAGTGTGTAAAAACAGAGAACTTTCTCTAATAGCAGTAGATAAGAAAGGCGGAAGGAGTAGTCAAAGATGTTTGACAAATGAGTAAGATTCAGTGCACTATTGATGGGTTGAAGATAGTGGGGTATCCCTGAAGTTGAGAATAGGCAAGGTCTGCTCCCGCAAGAAACCTGGGACCTTAAACATATTGTTGTAAGGAATTGGATTCTGCCAACAATCTGAATATGAGCTTGGAAGCAGATTCTTCAACCATCTGTAAATAAAAGCCCAGTCAGCCGGCACCTTAATTAAGAATTTGTGGTACTTAAGCAGAGAACACTGTGGAGGCTGCCTCTTGTCTGACCAACTGAACTGAGGTTAATTAATGGATGTTGTTGTTTAAGCCACTAATTTTATGCTAATTCGTTAGGCAGAGATAGAAAACTATTACAAATTCTTTTTTTTTCCAACTCTTCGGATGGCTGAGCCAGTTTCATTCCTTAAGTTCCTGACCATGCAATTAAAGAGATACCTTCCATTTACTCACTATTTTATCACTCTTTTTATTGTGGTCATAGTGCTTATCACAATGTCAATCTGTAATAAGCTTTTTTGTTGATTTATCCCCGAGTAGATTGTAAAATCTCTGTAGAAAGTATCTTATTTTTCTTCCTATACCCCTCTGCCTAGTAGACCTAATCTTTATTTGCTGAATTGAGTGAATAAACATTGCTTTCAGTAACTTGATCTCTACATTAAATAAATAACCTTCTGAATAATTTGAAGTATATTGAAGCATAGATTCTACTATTCTAAGTTGTGTTGTAATGGTCACTTATACATTTAAAATGTTTTGGCAATTAAGTAGATTCCAAAAATCAATGATTATCTCCCAGATCTTTTCTTGGCATTTTAGTGACATTTTAATATTTTCTTCCATAAATAATTTAGCTATAACATGATATTTGCCTTTATTTATGTAGAAGGAGGCCTTTCTGGTTTTTCTTGTTGTCACTCCACTCTTTTAGAGATGTGATATACACACAAAACAAATGTTACAATTTATTTTAGTTTATGAAAAAATGGGTAAACATACAAAGAGATGCTTATATCAGAAATGAAATATTGTGCTGTATTTAGGGTAGTGTTCAGAAAGAAAAAAATCTTGGGTAGTTGACTTCAAAGAATATAAAATTATACGAATTTATATTTGAGACAAGCTGGAAACATTCTACACAAAACAGTAGAATGTTATGTCTTTTATACTGACTATAAAAATTAAAAATACATCTTTTTAAATTTAGTAAATGAGGCTAACAAAAACAGATACTGAAGGCTGAATGCCAGAGTAATGTCCATGCCTAGAAGTCAGTGGTGTAATAATTAGAGCAGACAAAATTGAGGTGAGAGTGTCCATGAAGAGTACAAAGATGAGGGATTGGGAATAGATAGTTATACTCACTCATCATTTGATATTTGCACTATGGAATAGTGAGATTCCCTACTGGGTAAACGAGAGGTCCCTGGCCATGGAACATTGTGAACAAGGTCCATAACATCACTCAGATCCGTTTGTTAATGTGTCACAAAGAAAATTACTTGGGAAATTTTCCTGAGAACATGAAGTAATGTAAAGAAAATTAGGGCTGGGCATGGTAGATCATGCCTATAATCCTAACATTTGGGAGGCCAAGGTGGGAGGATCATCTGAGCTCAGGATCTCAAGACCAGCCTGAGCAACACGGCAAAACCCTTTATAAAACAAAAACACAACAAACAAACAAAAGAAGAAGAAGAGGAGGAAGAAATCATTGCCAGCCATGCAAAAAAATAGTGCATAATCCAATTTTCAATACTATTTAGAAGAGTTATGTCAAGTAGATCTATTGCTCTTTCCCCTCTCCATTTACCTCCCTAATCCTGGACTTTAATCTTTACCTATAATGAAATTATCCTCCATTTCCACCCAATGATGTGCATTTCTTGGCTCCATATGTTTTTCACTGGCTGTTCCTTCTGCCTGGAATATTCTCTTCCATATTCTAAAATTGTAGAAAACACCTGGTTTGTCATTAGAAAGGCCTAGTTCAAATATCCACTTAATAATAATTGCATGACAATAAAACAATTATTTAAATGTCTTGATCATGTGTTTCCTCATCTTTGTAAGTGGAAGTAATGATGATTTCTACTGTATTGCTTTGCTAGTGCTGCCATAACAAAGTACTACAAGCTGGGTGGCTTAAACAATAGAAATGTATTGTCTCACGGTTCCAGGGGCTAGAAGTCCAAAATCAAGATGTCAATCAGGTTGGTTCCTTGTATGGGCTATGAGGGAGAATCTGCTCCATTCCTCTATCCTAGCTTCTGCTGGTTTTCCACCAATCTTTGGCATTCCTTGGCTCCTGGCAGGATATCTCTAAGCTTCACAGGATGTCCTCCCTGTTTATCTAGCCCTGATTCCAAATTTCTTTTTTACAAGGACACAGTCATATTGGATTAGGGGCCCACTCTACTCAGGTGTGACCTCAACTTAACTAATATTAACTCCTGTTTAATTACATATTTATTGACTTTATTTTCAAATAAGGTCAGATTTTGATATACTGAGGGTTAGCACTTCAACATATACATTTTGGGGAGACACAAATGCAACCATAACACTATATCATTGGACTGTTGTGAAGGAAGACTCAATAAAATAGCTTGTGTAAAGTATTTAGTCCAATGTTTAGCACACTATAAATGCTGAAAAAATTACCTGCTATTAACATAAAACATTTTATTTATGTCAAATGTTAGATGTAGTTTTATCTGTTTATTGTTAGCATTTTCTCTTTCTCACACACACATACACATACTCACAAAGGAGTTCACTCTTTTACTTTTTACGTAGCCAATTATTGACATTTTTTCTTTTGTGTGCTTTCTACCTTTGGCAACATCACAGTATGTTTCTCCACATAAGGAGGGTAATGTATACCTCTTTTCTACCAGCCTCTATTTTATTTCGTATTGCAAAAAATTCTGTGACAAGAAAATCATTGACACAGGTTACATTTTACAAGGGACAGAATTCTGTTCATCTTTTCTACATTTTTACTGTCTCAACCTGAAAAAGGTATTTTGAAAGCTAAGCTCATTATCTTGAAAACCAACTGGATTTATAAAGTAGTTCATTTGGTAGGCAACAGCCTTGGTCAACAATGCAATACCTTTCCATACAGAGAAGGCAAGTCCTCACATCCAGAGTTCCCCAGACTTTCCACTTTGCAAGGACTTGCTTGTAATAGTCTCGCAAGAAATTGCTTTTGGTAGAGAATTCACTGTAGGCTGTCAAAACAAATGCGAAACTTTCTGGCTTGAAAGTCATGGTTAATACACATCTTGTTGCTACAGTGACAGCTGGAACAGGCAGAGTTGTCCATTATAAAAGGATCAACAGTAGATGGATTTTAATAAAAAGTCCTTGGAGAATCATGAGGTCTCAAAGTGCTGCATAAACACCCAAAATTAAAATAACAAAAATAAAAAGAGGTCGTACCCATTTCAGTATGTGTCAACTATATATGCATGCCTTTTGTTTCTTTACTATAGATCTCATTTCCATGTAAATGCATAGGAACTGTTCAAACATAAAATAATTTAAATATTTTATTCCTAGACCACATCAGAGACTCTGGTAGCAAGCTTCCAAAACATGATGCAGCAGATTGTCCTAAAAATGAATTGATATATTTCATGTGAAGATCTTAGCATGGTGCCCAGCTATAAGACTTATTCACCATTGACATCATTATTGTCATTGTCATCATCATTATATTAGTATAAATTTTTGGAAAAAACACCTAAATTCAGTGTTGTGCTTTTTCACTTACCTAGAGAAGTACAAATACAAGAGAAATTTCTAAAAGAAAGTTATTATTTTCTGTGTTTTTTTTTCTTTCTTTCATCACTGCTCTCTTGACTTTCCAGCATCTTCTAATAAATAATTTGTTTTGTTTGTGTGTTGCTTCAAAGTATGCAAATGCAGCAGTATTTGGGGGATTATTTGCATTTCATAGATGAAGACCCTGGGGCTCCATAACACTTCTCAAGGACATTGGCAATATAACAGGAATAATTTTAACATATAAATACTTCAGAGTCTAATGGATCAAGTGGGAAAATTTCTGGTAGAATAATCTCACACAGCGTAGAGTCAATGGTCAGATTAATGGTATTGCTTCCTCATGCAGCCTTTTATTTTCAATGATCTTGAAGTAGTCACCATTAATTTTGGAGTTTAGGAAATGGGCCAAGTATAAGGCCACTGAGTTAAACATGAATGCTCAGACTTAAAAACCATGTTTAGTCAAGACCGTGGGCTGTATTTACTTGAAGATGGGCCCGACCAGAAGTAATTACACTGAGAACTTACCAAGTTTTGAGAAAATAATATTTCTGAAGATTCTCCAAGCCAGGCATATAATATCTTCTCACGGCCTAATTACCCAAACAATCCCAGGCCTCCAGACCTCCACTAATAGGAATTAATCTGTAAAGCTTTGCAGCCCCCAGGAAGGGCAACTTTGCCAATGCCCACCTTGTTGAGAGCATGAGAGAAAACGGACAGATGTACCTCTCAGATGGAAGGGCCAGAGGCCATGGAGGGAAATGGAAAACAGAACCAGAGATTGTCAGATGGGTTAATCATAGAATGTACTCCATTGCCAAGAAAAGGAGTTCTCACTATTCCTTCCAATCAGGTTGGGTTAATTGCTCTGGCACACTGATGGTTGTATGGTTCCCATTTTTCTCTTTACCATATGGAAGTTTTTACTACAGCTACTTATTTTCCTCTTATACTTTTTTCCTCTTGTATTAAGTGTCCCAGGGTGGAGGATCCCCAAAATATCCTCAATTTATAGTTAGTTGGACCACAGAAGCTGCCTGTAGACATGACTGAAAGGGCTGTACATTATGTGAACTTTGAGCTGGATACAGATGCAGAAACTGCTTCTTACCTTTTGAAATGGAAATAAGTCTATTTCATGAGTGGAAGAAGTGTATGCAGAGATGTGAATAGTTAAATAGGGCTGTCATGGAGACTATCTGGACCACCAATTTCTATTTCATTTTCCTCCTTAATACAGAATTCTTACTTATGTTACTCTGGTCTGATTTCATTCACAGCTAAAAGCACACATTTTTCAGTCTCTTTTGAAGGTTAAAGTGGACTAGGTCATGTCAAGAGAAGTTGCTGGGTACGGCTTTTGGTAATTCTTTTTAAGATGGCTGATCAGTCATAAGGGCTGCCATTTTCTTTTTTGCCCTTTTCTTTCCAAGCTGGAACACAAACACCGTGGGTTGAGTACTACAGCTCTCTTGTGACTTTGAAAATGGAAACAACACACGAAAGATAGGTTGGCAAAAAGTGAGAAAATTCTGGATCTTGAAAAAGATGTCCTTAATGTTTCCCTCAAATTGACCAAGTTCTAGACAGGCTTCTTCCTGGCTGCAAGCCTTGTCATGAAGATAGAAGAAAGTCTACTTTTCCTCTGAGAAAAGCTAATCAACAAACATATATGGCCTATGACAACGCCCACCCTGGCTCCTCAAAAGCTCCCCTGCTCTTTGTTTCAGTGGAGTAAGAATCCAGACTTGGTCTGTGCTTTCTCTCCTGTGGCTGGCAATAGTATCAGAATAAAATCGCTTTTCATCTGTTCATCTTGTCTTGCTGATTTTTCTTTTACAAGTCCTAATGAGTTTGTGGAGTCATAGCACGTCTCTGAACTGCTTATCGCCAGTCTTCTGTGACATGATTATATACATTTTTATGGCACTGGAAAAGTAATTGCAAATTTACTTTTAAAATTTAAAATATAATGGCATAATTTAGTAATGGCAATAATTTAAAAGTAATGGCAAAAACTGCAATTACTTTTGCACCAACCTAATTCTAGGAGCCAAATGCAATTCCTAACTAACAGGAAGCTTTGAGATGCAAGAGTATATAAAGAAACTGGTAAACATAAGAAAATGTCTATTGGTATCTGTAGAATATATCCTGAGAACGGTTGAGTAGAGTTAAAATATGATAATCTTTTATTTTCTGAGAGAAAGACATAAAATATTCATTTAATTGAAACTTTATAAATTTAAGTATGCCAAAATATCCACTAAAGGACTAAATATTGATATATGTAGCTTTCAAACCTGTAGAAGTAAAACTTAGAGTAAGAA
Organism: Pan troglodytes; assembly: GCF_028858775.2. Lineage (NCBI taxonomy): Eukaryota > Metazoa > Chordata > Mammalia > Primates > Hominidae > Pan > Pan troglodytes. The sequence continues at coordinate 43,889,347 of NC_072410.2, forward strand.
AATAGGGACCCAATTAATCCAACGGAAGTTTATTTATATAGAAATAAAAATGAAGTATTTAAAAAGTAGGAGAGACATTAATAGAAAAGTCAAAAGCTCAATCGATAAAACAAACACATCAGCAATGATAATACATACAAATGTAAAGGCTGTAAGGTTAGGTTTTTAAAAATCTAACTCTATAGTCTCTATAAGGAAAACAGACACAGACAGAAGTAAAATAATGGAAAAGTTACAAATTTCATATAAGCCAAACAGAAGTTAGAGTAGCTATTTTAATATCGGACAATTTAGATTTTAGAATAAAATGATGCATAGAAGAAAGAGGGTTACTGTAAAATGAAAACTATTTGGCCGGGCGCGGTGGCTCACGCCTGTAATCCCAGCACTTTGGGAGGCCGAGGTGGGAGGCTCACGAGGTCAGGAGATCGAGACCATCCTGGCTAACAACACAGTGAAACCTCGTCTCTACTAAAAATACAAAAAATTAGCCGGGCGTGGTGGCGGGCACCCTTAGTCCCAGCTATTTGGGAGGCTGAGGCAGGAGAATGGCATGAACCCGGGAGGCAGAGCTTGCAGTGAGCCGAGATCGCACCACTGCACTCCAGCCTGGGCAACAGAGCGAGACTCTGTCTCAAAAAAAAAAAGAAAGAAAGAAAAAAGAAAAATATTTAATTCACCAGGAAATTTACAGTTTCATATGAGGGGATTTAAAAAGTAACCTCAAAACATATAATGTAAAAATTTATAAAACTACCAATCAGCCACACTCCTTTCTCAATAATTGAGAGATTGGGCAGAAGAACACACACACACACACGCACACACACACACACACACACGGAAGATCTGCACAGCACAATTAGGAGTAATTTAATAGATATTTAGAAATCTTTACCAAACAATTTGAGAATATGCATTTTTCCCAAACACATATGGAACACTTATAAATGATGTTCAAACTCTAGGTTGAAAAACAATTCTTAAATATCAAATGTTCAGTTTCATGCACACACATACCATGGTGTTGTGTACAGCATAATTAAAGGACAAGAGCAGCAAAAACCGTGAAGGGGACATTATTTTTGGGAGAAATATTTAAAGCAGTCTTCTCAATTTATCAAAGAAGATAACGTGAGAGGAAAAAGAAATTACTTAGGACCACATGGTAATAAAAATAATTTTTATTGAAAGTCATGTTATATAACTTGAATAGTAACTAGAAAATACACAAAGTTCTTATATAAGTATTTTTAAATACTCGTATAAAAAACATCAAATTTAATAAGCTTCTGATCTTCACAACAGGGGAATCAAAGATTTTATAAATTCCTAATACCTTGATCTCAAGTATGTTTTGATTTTGAGAATTCCACCAAGTCCTATTTTTACTATACAGATGAAAGATGTTTCCTGATGGAGAAATATGTAACTAAGAATTTTAGGCTGAGAGTGGTAGATCATGCCTTTAATCCCAGCACTTTGGGAGGCTGAGGCAGGAGAATCGTTGAGTTCAGGAGTTCAAGATCAGCCTGGGCGACATGGTGAACCCCATCTCTATGAAAAATGAAAAAATTAGCCAGGTGTAGTGTCATGTGCCTATAGTCCCAACTACTCAGGAAGCTGAGGCAGGAGTCTCCATTGAGCCCAGGAGTTCCAGACCATCTTGGGGAACATGGCAAAACTCTGTCTCTACAAAAAACACAAAAATTAGCTGGGTGTGGTGGCGTACATCTGTTGTCCCAGCCACTCGGGAGGCTGAGTGGTAGGATTGCTTTAAGCCTGGGAGGTCGAGGCTGCAGTGAGCTGAGATTGCACCACTGCACTCCAGCCTGAGCAACAGAGTGAGACTGTATCTCAAAAAACAAACAAACAAAAACACACCAAACCAAACAAACAAAAAACAAAACACCCACACACAGAAAAAAATAATTCTAGCCCTGACCCACAGACCTTTCTAAAATGTTTGTATACAAGAATATTGGCTGACCATTAATCTAAGGCTGGTATATGTCAAGGCTGAGGGATGCCAGAGCAAAAAACAATGGTAAACTCACCACAGATTTGGTGGTAATTTGAATTCTGGTCTTTTTTCCTCTGTCTGATCCTATTCACTTTTTAGAATCCTCAAATAGCTGTTGCCTGAATTCTCTCCAGGTTTAATATAGTTGCATTTCATATAAGAGATAGGATTGGAATGTGCTTACTCTAACTTACCTGGAAAAGCCTATGTTGCTCTTCTATACCATTTGTAAAATTTTGGGATAAACATTAAAAGCCAAATACAGGATATTCCATATTGGAGTCAGAATATCTATCGTTATTATATTGGATAGAAGAATTACATTGTATCATTATGCCAGTCCTGAAATTCTCATATGAAAGCTCCTATATGTCCAGATTAAAAGTTTTTAGTTTTGCTTTAAATAGTTAAAGCAAATATGGAAATGAAACTGATTTTTATGAATAATCATTTGTCCTAGGAGCATGAAGTGATCTGCAGATAACAGATCTCACTTATCAAGTGGTGCTTTGGCTTAACATTCAGTTACATTGGTCTACTTATATCTGCCACTGTCTTGATTATTATAGCATATTATAGCAGTGTAATATGTTGTCATATCTGACAGAGTAAGTACCATCTATTATTCTTCTTCAGGGGTATCATAATTTTTCTTGATCCTTTGAATTTCTATGTTTATTTACATGATTTGTAAATTCCATGAAAAAATGCCTCTAAAAAACTAAAATTGCGCTGAATCTGTAGAACAATGTCAAGATAATTGATATTTATAACATAACATGTCTTTCTATAGCTGAACACCTGGTTAGTTTTCTTCAATTTATTAGTAAAGCTTTACTTCTTTTTTGATAAAATACTTGTCCAGTTTTTTTCAAGCAAACAAGCTATTATTTGCATGATGGCTTTATGTTATATATTTGTTAATATTGATTAACAATATTGTCGTTATTGATTTAATGAACTTATATTTGGCAAACACATTTTGTAGTGTTTTTCAGAAAAGCTCTGAAATATTTACTTTATTCTACAAATTATAATCATCATGACTATGACTATTATCACCTTACTTTTTAAAATGTATCTAGAAAGCGATGTTTGTGAAACACAGATTTTATGCCATGATAGCTGAACTCAGAATCATCAAGTTCAATATAAAATTTAACTTTTAACTTTTTTATTTTAATTATCTATCGTAACTTAAGATTTGCAAATCAACATTTAAAAGAATCCAGCTTTGCGTTATTTACAAGGGCTGCTCCAGATGTCCTATCTCCTGTTTATCTGCTGAGATGAAACTGCCATATGCCCAGTGGAACTTGCTCCCTTTGTACCTTGAGGATGGACATTTCCTTGATGGCTGTTGCTGATGCTGCTATGACTGCACTGGCCTTCATGACACAAGGTGGAAGCAAATGAAGTCAACTCATGAAGCTAAAATTTGGGTAGACAAAGCCAAATAGACACATCCAAGAAGATTTAGTCCAACTTGATCTAGCATCAACTGAAAAAAAGATATGAAAAGCAGAACTGAAATAATACAGGACCTCCTTGCAGGGATCCCCAAGGTTCTAACTGGAATATTAATTGGCCTAAAATCTAACATTATAAACAAAGAAAACCAGAATCTGTTCTTGATTTTAGGGACCATCTAGTCTGTCCCAAACTTGTAAGGACTATTCAGACTTACTAGAGGGTAAAGACATTCCTACTGTCCTCCCTAATTTCTGTACAGACATTCAATAAATTTTAATAAGTAGCATAATAAAACAGAACTCCGGCTGGCCATTTGCTTAGAACTCTGACTGGCCATTTGCTTTTTTTTTTTTTTTTTTTTTTTTTTGGAGATGGAGTCTCGCTCAGTCACCCAGGCTGGAGTGCAAAGGTGCGATCTCACCTCACTGTAACCTCAGCCTCCCGGGTTCAAGCAATTCTCCCATCTCAGCCTCTCGAGAAGTTGGGATTACAGACACCACCATCCTGACCAGCTAATTTTTGTATTTTTGTAGAGACAGGGTTTCACCATGTTGGCCGGGCTGGTCTTGAACTCCCGCCTTGGCCTCCCAAAGTGCTGGGATTACAGGCATGAGCCACAGCACCCTGTGGCCACTTGCTTCTTTAGGTGAATTCTAGGAGTTAGCAGAACGTCGGAGCCTAGAATTGATCAAAGAAAGGAAAAACTCAGGCATAACTAATGGTCCTTCTAATTAAATAATTAGAAAACTCATGAAATAAAAGTGATCCCATAGCTAAGTGAAAAATAGATAAAGGCACTTGACAACATTGTAAGGCAAAAGGCATTGGAAAATTAATTGCCTGGTATTGGCTCAATGCTGCAGAAACAAGAAGTAGGATGAGGTCCTTTTCCTAAATGAGGATCGTGCAAATAAGTAGTGTTTTCTCTATGCCCACATTTACCACTGTCTTCCAGAGGGAAAATATCTGTACAGAAGACTCCTTTCCTAGTGCACAAAAGAATCATAATTTGAATAATAATCCTGCCACCATTTGGTTGCCTTTTCTTTGTAGTAATTTTACTAACTCAGTGAATGCAATTTCAATCACTCTTTAAACTCTGCCTTTGACACATTCGTTTTGTTTCCTTAGATGACTCATTAGTTAGAATGCCTTTTTGACCCCATTAATCTTGTGGGAAGATATTTACTACGTATATTAAGTGCCTTGATTAATTGTGAACAAGATGGTTTCTTGCTGGAAATCCCAGAAGAAGAATCCCCAGCCATTTGATGGCACAGATTGATTACCCACTTTCTAATACTTCCCCTATTATTATGGTAGACCTTGAGTCTGCCCCACATAATCTCTGGGACAAAGACAACTCAGATGTGGGACACATATACTAACCCTTAAAAGTCTCAATTGAACTGGTTGTGTCTTTATGAGAGTTAGCTCCATACTCACTGAAATAAATGGTGGCCCATCATATTTTTACACCCACATAGAAGACTTGTCATCCCCCATGCTATCTCTTGCAATGCTTCCTTCTGCCTGTCAAATAGGCAAATGGGGGAGGCCATCACTCTATACAAAACAAGAGCTATTGATTGATAGAAGTGGACTTCTTTACTTCCAACCCTAATTAGGCTGCCAACCCTAATATCACTCTATTATCAATCCCTGAGACAGATGTTTATTTTATAATAGAATCTATTCTTAGCATTAGGGCCAACTTCGTTTGCAAGCGATCTGTGCAGTTGCCCAAGTCTACACACTTAGAAGGGCCCTGTGCTTTGTTTCCAGCTGCTGCCACCATCTTGAATTTCTTAATAATTTGTGAACCAGGAGCCCCAAATTTTCATTTGTACTGGGGCCACAAATTAAGTATCCAGTCGTGGTCAGTATTCTTTAGCATACTGTACCATCTTGTACCTAGATTCACACTATCAATTTACATACATAGTGGGAAGATAACAAAATATATGGACAGTAATTGGCCAAAGCTTTAGAGAAGTGCTGTCTTGCATTTCTTCCATCGCCTTAGAGATATTTAATTTCCTGAGATTGCCACCCTTTTGTAATATGTAAATGACCTTCTGGTGTGCTCCCCAGATTCCAAATGCATTACCTAGATCATGATAGTACAAAAATGGAACAGCTGATCACCAGATATCATATACATCTAGATTCATAGCTCTTATCTATGATTTGGCTACTTTTTAGGTTGATATGGCCAAAACCCTATAATGGATTAATCTAATTTACTCAAGTTTATAATCAACAGGGGCAGACTTTTTCTGAAGGATTAACTGCAGGAACCACTCTGTGCCTTTCAGCTTGGAGACTTGGTTTACGGAAAATGGCACCAACAGAAGAATAATCTTGAACCTCCTAGAACCTGATAAACACAACACGGCAGGAAATCTTCAAAAACTAGAATCTTGTCATGTTCCTCAGTTAAAAAGACATTACAGATTGCATTAAAATTAAAAATGTTTGCTCTGTGAAAGACCCTATGAAGAGGATGAAGTGATAAGCTACAGATTGGATAAAAGTATTTGCAAACCACATATTCAACAAAAAACTTATGTCTAAAATATGTAAAAAGAATTTCAAAACTCAACAGAAAAACAAAAACAATTCAATTAGAAAATGGACAAAAGATAAGAACAGACATTTAACTAAAAAGGACAAACAGATGGCAAATAAGCACATGAAAAGATGTTTAGCATCATTAACTATTAGAAAAATGCGAATTAAAACCACAATGATATGTCATTACACACCTATCAAAATGGCTAAAATAAAAAACAATTAGTGCTAACCTCGAATGTGGTGTGGATGTAGAGAAATTGAGTCACTAATACAGTGCTAGTGAAATTATAAAATGGTACAGCCATTCTGGAAAATAGCTTGTTAGCAATAAAAAGTAATTAACTATCAGTACATTCAATAGCTTGAATAAATCTAGAGGTAATTATGCTGATTGAAAAAAAGCCGATCCAAAAGGCTTTGGATTCTATGCGATTGGATTTATATGATTCTATATATAATATACACAGTTATATACTGTATAATTTCATGTATATAACATTCTTGTAATGAGGAAAGTTTAGAGATGGAGAAGATATTAGTAGCTACCAGGGTATCTGACCTGGGTGGGGGAATTAAGTGGGTGTGCCTGTAAAAAGACACTACCAGGGTCCTAGAAATAATAAAACCTTGACTGTATTAATGTAAATATCCTGGTTTGACTTTTTACTAGAGTTTTGCAAGACGTTACCATTGAGGGAAACTGAGAAAGGTGTTCACAGGATCTTTCTGTAGTGTTCCTTACAACTGCATGAGAAAAATAATGATCTCAACATAAAAAGTTTTAAAAAGTTTCCTTATTCCCTTGAAATTGTTCCCATACTACATCTTAGAAACTGATTTATCTGACCTTTGATTTTGCCAGTATTCCAATCAAGAAAGGTTCAAGCTAGTAATTCAGAAATTTTGAAATAAGATGTACAAAGTTGTCCATTAAATTTCAAACTCAAGTTGTAATTCCAGCTATGCTTATGGTCTGATAATTAATAGGGGCTGTTAAGCAATTAATTATGTCTTAGTAGCTTATTATTAATAATCTCTGTTCAGCTCCAGTTTCTTACTACGGGCAACAGTACTATATTTAAATACTTTGGCTGACCTTCCTTTTTATTTAGCAGATGTAAGGTTATTAAAGTAGTTATGAAGAAATACGACACCTTTGGTTGACCTGATCATTGGTATCTTTGATTCACTAAAGAAATAATTATCCTGGCTGGCATTTAAAGCAATGTTTTCCACTTGAAGAAGAAACCAGTGCCCTCTTGCAGGAGTAGTGCAGTGCTACAGAAACAATGATCTTGTTTAGAGACACTGTAAAAAAGATTAAATGGCTCAGGGTGCAGTGACACTTGTGGCGTGGTAGAAAGAATGTACTTAATTCCACTACTTACAACTGATGATCAGCTATGTCTCAAATTCTGTGAAGAAATTATTTTTTTGTCTGTAAACATGCAAAAACCAAGATTAGCTAAGGCAGTTTTGAACAATGCAAGCGTGGTAAGAGTACTTACTCTACCAACTAGGAAGACTTACCATAAAGCTACCACAATTAAGCCATGAAGGATTTGTACACAAATGGACCAAAAGTGAAGGCCTTTCTGTTGAGGATCTCTCTCTCTTTATTCCCTTCCTTTCTCATTGATTACTTATTTTCTCCATTTTTAAAATCTTTCTCTGACATGTTAATATTGGAACTCAGACTTCAGATCTCTTCTCTCTTCTCAACACTCATTTTTAAGTGATTTCAGTGTTCTGACTTTAAATATCATCTCTACACTTATAACTCCCAATTTTACATCTTCAGCGTAGTGCTCTTTCAGTTGCCCATACAAGTCCCTATCAGACAGCAAATAGCCATCTCAAATGTAATGCGTCCAAAATAAAATTCGGATTTCACTTCCAGGTCAGACACCGCCATTTGTCTACTGGTATTTATTCTCTCTGTGTTCCTTTTATTTTATTTTTCAGAGACAAGATCTTTCTCTTACCCAGGCTGGAATGCAGAGATGCAATCACAGTTCACTGTAGCTTTGGACTTCTGGGCTGAAGCCATCCTCCCTACTCAGCCTCTTGAGTAGCTAGAACTACAGGTGTGCACCACCCTGCTGGGCTATTTTTTCTAATTTTGTAGAGAGGGGTCTTGCTATGTTGTCTAGGCTGGTCTCAAACTCCTGGCCTCAAGAGAGCCCCCCGTATAAGCCTCTTGAAGTGTTGGGATTACAGACATAAGCCACCATGTCTAGCCATCTACCTTGCTTTTTTTTTTTTCTTAACAGAAACTCCATAGTTTTCACCAAACACATAGCCACAGAGTTAGAGGTGTTTATACCATTATCATTTCATTCAGCCAACTGTTGATATAAGACAAAACTAGGATCACTAGGATGTCAAGGGAAGTGATTTGTACAGCCTCCAGATTATCTCCTTAAAGATGAAGCTATTTGTTCTGAGATTTGTTTTTCTCCCTGCTGTGGACTGGGATTGAGATATGGAAGTGAGCCAGTTCTCCTCATGAGCAACAGGACAACTCTCTGGAAAACTGTAGCAATAGGATTGGTAGAAATTTAGGTCCCCAAATGACTCCTGGAGCAAAACCACCTTGCCATCCCTGGATGGCATTTTCCTGGGAAGTTTCATGAGATAAAAATAAGCCTCTGACTTAGTTGAATCACTGTATCTGTGGGGTCTTTATTCTAGCACTGTAGACTGTACTATAATTCATACAGCCCCAAAACCTGGTCTTGCCTCATTTTTCTTCATTCTTGACTCTTTTCACATCCCATATGCAAGACTTCAGTACATTCTGTTGTGTCTTTCTTCCAAATAAATACAAAATCTATTTTTGATTACCTACTCCCTTTGTCTAAATTATCATCATCTCTTACCTGGATTACTGCAGCAGTCTCCTAACTTGGCTCTTTTTATACTTTTATCTTCTCCAAATCTATTTTCAACCTAGCAGTTGGAGTGTTCTTCTGAAACATGTCAAATCATGTTACCCTTGTACTTAATTCCCTCCAATGGCTTTTACCTTACTCTAAGTGAAATACAACATCAAGAGCTTTACTTCTACCTCTGTAACTCATTTTCCATCACTCATCCAGTTACTTGTACCTTTCCAGTGTTTTTGGACAAATTACTGAGAATATTTCCAGCTCAGGAATCTAAATTTGCCTGAAATTGTTTCCTCTAAGATATCCGCATGGCTCATTGCATCACTTCCTTTAGATTCTGCCTTAGGCATCATCTTCTCAGTGAGTTCTTTTCTATAAAATGTCAATTCCACATTTTCGGGCACTACATATTTTAATGTTACCCTAGATTATTGTTCTCCATAGCACTTATCAGTACTTGACTTGTAACTAGACTATATTTTTAGGTTTTTATGAGGACATTTTTTATGTAAGCTCTATGAGGACAGGTTATTTTGTTTAGTTAGTTCCCAGATCTTTGCTATATTCTCTGCCTGAATCATAGTAATCGCTCAATAAATACTGCTTGAATGAATTGGAAAAGTGATCATGAACGTCTACTCAATTAGATAGGAAACAACCGGCCGGGTGCGGTGGCTCACGCCTGTAATCCCAACACTTTGGTAGGCCGAGGTGGGCGGATCACGAGGTCAGGAGATCGGGACCATCCTGGCTAACACGGTGAAACCCCGTCTCTACTCAAAATACAAAAAATTAGCCGGTCGTGGTGGCGGGCGCCTGCAGTCCCAGCTACTCAGGAGGCTGAGGCAGGAGAATGGCGTGAACCTGGGAGGTGGAGCTTGCAGTGAGACAAGATGGCTCCACTGCACTCCACCCTGGGCGACAGAGCGAGACCACATCTCGAAAAAAAAAAAAAAAAAAAGATAAATAAAAATAAATAGATATGAAACAACTATCATAAGTGATATTTCTGAAAAATATTTAATTTTATAAAAATAACAACAAAGTGCTAATTTTTAAACAGAAGAATATTTAAGTAAGAGTAACTTGATAGGCCAGGCGTGGTGGCTCACGCTTTTACTACCAGCACTTTGGGTGGCCAAGTCGGGCGGATCATGAGGTCAGAGGCACGAGACCAGCCTGGCCAACATAGTGAAACCCCGTCTCCACTAAAGATACAAAAATTAGCCGGGTGTGGTGGCTGGCACCTGTAATCCCAGCTACTCGGGAGGCTGAGACAGGAGAATCGCTTGAACAGGGAGGCAGAGGATGCGGTGAGCTGAGATTGCACCATTGTACTCCAGCCCGGGCGACAGCGAGAGACTCAGACTCACAAAAACAAAACAAAACAAAACAAAACAAAGCAAAACAAAACAAAACAAGAGTAACTTGATAAAAAGTATACATATTTATGTAGGAAACATTGGATTGATGTAATAGTCACTGTTATTCAAATTTACTGTCTTCCAGAGAATGTTTAAATGCATTATCTCATTTAATACTTATCCCATGTGATACTTTTTGAATTGGATTCTATTGCTGTACTTTTTATTCAAGTAACAAAACAAATGTCTCACAGTTCAGTAACTTGCCAAAGATTGAACAATTAAAATCTGCCTCACCAGTACTGGCTTCTAAACCTTATCTCTATGCTGCCTCTGAAGGATAGATTCAAAATATTAACAGTGGTTTTGTTTATTAATAGGCTTATAATATATTGCCATTTAATGCTGTTCATACTTTATATTAATGTTAAATTAAAATAAAGACAAGGAAGAAATAAATGAATATTATTAATAATAAAAAAATTAAAACCTCTGTATAGAAAAAGTTGAAAGGTATTTTGGTGTGATAATTTACAGTAAGAGGAATCTAAATGGTCAACAAATATGTAAAAATCTTTACCAGTTTTCTTTTTTTTCTGTTTTTGTTTTAATCCTTTTTTTCTTTTTTACTTTTTTGTTCCTATATCATTGAGGCTGTATGTCCTTACATCCTATCGACAGTATTAAACGGTTCTCTAAAATTATCTGTAATCGCATTTACAACTACTCCTTCTGTAAATCTTCAGGATTGTTTTGCCTTTCTTTTGTAATGTAATCTTCCTGCATGCTGACTTTTCCTGTTTATTCAGCCTCCAGCAGGGAGAGAAAAACAGCTATCCAGACCCTATAGTGGCCAAAAGAAATTGTGTGGCTTGCCCTTGCCTTCTCTTTCTGTGCATTTGGGTGTTTTTCTAACCCTCTTCTCAGAATTTCAGCCAGAAAACAGCTAGATGTACGCCCATCTCTCCACCAGTTTCCAGTTTCCAGGAAATAGCAGAGTCTGTTTCACCTTTGTTTAATATAGTCTTACTGACCCAAGATGAAATCTCTGTTCCTCACTCCCTTGTCGTCTGGAACTCTTAGCTGTTAAAGTACAATAACAAAAGCACATAACCCACAAAAACTTAGTTTCACTCCTGCAGTGCTGCCAGGGTATTCTTTTTTCTCTATTGCCTGCAGAACTTGTGTTGTGAGGACTCTACCACTCTCAGTCTTCCTTGTTTTCTGTACACTTGTTCATAGAAAGATATATGGATGACTTAAAAGACATGATTTTTGCCTCAACAATGAACAGCAACACAGTGTGGAATAGTGGGATACCTGGGGTATTTGAATCAGAATTTACACATAGAAGGAATCACCAAAATTCTTACTACGTACATTCTAATTGCTGATTTTGCTTTCTCTCTGATGAGGTAGCCAGGCACTGAGTTATCCAACTAATTCCTTTGGCCTTCAGGTTAATGATATTCTTCTTGGATTCTGATAACAAGTCCACTGTTATTTGTATTTTTTATCTAAACTGGCATCTTCTTCTTTGTCTGTTTTCTATGTATTTCAATTCGACTTTGAGAAATTCTGCATTATTACTTACCAGCCAGCTTAAACGGGGATTTTCTTTAATTAACTGTAACTTATTTATAGGAGTTGTTTTTGTTTTTACTCTTTGTAACTACATTTCAGTTACAATTAACTTGTAAATGATTTCTAATTTGATGTCCATGTGTTGGGTGGTGCCATTTTTCATTAAACAGCACTCAAATTTAAGGAGACTCATTCTGTAACATAGTTGTGTTCACAGAATGGTGATCCGTTTAGATTTATCTGAGGAAGTACTTGGTGACATGGAAATACCAGCTTTCAATAATCTTGTTCATTTTATATGTGAATACTATGATAAACTTCATTTTCTCCCAAAATTACTTAGTTTGTTACAGAGAGACAAGAAGAGAATGGTACATTAGTTCTGGAGCACAAGTCCTATATCTCTTTCTCCTAATTGTACGAAAATACTCTTCCTTTGTTCTTCTTTGCTTGACCCTTGATTTGGAGCCAGTATAGTAGAGCAGAATGAAACTGGCTATTGGAAAATTTTTTAGCTGCACTGTTTGCTTGGCCTGCAATGTGCAGGCTATCTCACTATTCTGAGACTGCTTAGTCACCTGTAAAATAAAGGAAATCCCTTTGGGGGACTCTGCTAAAAGGACTGCTTGAGATGCCATCAAGTAAGAAGCCAATAAATATTTTTATTTTTGATTCCTTGAATATCTGAAACAGCTAATTGTTTTCAAAAGATGAAAATAACTAAAATTTTAAAAGAGCAATCATTAATTTTCCTTTATTCTCCAACCTTAGTATGTTTGCTTTCTAAAGAGATTGGAAAAGTAAATCTGATAAATAGGGGCAATAACTCAAACATGTAAAAATTAAGGTAAGAGCTGCTCTTCTCCCCTGCAGTTTTATATATGCTTGATCCCGTTCTTTTTTCCTTTCCAAATTTTCCTCCTAGAACTGGTAAATATATAATTTCCTCAGAAAATTACTTAATACTTGATGTGTCATGAATATTTGATTTCATTTTCTCTGAAATCCATTGGAATAAATAGAATTTAAGTTAGTGTATGTGTGTATGTTTCCGAATGCAGTCTACTCAATAATAATTCTGGCTATCCGTCATCTAAAAACTCTTATTTAGGGCTGTACAAATCAGAAATAGTCCAACTATGGATCAGAAATCTTTCCAGAGGGAAAATACTTTGTAATTCCAACTATCTGTTACAACTGATTAATATAGTTACATGTTTTACACAGGAAAACTATTTTTTCCATAAATAATATTCCCATTCATGAACTATTTACTGAATACCTAATATGGATCTAGATCTGTAATCATTGCATGGCATATTATATTGAACAATAAATATCCAATCTTTTTTTTTTTTTTTTTGAAACAGTCTCCTCTGTCGCCCAGGCTGGAATGCAGTGGTGCAATCTCGGCTCACTGCAACCTCCACCTCCCAGGTTTGTGATTCTCCCGCCTCAGCCTCCCAAGTAGCTGGGATTACAGGCGTGCACCACCACACCTGGCTAATTTTTGTATTTCTGGTAGAGATGGGGTTTCGTTATATTGTCCAGGCTGGTCTTGAGCTCCTGGCCTCCTGTGATCTGCCCACGTCAGCTTCCTAAAGGGCTGGGATTACAGGAGTAAGCCACTGTGCCCAGCTGAATATCCAACCCTTAACATACGTAAACATGGTCTCTCCATTCTCGAAGTTAAGCTTGGTTGAATGGGGGAAATGGACATTAATTCAGAAATCATATGCACAAATATAAAACTATAATTTTGACAGGTGTTAAAAGAAGGAGGTTCAAAGCTTATGAAGACTATACTTTTCGGATATGACTTGCAATATAGGTCAGGGAAAGTTTTTACAAGAATATGATTTTGACATGATTTGAGTGTTGTGAAAGTTTATCTAGGTGAATGGTAAAGAAAAAAGCAGAAATAGCAGCATGTTCAATGACCTTATTATGCAAGGGGGCATTCTAAGTTTAAGAACCAAAGAAGTGGTCATTGTGTCTACAGAGAGAGAACGAAGAGTCATGGTCCTAGATGAAGCAGGAAAGTTTGATATGGTCTATACCTTATAGGAACTTTCAGGTTGTTTCTGCTATATATTGCAGCATAACAAACCATTCTATAACTTAGTGGCACAAGTCAATAACTATTTTATTTTGTGCTTATGGATATCAATACTTGTATATCAGTAATTCAGAAATAGCACAGTGAGGATGGCCCTCCCCTGCTACACTAGATCTGGAGCTTCAGCTGGAATTACTCAAATGAATAGAGGAGGAAACAACTGGGCCAAGAGGATCAACTTACAAAATGGTTTCATTTCCTTATCTAGCAACCAAGTGTATATGGCTGAAAAATAACTCAGCTGATACTGTCAAACAAAATGTCTACCTGTGGCCTCTCCAGCATGTCAGTCTTAGGGTTGTCCAGCTTCTCACATAGAAGCTTAGCATTCCAGAAGCAAATGTTCTACAAACAAGAAGGTTGCATGACCTTATGTAGTCCAGTCTTGGAAGCTATGTAGTGTCATGTCTACTGTGCTTTATTGGGTGAAGCAGTCACAAGCTCAGCTAGGTTCAAGGGGAGGGAATATAGAGTCCAGCTCTTGATGGAAGGATAGCCAGAGAGTTTGTGGCCATGTTGAAGAACCACACATGGCAGATGTTAAGGAGTCATTACTTTTATCCCAAGAACATTGGTTATGGAATAAGGAACAGATTAGAGAGGAACTGAAGTGTAGCCAAGTGAACAAGCTGAGTGTTTAATAAAGCAGTCCAGGTAAGAATTATCACTAGCTGGGACCAGAGTGGTATTGGTAGAGTTGATGAAAAGTGAATAACTTTGAGAAATATTCTGGAGGTTAAGTCAGGGTACTTGGTGATGAATTAGGTAAGAAAGATGAGAGGAAGAGAGGTGACAAGAATAAGTTTCAGATTGTTTGGTTTATACAGTTGGGTGGATAATAGAGCCCTTTTCTGAGATTAGGAATAGAGCTAGGAATAAGACAAGAGAGGAGGATAATGAGTTTATTTTGAGAATAGTAAATTTGGGATAACTTTGAAACATCCAAAAGGAGACATTAATTATATGGTTATGGAGAAGAGAAATTGAATCATCTTACATTGTATTATATCACCTAAATTGGTTATGGTAGGAGTGCATGATTCAGATGGTACTCAATGAGCCATCAAATATTTTTTGAGCAACTACTCTGTGAATGCAGGTATAGCAGGAGAGGCATTACAGATATATTTCTTCCCTTGAAGAAGTTACTGTGTAGTTAGGACAGCATCAATGGGAACACAGAATGTTAAGAAACGAATAAATTATAACAATTAAGACAACATTGTATTGTAGTGCTTTGGAGTTGCAAGGAGGCCTAGGATAGCCTACTATGTGGAGAAGAAGCCAAATTCCAATGAGACATCTGAGGACATAGCTGTGTTACCGTGTACATGCACAGGTGTTCAGTGATAAACCTGTTATATAATAAGAATTCAGAGCACCTGTTCAGAGCTGATTTATGGTTAGATAAATTGTCATAATGACATGATATTATTTGCAATAGTGTGTTTGTGTTTGATAGTTGATAAAACCTAGATGATGCTTTTAGGTTTTTACTCCCCTCCCAGTCTCTGCAATATAACCTCTGTTCATGACACTTAGGGAATTTTAGTGCTAGGACAATTTTAGAAGGAACTCTTAATGAGGGATCCGAGCATCTCTCAAAATCTGATCCTCTCCAATCTTCTTGTGCCTTTCCTGTGAAATAAATCACATTTTGCAGAGATTCTTAAAATTGTATAAAAGACCCTGCGACAGGAGAATGATATGTTATCAAATAGAAGATACAGGTAATAAGTTCTAGTGCAGTGGAGGTTGTGACAGGTCATTGGGTCATTACATTGACTTATTGTGCCATGAGCAGAATTTAACAAAATGAAATAGAAGACAATGGAATAGAAAATAATGGAATGGAACCGGTGGAGTATAATACAATGTATTGAAACGCATTGCTATTATTACTATACACACAATATATTTAGATAGACTAAAGTGGATATGTAAGCTTTCATTCCATTAAAAATTAAGAAAGAAACAACAAACAGGCTCCACAATGCACCAGATTTGCAGGTAGCATTGCCTTAATGTGTTCCATGTGGGATTAATATATAATCCAGCTAGCACCACCAGATGCATTAAACGTCTTGTAATCTTTGATTTCCTATTATTCATTTGGGGATTTCCCCTAATTTTTATATTTATATATATTTATTATATCAATAAACTCAAAATTTCTATTAATATTATGTTTTAATTTTTATACATTATAAGGAAAAGTATTGCTTTATATAATGTATCAATATCCCTAACAAAATGGTGATATTTCAGGACAGGACATTATTTTAGTCTTATTTGTATGCCTAGTATCCAGCTCAGTGCTTGAAGACTTGTGTTAGTTTAATACATGTTTGTTATGGCAATGAAATAAGTGAATTTATTCATTAATAATGTACTCAGACAATTATTTTGTCTAATCTTTTGGTTTCAAT
The DNA here is from genome assembly GCF_028858775.2 of Pan troglodytes. Taxonomy (NCBI): domain Eukaryota; kingdom Metazoa; phylum Chordata; class Mammalia; order Primates; family Hominidae; genus Pan; species Pan troglodytes. Next base: position 43,905,807 of record NC_072410.2, read on the forward strand.
GTAAGAGAAAAAAAGCTGGTACTTAAGGGTACTGGCATGCTCTTGTAGAAGCTCTTCCCCTCTGTGATGAAAAATGGGTAAAGTCTGGCTTCCTGGCAACTCATTATTCTCTTACTTTAGACCTCCCGCCCCAGGCTTCAGGCTGGTCCTTTGAGAACATTATTCTGGTCTTCTGCTCAGTTGTGTAGAATCATGCCACCATTTTCCATGTGAATAATAATAATGATGAATAGTAACCAATGAACCTGAAGTTATCTGGCCTTCAACTTGCTCTCCAGTAATCAGGTTTTGTTTAGAAAACCATCTTTATACCTGGTGGGCCCACCTCTGTTCATCACCTTCAGGGATGGATCAATAAGAATGGGGCCTCGTGGTAGAGCCCCCGTGTTGTACTGAGTTGCTTTAGCCTGTGGTGTTGGGCATCAGAACTGGCTCTATGATGAAGAGAAGTAGACAGCACCTGCCATAGTGTGATTTCTAGGGTCCCAAGAGAGTCCATCTATCCTAACTCATTATTTATACATATATTATCATTATATAGTTATGTAAGAGAATTTTCTTAATCTTGTTATTTGTTTCTGTTATCATTCTTAGAAGAGTCTCTGCTACATAGTGAAATGTTAGAACTTGGTGGGGCAAAGATTAGAACAGAATTCCTAGGCCTGGTATTCATTCCATGACACTTTCTCATCTACATAGGACTAATAATCCTAAGTAAAATCTTCTCATCATGGCTACTTCCCAAATCTAAGTAATAAATTCAGTGACTTCCTCTAAAAGGTCACCTTTATAATGCATCTGCCACCTGAGAAAGATCTCAACTTTCTTGTCTGGCTTACCAGCTCAGAGGATTTTTATCAAATTAGCCGTTTTTCATTTTGGAGGTAGAGATTGGCAATGGGAGCCTCAGTAGAGAAAAATACTTACACATCCTCAAATACAAGAGATCACATCCTCCATATCCAAATATCTCAGTAATGCCCCTGCCCCTTTAGCCTTATTTTGAACTCAAATATTGGAGTTTTCTTTCTTTTTTAAAAAATACTAAACCCGTTTTTAAATTTGTTTTCACAGAGGGATCAGTTGCACAAGTTTGTCTAAATATTGTGCACTAAATAATTATAAAGAACTCCTCTGGGACCTTAGGTCAATTTTAGTGGCCTAAATTCTCAGAATATCAAAGAAAATAATTACACTTTGGAGGTGGAAATATAAGTGAACTGATTTGTCTAAAACATTCATCGGATAACATGTGGAAACTATATGTTTTGAGATTAGAAATAAGAATTGGACATTTTAATTGGTATTCCTTGTGTTCATTGGGTTAAGATTTCTCAAAATATCAATCTGTTTTAGTGACAGAAATTCCAACTAAATCAAAATGACAGGGTTTGCAGCAGAACTATAAATCTGGCAGTACTTATGTTCAGGTTCCTTCCTACAGTGGTAGTAATTTGCTTTTATGTCAGACAATCTCAAGGATATGGTCATAATGGGATTCTAGTGAGTTGTTGGGAATCTGTAGAGCAAAATGGGACATGAATTAGCTGACATTTTCCCTGCTGAAGTATCATTCTTATTTGATCAAATGTTGATGGATTAGCAAGAAGGGGAAAACAGTTGGGCTTTTGGAACTGGATGTGTGTTAGTCTGCCAGACTTATTTCTTTACTATCTCTTTGAAATGTCTTGAAGGAGTGTTGGCTCCTAATATTTAAATTATTTAGTGTAACACTTATTTGAATCTAAGTCCTTGGGATGAGAGAATGTAAAGAGGGAACATCAGGAAACCTGAGAATCAGGACACTTCTGTTTTTGAACGTTAAAATTGTTTTGGGGAGAGATTTTTTTTTTTTGAGTTTTGGAACTTCCTGTAAAGAAAAGTCAGAGGTTTTGTCAGACTCACTAATATTATAAAAGTTCAGACTCATTTGGGACAAAGTAGATCGAGCTGGCTCTTCTTTAAATAATTGCATATAATTTTTACATGTTTTAATTTCTGCATATGTTTTTATACTAATATGTTCAATAAACAAAAAATATTTTTTAGTCTACCATGTACCTGATACAATAAAGGGTCTTGCAATTATATAACTAAACCTATTTTCATTGTACATATCCCCGTGATATGGACGGAAGTGAATAACTTACCGAATTTCTCAGGGTGTGTGCAGTATCCTATTTTGTTTGTATTTTTGTTATTTGGGCATATTTTATTATTATAGAGTTATGTAAAAGAATTTTCTTTATCACCTTATTTGCATTCATTGACATCCTTAGAAAAGTCTCTGCTACACAGTGAAAAGTTAGAACTTGGTGGGGCAAAGATTAGAACATGGCTCCTTATATTTTTAAATGAAAGCTTTTGTTATAGAGCTACTTTCTGTATAATACCATGGAAGAAGTAAACCTCTTAATAGGTAATAAATCAGAAAACTTTCAGGCAGAGGACACACATCATTTAAAACTGCTATAACAGAATGGGAGTTCTAGTTAGAGATGGCAGATTGCAAACATACATTTAACTCCTCTCCCCTCTGATATTCACTATGACAAAGGATTTTTAAAAAGACATCATTCTGAAGTGCAAAGAGAGAGAAGACAACTCAACAATGAAATGTTCAGAAGCTAGAAAACAAAAACAAATGCATATTGGTAATGACTTAGCAGACATGGCAAAATTAAATCCTAAGCTTGAAGTATGGAAAGCTATCAAGCAATAGAATATCTATGGGTGGAATAGACCTCCCAAAGTGTCATAATTTGGAAGGACCAGACACCTTTGGAAATGATGATAAAAGTGGGGTTAAAACCAGGAAGTCTGAGAAACGGATCAGTGTGTCTGCCTCATCTCCACATTCCAGGGGATTCTCTCCCTAGTCTTTAATTCTCTGAAAAGAATTAAACAAGTTGGATGATGGACTGTGTAGATATTTGCATTGTGGAAAATAAACTTAAGGAAATCACCAATAAAAATACAAAAGATCTGATAGGATTGAAATTGTAATCAATGTCGGTAATTAATTCACCATAAAGGAAATACCAGGAGAGCTAAAATCAATTAAAGAGATGTCTACCTTATTGATAAATCAGAGAAATCAAAATTACATCAACCCTGAAATACCACTTCAAACTCAGATTGGGAAAAAAATGTATTGTCAACTATTGAGAGGTAGTAGAGTAATGGAAGTTCTCTTGTTATGCTAGTGGGATGTTAATGAGTGTGTTCAATTTATAAGGAATGTGGCATTTCCTAGACAATGAAGTCCAGTGCTGTCAAATCTATCCTACATGTGTAACCTTAAGAAACTCATACACTGACGCATGGAGATATTCACAAGAGTGTTCATTAAGGATTTGTTTGTTCTAGCAAAGTTGAAATCCGTCTTGTCCACCAAATGAAAAGAAGAATGTGCCTGTCCTTGAATATGACAGAGTTTTTCCTGAAGTAACTTTAAATAAATCTTGTTAAACATTATAAATATGAAAAGTAGGCAACAAAAGGAGACATATAGCACAATCCCAATTACTAAAGTATGAGTATTCAATACAGAGTATGGGTCTGTAAGAAAACTGGTGATGTTAGAAATGGACCTGCAGGTGCAGGATAAATGAGAAACACTGATAAAATAATGATAGTGACTTATTAAATAAGGATAATCATTAGCACAATTCTCAGTCTCTGGAATCCTTAAGCAAAGGACAACAAAAAGCAAGCCACAAAGGGTAATCAGAAGTAAGGAGAAAAGTCAGCACAGTATCTGACACAAAGTAGTTGCTCAATAACTGCTTCCTGAACAAACGAATAAATAGATAAATTTGTGAATGAGCAAATTTAAAAAGAGTGAATAATATATGTTTAATGTGCTATAACTTTATTATATGGAATAAGAAGTAGGTACAAATATAAAATGCAACTAAGGAGCATTTTTTTCCTATATAATTTAAATAGATATGCACTACAATGATTGATAATTGCTTTGGACTGGGGATTTAGTTATGATTATTTATGAAACTGAGGGGAAAATGCGGAATTGATTTAGATGATGCTGATTGTGCTGAAAAAGCATGATGTTGGTTGGAATTCCATTAATTACATGCGTTCCTGACCATCCTAGGGCCCTTAGGTCTTATCATAAAAAAAGGAGACTGTGATCAATTTATAAATCTCTCTAAGGCAAACATATTTCAGTGGGAAGTACATTTTCCTATCTACAATGTTTGGTTCAGCATAATTAACATGAATAATTCAGGACAATTTCCTGATAGTTATTATATTTGAGAGCTTAGTTGGATCCTAACTGCCCTCAAAATGTAGTCAGAATGTAAATTTCTCAGGACAGAGTGGGAAGTAGGTAGTTTGATTAAAATGTAATACGTATTTTGAATTAACAATATTCAGGGTCTTAACAAAATGACCTTAACAATATTATTTTATAAAAATACATTTGCATAATTGTTGCAATAGCATCGCCCTCTCTTCCTAACTCTCTCCCCAAGCCACCTAACATATCTAACATATTTAATTTCCCTGTTAATCAATAAGCTTTCATGGAATGGAACATAGTTTATTTTATAGTTCATTTTAAGTTTAATGCCAGCTAAATGAGGGAGTGTGGTTTTAACCTAAAGAAAGTACACAAAAGCTCCGCTTTTATAGAAATGAGAATGTTTGAATCAATTACTTGTACTGGGTCATGTTTGTCATATTTACATTCTACAGCAAGACCTTTACCTTTGTGAACCTCTGATTTGGTACCCTTTCATCGTGTATTAAACCCAGAAAAGGCATTAGGTTTTATGATGCGTTGTAGGAGAATGGACTTTATATGTGATAGTGTGATTTTTATTTTTAAAATTTCATACTCTCTGAGTCAGTTTGAAATATTTTTAGTATAAACAAAACATCTAAATGAGACTTCTTGATGGCAAATGAGAACGAAACTGCAACTAAGTTCCTTCCCAAATTCAAAGAGAAGATTTTCTTTCTTTGTCATCGTATATTTTGTGTGACAACAGTTAGCCCTGGCCACGGAGAAATAACCGTTCTGATGTGGTCCTGGAGAGCCCGAGGGGAATCTGGGACTATTTGAGGATATTTGCTTCAGATGGCAACAGTGGGGTGAATAGAAAAGGAGAAGGGCCAGAGACAAGGGTATCAGCTGGTGGTCCATTGAGATCAGCCTGGTAAACAATGAGGTTACCCATTTAGACCAGTGGCTCTTAACCTTTTGGGGCTCATGGGTCTTTGTAATCTGATCAAAGCTGTACCCCTCAAAATACACTTATTCTCATCTCTGCTTTCTTGTTACATGGAACTTTTCCGTTCCATGAACTCTTAGGGAAAAAAATGAAAGAAATGAAAGAAAATGTAAGCCCTTGGTATCTTATTTTCAACTGAGTCACTTTAGAACTGCATGGTTCTATAGCTGACTATCTAAAAGACCATCTGAGTTCTAGTCCAGCTCCGTCATTTACAAGTTTTCGGTCACTGGGCAACTTACTGTCTTTAAGCTTCAGTTTCCTCAATTATGTAATGAAGTTAATAATAGTACCTACCATATAGATGTTATTTATTACTTTATTATCATTATTTATGGTGTTTCATAGATACAGCAAAATTTTTAAAAACCACCTTTAATTCTGAGTCATTTATATTGTTTATAATTATTTGTCAGAGTAAACAATGTGATAAAACCAATTACCTTCATTACTCTTATCAAACTATACAGATATATGTTTGTGCATATATATACATATATGTATGTTTGTGTATATATGTATGCATTTATGTGTGTGTTTACACACACACATGCACACATATATATATATGTCTTTACCTACTTTTTAAATTATTTCCTTTTGATGAGAGCTTTTCCAAAAATGAAATTGATTCATAGAAGTGAATTAAATGTACTATTTAGGATATTTTGTGCCATATTATATTCTAATTTAGATTCTTTTTTATTATTATTATACTTTAAGTTTTAGGGTACATGTGCACAATGTGCAGGTTAGTTACATATGTATACATGTGCCATGCTGGTGTGCTGCACCCATTAACTCGTCATTTAGCATTAGGTATATATCTCCTAATGCTATCCCTCCCCCCTCCCCCCACCCCACAACAGTCCCCAGAGTGTGATGTTCCCCTTCCTGTGTCCATGTGTTCTCATTGTTCAATTCCCATCTATGAGTGAGAACATGCAGTGTTTGGTTTTTTGTCCTTGCGATAGTTTACTGAGAATGATGATTTCCAATTTCATCCATGTCCCTACAAAGGACATGAACTCATCATTTTTTATGGCTGCATAGTATTCCATGGTGTATATGTGCCACATTTTCTTAATCCAGTCTATCATTGATGGACATTTGGGTTGGTACCATCTCACACCAGTTAGAATGGCAATCATTAAAAAGTCAGGAAACAACAGGTGCTGGAGAGGAGGTGGAGAAATAGGAACAATTTTACACTGTTGGTGGGACTGTAAACTAGTTCAACCATTGTGGAAGTCAGTGTGGCGATTCCTCAGGGATCTAGAACTAGAAATACCATTTGACCCAGCCATCCCATTACTGGGTATATACCCAAAGGACTATAAATCATGCTGCTATATAGACACATGCACACGTATGTTTATTGCGGCACTATTCTAATTTAGATTCTTTCTACTGGTATATGAGAGTGTCTTTCCTCCATACCTTTTCCAAACATTAACTAGTATTATACTTTTAAATCATGCTAATATTATAGTTAAAAAAAATTTTAACTACATTCATTTCTCTGATATGTTGGAAACTGGCATATTTTTGTATGCAAAATTAGCTACTTACATTTTTTCTCTAGAACATTTACTGTTTATATTCTTAGTCTTTTTTTCCCCTTGTGGATTTCATCGTTTCTTTAATTTGGGAGAAGAATTTGTCTGCTAAAGTTATCATTAATTATTCTCATATATACTGAAATCACGTTTCACAGTTTATACTTTGTCTTTCTTTTTATAGTATTTTCTTAAAAAGCATACATGTATTTTAAGGTTTACAGAAATTCTATTTATGTTTCCTTTATGGCATTAACCCATATTTACTACTGGAACATTTTTTGTTTCATTTTTATTAAAAAGTTTATAATCTGTCTGTAGTAAATTATGAGTTGGGATCTAACTGACATGAAGTATAATTTTTATCATACCATAAAATCTTAAGAGAAACTTTCTATTTTGGAGTTATTTTAGATGCATAGAAAAGTTACAAAAGTAGCATGGAGAGTTCTTATTATATCCCTTATCCAGTTTCTGTTAGTGTTAACATCTAATTCAACCATAGTTCATTTGACAAAATTTAAAAAATTAACATTGTCTAATGTTATTCACTAAATTATAAACTTTGTTCGGTTTCTTTGGTTCCATCTGAATACTTTTCATTCTCTTTTATATGTCTGTCTATTCCCATGTCAGCACTGCAATGTTTTCATTGTTGTTAATTCATACATTATTTTAACATCTGTAAAGCAAAGCCAAATTATTAGTCTTAAAAAATTTTGCTTGATTATTTTAGAGAGTATGTTTATTCTTCCCAAGTGAATTTTAAAGTTATGGAGCAAGGTTTAAGAAAATTTAGTATAGATATCTTGTTTTTCCTCATTAAATATTAATTTTGGGAAGATTAATATGTGTGTTTTCCTCAATTCACATATTTTGAGTCTTTGGCACAGCATTCTCTCTGCTCTCTTTCACAGGTGTGAAGGAACTTACCTATTTTGTTTGATGAGCTCCAGTCCCTCCTGTCCTAATGTTTTATGAAGGAAACACTTCCGATTCCTCTCCCTGTAGTTTGGGCATAGCTGACTTCACCCTATATCTCTTTTTTTGAATATTTTAACTTTTTGTTTAGATGAGGGGTACATGTGCAGGTTTGTTATACAGGTAAACTAGTGACTCAGAGGTTTGGTGTACAGATTATTTTGTCACCCAGCTACTAAGCATAGTTTAACAACTGTAAGCATACAGTTTTGGGGGTTCTTTTTTAAACCTCTCTCTCCTTCCAGCCTCCTCCCTCAGGTAGGCCCTGTGTCTGTGGTTCCCCTCTTTCTGTCCATGTATCCTTCAATCTCTGTTGCTGCATTCATCTTAGACTAATGGTTTGGGTTTTAGTGAATTTCTCTGATGTGATTTCCAAAGTATTCTGCATTAAGTTGAATACAATCAGGTCCAGGTAACAAACCATGAAAAAGAACAATCTCTCTTGCTTACTTTAGAAGTTTTAAAATAGGTAGTTCCACTGTATAACCAAAGACCCAGAGTCAGACTGTTCATTAACATCTTTTTGTACTACTGCTTTCAGGCTTTTGTACTTGTGCATGCCACCATGCTGTCCAGGGTGTATGCTGTAGTTCCATGCAATGTGTTCTCACATCAGTATCTCAAGCAGAAAAAAAGGAGGTATTTAGAAAAAACCCCTCTTTTTTTCTCATTGGTCCAAACTGGGTCACATGGTCACTCTTAACTAACTATAATGGAGATTAGGGGAAAAAGTTCCTGGAGAAGGGAATGTATCCCCCATGACTGGTTAGATTAACCCCGGGTCTGGGAGCGATAAGAGTTCTATTAACGAGTAACAATAGAGAGCAACCATTTGGACAAATTATAGCTGCTGGTGTCTCTGAGAAAATATATTTTCTTTAATGTCCACTCTTCTAATGAGAAACTGCCTTAAATAATAGACAGCCCCTATTCTATTTCAGCTTTCACTCCTAACTGATTCTTAACATGTCTCACTTAGGTATGCTATTTTAATTTAAGTCCTGGTTTTGCAGGTTCAGCTTGAAATGTCTTTTTCTGACTGGGCATGGTAGTAGTTCACATCTATAATCCCAGCAGTTTGGGAGGCTGAGGTAGGAGGATCACTTGAGGCCAGGAGTTGGAAACCAGCCTGAGCAATATAGCAAGAACCCACCTCTACCAAAAATAAAAGTATAAATATAAAAATTAGCAGGGTATGGTGGGGCATGTCTGTAGTGCTAGCTAGTGGGGAAGGTGAGGCAGAAAGATCTCTTGAGCTCAGGAGTTCCAGGTTATAGTTAGCTAGGATTGTGACACTATCCTCTGGCCTGGGCAATTGAGCAAGACCCTGTCTCTAAAAAATAAACAAATAGAATGTAAATATAAATTAATTAATTAATAAAATAAAATGTTTAAAAAAATAAAAAATATACATTTATTCTTCTGATACTAATTTAACCTCTCTGGAACATCCAAATTGTGACTACTTTAATCCCAAATTTCTATGTGCCCACTTTTCCATTGCTACAGAGGATTAAAAAGATGATAAGATTTTTCACACTACCAGTTTTCTAGCCACAGTTTTTACAATAATCAAGCCTTTGGAATCAACTGTCAGTTTATATTCTAAGCATTTTTATTGATATTAGGAATGTATACTCAGACTGTATACCTTGCATTTTGAGAGGTGTTTCTTACTTCATTATAGAAGTAAATAGGAGACATCAAGGGAAGAGCTTTGCATCCTTCTCTCTGAGAAGTTCCTCATTTATTATTACTACTGATAAAGGTTAATTTTGAGAAAAATCACTTAGTAACAGCATCAATTGCATCTTCTAACTGAATGTCAAAATTAAGTAGAATTAATGACCCAAGCACAAACAACATTGGACTATAGAAGCACCCTTCATAGAAGCAGCAGAGCCGATCTATGGAAAAGCAGATTAGAAAATAATCTTCCATAGGCAGCTTACTCCTAAGAGGAAGAGGAAAAAGCCAACCCAGCCATTTCCATTTAACTGTACCAAATAGTCCAATCAGAGAAATCACCACATTTCTCTGGGATAAAAAGAGTAATGGGATAGATTAAAGGCACCAAGAACACAGATTGCATTTGTCTACTGAAAAGGGGAATATTCATATGTGGAGAAAAGGCATTGTCCCCCAAATTCTGTTATAAATGTATATATATATATATATTATACACACACACATACACACACATAGACATGTATACATATATATGCATATTTCTTACCTTGTTTTTTCAGAAGCCAGTTTCCTCCTTCTTAGTGGTACATTTCTCCAAATTTCTTATTTCAGAAGTAAGAAATATTATATGTCTATATGAATATATATACAATTATAATATATTTATTACACACATTTACACACCCAATTGATATGACTGCAAATTTAATGGAGACATTACAGTATTACTAATATAGCCATTGAGAATAACCACTCCAAACCCTTAAGCTCAAGTAACTTAAGGCCCAGGAACTTGCCTGACCTCCCCAAATTTGTTTTCCAATTAGTGAAAAACTTGGACCAGGACCTGTGATGATCCTTCTCAGGGTAGTGCTCTTCTCACAATAGAATTTGCTGCTTCTTATAGTAACTATTAATAACTAATAACACTGTCTTTAAAACACATGAGTGAATTACTGTTCCAACACTTTTAGTGCTGCCATTTTCAGGTTGTATTATATATTTATTTGTTTCATCCACATGGTCATATAGTCATACTCCTCTGTTTCCAATTGTCCTATGGCAGAGATCTAGTACGTAGAGGAGGAAAGTTGGTGTTATTTTCCAGGGCTGTGAAACTTAGTGCACGGTTTTAAAAATCAGATTCATGCTTAATATTATATCACTATAGGAGATAAGAAAATAAATCCACCCTTAGATACATCTGCTTACTACAAAAAACATATTGACTAAAGTAATCCCACATTTTTAAGAAACATCTAGCATTGAAATAGTGATAATGTCTAATATTGATAGAATTTCCTGAGCTAAACTTGATTGAAGCATTTGGGCAAGGACACGTAAGCCCACGGCTCTAATGCAACAATCTTGGAAGTGATTGAGACAACAGGAAATAGCATCTTTTGGAAATAAGCTGGGAGGAAAAGTGTCAGTGGGAAGCAGGCCCCAGCTTTAGACAGAAAGAAGAGAAGAACTCATGGTGAGGGGCCTGAAGCCGGGTCATAGGTCAGGGCTCCTATAGTATTTATGCTGCTTGTTCTGAGGATTCTTTGGGAATTTACCCTACAAACATAATTGAAGTTGGAGCCCAGAAATAGGCAGTCTCTTTTTTGAATAATTACAAAATATATTTCATATTGAGGTTGTGCTGGAGCCACTTCTTACCCCCTTTATCAATAAAATGGGCTTTTTCTAGAGACCCTCATTGCCAGAATGAATAATTGGTGCCCATTCTTTTCCATTTTTCTCCTCCAGCTTCTCCCTTCCCTTATAACATTGCCTTATTCTCCTAGCTAACCCAAAGAACATTGGAATTTTTATATCTTTCTTTCTTAATGTCTTTCTCTGGTCTTCTCAGCTATTCATGCTTCTCAGTGTTCACTCATCTTCCCAGAGCCAACTTAAACCTTATCGACCCATCACACATGTGTCAGTTAGGTGTTTGCAGATGCAAATAACTGAAACCCAAACACAAAACAGAGTGTTAGTTCACATAAGCCGATGCTGAGAGATCAGGCAGGTTTTACAATTGGGTGGATCATGAACTGAAGCACATCTTAAAGGACTCAGGTCTTTGGTGTCACTCCACTCTGTTGTCTGCTTCTTATGGTTGTTGTTTAAGAGTGAAGAAGAACTTGGGAGGCTGAGGCAGGAGAATGGCATGAACCCGGGAGGCGAAGGTTGCAGTGAGCCGAGATCATGCCACTGCACTCCAGCCTGGGCGACAGAGCGAGACTCTGTCTCGGAAAAAAAAAAAAAAAAAAAAAAGTGAGGAAGAACTGTTTCTGAAAATGACATCCAATGTCTTCTTTTAAGTCAATGGCCAGAATCTGTCATGTGCTCGTTTCTGAACTAATGTCTGATAAGAAAGATGGCACTATCCTTAGATTAGAGTTGCCAAATCTTGGTGGTATTTACTTCTGTGGCCAGATAATTCCTTTATGCAGAGCTTTCTCGTACATGGTAGGAGGTTTAGCACCATCCTTGGATGCTATCTACTGAACGCCAAGTCTCCTTCGCTATGTGACAACCCAAAATGTCTGTTAGCGTTATCAAATGTCCTCCAGGGCAAAATTGTCCCCAGAACTGCAGCTTTAGACCAATAAAGTTAATCCCTCAGGGTAAAGGTGAGCTTGTGGTACCCAGCTCCATACGACAGAGGTGGCTACTCTATTAATAACAACAACAAAAGTTTCTTTGAACAATTAATTAGAGGACAATGGTGATGTGTGGCTAATCAACAGTGTAAATTACATGGTTAAATCAACTCCTGTTTTAATATTGCTGATGATCAATCCAGGATAAGCCTGACACTCCTCAGTTAGTTTGCTATCCATTCTGACTGGCTATGGAAGGGGAATTTCAATAAGGAGAATGGACTGAATAAAAAGAAGGAGGCCTTGCTTCTGTGAAAATATCTCTTGTCTGTCCTTTGCCATGGCTGCTCAAAGAGACCACAGTCCTACAGCTTCTACTGCCTGGACAGAAGAAGCAGTGCTCAATTAAGTACATTAGCACATCACTGTTAGCATGTGAGATTTGTCAGGAGTTGCAGGATTTTCACAACATCTGCTGTGAGTTGTGGAACCTTGGGGTAAACTGAGCATCTTTTGAACAAATTGTCTCACTTGGTGGCACTTGAATGGACCTGACCTCGTATGCATCTATCTGTTGAAATGCCCGATAGCAGAACTTACCATGCTGCCTTCCAAATCTTTGGCTACATCCCTCATTTCAGTGTAAAGAAGTCCTCTGATCCTCAGGAAGCCATGAATGATACAGAAGATGTCCTCTAAATTCCTTTACCATGAAGATGACAAGCAGAAGATAAATGTTAATTAATTTGGAGTTTACTGGAACATAGCTCTGGATAAACCCAGCTCTCAGCATGTGGAGTATCATTACATGCTGGCATTAATCACTTTCTTTTGTGAGCCCTTCCTGGGCATTGGCCTGGATATCTGGGGCAAGGATTTCTGTTTTAATGTTAGCAGATGCAGGAATCAAGTTGCCTTCCTCCAGACTTAACACCACTTATATAACACAATGATGAGCCTGTTATTTTAAATGAAGCAACGGTCTCAGATAAAGGAGGCTTTTGACATCACTTAAATTTTTAGCTGACAAGGAATGCAGTTGCAACTATGTGCATTTATCCATCCATTCACACACATTTATTTATCAGGCATTTTGTAAGTTCCTAATGGCACATTGATGTTTAAAGCAAAATCTCAGCCATCAAGGAAATCAGGGCCTAACTGGGTGGAAAAATGTGTAGAAAAATTATTGAAGTAGGCTGTAAAAAGTGTCATAAGAGAAATGGACAAAGTGTTGTGAGAGGACAGAGGCAGCACACTTCTAAAAGCAATCTGTGGTCCAATTCCTACTAAGAAACAGGCTACATTCAAAGAATTTACTAATAAGAGCTTAGTGGAGTGACTACTTACAGAAGCATGGGTTGGATTTGGGAAACAAACTTGAATAGCAAAGTAGCCAGGTACTAGCAACAGTGGAAGCCCAAGGGCCTGAAGAGCTAAAAGGAGAACAACATTACTAGAACTCACAAACACTGTAGCCATTGGAAAAGAGCTGTCAGGGCACTTGAGACTGTGGGTAGAAGAACAAGAGAAACATAGCACTGCCAAAACTGTAGTTCTGGGTGAGGTGGTGGTACGCAGAATAAATACCCTAATCTTTCTCACTTCATGCCTTCCAAATTGGTGTTGCTACCTCTCATTGGCTGTTGCCATCTAGAAAACAGGGCAGGGTGATGTGTTCTGTAGAAGCAGCCTCTTGGTAAACAAGGAAAGACAAAAAGGGCAAAAATGGAACATATATTTAGTACCTGTAGGGCGGGATGCATAGAAAAGGTGCTATTGGTTGGGTCCCAGTAAATGAAACCAGGTTGGGAAGATCTTTGGGTTCTCATCTCACTTCATTTAGTAGAGATAAGAAGACATTGGCAGACCAAAGAAAATGTGGTTTTTTCTTTAGCTTTTTCCCTTGTTACATTAGGGTTTCTGCAGAGAGACTCTGTGCATGTGTGTAGGCATGCACATGCATGTATGCCTGTGTTTGCAGGTGTTTGTGTGTTCCCTTCTCATTTGCATAAAGAAAAATTTTTCAGAACAGCTTTACTATGACCAGAATAAAATGAAGGTTTTTAATATTATTTTAAAAAGTAAAGTAGAAGCAAGTGCTACAACTACTAAAAAAATTTTAATTTTAAAAAAAGTTACTGACCAGGAGAGAAATTTGGTGGATTAGGACAATAAATAGTTTACTAGCAGGGTTTTCATAGTGGGGCTTTTAAGCAAGTTCATAACCATACAAAAATGCGAAGTATTGCTGCTTTATAGACTTTGAGATCCCTAGAGAACGCATAACAGACTAGGAAGTCTAATATCAAAGCAGATATCAGTTTTCTGTTTCTTACATCACAGCTCCTGTTGATCAGAGATGCCCATATATTTCAGGTCCTCATTAAAACTAAGGTGGCTTAGTATGCTCTGTGATATGTAATTTTGTTCCTGCTCCTATTTCATCTGGGCTCCAGACAACTGAGGTTTTTAAAAGATGCTTAGAATAATTGGCCAAATACTTCTGTATTTCCAAAAGTGTTTACAGTTAGGTTGGCTTTTTTCCCTTCAAGCTTAGTTGAAAAAATGACAAAGGATGAGCTGTTTGTGTATCATTAATCTGTATCCTCGTTAACTAAAGTAAGATCTTTAGTCAAAAGGAAGAGATTAGGCTAATGATGGTTTCTGGCTGTTTGATTGTTTATCACTCCTTTCGTCATTTTTCACCCTCAACATCCGGTTGATTGAGCCAATTGTGAATACAGGCAATCAATAAAACTCCAGGTGCCATGATTTGGCACTTCTCTTGCATATATTATGTGAGATGGGGGAAATGAGACTGTAGCATAGTTCATCAATAAAGAGTTTAGGAAAATTTAGAAACACACACACACACCGCAAAACATTGGAAAATGTTCAAGCCAAACATAATGCAGTTGTGTTTTGTGGGTGTATATTTGTGTAGGATTATGAATTAGACAGTATTCTGGCAGAACCAACATGCAATGTGTATCCGGAGGAAGTATATATTAGACTTACACAGACTATATATCCTAACTTATATTCTATTGGCATCCATTTCACCTGTAGACTATGTGTACATGGGTGCTTTGAGCAAATGACAAGTTTTGAATAGTTTTAACAGATCTTATTCTTTTTTATATACAACAAGAAAGGAAAAAAGTGACAAAATCACTTCTCTTGTTTTCAAAAATATTAGTCAGTAAGCATTTGATAAGCATGTTATTCAATAGTCAATATGCAATACAAATTAAATTTCCAACATAGTTCCTCTCCACATGAAAATATAATGATTTTAGAGAAAATCAGAACCACTAGGCATATGCAAATCTCAATTAGAAAATATTTTAAATTATTAAATAATTTGAAAAATGAATTTCTTAACTTTGAGTATAACATATGTTGTAAAGTTAGTCGTAAATGAGTGCTAATTGACAAAAGTTAAGCAAATGGAAAGAAAATCAGCAAGCTTACATAGTGTATAATAAACATACAAAACTTTTTAGCTTATAAAAGATTAAATGTTGAAGTTCACCAATTAAAATAAGTTATCAAGCCTATTAGGGAGTGCATACAGGTTTTGTAACCTGTATGTTTTAAATAATTACCAATTTTCAACCACAGCTTCTTCATTTATGAATAAACCCTTTAGATTTGGAAAAGAAAACATTACTTTGGTCTCAAGTCACTTAAAAGCATACAGACTGTAAATGAGCTATGACACAGGCTGGAGTATAGAATTTGGAGTCAGGGAGGTTGAAGGTTGGGGGGTGTTTGCTAAATCTGGCCACTCCACATTCCCATCAGAACTACCATGCTCTTTATCCTTCCTCATTCTTCAGAGAAAAGGAGTTTAGTGTGAGAAATGGTGTCACTGGTATGAATTATTTTTATTTTTAAAAATGAAAATTTTAAAAATTGTTATATATTAGTTGTACAAATTTTGGGCATACGTGTCATATTTTGATACATATATACATGGTGTAACAACCAAATCAGGGTAATTGGTACGAATTATTTGCACCTGGCCCTGTTAAACTGAGGAGACCACTGGAGACCTGTTCCTGAGTAGTGATGCTGTCACTGTGGCTGTGGAGAAGACAAAGATAATAAAGAGACACTGAGTGAGCAGGTGTTATTACACTGTCCTGGCTTGAAATCAGGAAGGAAAACAACCTAACAGTTGAAGTCAGGATTTCACTGACTTCAACCTAACAGCTTGAAGTCAGAATTTCACTGATTTGAAATCAGGAAGGAAAACAACCTAACAGTAATGTCCACCGCAGCCGGGTGTGATCTTGCTGATCGTGCCCAAGAATTATCAGCCAGAGCCTCTCCTTTGCTGCAGGAATTGTAACAGTAACACTGAGCAGCCCCTTCCCAGACAGCTTTGCTTTGAGGGTTCAGTGGGCTACCGTCAATAGTTAGGCTACTTGCTTCTTACGGGTCTCCTAACGCAGATTTGTAAAGATTGTATAAAAATGTCTTATGTGCCTTCCCTTCCCTCCCTCCCTCCTTCCCTTCTTTGCTTACTTTCTTATCTTCCTCCTTCCCTACTTTTCTCTCCTTTTTTTCTCCCTTCTTTTCTTCCCTTTTTCTTCCTTTTTCTTTCCTCCCTTCCTTTATTCTTCCTACATTTAAATGATTGAGGGCCGGGCATGGTGGCTCACGCTTGTAATTCCAGCACTTTGGGAGGCTAAGACGGGTGGATCATGAGGTCAGGAGTTAGAGACCAGCCTGTCCAACATGGTGAAACCCTGTCTCTACTAAAGATACAAAAAATTAGCCAGGCGTGGTAGCAAGCGCCTGTAATCCTAGCTACTTGGAAGGCTGAGGCAGGAGAATCTCTTGAACCCCGGAGATGGAGGTTGCAGTGAGCCGAGATCGCACCACTACACTCCAGCGTGGGTGACAAGGCAAGACTCCATCTCAAAAAATAAATAAATAAATGATTGAATTACTACTATGAATTAGATACTGTTGAAGCACTAGGAATACGAAAGTGAATAAAGTAAACAACCCCGCAGTCCAATTACAACTAGTAAGGGAAGATAAACCACTTAACAAACAAAATAATAATAATAGTATTAGGTAGCGACAGGTACTATGAAGAAAAATAAAGCAGGTGAGAAAACAGAATGTGTTATTTTAGATAAGGCAGTCGTATTAGTTTTCTAGAGCTGCTGTAAAAAATAACCATAAACTTGGTGGCTTAAACCAACCAACACACAAATTTATTCTTTCATTGTTCTAGAGGTCAGAAATCCTAAATCAAAGCATCAGAGGGCTATGCTCCCTTTAAATGTTCCAGAGGAAAATTTTTCCTTGGCTCTTCTGGCTTCTGGTGGTTCCATGTGTCCCTTGGCTGGTGGTTGCATATCACCAATCTCTGTCTCTGTGATCAGAGAGCTTTGTTTACTTCCTTCTGTTTTATCCTTTTTCTCCTTTTCTGTCCCATATAAGGACACTTGGTCAATGGATTTAGGGCTGAGTGGTAATCCTGGATGATCTCATCTTAAAATACTTAATTACATCTGCAAAGATTCTTTTTGTAAATAAGGTCACATTCACAGTTTCTAGGGATTAGGATGCAGGTGTATCTGTTGGGGAGCCAGCACATCACAGTAGTCAAGAAAGGCCTGTTGGTCAAGAAAGGGCTTTTGGTTAAGATAACCTTTGAACTGAAATCAGGATAAAGTGAGAAAATGAGCCAATATGAAAATATTATGTAACAGGAAATATATAAATCACAATGTTTATCCAAAAAGTATTGATATCTTGAGAAAAAAATCTGAGGTGCGCTCTACAAAGAGTTCTGCACCAACGTTTTCACTCTCACTTTGTAAACATAAAATGCTAGTTTTCAACATTCATTGATGATTATTTTTTATGCTAGTTCTTAGAATTTGTCTTGGATTGTCACCAGTGTATTAAGTTCAATAATAAATCAAAGACCTGTCTGAGGACATAGAGGATCTAGCTCTAGGGGTTAGGGATAAATGAAAGTGCTAGAAGCTTCTTGAGTTATGATGGTAGATTCTCATTGTGGTGTTTACAGTTGCATGCACAATTACACACTAGGATTTCCCCATACCCTCCCCAATTCCATCATTAACACTCTGTGCATATTTTTAACATTTTTATTCTTCATAAAATGCATATATTTATGGAAAGTTCTTAAGTGATATCAATGTAATGTGGAAGTGTCAACATGAAAAATAACATGAGGAAGGGATGGAAATGCTCATGGGGGTCCAGGGATGAGAATGAAAAAAGGGGAGGTGTTCCCTCCCTCCCTTTCTCCCTTCCCTCGCCTCCCTCCCTCCCTCCCTCCCTCCCTCCCTCCTTCTTTCCTTCCTTCCTTCTCAATTTTTTGCCAGGCTGCAGTGCAGTGTCACAATCATAGCTCGCTGCAACCCAGATCTCCTCGGCTCAAATGATCCTTTCACATCAGCCTCCCAAGTAGCTGGGACTACAGGTGTATGCCACCACACTCAGCTAACGTTTTTAAATGTTTTGTAGAGATAGGCTCTCACTATGTTCCCTAGGGCTGGTCTCAAACTTGGCCTCAAGTGATCCTGATATTTATTTTCTAAGGAAAACAAACAAACACAAAAATCTCAATCAGAATGCAGCTGAGAACTGACCACAATAACCACAGTGAATTTTAAATACTAGGTGAAAGTATATTGCTAAGTACAGAAAAAAAAAAAAAAAAAAAAACAGACATTTTTCTATAGGAAGGGTTTCTTTTATGTTTTCTTTTTCTTTCTTTCTTTTTTTAGAGACAGAGTCTCACTCCGTCCGCCACGTTGGAGTGCAGTGGCACGATCTCAGCTCACTGCAACCTCCATCTCCTGTCTCAGCCTCTGGAGCAGCTGGGATTACAGGCACGCACCTCCATGCCCGGCTACTTTTTGTATTTTTGGTAGAGACAGGGTTTCGACATGTTGGCCAGGCTGGTCTTGAATTCCTGACCTCAGGTGATCCGCCCACCTTGGCCTCCCGAAGTGCTGGGATTATAGCCATGAGCCACTGCGCCCCGCCAGGAAGGGTTTCTTATTTCCACTTTCTAACAATAATTCTTTATGTTGAAACCAGAAGAATGTCACTACACAGCAGAAATCAGCATGAGGCAGATCTGGTTTTTGTGCTTCAAGATTTTTTACTCACTGAAATAACATTTCACCTGTGACCCAGTTGTAAGACATAGATGTGAGGAGATTGGGTAATTTTGTCCTTCCCTCTTCACAGATTCTGCAAGTCAGTATCTCATGCAAAGTAGTGCACCACATGACCCGCAGCAATAACCAGCATTCCCAAAGTGAATAGGAGTTCAGGTTTTCTCTCCTAATTATATTATTATACTTACCAGAAAACACCAAGGGGTAAAGCTAGAAGGTACCTTCTACAATGTGTAATGAAGAAAAACTCATTTTGTATTCAGAAATCAGAAAATCTGATTCCTAAATACGGTTCTGAAATTCAGTTTCCTCATCTGAAATGTGGTTAAAACATTGCCTTCACAAGATGTATATAAATGCTTTTTTCTTTTAATATCATCAGGATTAAGAATACCTGAAGAACAACTACCTCAATGCATTTTAGCTGAGAGCTCACAGTTGTTGAAAGGAGTCCTCATAGCTCTTTCCTTTTTCTTTTATGTCATCTTTCTTTCCCAGTGACTCCTGGATGACACATTCATTTTTGTGTCTGATTATTTTGATCTTTTCCAACAATGTTAATATCCTTAATGTTGATTAGACTCTGCAGTTGCCAAGAAAGGTACAAGCATTTGTCAATTATATATGTTAAAAACATCTTTTTCTTCTCTGTGACTTGTCCTTTCACTCTCCTAATGATGTTTTTGATGGATAAAAATTTTAATTTTAATATAATCTATTAATCTTTCTATTTATGATTAGTGTTTTTTGTATTCTATTTAAAAATTGCTACTGCCTCCAATCATGAAGACAGTCTCCAAAGTTATCTTCCAGAATCTTTATTGTTTCACCATGTCTTTATTTCTTTTTAAAATTTGTATTTAGGCCAGGCGCAGTGGCTCATGTCTATAATCCCAGCACTTTGGGAGGCTGAGGTGGGCAGATCACCTGAGGTCAGGAGTTCGAGACCAGCCTGGCCAATATGGTGAAACCCCATCACTAATAAAAATACAAAAATTAGTGGCCGGGCACGGTGGCTCCCAGCACTTTGGGAGGCTGAGGTGGGCAGTAATTCCAGCACTTTGGGAGGCCGAGGTGGGAGGAACACGAGGTCAGGAGTTCAAGACCAGCCTGGCCAACATAGTGAAGCTCCGTCTCTACTAAAAATATAAAAAATTAACCAGGTGTGGTGGCAGGTGCCTGTAATCCCAGCTACTCGGGAGGCCAAGGCAGGAGAATCACTTGAACCTGGGAGGCGGAGGTTGCAGTGAGCCGAGATCGCACCATTTCACTCCAGTCTGGGCGACAAGAGCAAAACTCCATCTCAAAAAAAAAAAAGTATGTAAATATTATTCTTTTAAACTAACTTTTGTCTTAATTGTATTACTCTGTGATCAGAGAATGAATAACAGTTTTCCATAGAAAGGAATTTACTGGTATTTGCTTTGTGGAAATTGAAAGATATCCAAGTATAATCATGTTACTTAAGTCCGCTTGTTTTACTGAAGAAATTCCAAGAAAGATGTGTCAAAATTTTGTTCTGATATGCTAGAGAAATGTGTAATTTCTGCTATTCAGAATCTATTGAGGCTTTCTTTTTGGCCTTACTTTGATCAGCTTTTTAAAAATCTTACATGATCACTGGGGGTGGGAAAGCATATTTTCTTTTGGTAAACTTTGAATCAAACCTATTTACTTGACATATTAGTAATTATGTTATCCATATATTTGGTACCCTCATTTTTATTTCCCTTCATTCATCCAACAAGTATTTATCGAGTAACTAGTAAGCACCAGAACTCTTCTAGTGACTAGATGTTAAATAATGAGAATCACATATAGTTTCTACCTACAATTTAACGAGGAGAATTTGAAAGCAATGAACCCTACAAAGGTAAGTACAGGGTAATAAGGAGAGAATATAAAAGAGGAATGGGACCTGTCCTTTTTGGGCATGAAAGATTTCTTCATTTTGAAAGGGACAGCTTGTTTATATTTGAAAGATGATTGGGGTTAACTAAACAGGTTCAGCTGTCAGGTGGGGAGGTCAGCAGGCTAAGAAATAGTTTTAAGCAGAGAGAGCAGCATGATCAAAGGTTGTATTGTGGAAAGGAGCAAGATGCTTATGAGGATCTAAAAGAAGGCAAGGGCAGCTCCAATGTCAACAGCAAGGAGGAAGTGGGGCGAGGTGACCCTGGAGGAGCTGGCATGAGGCAGATCATGCAGAACTTGTAGACCATGTTAAAAATGTGAACTTGCCTCAGAAAAACTGATGTATCTAATAAAATGCTTCACACAAAAGCCTCAAACTAGCTTAAGCAATACAAAATTGATTTGTTGGATGTCATCTATGTTCCAGAATTGTGGGATAAAGGCTCTTCCTTGACTCATTTGAAAAGTTCTCCCTCTGGTCTTCCTCTTTCCCTGCGCTCACAGCTCCCTTTTAGCCCTGACAGTTCTATCATTAGGCTGTCTCCAATCACGGGGACAAACTATTTGCTGATGGCACTCGGGCAGTATGGTTTCACAATCACTTCTCAAGGAAAGAAGAAAACATTTATCCTCAACCCTTTCACTAAAGTCCTCACTTTCTTCTTGTATTTCTATTATTTTCTCCTTTATTAGTTTTTACTTTGTATATTCTGAAATTTTCAAATGATAGATAAAAGTTGTAGAGAAAGTATCATCTCTACAATGATGGCTTTTTCTTGGAATTTCATTACAATCACCCATGTTTTCCAAGTATCCCTAACAACGTCTCTTTATATGTCTATTTTTATTTTATATATTTTGGTAATCAAAAGATTCATTATGGTTGGTACCTATTGTTAACAAACTATATGGCTTTGTTCTCTCTATACAAAGAGAATGAACTCTACTGTTGTATAATATATTCTATTTTTCTTAAATTTTTCAAAAAAATAAAGAATTTATATTTTAAAATCAAATTCAAGCAAAAGATTATAAACTTTATTAATTTCTTCATATTTGCTTTAAGGAATGTTATATATCTTGTTTACTTTCATCTAAAGCTTGTACCTATTTTTAATTTAAATGCTAATTTCCCAAGACTTGGCCTTTTATAACATGAATTTCCTTTTGTGTTTTGTTTATTTTCATTGATCTTTCAGTTAGCTGGAATATTTCTAAGGTGTTTTGTTTTTCAGAAATAATAGGCTAGTTACTTGTATTTTGAGGTTTGAATATCTGAAAATTTTCTTCACCTGTCTTCATATGTAAATGATAACTGGGCCAGCTATGGAATTCTTGGCTTATATTTGTTTTTCAAAATTCCACTCATGTTCCATTACTATTTATTCTCTCATGTTTTGAAAGATAGATATTCTAATTTTTATTCCTAACCTCACATCCCCCACATCTCTTTGGGTTACAATGAGTAAAGTTGGGATGAAGATCAGGTCACATGGTTCAAATTTCTTCAATTTACTTTGTTCAAAGTCACATTCCTTCTCAAGAAGATTAATTACATTCTAGCCATGACAGAATTCTATAATAATTCCTCTCAGCAATAAAAAAAAATTCTGAAAGCTGCTGCCATTTGAAAGACTTTCTCATTTGGCTTGCATCATAAATGAATTTTTTCTTCTATCTTCATATTTCTTAGCGGAAACTGGAACTGAGGTTACAGTGAGATTTGTATAATCAAGCCTTTTCTTTCCTAGGAAGTTTCAATAGTATTTGAACCTTAAATGCAGCAATAAATACTTAGACTTCTTTCTTAGAGAAACATTTAAAAAGCAGACAACGATCTGCAAGGATCTTCTAGAAATAAATTAGAAAAAGACCAAGCTCCTTACAAAAAAGAATATTCAAATAACAAATATATAAAAATGTACTTGGTCTCCAGAGAAATGCAAATTAACACCACAGTGAAATACTCTCTATACATACCCTCCAAAATAGTTAAAATTAAAATTAATAATGTCAAGTTTTAGTGAGGACATGGAGCAACTGAATCTCTCATCTAATTGTGAAAATGAATCATCAGTATCTACTACAATTCAACATCCACATGACCTTTGCCCCAGCAATTTTTACTGCTATGTAAATAACCAGTAGTATGACAGCAAATGTGCAAAAAGACATGTATAAAAATATTTGCAGTTGCACTATTTGTAATAGCTCTAAATTGAAAACACCTGAGATGTCCAACAGGTTATATAAATTGTGGCATATTCATAAAATTAAAACCATATAGTGTTTTTCAAAGAAATAGAATAATGTTTACTATGATGATGTCAGTGAATCCCATGAATATAGAACTGAGCAAAAGATGCCACATGCACACATAAACACACACACAAACACATTACGAATCATATAGTTTAACTTATAGAAGCACAAGTGTGTTGATTCTAACTCACTGGTAGATACACATATGATTTTTGCAATTCTTAATATTTTAAATTAAAAGTTAATAAGAAATCTATATGCCTATGCACACAAACACGCACACACACACACACACACACACACTACCCCCATACAAAGAGAACTCTTTTGAATTCATATTAGAAATTACAAACTACCCAGAAATTGGAAAGAATAAAAATACTAAATACCAAAACCCAAATATGTTTGTGCAAAGACCCATCAATTCTTTTCTCAGTTGTTCAGTCAACCTCTATCTCTATTTTTACAACTACGTTATATTTGTATCTGCAAAGAGAAATATTTAGAACAATATTTAGTTAATGTTGAAAATAATTTTCTCCTTTCTTCTAAGTAGAGAAAATACTGATAATTTTTTGTGTTTCACTTGTATTTTTAAAATTATTTTAATATGAATTTAATAAATATTCCTTATATTTCTTTCTAAATATAAACCATTATTTAATTTAGATCTCTTATTTAATTTATTTATTTTATAAAGTCTTATTTAATTTAAATTCTCTATTAATTCAAGTAAAAATTTCCTACTAGGTTTTATCAGATATATTCCTAAAATCAAAACCCAGCAAGCACAGGACACAGGACATACCATATGACACATATGATTCTGAATACCGAGCAAATATTTGTATTAAATATGTAGTATCCAAATCTGAAAAAAATAAATATAAAGGATACATTAAAAAAGTGAAATTTATATTGGAAATATAGTATAACAGAGACAACATTAAGAAATGAATTAAAATAGTTATATTTTTAATTTTATTATATGTATAATTCATATTTTTAAAAAACTATTAATTTTCTTATTTTCTGCAAATATGGCTGATTTTAATAATCTCTCTTGCTCTTACTCTTTCTCCTTCTCTCCCCACCTTTTATCTCATTTTCCTAAGGTGTTTTCCCACGTGGTATTATTGTGGTATTCAACTCAATTCTGTATCTTTGTCATCTCTCTTTTCACCCCTTACTATTGTTTTTGATATCATCTTAAATTTCTTTTAAAAACTTAAATTCAAGTTTCTGTTAATTTATTCCAGAAAATGAAGCACTTTCAGGGATATATATATTCTTTCCTTTGGCTTTCGATATATTCCAAATGCATTGTTTATCATCTTTTTGCTGCTTTCTTTTTTCCATCCTTTCTTTGTTTTTTAAATTTTCTTTTTTTGTGTTAATTTTCTTATCTTATATTTGTGTGTTTATCTCTTTTCCCGTAAGAGACATGCTAAAAGTCTCTGTTTTATTGGTCTGATCAAAGAACTAGATCTTCAACCTACTCATCTTTTCATTTCCTACTCCCTACTCCCAACTGTGGTAACCTCTGTCTTCCTTTTTGGTCTTCTGCAACTTTCAAAGTTGCAAAACTTCTCTATTATCTTCATACTGCCTATCTTTCCCTTCTCCTTTATATTTTCAAGAAAAATTTTCTTGTTCTCCCCCTGCAACTATTATATAGAAGCTATAAGATGGGGACTCTCTCTTCTTCCTTTGGGAAATGAATATACCTGCATTTCTATTACAATGGAAAATGTGAGCTTTCTAAAGTGCTCCTCCACTTACAATCTTTCTCACTACTGTACCTCCCTACCACCTCAAGTATTGCACTTATGTATTCTTGCTCTTACCTGTATTGTAAATCACATTCTCTCTCTCTCCTAAATCTTTTGCATCATCCTTGAAGCATGTTCTTTTGCTTTTTACCTTTACTTTTTTTGCTGAGACCTGTCACCCAGGCTGGAGTGCAGTGGCACAATCATAGCTCACTGCAGCCTCTAAATTCTGGGCTCAAGCAATCCTCCTGCCTCAGCCTCCTGAGTAGCTGGGAATATAAGCACATGCCACCACACCCAGCTAATTTATTTAGCTATTTATTTATAGAGGCATAATTTGCTGTCTTGCCCAGGCTGATCTGAAACTCCTGGCTCAAGCAGTCCTCCAGCCTCGGCCCCCCAGTGCACTGAGATTAGAGGTGTGAGCCACCATGCCTGGCTAGTTCTTTGCTTTTAAAAGACAACAAAAGAATTCATTGCATCACATATCTTGTTTTCTTTTATATTTGCATTCAACCCTTATATCCTCTACTAGTTTCAGTCTTACCTACTTTTTATTAGAAGTCAGATTTCTCAAAAGAAATGTCTTCTTGCACAAGAAACTTGTGTTTCCCTAGTTTCTTCTCATTATCAAACTACAATAATATGGATTCTGCCTTCACTGATTTTCTTCAAACTGCCATTCTCAGTTGCTAGCAACTTACATACTATAAGTTCAACAGCAAAATTATAAATGATAGTCCAATCCTTCTTCTTGTTTTCTTTCTTTGACTTCTGTGATATCCTGCCTCTCATTTCTTCTTATCTCTTTTGTTCACCTTCTAGGTTTTCATTTTTTTTCATCCTTCATGTAGTTCTTAAATATTAGAGTTCATCACTGTTTTATCTTAGATTTTCATCTCTTCTTACTTTGTATGTTTTTCCTGGGTAATTGCATTAATCCTCATGTTTGTAATTATTATAGCCATGCTTACAACTCTAAAATGTATATTAAGCATTTTCATCCCTTCCTAAGTTGAGAAACTTAGAAACCGCATATCTACTGAACCCTAGTTTTATGTCACTATATATCTCAAATACTACATAACTGATGTTAATTATTGATTTTCTCAAAACTATATTTTTCTTCAGTAATTTTAGTCACTAAATAGATTTTTTAAAACCATCCATTTAGTTTTTTATAGCCCATGTAGTACTGGTTGTCTTTTGTCTATCCAATCAATAAGAAACTCCTCTTGAATGCACCTTCTAAATAACTCCAGGGTTTCTTTTCTACATATAAGCAATCAAAACCCCACTAAAAATCCACATAAACTTTACCTGAAATGTTGTAAAACTCCCTGATTTGTTTTCTTTCGTATGTAATGCCTCTGTAAATTCATTCTTCTTACTGCAGCTACAGAAATGATCCAAAAATGTAAACCATACATTCCATACTCGGACTTTCCTTTTGCCTTTAGGTAAAGATGACAGCCCTTAACATGCCCATAAAGCCTTTGCTGACCTAGCTACCATTGACTTGTATCCTGAATCTCATGTTACTTTCTCCTTGGTTGATTTTTTCATTCACATTTCCTTTCATTTACTAAAACAAGCTTCTCCCTTTCTTGAAATCTTCACATAGACCCTTCTTGTTGATTACAATGCTTTTATACTATCCAACCTTACCACATACCAAAATTAAACCCCATTGCCACTTCCATATACCAAAATTAAACCCCTTTGTCACTCCCATTCATCAAGTGAAGTAAATGCATTTTTCAAATCTTAACTTAAGCCTCCAACATTCAGGAAACATTCTTCTGATCATCCTGACTAGATGAGGCCTTCTCATTATAATTATCCAAAGTACACCCTATGGCCTTCGTAAGTTACTATAATTCTAGTTAAAAATGTAATTGCTTAGGGTTGGCTTTGCAATTTAGATTATGAGCTATATAAGAGCATGAAAGATGTCTTCCTTTTGGCTATAGTTTCAGTACAAAGAATAGCATCTGGAAGACAAGAGACACACAATATAAATTTGTAGAATAAAAAAATTAAAACCCATTGGTTTGGAAGATAGCCATCATTTTCTCGCTATTAGGAACCAAGGATATCATCAGTATCTCGCCATCTTCTAGAAGCTACCCTTTACTCTTACCCCAGTCAAAGGCTTAATTTTTCCATTACTGTAAAGTCCAATTATTAAGATATAATTTTAGTGCTATTTGTTATAGTATTGTAATGTTACTTCAACACAGCAATAAATTCTGGTATAATAGAGAATTCTGGGTTAATTTGTATTTTGGGTAGACTTCAGGCAGTAGAAAAAGTCAATTTCCAATAGCAAAAAAAGTCTATTATGGACTTAGAAAGCTAGAAATATATGCCACTTCAATGGCTAAATAGTTATTTAGCTTTAAGCGAATGAAAATACATGACCCAGTGGCTTAATTACTTAAAACACTTAAAGCAATTTCATTACTTCTCTTAATTTATTTATAATTAAGTGATTTGAAATTCAGTTTTATTAAAACACACACACACACATACCCACACCTAGGATTCTTCCTGTATTCAACACGAGGCTTTCCAAGACATTTTATCTAGGGAAGAACCAATATTAATAGATATATACAATTTACATATTAAGCCAAAGTGACTTCTACTGTCTCTCAATTTATTCATTTTTAGTTAAAAGCCATTTTTATTTTTAATTTGATCAAATTGTTAACATCGGTTTCACCTTCTCCAAACAGATTAGTTTGGCATAAATAGTATGTCTTCTAAATTGATGTTGCTTCAGTTAATGATAGAGACTATTAACAAGCTGAGTCTCAAGAAATGCCATTAGATAATGAATTGGTCCTTGGTTTTAAAAATGGCCTTGGGAAGGCCTATCTTAGTGAAGTCAGTGATGTCATCTTAAAATGAGAATTGAAGAGAGATGACCATTTTTTAACAAGAATAAGTAAAAAAAACAGCAAAATAGTTTACCTGTAGAAGTATTAGTAATATAAAGAACAACAAAAGCCCCAAAGAGTATAACAACAAACTTCAACAGGTAAATTAGGTGAAGTAATCAATGAGTTTCCCAGCATCATATCATGAATCACTGGTTGAGCTGACTTCAAGACACCCTAGACTCTACTACTCGTTCTATTAGAAAGCAAAGTAGTTTTTCTTCTTAAATTTGGGAACAGTTTGCTTTTTCCTCTGACTTTTGTGTCACTAATAAAGGTAAAAGTAATTAAAATAACAATTT
The DNA here is from genome assembly GCF_028858775.2 of Pan troglodytes. Lineage (NCBI taxonomy): Eukaryota > Metazoa > Chordata > Mammalia > Primates > Hominidae > Pan > Pan troglodytes. The sequence continues at coordinate 43,934,273 of NC_072410.2, forward strand.
GTCCAATTTGTATGGTACACATGTATAAATTCTTATGGGTGTGAGCATATTATAACACAAATTGTATTTCTCTCTGGAAATAAGGTCATTTTTTACATAGGCCCAAATTAATTTATAAAAGATACACTTTTGTTCAACATTTGCCTAAGTACACTACAAATACTAAGTTATTCAATCCTCACAATAACCGTGTGGTGAAAGTGCCATTATCTTCATTTTTTAAAGATAAACATCAAGTTTCAGTGATTTGTCAAAGTACAAGCTGCTGATTAGTAGCATATATGAAAATGTCTTTTTCAATGAACATTTTTGTGTGACTAAGTTATGTCAGATAACATACATAAGTTCACACACTGCATCTTTTTATTCTCATAGTACACCTGTGAGGGAGATATTTAATCATGCCTTTTATAAAGAAGAAGCTGAGTTACAGAAATATTTAAGCAGCTTGCCCAGTAATGACTAGAGGGACTTGAAGCCAGTGCCTCAGCTCCAAACATGAATTCCTATTACTCTGCAATGTTGGTTGCCTCTATATTTTAACTACTATATTTTAATATACTCTATATTTTAAGTATAGTTAATAGTCTCTATCATTAAGTACTCTATATTTTAAGTACCTTCTATATTAAAGTGATAAAACATTACTTTTCACATTTTTGTTTTGCTGAGGTCATATTCTGCGTTATTTCATTGTCTACACAATGATCCTCTGCCCAACAAATCCTAAAAGAAAGCAAAGCTTTCAGGTCTCTTTGTTGGGAAGAATCATTGCTACATAAGCTAAAAGTTAGAAAAGGAAATAAAATCCCAAACTGTGATTTGTGTGCTTTATTTTTCAATATGCCACACGTGTTGCCCTTGGAAATCTCTTGTATAGCAAAGAGTCAAAACGTTCTCTTTTAGTGTTTTGTTGGATTGTTCTTTAGGTTTCAAATAGCTTTTGCAAGTACAATTTAGAATAAAGGATCATAATACATAGAAGTAAAGTTGTCGATGTGTGCAAACTACCAACCCTGTGCTATCAATGAGTTAGCACTGAATTTAATAACTTAAAAAGTGGTTCTACCTGGTACAGATGAGCAGAATCCAACTTTATAATTCATTGTATTGTCCCATGTGTGCCTTACATTCATTGGAATTAAATGGAACAGTTGAAGGCACTGTGGTAGAATCATAGGGTAGAAACGAAATTTGACTGAGAATTTCAAGTCTGGCTCCACTTTTAACATGATCTTGTAAAATTACAGTCTGACTTTCTTCAAATGGTAAAATACAGGAATTGAACTAGATTATAACAGCAATTCTTGCTTAGAAGATTATTTTTCAATAGCGAGTATATTTTCAGTGATGAGTGATAAGATGGCTATGTTGAATCCCTCCATTTTTAATGAGAGTGGACAAGTAATTTAACACATCTATGCCTCAGTGTTCTGGTATGGATCACGACAAGTAGTAAATCCAACCGACTTCATGCTTCTAGATCAGTGCTGTCCATTGGAAATATAATGTAAAGCCATATGTGTGATTTCAAATTTTTATTAGTTATGTTAAAAAGTTAAAAAAAGATGAAATTAAGTTTAATAGGATTTAATAATATCATTTTAGCATGTAATTAATATAGAAATATTGATGACATATTTTATATTTTTAAGACACTAGGTCTCTGGAATCTGTTACCTTTAGACTAGCCACATTTTGGAAGCCTCCTTAGCTACATGTGGCTGGTAGCTACCATTTTGGACAATGCAGATCAAGTGTTCATTCCCTAATCTGTCAAAGGGTATAACCCAGATAATGCTGCAGTGAGTATTATAATTGTTTCTACGATCTGCCTTGTTTTATTTAAACTATATACTACTGTGGCATTAAAAGTAGCCTTCTTTTAAAAACACAAAGATAGGATAAATATTATAAATACACCTCAAAGTTTTTCATTTTAAATTATACATGTGTATAATGCCACCACCTGACAATGAGGAGAGAGTGAATTAGAGAGAATAGAGTTTGGGCTTTAAAATCTGAAAGGCTTGATTCAAGGCCAACCCAGTTCACAGAGGAAGTTTGCATGTGTGTGTACACATGTGTTTGTGCACACCCATGCATATGTGCCTTTCATACACTATTCCCTCTGTGCATTTTATTTCTTTCATCTATAAAATGAGGATAACAGCATTCCACATGCAAGGATGTTATAATGATTACCTGGCATATAAAATATTATCCACAAATATCTCTTTCCCTCACTGCACTCCTCCATCCTTTGCTTTTGATTCAATCATTGCAACCCTTCAGGATCTTACAGCGATCTATGGAAAGAGTGAGGTTAGTTTAAAAGTATTATATAGGCTGGACGGGGTGGCTCACGCCTGTAATCCCAGTACTTTGGGAGGCTGAGGTGGGAGGATCACCTGGGTCGGGAGTTCGAGACAAGCCTGACCAACACAGAGAAACACCATCTCTACTAAAAATACAAAATTAGCCCGGCATGGTGGCGCATGCCTGTAATCCCAGCTACTCGGGAGGCTGAGGCAGGAGAATCGTTTGAATCCAGGAGGCGGAGGTTGTGGTGAGCTGAGATCACACCATTGCACTCCAGCCTGGGCAACAAGAGCAAAACTCAGTCTCAAAGAAATAAAAAAATTAAAAAAAAAGTATTATATAACACAACTTAAGAGTATTAAGGCTTTGTTTCATATAACTTAAGGGCTGGAGAATTTCACTTACGTATAAATAAAAAGCCATAAAACTATATCAGCTAGATAGCTTCAGGAACTAATAGAGAAATTAGTAGCAATAATAATGATGTTAACATTATTTCTGACCTTCACATTGAAAGTGAAGATCTATGTCTATCTAGTGATCTACCCATCTACCTATCAATGACTCCGTATTAGGAATTTTTTAGACTTTCATTTGATTGATGAAATTGTATGGTGATGATGAGTATTGCTTTTTCACTTTACTAACTTTGAAACTAATTTCTACAAACATTTTGTCCATTTGATGCCTAGTTGCTTTGTCTCTAAGCTTGTGAAGTTTAAATTTTGTCACATTGCCTCTCATTATCCAGAGAAGAACTGCATCAAAGTATCATATTTCTTCCTAGATTTGTAGAATGCCAAGAGGGAAAACAGCCTAAGAGTTTGTTTCATTTGAATTATTTATTAAATAGTAGAATCTCCCCAGCAACATTCTGGACATTTGTTAATCTAAGAAAGAACAAAATTATTTTGAAAACAAATGAGGAAGGTATTGTAATAACAGGTATAAAAATATCTTATGATAGAGTACTTTAAACAGTCTGCTTGACAATTGTACATAGACAAGTCATGAACAAATTGAATAACCAAGAAACAAACTCAGGAAATATATGAATTTGAAATTGATATATGATGAAATTAGCACACTGAGTCTTGAAGATAAGATGGATTTTTAAAAAATAATTTCTAGGTCAGGTGTGATGGCACATGCCTGTAATCCCAGGACTTTGGAAAGCTGAGGCAGGAGGATCACTTGCACCCAGGAGTTTGAGACCAGCCTGGGGAACACAGGAAGACTCCGTCTCTATTTCAAAATGTTAATAATAATTTCTATTTTCATTTTAGGTTCAGTGGTACATATGTAGGTTTGTTATATGAGTATATTGCATTACACTGAGATTTGGGGTATACATGATTCCATCACCCAGGTAATGAGCATAGTATCCAATAGGTAGTTGTTCAGCTCTCGGTCCCCTCCCCATCTCCCTCTTCTAGTAGTCCCCAGTGTCTGTTGTTCCCACCTTTATGTCCATATGTGCCTCAATGTTTAGATCCCACTTATAAGTGAGGACATGCGGTATTTGGCTCGCTGTTCCTGTGCCAATTTGCTTAGGATGCTGGCCTCCAGCTGCAACCATGTTGCTACAAAGGACATGATTTCATTCTTTTTTATGACTGCATAGTATTCCATGGTGTACATGTACCAAATTTTCTTTATCCAAACCTCTCTTGATGGGAACCTAGGTTGATTCCATGACTTTGCTATTGTGAATAGTGCTACCATGAATATATAAATGCATGTGGCTTTTTGGTTGAACAATTTATTTTCCTCTGGATATATACCCTGTAATAATGGGATTGCTGGCTCGAATAACAGTTCTGTTTTTAGTTCTTTGAGAAATTTCCAAACTGCCTTCCACAGTGGCTGAACTAATTTACAATCCCACCAACCGTGTATAAGTGTTCCCTTTTCACCTCAGCCTTGCTAGCAGATAAGATGGATTTTTAAGACCTGATATCTCTTGCTAGATTATTCAGCATTATTTGAGCCCTTACACTCAGTGTCAGGCACTTTCTATGAATTGTCTCATTTGATCCCCATGAAGACCATAAAGTTTAAGTATAAATATTATCTACAATTTACAGGTTAGAAGAAGAGGTTAGAGAGACTCAGTGACCTCCTTATTCTCACACAGATAAAGAATTAGTTACAAAGCCCATATCCAGACCCAGATATCTAAAATGATGATTTTTGTTTTTTAAAAATATTAGTAAAATTTTTCTTCAATGTCTTGAAGACAAGTCTGAGTGTACCCTGATTAGTGGTCCTTTGTAAACCACTTAATTTTCTGCTTCTTTTAAAAAATATCATTTTGTTTCCCTTGACAGCATTGTTTCCTCCTCATGTTTCTTCTTCTCTTTCTCTTCCTCCATCTTTTTTTCTCCCACTCAATCTCCTCCCTGAACACGACTGACCTCACAGACTCTCATCAGTTTCTCTACCTGCGGCAGAAGTGATGAGTTGGGGGAGAGGTTGGTATTAAGCTGGGGATCCTTCCCTGACATCTTAGCTCCCTGATTATTTTTCTTCCTATATGTCAATCACACTTTGGTAGGTTGTCTTCTCCATTCAGCCTTGCCTGTACTTGCCTGAGATATGGATTTGAAGTTTCCACCATTAGGATGGTATAATAGATTGTATTTACCAAAAGGTTTGTACAATTTATTCCAGATCGTATGCATTTACAGTCTTGGTAATTTCCAACAACAATGGCATTTATTATTCCTAACAATGAATCTGGATGAGATTTTGTGATTATTGCTACAAATAGAATGAGGCAAAAGCTACTCTGTGTGGCATCCAAGGATTGGTCATAAAATGTGATACAGCTTCTTCCAGGCTCCCTCATTATTGGGACACAAACATTTGAACCCTTGAGTCATCAAATAAAAGTCTAGCTACCCTGAAGCTGCTGAAGGGGCTACATGGAAAGAACCCCAAAGTATAAAGTGGTTTCTGAGGGGCTCCAAACTGTTTCAGTTTAACCAGCTGCTTTGAGTCTTCCCATCCCAGGTGCCAGACATGTGAATGACAGAGCCATCAGATGACCCCAGCCCCTATACTGTCGAACTGTAAACACAAAAAAACCCTGAGAGAAAAGTGTCTAGCTGAGCTCAGTCAACTCCAGAACCATCAGAGATAAAAATAAAATAGTTGATACTGTTTTGAACCATTAATTTTGGAGGTGTTTTTAAATGAACCAATAGTTAACTGGAATAGATGCTAACTTTCCAATGATAATTTAGGACTAAAATTTTTTAAATTAAATTTCTTATTACCATTTAAATGAAAACTTAGGAAGAGTGAAGTTATTTTACTTAGAGTCCACAGTATGTACTATAAATCTCTCTGGTTTATTTTGTGAATTAGGTTAAAAAGCTACTGATGTATTCTGCATCTGGATGTCATTGAATGGTACTTGGCAGACTTTGCACAGCACTCATGTGGTTTCATAATTAAGCTTTTTAAATTAATTAGGCCAATAAAAACAATTAAATCATGGAATGACTTCCTGGGTCACTTACTCCAAGTTCCTTCTCACATTAAGGAAGGTGTTCAGAGAGGAAGCAATGACCACCAAATGTCAGTATGTTCAGGAGATCTCAAGGTCTGGAAAAGAGAAAGAGCATCCCAGGTTATGTCAAGTTAAACTTACAAATGCTTCACAATTTTGAAGACTTGTCATGTATACCATTTCACTACAAAATAGCATAGGAATATGGAGATGAAACATGATTTCTAGAAACACATGTATTTATGAAATCTAATGCTGAGTTGTACATTTACATATAAAGTTAAGGAGCCTAAAAGAGAAAATAAATCTAGTATTTCCATTCTGCTTGTTGCAAGATTCATTGTGGATATTTTCTGACCCAGGCTATTGAATTGCAGGATTTCAAAGTATCACACAACCAGTCTAGGTTATCCTTCTTAGCCCTGATCTGCAGGACCAACTCTGTGCTTCTCATTTGGCACTCATACAGCAGCCCTTGATTTTGTGTTTGCATTCTATTTACTCAGGCTGCCTTGTTCACACAAATCTATCACAAGGCCTGTTAAACAAAGCTCAGGGAATGTTAGATGATGATGACAGTTATGATGATGGTTATGATGATAATAGGTGTATTTTCTTAAAGTTCTAGAGTTGTAAGAGTAAATAACAATTATCGGATTCATTTTTTCATTTTTAAGTTGTAGAAATTTAGAAATTTTAGGAGTTTCTCAAGCTGAAAGGACTTCTGATGTTCAATTTACTTTATGCACTATAACATGTTGAATATAAATACAAATTTATAGATGAAAATACAATAAATTATATAATATATAAAATATACTTAATAATGAATGGATAATGGAATAGCTTATCATTTTTTTCACATTATTTTAGTCATCCTTCCAAATACTAAGGACAATCTTCCCTTCAACTATCGTGAGATTTTAAGATTTCAACTAGGAAGACATATGCATTAAGCTGTCGAAGAATCACGCCTTAATGGATTGAAACAAACTACAATTCTATGGGTCCTAGCACTTTCTGAAGTGTGCATAATAGATGCTAAGACTAAGAGACGATCCACTGACCTAAATAAACCTGAAGCATTAATCCTAATGGAAACTTCTACTAAAAATAAATGGTAATGAAGTGAAGAAAGAATGTGGCATTCTTTAAATATAAATAAATTACACCAAAGTACTAAGTCTATAACTGAATAATGTAGTCCAAATTACATAGACAAAAATATATTTTTCTCAAGATGAAAAAATATCTGTGAATACTAAAACATAGATACAATTCCTAGGAGTTAGCACATTCATAAAATTTCTGTTTATATTTACAAACTTCATGATTGAAAACTGTTATCTCTTTACATATCATTTGATATAGTTTGGCTCTGTGTCCTCAACCAAATCTCATGTTGAATTGTAATCCTCAGTATTGGAGGTGGGGCCTGGTGGAAGGTGATTGGATCATGGGGGTAGCTTCTAATGGTTTAGCACCATCCCCCTAGTGCTGTCTTGTGATAGAATTCTCATGAGATCTGGTTGTTTAAAAGTGTGTAGCACGTCCCCTCTCTCTCCTTCTCTTCCCCTGCTGGCCATGCAAATACAGTATTGCTTCCCCTTTGCCTTCTGACATGATTGTAAGTTTCCTGAGGCCTCCCTGGAGGTAGAAGCTTGTACAGCATGCAGAACCACTAGCCATTTAAACCTCTTTTCTTTATAAATTACCCAGTCTCAGGTAGTTCTTTATAGCAGTGTGAGAATTCACTAACACATCATTTTAATAAACTTCAGCTGAAATAATTAGAAGATCAAGTTTATTTTCTTGTCAACATTTCATTTATAGCAATATTCAAACTAACCCATGGGAACAGTGCTTAAACTATACACATTTATTTTAAAAGTTTTTTATTCTATTTTAAGTGCAGTAAAGATTATCATTTTTTCAATTGCACAGAGACTTTATACAGATTTCGTCTTTGCTATTTCTTGTAGAATAATAATAGCAAATATAGAAATACCATTTTTCTTCATGGTCACACAGTGTCTATTCTCTGATTCAGATTCAGATTCACCAAATAATAATTGAGCCATCAGTTTAAAGAAGCATTGTGTGCTTGTACATAAATTTCCTAATTAAATCTTCTCACTGTGAGGCTGGTGTTTTTATTCCCATCTTGCTTAAAAGGAAATAGGAATTAAAGTTATGTGATTCACCCACTGTTACCTACTCGGTAAAGACATAAAGCACAATTCATACCCGTACTCTGATTCAAATTTAACGCTGTTGTTCTGTGTAAATTATAATGACTCTTTTGATAACTATGCTAAGCACTTTTCAGTTTTATACTTTAAAAATCTCTTTGTTTCAGTGTACATATACATATTCTATGAAAAGTTAAAAGTCATTATGCATGAAGAAAACTACAAGGAAAAAATAAAGATTAGTGCTAGCAAGTGGTGAACATGATTAGCTGAATCTTTTGGTTTTACTCAAATCTTACCACACACAATATATTTTGTACAGCATAGAAGCCCAATTCTTTTCACATTCTTATCATCCCTAAGCTTTTTATTTAGGCAATGATGGTTTTTGAAAGCATTTTAAAATTCCAAAATTACTTTTATTATATTTTAAATTGGCTATCTGGACCATAAACATCATTGGTATTCTTTAGTCTCATTTTTTAACAATAATCTAATTTCATAAAATTGCCTTAAAACATGTTATTTATTAAGATTAATTAATTGATCATACAAATCTGTAAGTGGTTTATTCCAAATGATTTAGTCTGAAGTGGCCTAACATAAAGAACCATTTCATTGTTGATGTTTTCTAATTATTATTTGCCAAAGTATAGACAATATAAGAAAATAATAATTTTATCAAATGATTGGGAATTAGTAATTCTCTAGGGTAAAGAAAACTAGGGAAAAATGATGAAAGCATTTTTGTTTAATTTACTATAGATCTTCATCAGTGGATCTAAAGTAGGAGTAATTGTGACCCCAGGAGATATTTGGCAATGACTGGAGATATTTTTGGTTGTCACAACTGTTGCTGCTGGGATCTGATGGATAAAGGCACAGGATGATGTTAATCATCCTACAATGTATAAAACAACCTCCACAAAAAAAATTATCCAGCCCAAATGTCAATGGTGCAGTATATCTATGTTTATGTAGATATATAATACCTAAAAATATTCATACACCAGAAAAATAACCTAGTCTTATCATTAAGAACAATAATATTGACCAGGTATGGTGGCTCATGCCTGTAATCCAAACACTTTAAGTAGCTGAGGCAGGAGGATCACTTGAGGCCAAAAGTTTGAGACCAGACTGGGCAATATAGCAAGACCCTATCTCTACACAAGAGAAAACAAAGAGAATGATAACATTTATTAGACCAGAAAGAGGGTAGTATTGATATGGGAAAGGGGCAGCAAAGTGCTAAGTAGAGAAGGGGAGAAGGGTGGGGTCGCTGGTGAGGGCTCCACCCTTGGGCCTGTGCTCAAGGACCTAAATGAGGACAGGCATTTCTGTTTTAAGGCCCACAAAGTTGTCTTTTTGCCTGCCATGCTCCATCCTGTGCCCATAAAAATTCAGGACCATAGCAGGCACACACACAAGTGGCTGGATGTCAAGAGGAGCAGAAGAACACATTGAGAGACACCAGCAGACACCAGTAGAATGACACAGATGCCAAGGAGAATTTGGCCAGGGGCCATTCAGTGGCCCTACTCTAGGGGAAAACCACCTTGCCACTCCATCCTCCTTCTGGCTCCCCATCCATCTTACAGAGAGCTACCTCTACCACTCAATAAAACTTTGCACTCATTCTCCAAGCCTACACGTGGTCTGATTTTTCTGGTACACTAGGACAAGAACCTGGAATACAGAGAGCCCTCTGTCCTTGCAATAAGGCAGAAGGTCTAATTAAGCTGATTAACACAATCTGCCTGCAGACAGCTAAGCTGAAAGAGCACACTGTAACACTTGCCCATTTGGGCTTTGGGAGTTTTAAAAACTCACCCCTAGATGATGCCCTGGTGTCAGAGGCCAAAAAACGCTCCCCATGACCTGCCCCTCTGCATGCTCTCCCTAGGGGTTTGAGCAGCAGGGCACTGAAGAAGCAAGCCACATCTCTGTCACATGCCCTGTGAGGGCAATAAGGGAACACAGCTAGGGGCTCATCTGGGACCCAGGAAGGTGAGTGCAAATGTGAAACTGTTGGATCTGCCTCTTTTCCAAAACCCTGCCACCTCTCTCTCTTTCCTGAAGGTAAAAGGTCCTGTTTCCCTACCCTAAGGTTTAACCACCCTAAACAGGCCAGTCAACCCCACCACCACCCCCTCCCTCCCCTAGACTTTTTATCTTTTCCTCTCTCATGGTTTGAAAAGGCTCTTATCTCTTCCTTTATAATGTTAAGGGTTTTGCTAGAGGCTGTGGCAATGTTACTAAGTAAAATGGGCATTTGGCTCAGTCATGAAGGGTGAAGATCAGAGTAACTGTTCTTGGAGGTACCATCTCTGCCTCCACCCTGACAGCTGCAGGCACACCCAGCTCAGGGCACCCCCTCCAAACCACTCCTCTTCCACTCAGGCACCTGGGCATGCCCACAGCAGTCAAAGGCCATGCCCAACAGTCACAAGGAAGGGGGGTGGGAGAGAACTACCAGCACTCCCTGCTGTTGATAGGGAAGCTAACAGAGTAGCAGCCCCTGCTTACTGATGACTGCAAATTTGGCAAGGCTCATTTGAGACACTCTAAACAGATACAAACAGCTCCGAAATACCTTTCCAGTCCCAAACTCAATTCCAAGCTTCAGGCTGAGGCCCTAGGAAGAAAGACCAGGTCTGAGGGATCCAAAGCCAGGCAACAGGCACAATGTAAATGGGCAGGACCAATTCTTACCAACTGAACCCCCCAGCTCATGGAAGGAGGCCATGCTCCATGGCATAACCAGGCTTAGGGAACTGAAAGTTTGTCAACAGCAGGGGAAAATGGAGGTATGGGTGAGGGCGATTAATTCCTATTCTCTAAATTTTCCCTGCTTCATGGGTACATACCACATTGGTACCTATGGGCGGAGCCTGCCGAGGTTGCTGGGACTCAAGGATAAAAAGATGGAAGGGATAGGAAGGACACTTATTTTCTCTCTCCATCACACCCTGAGGTTTTGCTGAAAGAAGGAAGGAAATGAGGGACACCTCTATTCACTGTCTTTCAGAATGGACAAGCAGCTCTCTTCAGCACCCCCAGCTTATATCCCTCTGGAGTGTATCCTGAACCATTGGGACTGCTTTGACCCTCAGAGTCTGGAGGAAAAAACTGCTTCATAGCCCTCTGCACAAAGTTTGGGCCAAATTATAAAGGACTATGTTATTCCCGGGAAGGAACCATTCATTTTGATACCATCTGGCAGTTGGAACTTTCTGAGGACAGATGGTCTGAGGCCCCATATGTGCAGGCTTTCTATACCTTGTAAGGCAATTCAGACCTTTGCTGACAGTGTAGGATTGATCCAGCCCTCCTGTTTGATCCAGTGTAGGACTGGCAAGCCCAGGGTTTCAAAGATACGTGTCCCAGAGGCATCCCCAGCAGAGGAGCCAGCTCCCTCCAGCCCTGCTCCTCTGGGTCCACCCCAACCTCCCCATCCAGCTTCAGCCTCTCACTTGCCACCTCCTAGAAATCCTTGCCCTACACAAGGCCCAGTCTCACTCTTGCTCCTGTAACAGATGCCGAGTGAATTGGGCCCAGAAAGGTCCAGGTCCCCTTCTCCCTACAGGACTTAAAGCAAATTAAGGGGGATCTTGGCAAGTTTTCAGATGACCTTGGTAGATATATAGAGGCTTCCAGAATTTCACCAAAATATCTGAACTCTCCTGGAGAGACATTATGTTATGTTTAAATCAGACCCAGATGGACGCTGAGAAGCAGTCCACTCTGCAAGCAGCAGAGAGATTTGGGGATGAGCTTCGTATCACATATAGCATCAGGGAAGGGGACAAAAATTATCCAACTGGAAGAGAAGCAGTACCAGTGGATGACTGTCAAAGGGATCCCAGTGACAAGATGGAAGCCTGGAAGAGGAGACACCTTTAGGTGTGCACAATGGAGGGTTTACATAGGACTGAAACCAAGCCTTTCAATTATACTAAGTTATTCATCATTGACCAAGGATACAATGAAAATTCCACTGCCTTCATGGAAAGGCTAAGAGAGTCCTTGGTAAAACACCTCACAATCTCCTGATTCAGTCAAGGGACAGCTAATCCTAAAGGTTACGTTTATTACTTCAGGCAGCTCCTGACATCAAGTGGAAGCTATAAAAACAGGCCCTGGGACCAGATAGTACATTAGAGGGTCTCCTGAGAGTAGCCACCTTAGTCTTCTACAATAGAGAAAGGGAGACACAAGAAAGAGGCAGAAGCTTTAATGGCCACTATGCAAGCCCACACACCCCAGAATTCCCAGGGTACACCTGTTAACTGTTAAAGATATGGCAAGAACAGTTATCTTTCTTCCAAAGTTTAACTGCTCCCATGTAAGGTTTAATTTCTTTCATGAAGGTGAAACAGCTTGGTGTGCAATGCCGTTGTTAGTTTATATTTCACTTCTTATCTCTGTAATCTTTGGCACTAAATTCTTTACTTGTATAATACAAATGTTTAACTCACGCATACTTAACCTTATAAAGCTTGTTTGTTTCTCTCTCACTTAGAGGGCATCAAACTCCAAACAGGCATGCAACTGGAGCCACAGACAATGGCTCCCCTTTGCCAGGAACCCTTACATGGACCTTTGGGAGGAATCTGACTGCTGTTTTCCCCAAAACAATGCCCCCAGTCAGCAAAAGTAGTTAAGACCGGTCATCGTCCTTATTCTAAAGGCACTTAGATGTACCTCTTCAGAGGGGGAAAATGGTATGGGAAGGGGGCAGGGAGGTGCTAAGTAAAGAAAGGAAGGTTCCCTGGGTAGGGCTCCACCCTCAGGCCTGCACCCATGGGCCTAAATGAGAACAGGTATTTCTGTTTTCGCACCCAAAAAGTTGCCTTTTGGTCCTCCATGCCCCCATCCTGTGCCCATAAAAATTCAGGATACACACAAGTGGCTGGATGTTGAGGGGAGCAGAAGAACACACTGACAGACACACAAACACCAGCAGACACTGGCAGGCCATCGATGGCAGAATGATGCAGATGTCGAGGGGAATTCGGCCAGGGGCAGTTAGAGGAAAGTCTGGCTGCTGGGCAGCCAAACTCCAGGGGAAGACTACCTTCCCACTCCATCCCTCATCTGGCTCCCCATCCAACTCACTGAGAGCTGCCTCCACCACTCAGTAAAACCTTGCACTCATTCTCCAAGTTCACGTGTAATCCAATTTTTCTGGTACACTAGGGCAAGAACCTGGGATACAGAAAACCCTCCAATCTTGCAATAAGGCAGAAGGTGTCATCAAGCTGATTAACACAAGCCACGTGCAGACGGATAAGCTGAAAGAGTGCACTGTAACACAGGCTCACTTGGGCTTCTGTAGTTATAAAGTTTCACCTCTAGATGCTGCCATGGGGTCGGAGCCTAGTAACATTCCCCATGACTCACCTGCCTGCATGCTCCCCCAAGGAGTTTGAGCAGTGGGGCACCAAAGAAGCAAGCCACATCCTTGTCGCATGCCCTGTGAGGATGATAAGGGACCTTCTCTCATTTCAGTATAATCCCACGAACTTTTTAGATTCATGAGAAAGATGGTATCCCCTAATGTTTAAAGATGATGAACCCCAGTACCACCAGGATTAATGTGAGGATACAATTATTACCAGTAAAATTGTGAAAATCAGTGTAATTAATTCTAAAATTTGTGAAGCCTAAACTCTAATTTCTGTATTACTCAATGTTTCCTTTCAATGGGACTGTGTATATGGTGAAGAGGAAAACCGAAATTAGATATAGTTAATCTTGAAAATTTCTTACTTATGAATATATAAACTTTTCACTAACGTAATAACAAATTTTGAGAATCTGTTATATGCCAAAACAGTGTTAGCATCTATGGATGGTAGCTTTCTACATTTACCAAATGCAAACATCCTAAAATTGACAATGCTTTTTCTTGGAAATATCTGACAGAGACCATCCTTTTATCCCCTTCTCTTCATGCCCTAGGATTAAGAGACAGCCTGCTTTTTGTGTGAACTCTTAATTCCAATTACTCACCAATGATCCTTGTTTAACATTTTCCCTTCTTTTTAAACCTAGGTCAACTTTATTTATTTTAACTGGTGACCTAAAACATGTAGTAAATAACCACACTCTATACTTTCCCAGTTTCCTCTCCATTCTATTCATAATTTCTTCAGCAATACATTGTTAACTTATTCACATATTGACCTCATAGTTACCCAGGTTGAAAATGCAGTAACATCTTGACCTCGCTGTTCTTTCTAATTGCCATATTGTTTCTGCTTCACCTCAGCAAAACTTGGATCTGTTCAGCATAACTATTTCTTATAAAACAGCTTATCTCAGCCTTCCTTTCTCTTATCCCTCACATTTACTAAAATTAATTTTAACCTCATTGAATTGTTTTCTAAATCCATCATTTAAAATCTAACCACAGATCTATTCACCAGCAATCTCTTGGAGTCTTACATCAATTATGTCCTCTCCATAGTCAGAATGCACTAGATGTTAGATTTTTGCAAAGCTCGTCTTCACAATCTGCAGTCTAGAGCAAACTCATTTCTCATGCCCGGGCCAGGCAGCAGTACTCATGGCCATGAAACTTCTGATCATTTCACTTTGCAGTCATGACATTGAACTTCATCTTAGTCCTTGCTAGTACTCAGAATTATTTTAGTTCCTTTCCTGCAAAAAAAAAAAAAACAAAAAAACCAGTAGTTACATGCAACTAATCACAATGAAATTATTGAATTAGCTATCCTAATTATTGTTCTAGATGTTTGCCAAATTGGGCTAAAGTTTGCACAAGGTGCACTGAGACAATTGATGAAAGAAATAATAATAAATACTTCAACTGTCTCTTCATATAATTTCCAATTGAAATTAAACTTTCTAATTGCATATGTGCTCCTATTACTATTATCAGGAGAAAATCCAAGCAGGATTAGATAAAGTCAATCTGGAACTATGATATGAGAGACCATACAGATTGTGTTTAAGGACTAAGGATTTGAAGATAGAGAAAAGCCGAACAATCTGCCCAGGCTCTAAGTAAAAGATACTGATCAGTCAGCCAAGATGAAAACAGCTGTATACCAGAGAAAACTGTAAAGACAAAACCAGTTTAAAAATTCACAGAAATACACACAGAAGTCTCATTAGGCTCTCATGAATATACATACAAAATGATAAAATAAATGTTACTAACTACATATAAGCATGTATGTGTAAATACATATATATACAAAAGTATTCAGGGTACTTATGAAGAAAAATTCAAAAGGTTATGTAAGATTACTAAGCAAAGGTGTTCCCTCCTTCAAATGACAACACTTGGCTTCAGAGGTTAGTTTACCAAAATTTCAAGAAGTTAATAATTTCTTTTTATGCAAGTTGCTTTAGTGAATAGAAAAATAAGGAAAACATCGAATATTCTAAAGTGTGCCTTTTTCCATATGGTAAGAGTTTTGAAAGTATGAGGCATCTGACGGTTGATGTGCTAAGGAAGCATTCTGTCAGACTTTAATTGGCATAATTGTATATAATAGCAATAAAATGCCAGTATATCTTATAATTGAATGACATCTTAGGTTCAATGAAATATCATAGTGTTATAAAAGTTAATATAATATTGACACCTGTATTAATTTTCTATTGCTACATTAACAAATAACTGCATTTTTGTGTGGCTTAATGCAACACAAATTCAGTATTATACAGTTCTGGAAGTCAGACTTTCACTAGGCTAAGATCAAGATGTTAGAAGGGCTGGATTCTTTTCTCGGAAGCTTTGAGGGAAAATCAATTTTCTTGCCTTATCAGGCTTCTAGGGGCTGCCCACATTTCTTAACTCATATCTCCTTCCATTATCCAAACCATAAATGTCTGGTTGAGCTTTTGTCACATGAAATCATTTCAACACTGACCCTTTTCCATCCTTTAAAAATCTTTGTAATTACAGTGGGTTCACCTGGATAATTCAGGATAATTTACCCAGCTTAAAGTCAGCTGATTAGCAACCTTCATTTCATCTGCAACCCTAATTCTCCATTGTCATGTAACATAATATGTGTATAAGATCTGGAGATTAGAACATGGACATTGGGCGGAGCCATTATTCTGCCTACCACAACACACAAATTGGATAAGACTAGTACAAGAAAGTATTAACATACACTGTATAAACGTAAGTGCAAAAATGGCAAAATAGTACTAACAAAATAGATTATAGAACTACATAATATATATAGTTCATATATGCATGAATTTATTCTATATTATATATGTATATATCATAACCAGAAAGATTTATTATGGAAATACAAAAATGGCTGAAATAATAAAATATATCATTTGTAAATCATTAATTATAAATTGTATTTATAAATTTACTATTAAAAATTACATAATAAAATTTAACCCTCCCACTCTAACAGATTAATAAAACACATAAAAATTTAAATAGATTCAAAGAAGATATTCAGTAAAATTTAACAGTACTTCATGATTTTAAAAATATGCTAGTAAATAGGATACAGTTCTTTCTTATCACAACTACTATAGCATGCATCATAATTTAAACAATAGTACAATATAAACAAAAAGTGGGCCAGGCGTGGTGGCTCACGCCTGTAATCCCAGCACTTTGGGAGGCCAAGGAGGGCAGATCACGAGGTCAGGAGATCAAGACCAGCCTGAAACCCCGCCTCTACTAAAAATACAAAAATTAGCCAGGTGTGGTGGTGCACGCATGTAGTCTCAGCTACTCGGGAGGCTGAGGCAGGAGAATCGCTTGAACCTGGGAGGCAGAGGTTGAAGTGAGCTGAGATCATGCCACTATATTCCAGCCTGGTGACAGAGCGAGACTCCATCTCAAAAAAAAAAAAAAAGTATACATTTTAGAATTGATAGAATGCATTATTCGGTTACATCTCCTTATTTTACACTCTAAATTAGACTAGTAGCTGTCAATAGGAAAGTTTCTAATCATTAAAGTGAATCTAACATCAACCTAACAGTAAATATTCTACCTTATATAAAAACTTGTGATATGGTTTGGCTGTGTCCCCACCTAAATCTCATCTTGAATTGTAGCTCCCATAATTCTCACATATTGTGGGAGGAACCCAGTGGAAGATAATTGAATCATGGGGGCGGTTTCCCCCATACTGTTCTCATGGTAGTGAGCAAGTTTCAGAAGAGCTGGTGGTTTTATAAGGGGTTTCCCCTTTCACTTGGTTCCCATTGTCTCTTATCTGCTGCCATGTAAGATGTCTCTTTTGCCTTCCACATGATTGTGAGGCCTCCCCAGCCACATGGAACTGAGTCAATTAAACATCTTTTCCTTTATAAATTACCCAGTCTCAAGTCTGTCTTTATCAGCAGTATGATAACAGACTAATACGAGTTGTACAGAGAATTAGCAACCAGATTGAATAGCTGCTGTCAACTCAGGTATTCAAGATAGTAATGAAAGTTCTAGTAAACCAATTAGAGAATAAAAATAAATAAGATATAAAAAGTGCAATTTTCAAAACATTACTGAAACCCACAAAAGAATATCCAAATAAATAGAATGTTATAGCACAGACTATTTTAATGTTGTCACTTATTCCTATATCTTTAAATATAGGAATTTAAAAAATTCCGAAATTTTCCATAAATTCAATGTCATTTTAAAAACTTGCAAAGTGGTTTTAAAATTCACATGAAAGAGTAGAGGTTCAGGAAGAGCTGCAGTATTTTTGAATAAGAATATATTGAGAGTGTACACTTTGCCAATCACAAGATTCATAATTTATTTACTACAATTACACAGTTTGGTATTGTCACAGTGTTTTAGTCAGGGCTCTCCAGAGAGATAGAACCAATAGGCTACATATAAAGAGATACATAAGAAGGGATTTCTTAGGGAAATTGACTTACACAATTATGGAGGTTGAGAAGTCCCACCATATTCTGTCTGCAAACTGGAGAAACAGGGAAGCTGGTAGCATGGCTAAGTCCAGGTCCTAAGGCCTCAGAGCCAATGAAGCTGATGGTATAACTCTCAGTGTGAGTTGTGGGTGGGGTACTGATTCAAGTTCCAGAGTTCAAAAGCCAGAGAACCTCGAGTTCTGACATGCAACGTCAGGAGAAAAGGGCTTCCCAGCTTCTGAAGCGATAGCAAGAATTTGCCTTGCCTCTACTACCTTTTTGTTCGATCTAGAATAAAAAGGCACCATCCAATTGTTCCAGTGATTGCACAGGACCCACCTACATGAAGGTGGATCCTCTCCACTCAGTCCACCAATTCACATGCGAATCTCTTGCAGAAACACCCTCAGAGACACACCTAGGCAGTCCAGTCATTGTAATCAAATGCCAAACCACCTGGGTTTCCCTTGCATCAAAAGAGGGATGGGCTCAGTTCTTACTAAAGCACTGAGAATAATTAATGCACTGATTAGGAATAAATAATACTTTGCCAGCTATCTGGGCATCTCTAATTCACTCAAGTTCATACTCCCAAATCAACCCTTATAAGCAGCAACAAACAAATAGATGAGTGAAACAAAATTGTGAAATGAGAAACAGATCCACATATTTATGGAAATGTATGACAGGGCTGACATCACAAATCATTGAAGAAGGGAAATGTAAATACTCAAATCTTCAGAAAGCATCATACTTACGAGTGAGAAGTTCAAGTATTTCCTCTAAAATCAGGAATGAGACAAGAATGCTTGCTAAAACTGATGATATTCAATAACATACTGCAGGATTTCCATGGAACATTAAGAAAACAGAATAAAAGACAAACATAGAAGTATTAAAAAGGAAAAATAAAGCTCTCATTAATTGTAAGTGATATGATACATGACTAGCAAAAAATGTAAATGACTTCTAGAATTAATAATAAAATAATGCAAATTTGCTATCAATGTCCAATAAAATTTTCATAGCTATAAAAGTTCTAAGGCACCTTGTAGTAAATATAAAGTGTATGCAAGACTTATATGGAGAAGTTATTAACTTTATTGAAAGACATTCTAAAAGATAAAACTAATGGAAATATTTACCATGTTAATATTTAGGGAGACTCAATATCATAAAAGTATTTATTCTCTTCAAATTTAATGTGATTTTAATCAAAACTCACCAGAAGTTTTTATGCAAGTTGGTAAGCTAATTTTACAATCCATGAAAATTGCCAAGAAGCAGAATTCCCATGACATCCCTGGAGAGAAAAATGAGTTAAAAGATACTTGTTCTCTCAGGTATTGCAACTTTTATAAAAATATAGTTATAAAGACTATGGTATTGATTTAATAATTACTTTAGAAATATATTGCTAAATAATCAGAGATTATATACATGTGCATACACACATATATGGATACAGGTTTTATTACAGTGAAAAGGAATAAAAAATGCCTAACAATGGGTGTTTGGTGTGATAAACTATATTTATGTGATTTACTGAGATCTCATTTAAAACCAAGATTTAGAAGGAAAATCTAAATAACAGGATATTAGTCAAAATATATTGTTTGAAGAAAAGATCACGTTACCTAAACAATTGCAGCATGATCTTGTTTTGAAATATAAAATGTGTGTATATCTCTATATAGTTATATAGACATAGCTATGCATATGAGTGGAATATGCAAACCAGATATGTACCCATTTTCTTGTGTGTATAGTGGGAATAAGGTGCCATGTGGGCTTTTAAATTGTATTTGTTTTGCAAGCGTTCTCCTTTGAGATGGGTCATTTTCCTCAATAAATTAATGAAAATTATATTATTTGGATAAAACATTAATACCATGAAAAAATGCTTAGATTTTAAATTAAAGCTTTAAAAATATTTGTAAAATAATACACAGCTAATCATTTACATCTTACATAAGAAAAATTTAAAAATTATATATGCGTATGTTTAAGCTTATAGAGTTATCATTTGGTATCTGTGGGGAACTGGTTCTAGGACTCCCACAGGTGCCAGAATTCATGGATGCTCAAGTCTCTAATATATAATGATGTAGTATTTGCATATAACCTATGCACATTCCCTGTGATTTTTGTCATATCTTGATTACTTGTAGTACCTAATACAATGTAAATGCTATGTATGTGACACTCCATTTTTTTCTTTGCATTATTTTTTATTGGTGTGTTATTTTTTCTGAATACTTTTGATCTATGGTTGGTTGAACCCATGGATGCCAAACCTATGGATCTGGAGCACCAGCTGTATTTATTTTTCTAACTTTTGATAATTTTTACTTTTACATTTTTTCTTATTTCTATTTTCACATAGATGAATATCGCAGCCACTTTGCTCAGGAATATCCATCGAGTGCCTGACAAATGTAACAAAATAAAAAAACATAGGCAGGGTGTAGTTATTCTCAGTAGATTCTTTGCTTAGATGGTACCTGTAAGGGTTAGAATCTGAGTAAAGAGGCAAAATACTCGTAAAGACAGCAAAAGGCAAAGAAAATGACCATATTTGAAATGCCTAGTAAACACCACTACACAATTATGAAGTTTACATTTTATGACTACAAGGGAGAAAAAGCAATGACAAATAAACAGGCTTAGCCTCAAAAGGTTTTTTTTGTCCTTGTAGCCATAAATAGCTTAAATCTGAGTCATACTCACAATGCAGCATCTAAGGCTGCACTTTTCAACATTTTATTACTGCTAAATTTTCCTATGTGTTAAATATCATTAAAAGCAAGATAAAATTCATGCACTTCATTGTGTATAATAAAATGAATATGTGGAGCTAAGTCTTGTTTTTGTTTTATGAATTTTGGCCCATTTTATCTAATGATAGCTTGAGCCTAGCCAGAAGAGTTTAACAGGATTTCTAGAGACTCTCTTTTTTCCCACTTTGTGGTGGAATGTCATATGGATTTCACTTAAATGAGTAATTAAACTCCAATAGGAAACCTTGGTAACATTTGAAACTGTTTTGCCTCACATGTCATGAACCTCTTCTCACCATGAGAAGAAAAATATTTTCCAGCTCAAATGACTGCTTGGAACCACCCTACCTAAGTTTAGAGAAAGAGGTTTAACTAACCTAAAAAACAAAACCAAAAAATTCTAAGAAACATTAAGTCTCCAATTTGCAATGAAAACCCTAAAGAATCCAAATCCTTGAAAATATGCAGACACATTGCTTATCACCATTGCACAGGCATGGGTCTTTAATCTCAGTCTCTAAGACTGTTGCTCTATTTTCCACCACCAGCTTTAGGATGCCCATACATCGCACTCTTCAGCACCTGCCCGGTTTTCTGTTGAGCATTATTGTCCCCTAAAACCACAGCTTGATTATCTCACTCGCGCTGCCACTTTAGTAATTCAAAGTCCTCTAATGTTCTTCACGTATCAGTTTGCTTTGCACATCTTGGGGGTTAGGAAAATATCCACAGTTCCGTGTCATTGCATCTTTTAAAATTCTTTCCTTGCTTTCTCTTTCAAAACAAAATGAAACAGAAAAATGTCCTCTTCCTTCTCCTTTCAGAATTTCTATATTATGATTAAATTCTTTTTCCCATATTTCATCGTGAAACTTCTCTGACACTCCTCACTGTTAAAAAACAAATGAACAGGTATACTACATCCCAGGGTGGGGGGGAGCCTACAAAGGAGACACGAGTAACAGAGAACACCTTATTTTCTATTAAATTGATACTTACCTCAATACTGGTTAATCTACTGTAAGTCAAATTAATGCTATGATGTATTTAGTAATACTCCTATTTCATAGACAAGAAAAAAATGAAACTGAAATTTAATAAATTGTTCAAGATGACAAATATCAGAGCTGGAACTTGAGTCAACTTTCCTAATTATAAATAGGTTATGATAGTCATTAAATGACATATTGAATGTTCAGTGTCAGCGGCTCTCTCAAAAATGCCTGGCACAAAGCTAGCTGGTACTTGTGGCTCTCCTTCTCCCGAGCAGGTGGGGCACCCAAAATTTTTTTTTTTTTTTTTGAGACGGAGTCTCACTCTGTCGCCCAGGCTGGAGCCCAGTGGCGCAATCGTGGCTCACTGCAAGCTCCGCCTCCCGGGTTCATGCCATTCTCCTGCCTCAGCCTACCGAGTAGCTGGGACTACAGGCGCCCGCCACCATGGCTGGCTACTTTTTTGTATTTTTAGTAGAGACGGGGTTTCACCGTGTTAGCCAGGATGGCCTCATCTCCTGACCTCATGATCCGCCCGCCTGCGCCTCCCAAAGTGCTGGGACTACAAGCGTGAACCATCGCGCCTGGCCAAAACCTTCTCTTTACAGAGGCCACTAGGTACCATATCAGCACATGCTTGCTACACCCCAACGCATCTCAGATACGCAAGGCTTGCATGCTCATGCTTTAAAAAGATTAATAAGCAGATGTGTAGGGATTCCCTTTTGTAGCATAACCCACAGTATATCCAGACTACCCTAGCCTCAGCATGTCTCTCTGCTAGAGGATACTGCCTCAGGGAACTAAATGTTTCATCTTCCTAACCCTTTGCTTTAGAGTTTCTTCAATAGAGTCTGTCTCTCATCCTTTCTTTCTGAGAGGTGTGGCTTTTGTCTTCAATCTCCACTACATAGCATGTAAAGAACCCAGTAATTAATTACTTGATGTGTGTTGGCAGTGATAAGTATATGATTGCTATTATTATCAAAGTAAACTATCATCTAGAATTTTTAATCTGTTTCCCTTTGCCATGATTCTAGGTATTTTTATGCACCCTTCACTTTGCTGAGGAAGTCTTTACTTTTCACTCTTGAGAAAACTCCTATGCCAACTTTGAAACCCAGTTGAAATTTCACTTCCTCTATGACTTCCCAAATAAGTTTAGACACTAATTTTTCTGTACATACTAATTTTATAGTATGTACCTCACAGTAACACATCGTCACGTTGCAGGTAAATACACAACTCCCCCACTAGGCTGTCAGAGCCTCCTGGCAGAGGTGAGTGGTCTACCCAAAGGGATTAAAAGCACAAAGTCTATACAATGTAAACTTGTTTTATAGTCCCTTTGTCATTCTGTTTAGCTCTTTATTGATCCAGAATATATTTTTCCTGTATAGTTGGTGGTAGAAGCATTGAAGACATATTTTATAGACATTAGTGTGAATTTTCTCCTCCCAATGTCTCAAACTGTCCTAAAAAGATTTAATGACATAAAACAGAATCTGTAGTTTACTTTAAGGATGCCACATGAATTCTCTAGAGAGATCTCTTAGAATAAATATATTTTTTCACAAAATACAGAAGATAAGTCACTTGCTGTAGATTGGCAACATTCTAGTGAAAAAATAATCACCCTAGCAATAACAAATACAAAATGTTTAGCTCTGGGCATATGCTATGTTTTTTGCCAAGGCTCTGACATAGCATTTGTTATCATATTAGTTTTCCTCTAATCTACTTGCAACCCCAGTACTATCTGAAATATATTCCCCCTTTTGATCAGAATGAAGAATTATTTCCAACTGATAACGATCAGGTGAAAAAGCATTTGTCTTTTCATTATTTTGAATAAGCATTCAGGTTTGTAAAGGAAAACATAAGAAGGTAAAATGTATTGGGTAACTACCCAGTATCAGAAATTATGTTCACTTAAGTATGTATACAAATAATGAATAGATGATCGATAAAAAAACAGACAGAGGTTTTAAGATCTCAATTACTGTGGTCAGCACTGCCATTGGGACATGTGATTGTTTTGAAAAGGTGAAAAAAAATCTTAAATTTTCCAAAAACCAAAGTATAATATTCCCGAGATTTACATGTTATTCACTTTTCTGAAAATTTCAAGTATGTTAAAACAATGCAAAAAATATTAATTCTACAGTGGAGATATATTCCACATGCATTTTTCAGTGAATGATTAAAAAACACTCTTTCCTACTAGGTACAGCCCGATTCAGGGCACATGGCTTGGCTGGGCTTTGGCGTTACTTGGCCCCACAGTCAGACATTCCTTGTGCAGCTGATAAATATTTGCAGAGGCCCTTTTTTTGGCTTCTAGTAATCGTAAAGGTCTTTTTACCTACTTCAAGACATTATAAAGTCTTGCCCTAGTGGACAATTTTTAATTATTTCTTGCCATAGGTTGGAAAATTCTTCATTGCATGTTATTGTTCTGCCCATTGTAGTCCAACTAGCAACACTGGCTCCTGCGCATTTAATTTCAGTAGCTCCTTCTATCATCCCCAACTAAAAATGATATACAGGTTTCTAAAACACACTCCACAAGGCAGTAGGACACCCAGAAAGAACCACTGCTTTAATCTCACTTCACTGGAAATTGGTTGGTGAGAGGTCTTTAAGCAGAAGAAACCACGTGATCTTATACTTTGGCAGACCTTGGACTTTATCGAAAACTCTTGTCTTGCCCTCATTTGAGCCTCAAAACATCCCAAGCAATTAGAAGAAGATACTGTTATTCCCAATTTAAAGATGAAGAACATAACGTGACTTATCTAAGGCCATGTGACTAGAAAGTTTCAGCAGCCTGATAAGATCTCTGTTATCCTGAAGGAAGATTAGGTTTTGTTCAGTTTTCTTATCCAGTACTTCCCCTTTAGCATAAACTACTCTCATCTAATCGCCAGAGCTTTGAGTCCCTGGCTGGCCAGAATTATTCCAATAAATATTTTTAATTCCACTGCTCTCTTGTTTTCAGTCTTGTTCGTGTTTTAATCTGATCAACCTCGCTTGCTCCTTCAGAAGCTGATATACCCAATTATTAACAATCTGCTGCTGTGAGTGCAGTGATACAGTACAAAGAAAACTGTTACTATATTTGGATTTCAGGGAAAAGGCAGCTGTGGCTGCCGCTCTGCATTTGGCTGATAGAAAGTGAGAAGGCTGCTGGTTTGATCCAGTTAGAGTAAGATTTATGATCCCATCCTTGTTTTAATTTCACGGTCCTCTTATGCCAGATTTTGCTTTACAAATGTTTTCTCTCCCAAATTTGGGTTGGTTTATTGCTTACTCACTTCCCAGCAGAAATTAATGTAATCATTCTTCCATTCATTCAAGTGGTTGTTATTGTGGTCGCTGTTTTAATTGCACTCCTCTCAGGTAGCAAGCATCGTGCTGAGAAATAAGGATACACAGTTACCAGGATATGTTCCCAGTTATGTCCGAAATTGGTGGGTTCTTGGTCTCACTGACTCCAAGAATGAAGCCACAGACCCTCGCAGTGAGTGTTACAGTTTTTAAAAATGGTGTGTCTGGAGTTTTCTCCTTCTGATGTTCAGACGTGTTTGGCGTTTCTTCCTTCTGGTGGCTTCATGGTCTCGCTGGCTTCAGAAGCAAAGCTGCAGACCTTCCCCGTGGGTGTTACAGTTGCTTAAGGCAGAGCGTCTGGAATTGTTCATTCTTCCTGTCCGGAGTTGTTTATCCCTCCCAGTGGGTTCGTGGTCTTGCCTGCCTCAGGAGTGAAGCTGCAGACCTTGACGGTGAGGGTTACAGCTCATAAAGGCAGTGCAAAATCAAAGACTGAGCACCAGCAAGTTTTATTGCAACAAGTGAAAAAACAAAGCCTCCACACTGCCGAAGCAGACCTGAGCAGGTTGCCACTGCTAGCTTGGGCAGCCTGCTTTTATTCCCTTATCTGAGCCCACCCACATCCTGCTGATTGGCCCATTTTACAGAGAGCTGATTGGTCCATTTTACAGAGAGCTGATTGGTCCGTTTTACAGAGAGCTCATTGGTCTGTTTTGACAGGGTGCTGATTGGTGCGTTTACAAACCTTGAGCTAGACACAGGGTGCTGATAGTGCGTTTACAAACCTTGAGCTAGACACAGAGTGCTGATTGGTGTATTTACAATCCTCTAGCTAGAGGTAAAAGTTCTCCAAGTCCCCACTAGATTAAGTAGACACAGAGCACTGATTGGTTCGTTCACAAACCTTGAGCTAGACACAGGGTGCTGATAGTGCGTTTACAAACCTTGAGCTAGACACAGAGTGCTGATTGGTGTATTTACAATTCCTGAGCTAGACAGAGTGCTGATTGGTGCATATACACTTTTCCAGCTAGATATAAGAGTTCTCCAAGTCTCCACCTGACTGAGGAGCCCAGCTGGCTTTGCCTAGTGGATCTGTCGCGGGGTTCACTGGAGGAGCTGCCCACCAGTCCCGCGCCGCGGGCCCGCACTCCTCAGCCCTTCGGCAGTCGATGCGACCGCGAGCCCCTGAGCAGGGGGTGGCGCCCGTCAGGGAGGCTCCGGCTGTACTGTGCGGGAGCCCACCACGCGGGGGCGCTCGCGCATGGCGGGCTGCCGGTCCCGAGCCCTGCCCCGCGGGGAGGCGGCTGAGGCCCGGCGAGAATTCAAGCGCGGCGCGGGCGGGCTGGCAGTGCTGGGGGACCCGGCGCACCCTCTGCAGCTGCTGGCCTGGGTGCTAAGTCCCTCACTGACCGGGGCCGGCGGGGCTGGCCGGCCGATCCGAATGCGGGGCCCGCTGAGCCCGCGCCCACCGGGAGCTCGCGCTGGCCTGCGAGCGCCGCGCGCACAGCCCCGGTTCCCGCCCGCGCCGCTCCCTCTACACCTCCCCATAAGCAGAGGGAGCCGGCTCCGGCCTCCACCAGCCCAAAGAGAGGCTCCCACAGTGCAGCGGCGGGCTGAAGGGCTCCTCAAGCACGGCCAGAGTGGGCGCCAAGGCCGAAGAAGGGCCCAGAGCGAGTGAGGACTGCTAGCACGCTGTCACCTCTCACCAGCGCATCAAGGGAAATGTGGTCTTCAGGAGAAGACAGAGGAGTGGAGAGTCATAAGGTAAGTAGCAACCAGGAATGAGCACAGAAAGAGGATATAACTTCATTCAGAGGAGTTAAAAGAGATTTCCCAGATGAAATGGCATTTACACTGGTACCTTGACAATCAATTGTCTTTATCCTGATGAAGAAGGAATGATAAAGCCTTTTTTAAAAATAAGACAAAATATTTGCAAATGTGCAGATTGTGTATCTGATGGATTCCAATTAGTAGGACTGAAAGAGAAAAGGGAAGACTGAAAGAGGAAAGGGTGAGAGGTGAAACTTAGATAGCAGATAGGACCCACATAATTCGTTTTATATGGTACGTCAACAAAAGCTGGGCTTTATTTGTAAGGCACGATGACATGGGCATGAAATGGTCAGATTTTTATTTCATAAAAATCAGTTTAGCTGGATTGTGGCGATGATGATGCAGAAGTTTGAGTTGGAGGAACAAACCTGAAGCCCATTAAAATACTGCAAACAAGAGATGATAGCACCAGATAGGGAAAGGCTTGACAGATATTAGAAGAGAAGCAGCAGAACCTGCTGTTCGGTTAGATGAGGGATGGCCTGTGGGGGAGGGGGAGGGAAGACAAAAAGGAAGAAAGCCAAATTTATGGTGTGGTAAATGTAGATTGAAAGGATGACATTTCCTGTGGGAAGAAACCCAGGAAAAATTGGAAAGATCGGTGTGGGTTTCAGTTTTAATTTTTTTAAGCTGAGCTTGAGGTGTCAGTGGGACATCCGATTGGAGATATCCTATAAGCATTTGTATGTAGGGACGTGGAGTCCAAGGGAGAGGCTCTGGCTAGGGTTGTACTTCTGAGTCATCAGGATTTAGAGAATACACAGCTCAGTTTGAGAAATTATAATTCTAAACATGGCATTTGGGCCTGACTGGCTTAGGTTCATAACATGAATCTACTTTTACTATTTTAGTGACCTTGGGCATAATAAGTAATTTTTCTGCGTTTCAGCTTCCTCAATCTATAAAGCATGTATTATAATGTCTACTTTGAGGGTCCTCTTGGGTTATTACTCGTATAATATTTAATAGTACTTAACCTACCATGAGGTTTAAAAACATTAGTTATGTTCAAGAAACAAAACTTTATGTTTCTATAACTTTGTGTTGGTTTACTGACATATACCCAGTGCTTAGAACAGTGTCTGGCACATAATAGGGGCTCAATAAACAAATGTTTAGTAATAAATGAGCATTACTTTCTCATATGAGCTCCCATTCCATTAGGGGGCAGACACGTAATCTCCATCAAACTTTCCTCCGATTTTCCTGGTCTATACCTGAATTCCTTCATGAGTGTGGAATATTAAAACGTTAAACCAAGCAAAGGTAGGTGGAAAATGATGGGAGTTACTGGTCCTCAAGACCCTTTTCATGAAAGAATATACTGCCAGGTCTGTCTTTCTGTCTAGCTTTTGGTCCATTTGGGTTCCCATAAGACAAAATTAACTGAGCATCTGCTACGTGCCTGACATGTTGTAGGAGATGGGGAAGTAGAGGAGAACAAAACAGAGATCCTGTCCGAGTAAAGTCCACATTCACACACCCCCTCCTATTAATATGGTTACTTTAGTCTCAGAAGTCCTCCTGGCTACTTTAATGCCAGTTTGGGGTGACATGGTGTGTATTCGATGCTTCTGCAAGATTCTGGCACTCAGAAACTTTGTGGGATTGTTCATGGAACATTTGACCATGCAGGTGGATCATGCATGCATTTCCTGTTTCTGCATCACGCCATTCCCTTTGGTCTCATGCAGGAGCCTTCTGTCCTTTTATCTGCAGCTACCCCTGCAGTTGAGCTCTCTTTATCTTTCCTTTCCTCCCTCTAGCTGAGCCTACATCCCCACAAAATTAACAAGAATTATTTACCATGTTCTGGACAGAAATATAATTAAGCATTAATCAGGCTGCACTTTGTCCTACTTCTTTGTAGCTGCTTGTTAACCAAAAGTCACCAGATACTGACTTTTGCATCCTCATTGTTAGTAGAGATATGATCTTTGACATTAGACAAGTTTTTGTTTTAGAGTTGCTTAAGATGTTTTTCAGATCATGAGTTCCTGGGGAATGGCTGATTCCAGACAGCTTGAAGACCCCACAGAGGAACCGAATCAGCATGAGAAGGCAGTTTCTTCATCTCTCCATGCCATGCCTTCACCGTGAACTCTTTAACCAATCAATGATCCCCACACTCCAGCACAATACTTGATTAAACCCCTTAAAATCTCTATCGTTAAGCTCCTTGGGAGGCAGATTTGAAGTTTCCTCCTCTTCCTTGTTCAGCTGCGTTAAGATCAGACTTCTTTCCCTGCTGCAACCTTGTTTCTTGAGGTATTCACTTGCTGCACATCAGGCAATGAACTGGTTACATTTACAAGAGGACTTCTTTTTTCTAGCTGCTTGAAGCACCAGTCTCTTTCCACGTGTTCTTCCAGACATTTCTGTATATAGCAAATGTACTAAGTTATTCTAAAGCTCTTGAAGCAAAGATACACAGGCATTTCTGCTGTCTGCCTACCACATCTCTCTTTGGGGAAGCATACCCAGAACCACCATCTCCCTGAAAAGCGTGAGAAGAAAAAGTCAAGAATACTACAAAAAGAAAAAAAAAAAGCACATCACTTTATGTATCATAACATTGTTCTGTTACAAACGTATGAATGACAACTTGAGCCATGAAAGTAGATGAGATTACCTACTTATTAGATATCAAGTTGAGGTTTGCCAAAACTCTAATGAAATTAATTTAGCCTATGTTTTTTTAAAAAAGGCTAATTTCCTCTTAAGTTTTGTGTTATTTTCATGCATTAAATGCTAATAGTTCATTATTACAATCATTATTTAAATTATTATTTATATATTTTGTCATTTACCTTTTAATTAAGTTCAATTTCCCTGTCTCCGGTTTCTTCACCACCCCCTCCCCACCCCTGCAGGACTAACCCTCTACCCCTAGATTTTCTCCTTTCTGTTATATTTAAGTAAGTTCAGCTTCCTAGCAGGTAACTCCTTTGAGAGCATTTTAATTTCTTTTTCGGCTTGTGGTTGTGTTTGGATAGTCAAATATTCTTGGAAGTTTTAATTACATGAGACTTTCAAATTCCTCTGTATTCTCAGATAATTAATTGGGCATAAGTCCTGTTCAGCTTTAGTTTTGCTTCACTAAATAAGGGGCAAGATTGCTCATTATTGCCTCCCTGTCTCAGGCATTCCCGGTGGTGGTTTCGCTCTTCGTTGGCTCTGGGGTTGGTAGGTGAATCAGATGCCCATGTCAGGCAAACCACTTTCTATCTGGGTGAATTATTCCAATTGATTTCTCTTTTGCTCATGATCCAGGAGCAAGAACTGTAGTGACCACATACAACTTGAAGATTGGCAGAAACTCTATCCTAAGAAATATTTTATATATATAAAGAAGTAGCATGAAGTGATCGACGTTCATTCCATCTTTCTCTTAAAAGTCTCCAGGTAGTTTCATTATCTAGGCTTTTTTTTTTTTTCCTTTTTCCCAATTGCTTGTGTTGAAATGTTCTTACTATATCTTCACTTTCTAGTGGGCTTCTATCTCTTTGAATCTGTTGTTTTTAGTTCAGGAGGGAAGTAAGCTATGATGGCGTTTCTTGGAAGAGAAGAAAGCAAATCCCGGCTAAGGTTTTCTTAATCCATATCCATCTACTGTTGGCGGGTAGTCAAGCCAGATTCCAGAATTTATAGTCTCGTTTTTCAGGAGGATTTTGACTTTGTGTTTTTCCAGAGCCATTGTTGAAGAATGCTTAAGCAGGATATGAGATCAAGTATTTCTTGCCTTTTCCTTCTATAAATGATAAAATTGAGGTCTGTAGCTTGCCCAGAGTTGTAAATGTTGAGAATAAACTACAACGCAACAGATAGCTACAGTTCTTGATATAAAAAATGCCATGTGTGTAATTATACTAATGTTGCCCCATACATCCAGCATATGAAGTGGATTATAGTCACTTAGCAGAGGCAAACACAGGAATAGAGGCTCATGGGAACATGGTTCTCACTCCATGATGGCACTGGTTCAACTCATATAAACTCAATCCTTATAGCAATCTCCTGGAGTAGATACCATTCTTCTTGCCACTTTACAAAAAAGCAAACTAAGCTGCAGAGAGGGTAAGCACATATTCGTATTCACTCACAAATAAAGAGTAGAGCCAGGATTTTTGAACTCAGTTAGTCTGATTCCAAGAAATCCTAATCTTACCTGCCATGTTCTGTACTACCTCTTAACAAGAAGGCTTTGTTTGTAATACAAAAACTACTCCTATGTTCAATTGCTTTTTTATAATATTGCAAATTAAAGATGCAGTTTCTGATAAGGGAAAATATAAAATATATTAGCACAAAGCAACAGTTGTCATCAGCCAAGTTAATTGATTAAAAAGCAGATAATTTCTATTTCAGTGACTGCCACAGGAGAGGTGGTCAATAAATTAGAATTTCCCCTCATTGCAGTGTTTGATTGACCGATCAAACTAATTAGATCTGCTGGCAATAAAGGTATTTGGAGACTTATTTTAAAATCTTCTGATATTTGAGACCTTTTCCTCTGCTTGTGGAATCCACTGTTCAGACATTTTGGTGGGAGACAGTGTCTTATCCCACCAGCATAGCCGAAGAAGCCAGAGCCTTGCTGTCCCTGAAGACTCACAACTAGGTCTTAGGCATACAAGATTACTGATACATACTCCAGGAATATGCTGAATACAGAGAGAATAACTCAAAGAAACAGGGACAGTTAGAACCCTTCTAGTATTGGTGTTGCTTGTGTATTAATCTGTTCTCATGCTGCTAATAAAGACATACCTGAGACTGAGTAATTTACAAAGGAAAGAAGTTTAATGGACTCACTGTTTCACATGGCTGAGGAGACCTCACGATCATGGTGGAAGATGAAAGAAGAGCAAAAGAGACGTCTTACATGGCTGCAGGCAAGAGAGCCTGGGCAGGGGAACTCCCCTTTATAAAACCATCAGATCTTGTGAGACTTATTCACTATCATGAGAACAGCACAGGAAAGACCTGCCCCCATGATTCAGTTACCTCCCACTGGGTCCCTCCCATGACATGTGGGAATTATGAGAGCTACATTTCAAGATGAGATTTGGATGGGGGCACAGCCAAACCATATCAGCTTGTTTGGCTTGTGAGCTCTTGAAGTGGGCTGACTCTTCCTGCAGTGTGATTCCAGCTCTGTTTCTCTACCCTGTGGAACTATCCAACACCCTTCCAAAAGACACTTTATCTGATTAGAGTAACCAGAGAAAAATTCCTTTGTTTGTTACCAAGAACTACGATTAGTATAAGGCATATAGTTCTTGCCTAGTGAATAACTTCTGGCTTATAATAGGGCTTTAAGACCTGTTTGTCTCACTTCAGGTCTTTTAAAGCTCAGGTGCTATGAAATATTGGCTTTCTTCATAGTCAATTCAACAGCAAATGTAAGATTTGTAATTTTCATACATGAGTTTTCCACATGGTAGCTTAAGCACATCATAATGTATTTGTATTTATTGCCTTTACTCATATCTTATTTCTTAAACATTGGTGAGAGCTCAATCAAAAATTGTTTTTGGCTTAACTCAAACAAAACTGTTCAGGAATAAATAAGCTATTTTAAAATAAGCCTTTGATAGTGTTGGTTGGTAGAGTTATTTATTTTGATTTGTTATGTATTTATTTTTATTTTTAAAAAAGAGTTATCCATGTAGCTCAAAATCATTTTCCTTCTAACATGTTTACCTATATTTTTATAGCTCCTAGCTCTCGTGTGAATGTCTTAAAAACAAAACTAAACAAATAGGAGAGAAACTGTAAAATACATTTAACCTTTTATTTTAATCAGAATGTATCATAGCATTTGTATATATTGGTAGGATGTTCTTAAACAAATTATAAATGATCACCTATCCAAAAAAAGCGCTCTAAAGACAGTCAGTTCAAGCAAATGGAATGAAAGTTCATAAAATTATTCTAGAAACTTGTTTTCTATATGTGGCTGTTCCTCATATTATTTATATTTTATATTTACAATTTCATTAATTTCACTCCAAATTTGAAAATATTATGTCAGTCTGGTACATTGGTACATTTCATTTCATTCCTAGAATAACTTACAACAAATACCCTTTTGCTCAAATTAATAATTCAGTATTGACTACACAAAGAAATAATCAGTAAAAGTATTAATTTTATCAGATCTATATAGATTCTTCATAGAAAAACAAATTATATCATCATAATTTCATAAATATTAAGAGAAAAAATATTTCTTTTTTTTAAAAAAATTACTAAAAATGAGATGAGTATTTCACTATGTTGCCTGGGCTAACAGTCTTGAACTCCTGGCCTCAAGCAGTTCTCCTGCCTCAGCCTCTCAGAGTGTCATGATGACAGGTGTGAGCCACTGTACACAGCCAAAAAATGTTTATTTTATGTTTGTGTTTTCCTAACTTGACCTATACCTGTTCTGATCTTGGTATGTATTTTTTAATAATAGAAATTGCAATATGAAAAATCACATGTGTGAACTTATAATTCCTAAATTTTAATACCTGTATTTTGGCTAATTAAACGATGTCCATAATATAGGAGCTGTGGTTTTTCTAACATTTTTGTTTAGTGTGTATTTACAATGTCTGTTTGATTTGTAAGACTGTTAAAAGAGCATACTCAGAAATAAGTAGGACATTGAGATACAGTTTGATATTTCACGTGTATTTTTCACCTTATTCTAATGACAAAGGCTTTCATCCATCATTAATTCACGTTTTTAACAAATATTTAACGGGTAGCATCTGTGCCAGGCTCTCTGTTCTATGCAATACCATGAAATCTTACTTTTATAAAAATTTCATTCTCGTAGGAGAGAGAAATAAATCATAAGCATACAAATAAGTAAATTATAAGTTTGCTGGGAGGTGATACAAGCTAGGAGATGGAGGAATGGGAGTGCATTGGGGAGTAAGCAGGTTGCACTTTAAACTGAAGTGGTAAGTGTTGACCTCTAAATGAAGATGAGATTTTAGAAGACTATAAGGGGGCCTAGAGTTAGATGTGATGAGTATCTGGGATAAGAGCAATTCAAAGAGTGGAAGCAGCCTGTGCAAAAGCACGGGGCTGGACATGTTTGAGGACTAGTATAGAGCCTAGCATGGTAGTACCTGAGTGAAGGAGGAGGTGAGATGAGGAAAGAGGGAATGAACCAGATCACATGGGGTTGGCTAGTGACTCGAGCAGAGGGGTGACATGTTCCGACTTACTGATCTGACTAAAGTTTTTAAAAAGTAACTTTGATTACAGTGTAAGGATACCTCTGGAAAGTGGTAGAAGCTGGGGGACCAATGGTGAGGCTAATATTGTCATCTAAGGTAGAGATGATGGCTGAGCCAGATGAATAAGTAATTAGATTGTGTACAGATTTTGAAGTTGGAGCCAACAGTCTTTGCTGAAAAATTGGGAGTGAGTTGTGAGAGAGACCTCAACAATGACTTCGAGCATTTTGGCCTGAACAACTAAAACAATGTATCTTGGAGATGCCTTAAAGAACAATAGATACAAATCTACTACATTGATTTGAATAGCTGCTTAATATGCCATGGTATGGGTACATCACAGTTTGTTTATTCTCCTGCTAATGGACAGTTGCCTTCTTTTTTTCTTAACATCAGAAATAATGCTTCAACAAAAAAGGGTATAGATAAGAGTTAAAATAATTCTGCAATCTTTAAAAGTACTTACTTTATACAGTTTCTGTGTTGTATTTAAAATGACTTAGTCTATGATTAGTAACTTAAATCGTTTTAAAGAGATAATTCGTTAATCAAGATGGCCTCAGTGTTCCTTTCTTCCTGGGTAAAGTTCTTACAGGCTTCTTTCTGACCACCATTTTCTTAGAGCATTTGCTTTAGCAAACTTGTGATTGCAAATCCTTTCTCTTCCCCTTAGTGATATAAATCTTTTAAAAAGCCTCCTGCCGTTTTTACAACCCAGGAATGTTTCTCAGGTCTCTGGAAAATATCATTTTAAAATGTTATCATCAAGGAAATCAGCACCCCTATCTCCCAGTCTCTGGGCCTCTATAACAGGGTAGGAGTCTAACTTCAGTGGGTGCCTTGCTTTAAGATGTAAAACTACCTCCTGCCATAGAGATACGGGTAAATTTCTTTTTTGAGGGACAAGGCCAATTGGCAAAGAAGTGATTCATGATCCAATCACCTAAGTTCCTAAAATCCCTCTACCTCTTTGTTTCAGTAAAATTGAGTTCAGACTTTAGTTCTGGACTTTCTCACCTGTTGCAATGGCATTGATTGAAGACTCCCTTGCCCATTTAACTTTATCCAGTGTACTTTTGCTTTGATGTAATTGCTTGACAGGTTCTTCTTGCCCACTGCACTGACAAAACCAATTCACTGAGATCATGGTATTGAGGACTATTGAAGTAAAGAAAGAGTTTAAATAATGCAAGGCCAGCCACACAGAAGATGGAGTTATTACTCAAGTAAGTCTCCCAAAAGGCTCAAAGGTTAGAGTTTTTCAAGGATAGTTTTGTGGGTAGCAGGCTAGGAAATAGGTGCTGCTGATTGGGTGAGGATGCCACCACTGGGGCATGGAAAATGGTCCTCATGTGCTGAGTCTGCCTCCAAGTGAAGGCCACAAGACCAGTAGAGTCATAAGTTACGTGTCTGGATGGGGTCAGTTGCCACAACACAAAAGCCTGAAAAACATCTCAAAAGACCAATCTTAGGTACTAAAATTGTGATGTTATCTATAGGTATAATTGAGAAAGTCACAAATCATGTGACCTCTGGCCACATTGGCTTCTGAGTAGTAAAGGATTATAGAAGCTGTGTTTATATCTTAGCAGAATGCAGGCACCTCTCATAATCCTATCCTTGTGGACTTTCATTGGGTTTACAAAGTGGTTTAGTTTTGGGAAGAGGTACTGTCTTCCTTCCTTTAAGTTAAACTATAAACTAAATTCCTCCCATGATTAGCCTGGCTTATGCCCAGGAATGAGCAAGGACAGCTAGCCTTTGAGGCTAGAAGCAAGATGGAGTCCAGCCATGATAGATTTCTGCGACTGTCATAATCTTTGCAAAGGTGGTTTCATTGGCATCATAGAGTTCTCAAGGTCAGAACTCAGAGCTCCCTCAGAAAGAAAATATCCAGGGTCAAACACTCCTTCCCCCTCTTTCTATCTTCTATCATTTCCTCTTCCATTTCCAGGAAATTATCATATTGAATACCCTCATGAAAAAGGAACTATGAATATAGTATAATCTACAGTTTTAGAGTTAGGAATAGCGTTACATTATAAGGTTTCTGAATAAGTTAATGTTCAGCAATGATTGTTCAATAAATAGAATGAGTTAAGATCAACATTTTTGTTTCAAGTAGGATACTTTCCAATTATTAACAATTTTCAAAAAATTATATATCACTCTTGTGTTTATGTTTTGGAAAATAAAGCAAGGAGAGCTTGGAAACATTATTTAAATGTGCTGTCAGACTTGATTGAGGGAAACATTGCTTAAAGTTAGCATTAACTCAGAACTATTTTGGTGATTGGAGAAAGATGTATACAAGGCCTTCATAAATACCCTGCAGAACTTTTAAAATGTTAAATTTTATACTCTAATAACTTAGATTGTAGAAATGGTCATTGACATAGTAGAAACCATCGGCAACAATTATTTAAGTGCAAATTAGTCATAAGAAATTTAAGTTTTTAAAACTGTTGAGTATACTATGTACATTAATTAGGGGAGAACAAAATAATTTTCTCTCTACCCTCCGTAGTTCTCTGAAAGAAAAAAATATTAATGACACTTGGTAAAGATACTAAGTCAGATGTTTTTCAGGGTGGGGAGTAACTGTGATAGGCCTCGGGGCCCTTCAATGGGGTTTTGTACGGCGGGAGAGAGATTGCATACAACTCTGACTCCAACAAGGACAAGTGGGGTTTACCACAGGGAGCAGAGCCAAGCCAGGAGCAGTGGCTCATGCCCATAATCCCAGCACTTTGGGAGGCTGAGGCAGGAGGATCACTTGAGGTCAGAAGTTGTAGATCAGCCTGGCCAACGTGGTGAAACCTCATCTCTACTAAAAGTACAAAAATTAGCTGGAAGTGATGGTGCATGCCTATAGTCCCAGCTACTAGGGAGGCTGAGGCAGGAGAATTGCTTGAACACAGGAGCCGAGGCTGCAGTGAGTGAACTGAGATCGTGCCACTGCACTCCAGCCTGGGTGACAGAGTGAGACTCTGTCTCCAAAAAAAAGAATAAAGACACAGAGCTGAGGGGCAGTGGTTGGGAAATTACTAAGAGGAAACATCAAGGATACAGGGTTTCTGGCTCAGCTGACTTGAGAAGATTATTTCTGAGGGCAGGTCAGGGAGCTAAGATATTGGAGAGTGGTCACATACCAAGAGTGGGGAATTTTTTCCTAAACTAACTTAGCAGGATTCTTGCTCAAACTGCATTCTATGAGGACAGAGAGGGAAGTCCAAGTTTGGGCATAGTCAGAAAGGACTCAGAAGGTGGACTAAAGTTTTAGTCAAAGGACTCTTTGTCGGTTCTTATTTGCACAAACCTCTGTAACAAAAGACAAATTAACAAGAGAAAAAGAAGTTTAATAACGTATACCCTCTCTATATGTGGGCGATAACTCAGAGATGTGAGTAAATATCTCAAGTAGATCCTAAATAGTTGTCTCAGATTTCAGGCTTAAGTACCCCTGAGACAAAGAAAGAAGGGAATGGGAAAGAGTCCAGTTATGAGCAAGGACAATAAACAGGAGCAAAGCTTGCTTTGCAGAATTAAAGCCCATACTTTCTCCATTTAGTCATCTTTTTTTTTCACCTGGAACAGAAAGGAAGACACCTTTAAATGCAGATTTTTTTTATAGATGTAAATTTATCTTACCAAATAGTAACTTTCAGAGCTTCTCCTGTGCCTGCAGTTTCTCAAAATAACCCTTTCAAAATAATTCTTAAGCCAAGAGGCATACTTGGGGTGGCATATTTTGTTCTCTTAGAATGATATTTTGGGGTGATATGTCCTGAACCTCATCAATTGTGGAAATACAGCAGTCCTATATATAAAAAATTGCATTTAGATGCTGTTTACAAATTTACTCTAAAACAGCAATAACCCAAATAACTCATGTTTTTAAGCTCACAATACTTCATATATAGATGCACATATTCTGTAATTCTTCCTCTATTTGGGAGATCAAGAGCTATTCACTACAAAATAAAAATCTATGAAAAATATAAAAATAAAACAAAATAGAGCTCCGCAAACAATTTTGGGCCCAACTGGGAGCTCTGGACAACCAGCCAAGCAACATAATTTTAAAACCGAGGGACTAGATTGCTTCTGCTCTTTTAAAGTAAAGGTTATATTTGTAATCAGTGTCCCATAGTACTTTTATAAACTGGAGTCATTAAATTGTTTCTAACAGAATGCAGGGACCTTTTATACAAACAATAAATGGTTTGTTTTCAAAATACAAAGTTTATTTTTGAAGTAAAGCTTTATGTTCCATGAAGTCTCTGAGCCTCAGAATGCTTTCAGCTTTGGGAAATTCTTGTTGGAGCCCCAAAGTAGCAGCTATAAGCATTGAAGTACTCTCCTGGGTGTGACATTCCCAGCTTGATGACTTGATGGCTCAATTTACTTATATGGTGCTCTTCAAAGTGATTTTGTAGCTTTGGGTAGGAAACTGAAGCCAGAGTTACTGAGCCACAGATAAGTGAAATTTACACTCATGAACACTGAAGATTGCTATAATCATTTTCAGAGTGAAAAAAATAAAAATAAAAAAAAAACTTTACCAAAGACAGCAAATCAAAACTTCAAATGTAGAAGTTTTATTCTGTGAATTTAGTTCATAGGAAGTATGACTGGAAACTGGTTTAGTTACGGTCATGTGGACCATCTATTAGCAATTCAATAATTTGCTTAATTTCAATGAAGACTTCCTAGAATAACATGCTCATTGTTTGTTCCTTCTTAAAAGACAATTGCTGATTTTCTGCGGTCAGATAGTTTCTGCCCAGTGACATCCAGTGGCATGAGTTCAAAATCACACTGGGATCATCCAGGATGACACTGACAGAAGGAAATGCAAAAGAGCTTTGATGGAAAACCCTCACAGATAAAGCAATTGCTGCAAATTAAGGAACAGAATTGAGAATAGAGCATTCAGTCTTCTGCTTTTGGTAGTACCTGGCTTTATTACTTGAAACAGAGATTGCTTGGAAAAGGATCATGCTGTTGCTTTTGTAAATTACCAAGGCCTTCAGCAGTCAAAAAGCTGGAACCTTACTTATCTCTATGTGCACTTGGGCAATCTTCTATAAATTGGGGCAATTGAGAGAGTGTTGCTGCCTCTGTCCTCACTTCACCCTCACAGATACATAAGTTCATGCAGAGACTCCAAATTGCAGGGAATGACTGGTTGACAATTACAAAGTGTTGGCTGTGACATAATGTATCCTGAAAAGCTCTACCCTGGAATAACAA
Source organism: Pan troglodytes (assembly GCF_028858775.2). NCBI lineage: Eukaryota > Metazoa > Chordata > Mammalia > Primates > Hominidae > Pan > Pan troglodytes. The sequence goes on from NC_072410.2 coordinate 43,973,639, forward strand.
GCTATGAATAACATAAACTGAAAGAAGGCTAGAGACAGTGCTAGTGATAAGCTATTGATAATTTTATTGCATTGCATGGGGTCCTAGAGAACCAGAAGTTATCTTCAGGAAAACCAAGGAGATTTGATGAAAACTTGAAAATGGAGTGAACTCAAGGCTGTTACTAGGTGCCCACTCTCTCAAGGTAGACTTTGGAAGGAAAGTTGCTCACTATGCAATTAAAGAGCAGAAAAAACTACATGCAGACTGATATTATATAGATATTACTATTCCAAGATAAAAGAGAACTGATAACATATTTAGTTAAAGCGGGTCATCTCCTTTTAAGTAACTATTTTCACACACACACGCACACACACACAAAATCAGAACTGCAAATGCTAAAAATTGGGAGGTTAACAACAATAAACAAGAATATTATGCTGTATGCGGCATAAAAGCTGTCCTTAGAGGATAATAATAATTAATATTACTGTCATCAATAAGAATATGAAGAAATAATGAATATAAGAATTTAGGAAGCGATAAGACAAAAACATAAATAAAATAGAGGAATGAGATTAGATTAAATCAAATTATTTAGAAATTAGAAAAATTTAATTGATAAATTCAATAACTTTTCCTTTAAAGAGATAAATAATAAATTAGTGTTTTATTTTAACAAATATTATCAAGGTAAAAATAGAGAAAATGAAATTTAACTGTGACCTTAGAAATTAGGAATAAATTTAAAATCGAATTTAGAGAAAATAGAGCTACAATATAGATCTTGTTAATAATTTGGAATTTTATGTGAAATAGAGTTCTTCAAATATTACTAAATTTATCTAAAGAACAGATAGAGCTCTTGAATAGGTTTCGATTTCATAGATATCAAAAACATTTAAAAAACTATTAAAATAGGTGGTTTTGCTGAAAAATTCTATCAAAACTTCAAGGAAGAGAATATTCAATGCTTATGCAGTTTTTGAACTATGTAAACTGAGAAATCCTCACAGTGCAATTTATGAATCTAAACTAATAGTGAAATTTGACCAAGATAACACAAAGAGTAGTGCTGAATAGCAATTTAATTTAGGTGTCCTATCTTAAGTAATGGTAAATTATATTTAATAAAATGGTAAAATAATAACACAGCATGTCTAAGTAAGGTAAGAGGGTTTTATTTCTCTTAAAGTAGACAGTGTGGAACAGACTCCCAGCTAATCTCTGTGAACTTGGTGATTGTGGTTTTAAATTACTGAGATGTTATGAATATTTGTGACTATAGAAAAACCTAGCCTATCTTATATACATAACATCCAATAAAAAGCTATATAATTAAGTTACAGTTCATCAGCTAGAACTGTAACTTTATCTTCTAATATCCAGGAGGTATTTTCTAAAATCAAAGAGATATTTGCAGTATACAAAAGAAAACTATATAATAAAGTTACAGTTCTAACTTAGAGACATTTCAAGTATCTTTAAAAACAGTACAAAATGATCTTGATAGTTTAAAATAATGTAAAATATTTTGTTCTAAAGTAAGGAGTGTTGAGCAAAGAGACTTCTAACTTGGAAATAAAGTTTGGCACTTACTTTATACTTTAATTTGTTTTTTTTTTTTTTTGAGACAGAGTCTTGCTCTGTCACCCAGGCTGGAGTGCCGTGGTGTGATCTCGGCTCACTGCAAGCTCCGCCTCCTGGGTTCATGCCATTCTCCTTCCTCAGCCTCCTGAGTAGCTGGGACTACAGGCATCCGCCACCACGCCCGGCTAATTTTTTGTATTTTTAGTAGAGATAGGGTTTTCTTCTTTAATATTTTTAAGTGGGAAAAAATGCTTTAAAAAACCCACACCACACAATAAAGCCAGGTGTGATTATTGCTCCTTTTTTGGTGTAAGTCTTGCTAAGAATGACTTCACACATGAAAAAGACACTATTGTCACACACATCCGTGTGAAGAGACCACTAAACAGTCTTTATGTGAGCAACAAGGCTGTTTATTTCACCTGGGTGCAGGCGGGCTGAGTCTGAAAAGAGTCAGTGAAAGGAAATAGGAATGGGGCTGTTTTATAGGATTTGGGTAGTAGAAAATTCCAGTCAAAGGGGGTTGTTCTCTGGCGGGCAGGGGTGGGGGTCACAAAGTGCTCAGTGGGGGAGCTTTTGAGCCAGGATGAGTCAGGAGAAGGAATTTCACAAGGTAATGTCATCAGTTGAGGCAGGAACCAGCCATTTTCACTTCTTTTGTGATTCTTCACTTGCTTCAGGCCATCTGGATGTATACGTGCAGGCTTGGCTCAGAGGCCTGATATTCCTGTCTTCTTATATTAATAAGAAAAATAAACAAAATAGTGTTGAACTGTTACGGTGGCAAAAATTTTTGGGGGTGGTATGGGGAGATAATGGGCGATGTTTCTCAGGGCTGCTTTCAGCGGGATTAGGGGCAGCATGGAAACCTACAGTGGGAGAGATTAAGCTGAAGGAAGATTTTGTGGTAAGGTTGTAGCAGGACAAGCCACAGACAAAAACCCTCAGACACCGAGTTAAAGAAGGAAGGCCTTTATTTGGCCAGGAGCTTCGGCAAGATTCACGTCTCTAACAACCAAGCTCCCCGAGTGAGCAATTCCTGTCTCTTTTAAGGGCTCATAACTCTAAGGGGGTCTGTGTGAGAGGGTCATGATCGATTGAGCAAGCAGGGGGTACATGACTGGGGGCTGCATGCACTGGTAATTAGAACGGAACAGAACAGGACAGGGATTTTCACGGTGCTTTTCTATACAATGTCTGTAATCTATAGATAACATAACCGATTAGGTCAGGGATCGTCGATCTTTAACTACCAGGCCCAGGGTATGGTGCCGGGCTCTCTGCTTGTGGATTTCATTTCTGCCTTTTAGTTTTTACTTCTTTCTTTTGAGGCAGAAATTGGGCATAAGACAATATGAGGGGTGGTCTCCTCCCTTAAGGGGTGATATGTTGGGGTTGTTAGAAGGAACATTTGTCATATAGAATGATTGGTGATGGCCTGGATGCAGTTATGTATTAATTGAAAAACTAAATGGAAGACACAAGGTCAAAATAAGAGAAGGAGAAAAACAGGTATTAAAAGACTAAGAATCGGGAGGTCCCAGGATATCCAATTAGAGAGTGCCTAAGGGGGTTCAGCATAATTACTTGCTTGGTTGGTGAGTTTTTGGGCTCTATCCTTGACAGAGTCCTCCTTTTTAAGTTGGAGGCTGAGCTTGGTGAGGTGTGTTTTTAAAAGACCGTTAGTCCGTTCTACCTTTCCTAAAGATTGAGGACGGTAAGGGGTATGAAGGTTTCCCTGAATACCAAGAGCCTGAGAAACTGCTTGGGTGATTTGACTAGTAAAGGCCAGTCTGTTATTGGACTGTATAGAGGTAGGAAGGCAAAACTGAGGAATTATGTCTGACAGAAGGGAAGAAATGACCATGGTGGCCTTCTCAGACCCTGTGGGAAAGGCCTCTACCCATCCAGTGAAAGTGTCTACCTAGACCAAGAGGTATTTTATTTTCCTGACTCGGGGCGTGTGAGTAAAGTCAATTTGCCAGTCCTGGCTGGGGGCAAATCCCCAAGCTTGTTGTGTAGGGAAGGGAGGGGCCTGAACAATCCCTGAGGAGTAGTAGAGTAGCAGATAGAACACTGAGAAGTGATTTCTTTGAGGATAGATTTCCACAATGGAAAGGAAATGAGAGGTTCTAAGAGACAGGCTAGCAGCTTGTAACCTACATGGAAGAGGTTATGAAATGATGACAGAATAGAATGGGACTGTGAGGCTGGAAGGAGGTATTTTTCTTGGTCTAAGAGCAGTTTGCCTCATGTGGGAGGAGATTGATAGGTGGAAGTTTCAGTGGGGGAGTAGGTGGCAGCGACTGATGAGGAGAAAAACTGGCCGTGAGGGACAGAAGTTGGAACGCTAGCTGCTTCTGTAGCTACCTTATCAGCATAAGCATTGCCCTGAGTGATGGGATCTGATGCCCTTTGATGGCCCTTGCAATGAATGACTCCAGCTTCCTTTGGAAGTAAAGCGGCCTTGGGAAGAATTTTTATTAAAGAGGCATTAATGATGGAGGACCTTTGCAGAGTGAGGAAAATTTTTCTGCCCATATAACAGCATGGTGGTGCAGGATATGGAAGGCATATTTAGAGTCAGTATAAATATTGACGCATAGTCCTTTTGCAAGAGTGAGGGCTCAAGTTAAGGCAATGAGGTCAGCTTGCTGAGAGGTAGTGGGGGGGGGGTGCAGAGCGGTAGCCTCAATGATAGATGTGGAAGATACTATTGAATAGCCTGCCTTTGCTGGTGAATGGTGATTAGGCCTGGTGGAACTGCCATCAATAAACCAAGTGTGATCAGGGTGAGGAACAGGAAATAAGGAAATAGGGGGAAATGGAGTGAATGTCAGGTGGATCAGAGAGATACAGTCATGGGGGTGGGGGCCAGCCTAAAACAGTAAGGTCAAGTTGTTTGGACAGAAAGGCTACAGGGCGTGGTCCCGGCTCTTGTGTAAGAATTTTGACCGCACAGCCCTGTACTTTGGCTGTGTATAATGAAAAGGGTTGGGATGAATTAGAGCTAGTGTGGGAGCAGCTTCTAGGGCTGTTTTTAAGGAACGAAAAGAGGAGTGGCGAAAGGATTTAGGATCTGTGGGGTCAGCTAGGTTGGCTTTTGTGAGTTTATATAATGGTTCAGTCAGGATGGTAAAACTAGGTATCCAAAGGCAGGAGTACCTAACCATGCCTAGGAAGAAAAGGAGTTGTTACTTTGTAGAAGGGGTTGGGGTTTGGGAGATTAGCCAGACACGACCCAGCAGGGAGAGCACGTGTGTTTTCATGAAGAATTATGCTGAGATAGGTAATGGATAAGGAAAAAATTTGAGCTTGACTGAAGTAATGGGGGCTGTCCCTGCAGCCTTGCAGCAGTACAGCCCAGGTAAGTTGCTGAGGCTGATGGGTGTCAGGGTCAGTCCAAGTGAAAGCAAAAGAGAGGATGGGATGAAGGGTGCAAACGAACAGTAAAGAAATCATGTTTGAGATCCAGAACAGAATAATGGGTTATGGAGGGGTTGTGGAGGGAGGTACTGAGGATAGGAGAGTATATGGCTTTGGCACCATGGGGTGGATAGGCAAGACAATTTGGTTGATAAGGCACAGATCCTGAACTAACCTGTAAGGCTTGTCTGGTTTTTGGACAGGTAAAATGGGGGAATTGTAAGGAGAGTTTATAGGCTTTAAAAGGCCATGCTGTAACAGGCAAGTGATAACAGGCCTTAATCCTTTTAAAGCATGCTGTGGGATGGGATATAGGCGTTGAGCAGGGTAAGGGTGATTAGGTTTTAATGGGATGGTAAGGGGTGCATGATTGGTCACCAAGGAGGGAGTAGAGGTGTCCTATACTTGTGGATTAAGGTGGGGAGATAGAAGGGGAGGATGTGAAGGAGGCTTTGAACTGGGGAAAAGGGCAGCAATTAGGTGTGGCTATAGCCCAGGAATAGTCAGAGAAGCAGATAATTTAGTTAAAATGTCTTGACCTAATAAGGGAGCTGGGCAGGTGAGGATAACTAAAAAGGAGTGCATAAAAGAATGTTGTCCAAGTTGGCATCAGAGTTGGGGAGTTTTAAGAGGTTAGAAGCCTGGCCATCAATACCCACAACAGTTATGGAGGCAAGGGAAACAGGCCCTTGAAAAGAAGGTAATGTGGAGTGGGTAGCTTCTGTATTGATTAAGAAGGTGATGGACTTACCTTCCACTCTAAGAGTTACCCAAAGTGTCTATGATGATCCAGGAGGCTTCCAAGGTGATTGGGCAGTGTTGGTCTTCAGCCGCTAAGCTGGGAAGATCTGTGAAGGAGTCAGTCAGAGAACCTTAGGCCAGAGTTCCAGGGGCTCTGGTAGTGGCTGTGGGGCAAGTTGGACAGTCCAATTTCCAGTAGGGTCCCTCACAGATGGGACATGGCTTAGGAGGAATCCTGGGCTGCGGGCATTCCTTGGCCCAGTGGCCAGATTTCCGGCACTTGAGGCAAGATCCTGGGGGAGGCTGTCCTGGAGGAATGCCTGGCCTCTGCGGTTCAGGCATTTGGAAGTTCTTGAGTGCTGGAGATGTGGCTGGGGTTTGTCTCACAGTGGAGGCAAGGAATTGCAACTCAGAAATACGTTGCTACTTGGCTGCCTCTACTCTATTATTATACACCTTGAAGGCAAGGTCAGTTAAGTCCTGTTGTGGGGTTTGAGGGCTGGAATCTAATTTTTGGAGCTTTTTCTAATGTCAGGTACGGGTTGGGTAATAAAATTCATATTAAGAATGAGATGGCCTTCTGGCCTCTCTGGGTCTAGGGCGGTAAAGCGTCTAAGGGTTGTTGCCAAATGGGCCATGAACTGGGTTGAGTTTTTATATTTGATGAAAAAGAGCCTAAACGCTAACTGATTTGGGAGAGGTCTGATAAAGGAAAAGAAGCATTAATCTTGGCTATGCCTTCAGTTCCAGCCACATCTTTAAGAGGAAATTGTTGGGCAGGTTGGGGAGGGCTAGTCACAGAACGAAACTGTAAGCCAGAGAGGGTGTGAGGAGGGAAGGTGATAAAAGGATTATAGGGTGGGGGAGTGGAGGCTGAGGAAGAATTGGGACCTGGCTCAGCCTGGTGAGGAGCAGTCTGGGGAGGAGGGGAGAGGTCAAATGGGTCAGTAGAAAAAGAAGATTCAAAAGACTCAGAGCTTGGGGTAGAGACTGAAGGAACAGACAGGAGAGAAAGAAGAAAGATTTGGGATGAGTCGCATTGGGAGCAGAGACTAAGGAGGGATGAGTGTGTAAAAGAATGCCTGGACATCAGGTACCTGAGATCCATTTGCTCATTTTTTGACAAAAATCATCCAGGTTGATGTAAAATGGAGAAGTCAAAAGTGCCGTTTTCTGGCTATTTAGAACCATTATCGAGTTTGTACTGGGGCTAAGCGGTGTTGCAGAAGAAAATAAGATGCTTAGGTTTTAGGTCACGCGAGAGTTGAAGAGGTTTTAAATTCTTGAGAACACAGGCTAAGGGAGAAGAAGGGGGAATGGAGGGTGAAAAGTTGCCCATGGTGAAGGAGGCAAGCCCAGAGAAAAGAGAGAGTGGAGATACGGAGAAGGGGGTTGGTGAGCAGCACTGGGCTGCAATGTGGGTGAGAAGCCAAAGCAGGCTTCCCCGCAGTTGACTTGCCACCAAGGGAATGTGGGTGAATGACCAAGACAGGCATCCCGGCGGTGATCAGACACCAATGGAGTGTGGGTGAATAATCAGGCAGGTGTCCCTGCAGTGATTAAACACCAACGGAAGACTGTCTTCCCGAGCCCATGACCGGCGCCGGAGTTTTGGGTCCACGGATAAAATGTGTCTCCTTTGTCTGTACTAGAGAGGAAAAAGAACTGGATTTGGAAGGACAGGGAGATTGAAGGGTAGTGAGAGAGGCTGGAGAAGAGAGTGAAAAGACAACTTACCCGATTTGAAATTGGTGAGATGTTCCTCGGGCTGGTTGGTCTGAGGACCTGAGGTCGCAGGTGGATCTCCTCACGGAGTGAGGGCGAGTACAAGGGACCAGTCTCCCGAAGGAGTCCTCCTGTCCTGGGTTTTGGCACCAAATGTCATGCGCATCCGTGTGAAGAGACCACCAAACAGGCCTAACAGGCTTTGTGTGAGCAACAAGGCTGTTTATTTCACCTGTGTGCAGGCGGGCTGAGTCCAAAAAGAGAGTCAGCGAAGGGAGATAGGGGTGGGGCAGTTTTATAGGATTTGGGTGGTAGTGGAAAGTTACAGTCAAAGGGGGTTGTTCTCTTGCGGGCAGGGGCGGGGGGTCACAAGGTGCTCAGTGGGGGAGCTTCTGAGCCAGGAGAAGGAATTTCACAAGGTAATATCAACAGTTAAGGCAGGAACCGGCCATTTTCATTTCTTTTGTGATTCTTTACTTGCTTCAGGCCATCTGGATGTATATGTGCGGGCTTGGGCTCAGAGGCCTGACAACTATATATTTCATTCTATAGAATTATTTTTTTTCTCTGTACTGAATAAATCTTAAATATATTTAAAGCCATGAAAAACTTATAAAATGCATTTGCATAAAGGTCAATATAGTTGGTTTTTTTCAAAATAAAAGCTAACACTTATCTAATGCTTGCTAAATGCCAGTCACTGTTCTGTGAATGTTACATGACCTTGAGCAACTATTTATTATTCCTCATTCAACTAGTGGCTTCTTCAATTCCCTTCCCCAATATTCACAAGAGGAAATTGGAGCTTGGAAGGATCAAGTAAAATGCTGAAGTCACCCAGGCAGTAATTGGAGAAGCCAGGATTCTATCTTCAATATTCAGCCAGTCTGGCTTCCAGCTGCATGGGTGTCTGCCCTGTGCAATTGTACAAGGATCCATACTCAGAAGGGCGCTTGGCTTAGTTTAATGCTCTGCTGTTGCTGCCTTGAAATTATGAATAAATTTTGCACACGGAAACTTGCATATTCATCTGCACTGAGCCTGGAAAATCATGTAGGGGATCTTGAGTGAATTTATACAAGGATTGTGTGTGTGTGTATGAGTGTGTGTGTGTGTGTGTGTATTATAGAATTCTTGACCAAGAATGCCTTAATGTTCCCTTCAGCTTGACTAGACTTTAGACAGGCCTCTTCTTCCAGACTGGAGGTGCATAGCCTCCCTTTCTTAAAGCATTTTACTTTGGAAAACTTGTAATTGTCAGTTCCCTCTGCCCCTTTGAGACGTAAACATTTTAGAAGTCTCTTCCCAGGTTTACAACCCAGGAATGTCTTACTCAAGGACCTGGGAGCCATCCCTTTGAAATGTAATCATCGAGAAAGATAGAGCCTCTGTCTTCCAGTTGCCAAGGACAGGAGCCTAACTTTTGAGGGAGCAGAGGGAAATTACTCCAAGTTGTAAAATGATGTCCTATAATGAAAACAGAAGGTTTACTTTTCTCTTGTGTAAACCAATTAGAGAACTCAGATGGCCTAAGGCTTCTTATCTCAATTGTTTTTTGTTTGTTTGTTTAACTTATGTACTTTTTCGTTTTTCAACTTTTATTTTAAGTTCAGGGGAACATGTGCAGGATGTGCAGGTTTGTTACATAGGTAAACGTGTGCCATGGTGGCTTACTGCACAGATCATCCCATCACCCAAGTATTAAGCCCAGCATCCATTACCTAATCTTCCTGATGCTCTCGTTTCAATTTTTTTAAAAATCCCTTTTTACCTTTTGTCTGGGAGGAGTTGAGTATCCAGACTTGGTTAGTGCTCTCTCTTGCCTATTGAAGCAATACTGTTCCTTCAGAATAAAACCAATTTCTATTTGCTTATCTTTTGTAGTGTGAATTTTTCTTTAGCATATCCTATGCATTATTTCTAAACTATATTTTTGGTTAAAATATATTGCTATAGTTTATCTAAAGCAAGTAATATCAATAGCAGTAACATTTAAAAAATGAAAGTACAAAGAATTCTTACATTGTCTTCACCCGAATTCCCCAAGTGCTAACATCTCACCTAAACACACTTTAATCACCAAAATGTAAAAGTTAACATTACTACAGTCCTACAAATGTACTATAGTCTATAGATCTCAATGAAATTTCAATAGTTCTGTCGCTCTAGTCCTTTCTGTTTGGGGTGCAAAATATAATCTGGGACTATATATTATGTTTAGTTGTCAAGTCTTTTTAGTTTTTGTTAATGTGGAGTTGTTCTTTGTTCTTTCTTTCAGGAAAGAACCTCTTTCAGGAGGTTGACACTTTTAAAAAGTAATAACAAGTTACATTGAGAATGTTTCTCATTTTGAATTTGTGTGATACATCCTTGTAATTAAAGTAGTGCTATCTATTTTGTTAAGAATGTCAAAGAAATGGTGCTGTGACCCCTCGGTTCAGCTCATCAGGAGGCACATGATGTTGACTTTGTCATTGTTGGTGATACTTACTTTGATCACATGGTTAACATGATGTTACCACATCTTTCTACTGTAAAGTTACGAATTTTTTCTTTAAAAATATTAAGTAGCTTAAGGAAGATAGCAAATTACATGTGCAAATTTACTAAGTGATAAAGATGACATATCAGTGAGGGAAAGATAGTCTCTTCTCTAGATGGGCATATAAAAAAAGATAAAAATGAATTTATTCTATATATAGGATATCACCACCAATTCCAAGTGGATTAGATATTTAAATATAACAAATGATACCATACATGTATTATAAGAAAAAAATGGGTTAATTCCTCTATGGAGTGAGGGTGGGGAAACTTTCATAAGCATTATTCTAAGTTGAGAAAGAAAGGGAATGACATAGATAAATTGTACAACAAAAATTAGAAAAAGTTTATTATAGTTGTCTCATCTTCTGAGACAGATTTTTTGCAAAATCAAAATTTTTTGAATATTTAGAATACATATTACACCTTGCCATGCTAAATATTTTTTTCGGATTTTCTTTAATTTATCTGTATTACATATGTAAAATTGGAAATTATATACTTGGAAAACATTTCAGTTGTGTTAAATTAAAATTTGCTATTTCTATTATATGAAGAGCTTCAAATAAAAAAATACAATAACCTAGAAAAATTAGAAATAGGGACAGCAAGATTATAGAAGACAAAATGCAAATAGCTACTAACCACATAATAAGATGATCCCCTCACACATAAAAAGAGAAATGCAAAATAAAATTATAGGGCAATAACATTGTTTACCTATTACATGGACAAAAATTGAAAAATTTAACAACATATTCCACCAGCAAGGCTGTATCTAGGAGGAGAGTTTGGCATTACCTAGGAAAATTACATATGCAGTTATACTTTGATTAATGAATTCACTTCCAGGAATCCATCCCAACTATATACACTGCTTAAAAATGTTTTTAAAACTCTTAGGGACTCCAAGGCGGGTGGATCCACTGACGTCAGGAGTTCGAGACCAGCCTGGTTAATATAGTGAAACCCTGTCTCTACTAAAAATGCAAAAATTAGCTGGGCATGGTGGCATGCGCCTGTAATCCAAGCTACTCAGAGGCTGAAGCAGGAGACTCGCTTGAACCTGGGAGCCAAAGGTTGCGGTGAGCCAAGATTGCGCCACTGCACTCCAGTCTGGGTGGCAGAGTGAGTCTGTGCCCCCCACTGCTTCAGAAAAATGATTTTAAAAAATACAGATGTACTCTTTGTAATAGTAAAAGATTGGAAGCAAGTCTATCAATGAAAGGCTGATTGAATAAAGTCTGATATAGAAAATAAATGACATACTGTGTCAGTATCTGGCTGTATATTTTGATGGAATGACCTTTAAGATATTTTTAAATGACAAAAGCAAGTTAAACCTTTTATGTAATTATGAAACACAATTATATTGAGAAAAATGTCTAAATATCAAAAGTCAAAGTAAAAAGAAAGAAAAATAAACCTAATTATGTATCTAGTTGGTGGAATGAAAACAGAGATAAACAATACTCCCAGTAACTTTAAAAACAAGCATTTCGATTATATGTTCTTGTAGGATATTCCAAGGACAAAAAGAACTGGGAAAACAGAACAAAACACCGACCTATTTTTTTGATTTTGTTTTTTTGAAAGTGTTACTTGGAGTCCATGTTAATGGGAACCATCAATATGAGCTCAGGATGAATTTTATCTTTAAAAAATTATTTATCAACCTTGCCCTAGAATCAATGGTATGCCCATTTGTAATGAGCACCCTTAATGCCCAGATTGAAGTCTCCAAATATCATTTCCAACTAAAAGCAAACAGCTGGCTGCAAGAAACTGTGTAATTCAAGTCTGGGGGCAGTAATTTACAAGCTAAAATTAGAAAGTGTATCAGTTCTCTGGCTGGGCCTGGTGGCTCATGCTTGTAATTTCAGCGCTTTGGGAGGCTGAGGCAGGTGGATCAGCTGAGGTCAGGAGTTTGAGACCAGCCTGGCCAACATGGTGAAACTCCATCTCTACTAAAAATACAAAAATTAGCTGGGCATGGTGGCGGGTTCCTGTAATCCCAGCTACTCCGGAGGCTGAGGCAGGAGAATGGCTTGAACCCAGGAGGCGGAGGTTGCAGTGAGCCAAGATCGCACCATTGCACTAAGTGTATCAGTTCCCTCATCTTTAAAATGGGAATAATAGCAATGATTTCATTGAGTAAAATACTTCTGATGTGTCAAATACAAGAGTCTTGCCTAAGATTAAAGCTCCCTCAATGATTTCATAGAACAAGAACTAGAAGAATATAAATGGTGTTGCTTTAGTTAAGTTTGTATTTAATTTTTTTTCACTTTTTATTTTATGTCATTTTCTAAATGTTCTATAATTAATATACAGAAGACAAAAATGATGATAATGTTAATATAAAAATTGAGAAAGAAAATCAATTTGACTGTCACAAGAATATGTGAAATGTATGTATTTTTCTGTATTTGCAGGATAGAAGTGATGTGAAAGGTGTGTACTTAAAATAAAAATGATTTTAAATTTTACCTCAAACTTTTGGTTTGCAGAGTGTTGTTAGTCTGGTGACATACCTTCCTGAGGGTCATCAATGTTTTTTCAATGAATGAGAAATTTGTATTTGTATTTATTTATTGAATTTCAACTTTTATTTTAAGTTCAAGGGTATATGTGCAGGATGTGCAGGTTTGTCACATAGTTAAACCTGTGCCAGGGTGAATAGCTGCACAGATCATCCCATCACCTAGATTTAAACCCAGCATCCACTAGCTATTGTTCTTGATGCTCTTCCTCCTCCCACCCCTAACCCTCCAAAAGGTCCCAGTGTGTGCTGTTCCCCCCATATGTCCATGTGTTCTCCTTATTCAGCTCCCACTTATAGGTGAGAACAAAAATTCGTATATTCATTTTTTTTTTTTTTTTTGAGATAGGGTCTCACTCTGTCACCCAGGCTGGAGTGCAGTGGCATGATCTCAGCTCCCTGCAACCTCTGCCTCCCGGGTTCAAGCCATTCTCCTGCCTCAGCCTTCTGAGTATCTGAGATTACAGTTGAGCACCACCAAGTCCAGCTAATTTTTGTACTTTCAGTAGAGAAGAGGTTTCACCATGTTGGCCAAGCTGGTCTTCAACTCCCGACCTCAAGAGATCTGCCCACCTCGGCCTCCCAAAGTGCTGGGATTACAAGCATGAGCCACCATGTCTGGCCAAAATTTGTATTTTTATTATTTTTATTTTTTATTTTTATATATATATTTTTATTATAGTTTAAGTTCTAGGGTACATGTGCACAACGTGCAGATTTGTCACGTATGTATACATGTGCCATGTTGGTGTGCTGCACCCATTAACTCCTCATTTACATTAGGTATATCTCCGAATGCTATCCCTTCCCCCTCCCCCCACCCCACAACAGGCCCCGGTGTGTGATGTTCCCCTTCCTGTGTCCAAGTGTTCTCATTGTTCATTTCCCACCTGTGAGTGAGAACATGCAGTGTTTGGTTTTTTGTCCTTGCGATAGTTTGCTCAGAATAATGGTTTCCAGCTTCATCCATGTCCCTACAAAGGACATGAACTCATTCTTTTTCATGGCTGCATAGTATTCCATGGTGTCTATGTGACACATTTTCTTAATCCAGTCTATCATTGTTGGACATTTGGGTTGGTTCCAAGTCCTTGCTATTGTGAGTAGTGCCGCAGTAAACATAAGTATGCATGTGTCTTTATAGCAGCATGATTTATAGTCCTTTGGGTATATACCCAGTAATGGGATGGCTGGGTCAAATGGTATTTCTAGTTCTCGATCCCTGAGGAATCGCCACACTGACTTCCACAATGGTTGAACTAGTTTACAGTCCCACCAACAGTGTAAAAGTGTTCCTATTTCTACACATCCTCTCCAGTACCTGTTTTTTCCTGACTTTTTAATGATCGCCATTCTAACTGGTGTGAGATGATATCTCATTGTGGTTTTGATTTGCATTTCTCTGATGGCCAGTGATGAGGAGCATTTTTTCATGTGTCTGTTGGCTGCATAAATGTCTTCTTTTGAGAAGTGTCTGTTCATATCCTTGGCCCACTTTTTGATGGGGTTGTTTTTTTCCTGTAAATTTGTTTGAGTTCTTTGTAGATTCTGGATATTAGCCCTTGACAAAATTTGTATTTTTAAATGCTGATAGTATATCCGGATCATAAAAATGTTGTTAAGTGTAAGATGAATGACACAGGAAGAGTTCCAAGCACATGGTGCAACTTACATAGAAAACAACAGTTTTAAATTTATTCTGTAAATTTTTGAATAATGATTTTTGGGGTAGGAAAAGGATATAATAATTCACTAAAATGATTGTTTAGCATTTATGTCTCTATTCTTTTATGGTTTCCTCAATTCTGTTAACATAAATTCTTCAAGAGCATCTTGTTTTTTCCCTGAGAAGATGAACTTGTAAAGCTAGAATAAAGGCCAAATTTTCTGCTATTACCTTTATTTTAACAATCACACTGCTTAGAAGAAAAGGTAATAGAGGTAAAAGCAAATGCAGCAGTGGAATTGCTCCTTTTACCCTTCACAAAATGATCACTGACTTAAAGGCTGTATATTTTTAAAAATAATTTTTGAATGAACTGTCCTTGGAATATTTGGCTTTCTCGAAAACATTTGTCCTTATCACATATGCAAGTTTTTTCTTTACAGTATCTGCCATTTAAATATGTTATTATTCATCACGGACAAATTTTGGCCCAGTAAGGTGAATCAGCTAGTGTTCAGAATTTTCTGTTTGATGCCAGCACAATGGAAAATTAAACTGGAAAGGATCCATGGCTTAACCTTTAACTATTAGCGTTTTTCCCTCTGGTCTTGTTTCCTAACACCTTGTCATGTTCCATCCTTTCAGCTAATCCAGCTGCTAATGTGGAAGGAAAGAAATGACTTAGCAATTCAATTTCAAAGGGAAAATAAAAGAGTATATTTGCTGATAAGACCCAGAATTAAAGAAGGGTACACACACACACACACACACACACACACACACACACACAAAGGCCAGGTATATAATAATGGAGGTAATATAATAATTTAAACTTCTTAGTTATAGAAGATATTAAAATTTGTGAAAGCGTAATGTACACAAATCTGAATAACATTCTACCTCCTAATTTCTAAGCAAAAGAAAAATAACTAGAAGACTTGGTGATCTGAATACAAATTACAGAATGCACTGAATAAAATAATCACAAAGTTACATCTAAAATGTTACTAGTCCCAGATGATTTTAAAGGAAATTTATTTCAAACTTTATAGAAAATTCCTATTTTTTACTAGTTGCTCCAGAATACAAATGATGAGGCCTTCTCGGGGAAGTTTTACGATGTGACAACTTCTGGTAGCAACTGAGGTCCACCTCCTCCAAACACACACATCACACCATGAAGTGAACAGTAATCTGGAGATCACACAACAACTCAGAAACTAAACTGGGTTTTATTTTCATATTTTTATGAATGAAACACCATGATTTTCACTATGTGCTCTCACGCATCCCATTAGCATTTATATTTTTGTAATTAGAATAAGGAAATGAATGTGAAAAAATAATTGCCCTATATATAATTAACATGGTTGGGGATGAGCAAGCAACAGGCTTTTTTTCAGTATTTCACAGAGCCCATGTAAATCTTACTTCCCGTCTGATAGCACCAGTTATCACATGGATGAGCATTTCTGTCATTTTGGGGATGAGATCAATGACCTAATAGAGCTATGAGGGTCAAATAACAAAGGGCCACAGCTCTCGTTGAAAATGTTTAATAAGTGATAGAAATTGGACATTGGTAACAAAATCAATTGATCTGTAAACAACAAATGAACATGTGGCAAGACTGGGAACTATTGACCTAATTTCCAGGGTTATTTGCATTCTAGAGTTATTTGCATAAGACGAAGGAATGAATCCTGAATGTGCAATTTCAGGCATTGTGTCAAAAAGGGGACAAATTACTTTCCCAGCAGAGATCTTTCCTGAGTGCCTCTCAAATAAACCTACTTAGGCACCAACCTAAACCATTTAAGACTGCCTTGCTTTAGCATTTATATTTCAGAGTAAATTCTCTGAATCTTCATTTAGCTCTATTTATGACAATCCATGAGGACATTTTTGATGTATATTATGACAATTTGAATAGGCTATGAGGTAAACATGATTAACTGTAATGCCCATCTTTAATAACTCAGGTGATAAAAGATAAATTGATGACCACTAGAGCAATTGGAAAATATTGGGGACATAAAAAAGCAGCAGATCTGAAAATCTGTTAAATCCAGAGTTATTTCATCCATTACCATATGAAAACACTTAGCACAAATTGAGACTTGATAGTTGTTGCTTCATGCTGTCAAGAGGTTTGTGTAAATATCACACTGGGAAGAAGTCATTAATTATTTTCCTTCCTTCCATTTTATGATTATCTGTAAAAAGTCACTTTGGCAAAGCATTTTTTCCTTTCCTTCTTTATGCATACGTAGACACACATGCAAATTATGTTCTAGTAATAATAATTTGTTTTTTTTGTATCTTATTATGAGCTTCCCATAGTCTAAATGCTTTGAAATATGAATGTATAAATATTTTTATGCTTCAGTAGGAAGTCATTAAGGTGTTAAAATGTTTGAAAGTATAGTCCTCAGATGGGCAGTTGGAAATTTATATTGCTTTAGATGTCACAATGCAAAGCAGAATGTCACTGAATATGATTAAAAGGCAACAAATAACATGAATTTAAAAAATGTAAGTGATTTGTATTTAGAAGTAAATATTTATGTTATCTGAACAGGTAAAAATGGCTTTCATGAAAACAAAGCAAAACGGAAAGTTAGTTCATTTGTTCCTTTTTTTATTTAATTTAAAGTCTGGCTCTTATAAACAAATTTATTCAGAGTACTATATAAAGCTAAAATAATTGGAAACATATAGTATATGATAAGATATTTAATGTCAGAAAAGATGGTAATTAGAAAGATCTCTTTATATGTTAGTCTGTATATTTGAAATTTCCATTATTTAATTAGAAGTCTCTATTGATTCATAACATTCTTTTAGGGTGGTTCAAAAGTAATTGCGGTTTTTGCCATTAAAAGTAATGTAATACTATCTGTTCCATTATTTTTACCTTCTGTATACATTTGAAATGTCATTGAGTTGTGATTTAAACTGGTAAAAATTAATTGTTAGCAAATTAGCCAAACTTTTTCATTAACAAAATCTTTATTTTCACTTTTATAAATCTAAAATATTTTATAAACCTCTGATTAAGTTATGCATGTTGCCTAAGTCATACTGTTCCAGCTGACCTGCTGTTCACCTGTATACATTCAGATACTGTTTCACAGACTACCACAAAAAGACTGACTTTAAGATGAGGTAGATTTAAATTTGATACATTTCTTAACTTATTGGGAACCCAGTTTCCTCTCTTTCCAAAAGAAGTTACTGTTGGTTCCTAATCTCTAAAATGGGGATAATAACTTATGATTTCAGCAATATGGAAGAGTAAACTAGTGTACTATACTTATGAAACCTGGAAAAAATATATCACTTTCAAACATATGTAGCAGAGCCCAACAACATCAACAAGAAAAGCATGTATGTGTGAATGTTAGGGGTGGTGCTAATTTTCAGAGTTGGAAATGAAAGGTCTCAAAGACATGGTGGGAATATTTTTTTGATGACTCTGTTGGCAACTGGAAACTGAACATAGGCTTTAGTGAGCATGAGCTGAGATATTATTCTTCAACAGAAAACTGAGACTTCCAAATAAAGCCAGGTTTTTCAAGGGGGACTAGAAATGCTCTCAAGAAACTAGGAAAAGGAACAATATCCTACAATTAATATACTTAATAGTTAAAGACTAAATGTTTTCCTCTAAAATCAGGAACATCGCTTTCATGACGTCTTATTCAGTAACGTACTGAGTTCATAGTTTAATAAGGCAAGTAAAAATATAAAATTCGGATAGCTTAGACAAGAAGAAATCAAACAATCAACATGATTCCCTATACAGAAAAATCTAAAAGACTCTATAGGTAAGCTATTAGAACTAGTATTTGTGTTTAGCAAAGTTGTGGACCTCAGATTTATAGGCAAAAATTAAATGTCTTTCTATATGATTAGTAATATAAAATTAGAAATTGAAAAATGAAATTTAGTACTGCTTGAAATAGTATCTACAATATATTTAGGTATTAAATCTAAAATAATGCTGGATCTATCTGTATGCTGAAACCTACAACATATTTATGAAAGAAATCAAAGATTACCTCAATACATGGAGAGATACACCATGTTCATGGGTTGGAAAATTAATATTACTAAGACATCCATTCTCTAGATGATCTATAGATTTATCACAATTTCAGTGAATATCCTAGAACTGTTTTCCTAGAAATAACCAAGGTGAAAATAAAATTTGTGTAGAAAAGCAAATGAATAGAAACAATCAAAATGATTTTGAAAAACAATTACAAAGATGGAAGAATCACTATCTAAATTTAAGACTAACTCTAAACTACAATTATGAAGAAACTGGTATTAACTAAAGAAAAGATACATAGATCAATGAAACACAATACTCTAGAAATGTACCCACACATAGGTGGTTAATTGATTTGCAACATGAGTACAAAGGAAATTCAATGAGGGGAAAAGCAGTCTTCGTAACAAATGGTTATGAAATAATTGGATACCCATTTTTTTCTTTAGTTTTGAGAAATCTCCGTAATGCTTTCTTGGGTTCAGTAGAAGCCTAAACCCCTGCATTATGCAATATATCCTTGTAACAAACCTGCACGTGGACCTCCTGAATCTAAAATTTAAAAATAAATAAATAAATACCTTGCCTTATATAAAAATCATTCAAAATGGATCATAGACCTAAAAAAATCATAAAATATAAAACTTCTATGAGAAACAGGGCAAAATCTTGAGTTAGTTAAACATTTCATATATATAACATCAAAAACACAATGCATAACAGAAAAACATAGGAAATTGGGCTTCATAAAAATTATAAATTGCTGTTACTTAAAAGATAAGAGAATGAAGAGACAAGATATGAAGTGTGAAAAGATATTTACAGTGTTTATAAGTGGTAAAGGATTTGTAGCAAGAAAATATTAAAAACTCTCAAAACTCAATAGAAATATTCAAACCAGTAAAACGAGCAAAATATTTGAGGAAACACTTCAGCAAGGAAGATATTCAGGTGGTAAATAAGCACATGAAATATCGTTAGTTATTAGGGAAATGCAAATTAATACCAAAATGAGATATGGCTACACACCATTTAAAACAAGTAAATTGAAAACAAAGTCTAACAAATTAGTAAGCAAACATAACGACAGTAACAACAACAAAAAAAACAAGCAAAACGAAACAAAAACCTGACCAACCAAGTGCTCGTATATATTCAGAAGAACTGAATTACCATTGATTTTTGGAAGCAATGTTATATGTTATAGCCACTTTGAAAAACACTGTGGCACTATCTTATAAAATTAATTATAAACTTACTATTCCTTGAATTAAGTTTGGGATTTTAGCCCATTTTCCTGAGTACACATGACTGGTCAAGATGAAACTGTGAAAATGTGGGTTTTGCATAGAAAAAAGTTGTGGAAATTGAGTAGCATAATTCATATTAGATAAAAGTAGAATTAATAAACTATTTTAAAGGATTTACATTTATCTATTATAAGAAAACAAAATACTGTACTGTTTATTACTTTTTCAAAATGCTAGTTTCTATATCTGCCAAGTTTCTATGACTGATGGTGCATCAGTATATAATTTTTAAAAAGCATAAAGATTAAGTAGTTATAAATAAAAGCCAAATGAAAATACATGAAAAATATTATAGTTAACAATAAGAGCTTAAATAGGCATACATAGCAGAAAGGATATAGTCAAAGAGTAAATTGATTTGCTATACTGTCAAAACAAGGGACTGTACTACAAATACATTAAAAAGTTATAATTTTTAAAAATTAAGATATGTTGAAGATTATAAGTATAAATAAATAATAGAAAAAATTCATAAAAGGGAAGGTGTATTTAAAGAAATAATAAACATAAATTTTTCTTAAGGAAATTAGGTTAAAAGTATTTATAGATATCCAAATATCTAAGAGCTGAAAAAATTCACATGTTTACATATTACAGTGATGATATGTGAAGACATTCAAGACAAAAAAGTAATGTCAAAAATTTTCTAAAAATAAGAGCAGGCGGCCGGCTGCAGTGGGTCATGCCTGTAATCTCAGCACTTTGGGGGGCCGTGGTGGGCAGATCATTTGAGGTCAGGAGTTCAAGACCAGCCTAGCCAACACGGTGAAACCCCGTCTCTACTAAAAATACAAAAATTAGCCAGCCATGGTGGCGGACACCTGTAATCCCAGCTACTCGGGAGGCTGAGGCAGGAGAATCACTTGAACTGGGAGGCAGAGTTTGTAGTGAGCTGAGATCGTGCCATTGCACTACAGCCTGGGCAACAAGAGTGAAACTCTGTCTCAAAAAATAAATAAATAAATAAATAAGAGCAGGCCACAGTAGGGAAAACAGAAATTAAAATCACATCAGACTTCTTTTAAAAGCTCCAGTCTCATGAAGGAAATAAAATTATAGTTTTAAAACTCAGAAAAAAATAAATTATATCCTGAAATTGTATACCTCGTCTACTATCTTTGAAACAAAATATTTGAATACAGTATTTTAGATATAGAAAGAAGGTGGGAGAACAATTAGAAGAAAAAAAAGCAAGAAGGGAAATCCATTAAGAAACTATGCAACAATTTCTTAACCTCCTCTCATATCCATAAGCAGAAGTAAGATTCCATATGTTACCAATAAGAGCTGGGAAATACAGTTGAGTATGCTAAGAACTATTAATAGTTTAGGGAAGTATTATGGATACTTTAAAATGGTTAGAGGAAAGTTAATATGATTGTTAGGGAAAACATCAGAAAAATAAAGATGAAATGAATAGTTTTTAGTTCAACAATCATTCTATCTAATTGAAGGCAGATAAGGAAAAAGGAGGAATAAATAAAATTTTGCAAAATAAAGCATGAACAAAAAAGGCAGTATATCCTAACATAACAATATATCACATGCAATTCAATAAATAGAACTTAACAATTGAAGGGGCGAAACCCTCAGACTGAACAATTATCCAAGATTTATACTTGTAATTTACACAGACTGACTTTAGGTGAAAATAATTCTAAAAGTTTAAATTACATGACTAGAAGGATATTACAGGCAGTGAGAGGAAAGCTTGGATAACAAATTTTCTTTCAGAGCAGAGTAGAATTTAAAGTGAAAAGCTTTATAAGAGAAAAAGTAATATTACATTCTGATAAAATAAAAAGAAAAAGATACTACTATAATGATATACACATATATGCATCTAACCAGCTTCCTTCGAAACATAGGAAACTGTTAAAGAGAGGAAAGAAATAGATAAATCAACGTTTGTGTTGGAGTTTTTACTCATTGTCAGAAAAAAATATAGATTAAGCAAAAAAAGGAAAGATTTTATATGTGTGTATACGAATGTGCATAAACCAATAATATCCTATCAGTGGACATAGAGAAATGATAGATAGGTAAAGATAGACAGATACATGGATCTTACATGAGATTCAGAGAAAGTACTAAAATTTTAAACAACATGGAATATTCATAGAAATCAGTTGAGTAGGAGGCCATATAGAAAGTTTTAGAAATGTAATAGATATTAGAGTATGGTCAGAACCACAAACGAAGTATTTATTTGTATTTAGAATGCATGAAAATGCCTCCTTTGTTGAAAGTATTTTAAGAGCTATGACACACATGCAACTTCATACAAAAAAATTGGCATCAACAATAAGACACGTAATCTGGGAGTCAAAGACTGTCATAAATACATTTCTAGGTAACAGGACAAGATGGCATAGTTATCCCTTTCTCCAAGTACAGATGTCCTTCATTCTAGGTCATGCCAACTCAAATTCTTTATGTACTTTCACATGGTCTAGACAGAACATAACACCACAGGATGAATTTTACAACAATTTCTCTATTTCATTTAATTAACAATGATTAAACAAATCTTCAATTGCCTTATATTTACAATTGTTCTGACACTATCAGTCACAGCTTTGGAGGATTATACTATTAAATGTGAGTTCACTTTGAATATATGAATAAAACTATTTTATGTGTATATAAAAAGAAACAAAATAAACAAAGAGAAGGAATATGAACCGCTATAGTTCAATTGAATGTGAATTTAGTCACTACAAGTAGAGGTAACAAAGAATTAGCTGTCTATATTCTAAGTGGTGAGTTGTTTTACCCAACATAAAACCATAGGACACAGAATTGAGAAGATTGTTATTACTGATTAAAATATGTTCTTCAGCTGCACTGAACTCACGTTAAGACACAGTTACAGTGAGGTTTCATCTCACAAAGCTGCCATTAGAACTAACGTTTTTATGAAAGAGGAATAAGGAGTCTGATGAGAAAGATAGCACAGTATTTGGTAATTAAGTCTAGAATTTCTATTTTCTAGCATTTTGGACAGGCTTGTTGGTCTTACACTGTGTTTGGGGAGCAGAGTTGGTTGCATTCCGAGCAACGCTACTTGGCTAGAGCTTCAGAGATTGTTTCTAATATATATGGAAGAGAGTAAGTGCCCAGAGGGGCAATGATCAGAACTAGCATAGAGTAACATAGATAAATTACAATCAAGAATATTTAAAATTCTGCCAATGAGATTGTTACAGTGGGAAGTTAGGCAGACATAAGCAGAGCAGAAGAGGCCCCACTCCTGGAATGTCAGGCAACCATCAGGTGATGTTCAGGTGGTTGTTATGCTGTCGCTCTAAAATAATAATCGGTCACAGATGGTGCCGGGGAAAGGCAGTCTCCCAATACATAGAAAACCCCTGAAGCTGGTGATCAGCAGCTTCCTGATAAGATCTCAGGAGTTGGACAATGAATGGGCCCAAGCATGGACACTTAAGAGGCAAAATGGCAGAGTGTAACTGGTATATGACCTACTGGTAAGGGAAAAATGCCTCAAGTGAGCATGTGCACAACTTCAGCAAACACACTGCACATGTGATCCCTTCCAAGTGCTGGCAGGACCCTGGGCATGAGGACACCCCACCCCAAAAGAAGAATCAGGGGAGAAGTAACACAGAACCTGAAAGCATACTAGGGTATAAAGCCTCAAGTCAAAGTTCAAACAGGGCACTTGAATCTCTCAAGTTGCCTGGTTGGCCCTCTTCCAAGTGTACTTTACATTCTTTCGTTCTAGTCTAAAACTTTTGAATAAACTTTCACTCCTGCTCTAAAACTTGCCTCAGTCTCTCAGTCTGCCTTATGCCCCCTTGGCTGAATTCTTTCTTTTGAGGAGGCAAGAATTGAAGTTGATACAGACCCATATGAATTCACTGCTGCTAACAAGATCAACTCAGCCAATGGTGTGTATCACATATTAAACACATTTGTCATTGTTTCTCAAGGAAGGAGAGTGCTAGGGTAGAGAAATGGAAGGAAGGGAGAGAAGAGAAGGCACCTCAACAGTTGAGACAGGTTTATTGAGAGTAAACCCCAGAAAGGCTTTTGGCTGGCAGGGTCAGGAGCAAACTTCTCTTACAGCCTAAGGCTTTTAAAAAGGGCTCGGTGGGGGAAGTGTGCTCTAAGAGAGGTTCCTATCGGTGAGGGGCTAGGAAAATGCTAGCTGGACTTCGATAAGCTTTGTTGCAATTAGGGTCATTATGTTCTGTTGAAGATATGGGCAGGACTGACATTTGTGGTTTGGTCAGGTAGCAATGGACAGTTCTGAGAAATGAAAGCTTGATACTTTAAGATGGTAGAATCTCATTAAAATGGCAGTACTCTTGTCCTATCAGAGAGTTTAGCTTGAAAATTTATCAACCTATATCATTAGCACAGGTCTAACAGGAACTCTCTAAAATTCTGGCTTATTAGGCATAGAGGAAGTCTTCATTTGCATAAGTTAATATTTTTGTAGTTTCCACTGCAGTTGATATTATGAGATGCAGTTTATGAATTCTGTTATTTGGTAGGAATATTTTTCTGCTTAATAATCAGAAGTTGGTGTAAATCAAAAATAAAATCCTAGGCCCCCCGACTGACTGAATGAACCCCCTTTTGGTCAAGGGGAGGCCAGAGAAACCTAAAAGACTGAATTCCCAGCCATGAGGAAAGAGGTTGGATGCACCTCATTATATCCCCTCCCTTTTGGAATTAGGCAGAACAGACCTAAGACTGACAAAATAGACTCTTTGTGGCAATTAGATACCAAATTCCAACCTGACTCTGATATAGCATCACATGACAGATAGCAGGCACTGGAGAAAAGGAGAAAAGGAAGCAGGAGAAAAGGAAGGTGAAGCTTTAGTCTGGATATACTTCTGAGAAGAACTGAAAATATATACGTATATATGTAAGTATATATGTTATATATATAAATATATATACGTATGTATGCGTGTGTGTATGTGTGTATATGTGTGTGTATATATACACATGTGTGTGTATATATACACATGTGTGTGTATATATACACATATGTGTGTGTATATACACATATGTGTGTGTATATATGTGTGTATATATACATACACACACACACACACACACATATATATACACTTTGACATATTTTGAAATGCAAAGCCATCTTTTATGGGGGAAATTTGCACCTGTAGAGAATCTCCATTAATGCAGCCAGGCCTACACTTTTCTGGCCTTTTTTGGATCTAGGAGAGATTAAGAGTCTGACACCTTTTAAGGCCTGAAAATAGATATTTATCATCTATTCTCTCTGAAAGGCTGCTACCTAGAGGCTTCATCTACATAACAAGAACATTGGCTTCCATAGCCCCCTTTATCTTAATGCACGCATTTCTTTACACTGGCTTCAATTTTTTAGACAAAGCTAAGTCTTTCAACCAATTGCCAATCAAAAATATTTGAATCAATCTATGACCTGTAACACTCTACCTCCTGCATCCTACCACTTCTAGATGTCCCATCTTTTGGGGCCAAACCAATGTATGCCTACCGTATATTGGTTTATGTCTTTGTAATTCCTGTCTCCCTAAAATGTACAAAACCAAGCTGTAACCCACCTGCCTCAGCCACACTTTCTCAGGACCTTTCGAGACTGTTCTTTTGGGCTATGGTTATTCATATTGACTCAGAATAAACCTCTTTAACTATTTTACAGTGTTTGGTTTTTCCACGAACAGTAGCTTATTTTCTGGGTTTATGGCTAGTGCAGGAATACAAATTTTGACTCTAATAAAAACTATCTTTCTTACTTTTCCTTTTCTTTCTAACAAAGTAGACACAAAGTCAGCTGGCCTTATATTTAGAAAGATCATTAAAGGGCCTCCACAATCCATTCCAGGATTCACCAACTGTATCTGATTAGATTCTCCTTTTAATTAACCCTATACAACTTCCCAGTCGTTGTTTCAGTGATACAACCAATCAGTATCTCTCAGCTTTTGTTTCCCTGATTCTACACTGCTGCTGTGTCACAGTTTCATCACTACAGCTTACAAGAGTATTTTACCCTGAATTTTCAGTTCTTATCAGAAGTATATCCAGAGTAAAGCTTCACCTTCCTTTTCTCCTGCTTGTCACTCTTAAGAATTCCTTTTAAAAATTTTAGCTCAGATGTTGCTTCCTTTGTGATGTCCCCCTGACTACTTCCAATATAAGTGTATCTTTCTCTTACAATACAACTGTACTTTGTGTACATTTTCATTCTTAGAAATTATCATTTAGTCTGTCGTTATTTATATATTTGTCTTGGAACTGCATTGTGAGGGACTTACTTGAGAGTAGCTGCTACCTGCAGCATCTCCTCACAACCCCCACCCCCCTGCCCATCTTGAGGTCTCTAGGCCTTAGAATAGGATAAAGTAGTCACTGAAATTGTCTGTTTTAAATGAATGAAATATATGAAATCAGCATTCTTTTCTTCTCACATCCCCATAATTATGTGGGAACTTTTCTTAACGCCCCCCATAGGTTCTTCATATCTCTACACACAGAAAAAGCAGACAGTCAAGACGTAAAACTTACCAATATAATCTTCTTGAAAGTGCCTGGAAAGCACTTTCTAATGTTACAAAGGAGGTGGAATAATTTATTTCAGCACTATCTGGATATAGCTTTACAAAAGTCAATTTTATCATAAAGAAATCTATAGATAGATATTGTAGTGATATGTACATTGTATCCTCAAGAAAATCACCTAAAAATAAGTTAAATAAAAAGTCCAGTGGGAATACATGCAACTCAATCTGTTTAGGAAAATTATTATTTTTATTCAGTGATGTATGTTTTAAAATAATTTGATAAACAATCAAATTGCATATATATAATTTTAGCTAGTTTTTCTGATTTTGTAGTTTATACTAAAGCTAAATCAATTGTATCAAATTGGCAGTTAATAAAGATACTTTACCTAAAATAAAAAAAATCAGCTTTATGATTTGTCTTTGAGAGGCAAAGTTAAGAAAAATATTTGAATAGACACTGAAAGATGGGAGAAGGAAATGGAATCCAAAAGTTCAGCCTTTAAAAATTAACAATATCCATATTAAAATTTTAACTCAAGATTATATTAAGTTTCTTTAAAATGTAGCATTATTTTCTATAACTGATGTTATTGCTTTCATGCACTTACACTCAAACTGGGAGCAGGACGGGGGTTATGAGGTTGATATTTAAACACCACTCAGCAATAAATCAGGGACCACTGGTTTAAATATCTCTCTCAGTTGAAATTATTCCCTTTTTGTATATATTACATTAATTAGAATTCAAATTCTTACATAGAATTTCCTCCTTCTTCCTACTCTACTTTCACAATATAGTTTCTGGATAAAGGGGAAATTATTATTGACAGAAAGGGGTACAAATTCTGTGTTTCTCTGCAGGAACCCAGCAAAGCTATCCCAGCTCATTTATCTCTGGGCAGCAGCCTCTGCCCACACTGACTCCACTTATGATAATCAGGTTCTGCCTAGTTTTCGAGCATTTTCTCATGCCCAATGCTGTTGACAATTGGCAGTATGCTTGTCTGAGATCATCTCTTGTCATTCAGTTTTCCACACATAACAATCCCCTCTTCCCAGCCCCAGGCCCTTGTCAGTCCCTTCCATATTTCCATGTCCCCTGCCTGAGGTACAGGAAGAAAATCACAGTGTCCTGCATACCATGGACAAGCCATGGAAAAGCAGCAGCATTATCTTAGGTGATCTCACAAATTTCCTTTGCCAACCCTACCTTATTGCTCTTCTACCATTTTAAACATGGTGCTAAGTAAATATGGAACTTTTCCTAAGACTTGTATTCCACCCAAACTCTAGATTATGCCCTAATGCAGCTGCCTCTAGCTCTGATGTTTTCACAATTCCTATATATATCTGGTTGTTTTCACTAGGTATAATTCCTCACTTTGCCTTCCTATTGTCCCTGAGGTGGAAAAGGTAGAAATTTTGCCTTATGCATGTTTCAACAATTTTATCTGTGTCATATCATGACTTATTTCTATTTCTCTTCACTTATCAGTTATCTTCACAGCAGCTGTTCTCCAATGTTACTGTGTATCAGAATCATCTAGAGGACTTGATGAAACATAGATTGCTAGGCCCCACTCCCAGAGATTCTTATTGAATAGTTCTGAGAAAAAAACCAAAACGTTCATTTCAAACTAGTTCCTAGATGATGTTAATGCTATTGATCCAGGGACTACACTTCGAGATGCATTGGCTTATACAAAGGATAACATCCAAAGATACAAAGATAACATCCAAACATAACATCCATTAAAGATAATATCCAACAACATTATACAAACGTAACATCAAAATTCATAATTATTGCTCTTTGATAGGTTAGGGGTAACTCAAAGAATTTGTAAAACATTGTTTTAAACAAAGCCTGGCTTTCAAAACTATTGCCTCACAAGGGGTAAAGAAGAAATAACAGTCAAAGTTGAGAAATGGTTTCGGTTTTTTTAGCTAGTAATTCATCTTTTCCTTGCAGCACTGAAACCCATTGATTCAATGGGAGGAAAGCCAGAGGGAAAGAAGATTTACAGAACATGAAATATTTCAAAAAACATTATCCTCTCTAAAAAATGGACACAAAATAAGATGGAAGCTAGCAAACAACACCTGCATTATTGATACTAAGGAAAGGTCACAATCTTATGCCATAATTTTTTAAAAGTGGCAACTGGGGAAAGAGAGAAAAGGCCGCATTAAGAAAGGCTCAGTTTCTATCTCAGCCTTCCCAGATGTGATGCAGAAAAGCTAAAGGGCCTAGTCGCATAAATGCTTCACATTTGGAGAAAATCATAGTGAAGAGATAACTAGGAAGCCAGAAGGAAAGATCTGAAAACTGCAGAAAAGAAGGCCTCTCAGCCACCACAGAGTTCACCAGGCAGGGGCATTTCTAAGGTTTAGGATTTGTTTTTCCCATTCTGTGAAGAAAACACAAGAGAGAGAAATTGGTATAATTATGATCTCCCAGAAATAACTACTTCTACTGAAAATAGGACTCAACATATAAGATAAATTAAAAAACATATGATCTATGGGGAAGTGTGGGTAACTTGGAGGGAAAAGAGAGACAAGGAGCCCATTAGCAACCATGAAGCCCGAACTTTCAAGTTTTCTTTATTTTTTCACATCTTAGGCATCTGCCAGGGAAAAATGATGAGTGAAATGGGCAGAAAAATCAGAGATAATTAGTGTATTCATTTTCTATTGATATGTAATAAAATTTCCAGGAATCTATCAGCTTAAAATAATTTGGGAATATCATCTCACAGGCTTGGTAAGTCAGGAGTCTGTGCACAGCTTTGCTTTGTCCTCTGCTCAGAGTCAGTTTCACAGTTTATGAGGCAGTTGTTGGCCAGGCTGCATTCTCATCTGGAGGCTCAATTGAGGAAGAATCTGCTTCCAAGGTCATTCAGGTTGTGGGCAGAATTGATTTCACTGCTTCTGTTTAACTGAAGGCTCAGATTTTTGCTAGTTGTTGGCTGGAATTTGCCTTTAAGCTGTCTACAGTTTGTTCCACATGACCACCTACTTCCTCAAGACTGCAAGAAGAGTTTCCAGCTCCTGTTGGCTGATATGAAATTCTATGTAAGAAACCTAGTTATGTGACAGCCTATCATCTTTGTCATTGTCCATTGGTTGGAGGCTAGTCACAGGTCCTGCCAAAACTCAAAGGAAGGGGATAACACAAAAGTGTGAACACCATGAATGACACAATCATGGTGTCACCAAATGACACAATCATTCAGTATCATCTCAGCCCCTGTCTACCACAATTCATTTTATTAAAAAAGATTCCAGGGCCCCACATTCAGTTGGGCAAATAATACAGCCCAAGCAAAACCCACCCATTTCATAAGAAAGAGACTCTACATTTTTATAGCTAATATGAAATTTTTAAAAAATCGTAAAAGTTTTATCAAACAATTACGACTCACAGATCCAATGGAGCTTTCCCTTAATGGCTCACTTCCCTTTCAGACACAGCAAAATGAATTTAACAATACTTAGCCAACAAACTGAGCCTTTTAGGAGGAGAAAAAGTTGATAGTAATGTGGAATGGAGAGAATGAGATTCACACACACTATATTGAAGCCAAAAAAAAATAGTCTAGGAAAAATATATAACCCAAGGAACCAAATAAAAAATTTCCTCACTGAGGGTTTCCAACTATGAAAGATTTGTCTGACAAGAGCGTTTGCAGGGTGAAAGAAAAAAGTGAAGCAGAAAGGCAAAGACAAGAGCAGTGCTTCACAAACTTGAAGAGCATCCACAGGCCCCTAGGGAACTAGCTAAACACAGATTGCTGGACTTCGTAGGTCTAAGAGGGGACCCAATAATATACACTTTTAAGAAGTTCCTTTGGGATGCTGATTCTGCTGATCCAAGACCACACTTTGAGAATCATTGCATCAGGGGATGGTTATATTTTTTGGAACTAGATTTCATATTGTAACAGGACAGATCTAATATCAGCTTTCTGTTTTCTGTATCAGTCTTATACTGTAAGTTGTAGGTGGTTTAAAATATCATGCTTGCTGTGTGTTCTGTCCTTGGTCATTTTTTTAAAAATGTCATTTCATCACAGTTTTCAAAACAGCACATTGAATAGAATAAAATGTCTACAAGGACAAAAACCTAATTGAAACAATATATAAATGTACTTAGTATGATACCTGGTATTCACAAGCACTCAATAAATCCTGCTTTATTTCCTTCTTATCTGCGTGAAAGAAGAATAAAAAGTGGCATTGTTGATCTGATCTCAGTTATTACAAACCTGGTTCACCTATCATTGTATCAGTATCTATAATTGAGATATCAGAGTTTACTATAATTTATGTTAAAACATATTTTCTCTAAGAACATATACCTTTCCCTTCCAACACCTTTTGGTACTTTTTTTCTGGCTAAATATGTTGAACAGAAGTCCAATTTGCATTATGTGTCAGAGAATGTGTCAAAGTAAGTAAGTAAAATGACTTAATGACAAAATTATCCATTAACAGTAGGATCAGTCCTATTTTTGCTTATCCTGGGCACTCCCTCATAATTTAATTTGAGATACCTTTTCAATGTGATTATGTAATTTCCTCTACCAGCCCTCAAACTAAGGTCACATCAGAATCAGTACTACTACTAAGATCTGACTTATTTTAAAGAAACAAATTATAATACAGATGTGTAAGTGATGGTACAATAAGCTAATAAAGGCTTTTCCATAGATAGCATTGTGCCATCTTCTTTCTCTGTTCTTATTTGAGATAATCAGTTGATAGTGAAGGCGGTGATTGTAAGAAGAGTAGTTTAATGAGGCTTAAGAGTTCTAGTACTCTGTAGAATGAGAAAAATGAGATCATTCTGCCTGCAGTGCAGGATTTTTGTGAGAGTTAAATAAAATGACATATGTAAAAGTTTTGTCTGAAAAATATAAATGTTTGATTTGTACATAACTACTTCTGGATAAACAAGAGACTCTCAATATACATCAAGAGTGAGTAAAAGTTTACAAAGCTTTCTCTATTTTAAAGAACAGAGACTAATGTGACATATGGAGTGAAAGAAGGATAATTAGACCAAAAGGAAATATATGTGTATGAGATAGAAGGTAAAAATGGTAAACTCTAAATACAAATAGAAGAAAGTAGAAAACTTTAATTTAGGGCAAATACATATAATGAAGGTACAATTGTAAATGTACTAACTTACCTATTTTGTAAAAAATATATTTTTGGAAAGCAAAATGAATGTACTCTAAAAACAGTAATTCTTCCACAAAGTAAGAAAAATCCAAAGTGAATGGATGAGAAAATACAGTCCAAGCACATTGTAGGAGAAATTAAAAAAGGACATTGGAGTCACCATATTAGCAGCAGAGAATGGAATTCTAGATAGCATGCATTTAAAACAAAAGTGCTATTTTATATAGGAGAACTCCTGTGTACCTGTATGTTTCCTATTGTGGCTATAAGGAATTACTAAAATTTACTGGCTTAAAACAACATAATTTATTATTTTACAGTTCTGGAGGTTAGAAATCTGAAAATAGGTCTTACAGGGCTAAAGTGCACATATCAAAACTCAGCTTTAGAGGGTTTAATGAGAATCTGTTCCCTTGCCTTCTGGAGCCTCCTGCATTCATTGGTTTATTGCCCTTTCCTTAAGCCTCAAATCAAGGAGGATAGCATCCTCCAATTTCCCCCCACTCCCTGCTTCTTTGTTACTCTCTCTGAGTTCTGTGTTGGCTGTCACATCTT
Organism: Pan troglodytes; assembly: GCF_028858775.2. Classification (NCBI taxonomy): domain Eukaryota; kingdom Metazoa; phylum Chordata; class Mammalia; order Primates; family Hominidae; genus Pan; species Pan troglodytes. The sequence continues at coordinate 44,005,521 of NC_072410.2, forward strand.
CTCTGTCTCCGACACCCCTGCTTCTCTTTTATAAGAACTCATAAGATTAGATTTGGCCCGCTCAGATAATCTGAATTAATCTCCTCTTCTCAACAGTCTTAAATTTAATCACTTCTGTATAATCCTTTTTGCATGTAAGGTAACAAACATAGTCAGAGGTTCCTGCGTATTAGGATTTGAACATCTTTAGTGGGCCATCATTCATCTTAGCACAGTGTAGTAATAGAAGCTTTGGAGTGCTGCTCTCATTCTCTGCACATCTTCTGGATATCTTTTTCCATAGGGACAGTTGGAAGGCAGTTGTTCTTATACATTCCTAATATCATCTGTGAGTTTGTAGTCATTCTAATTAAAGGATTTAATTTGAATACATAAATAATTGTCATAAACTATTTAATGTCATAATATTAACATTTGTATTTCTTTATTTATGAAAAGTGGATGATGGGAACCTAAAAAGCAACAAAAGCAAAACATATCTCTTAATTTATAGTTCTCCTATGTTAATAGAAGAAAAGAAACAATATACTACAAGTTCTGTGAGTGATCCGGCTTAAATATATTTAAAGATTATAGCAAACCAAATGAAATGGAATTAATGTGAGGTGTGAGACAAAGGGGAAAAGTGATGATGGCTTCTAGAATTGCCATCTGAAAAGCTAAAAGGATAGAGACACTGTTAATTGAGTTAGGAAAGACTGATGGAAGGCAGGTGTTAGGAGTCTTTAAAAATCAAGCATTCATTTTCAAGCATACTTAATTGAGATGTATCTTATTTTTCCAAATGAAGGTGTCAGATATAAAATTTAAACAGGGGAGAAGATTGGATTAAAAACTTAACTTCATTATCTTCTGCATAGAGATGATACATGAAGCCATGAGTCTAGATAAGACATCCTATGTGGTCAGTGAGGTAAATAGTAAATACATAAAGGAGGATATGGGAAAAGAGCTGGAGGGTAGGTAAAATATGCCCCTAGATGTAAGCCTTGAGACACTTCCATTTTTAGAGGTTTGAAAGAGAAGAAGCTTCCACCAAAAGAAACTGAGGGTGGTGCTATAAGAATGAAAGAAAATCTGAACAGAGTGGGGGTTAGAATCCTATGGAAAAAAAGTTTGAAGCAGGAAGGAGTAATCAATTATATCAAAAATTGCTTATTGTATATTAGTCCATTCTCACACTGCTATGAAGTACCTGAGACTGGGTAATTTATAAAGAAAAGAGGTTTAATTGACTCACAGTTCTGCATTGCTGGGAAGTCCTCAAGAAACTTACAATCATTGCAGAAGGCAAAAGAGAAGCAGGTACCTTCACAGGACAGCAGGATGGAGTGAGTGCAAGCAGGGGGAACTGCCAGAAACTTATAAAACTATCAGATCTCATGAAAATTTACTCACTAACATGAAAATAGTGTGGGGGAAACTGCCCCCATGATCCAATTACCTCCACCTTGTCCCGTCCTTGACACGTGGAGATTATTACAATTCAAGGTGAGATTTGGGTGGGGACACAGAGTAAAACCATATCAGAAAGATTTAGTAGATAATTTTTAATAATGGAACATTAAGTTTGGCAAGATGGATGTAATTGGTAACCTTGAGATTTGGAGGGTCTGGAGCTTATTCAGTTTATGGGGACTTCTATAAACAACACTATAAAGTTATAAGTACAAACTAGATATAAAAGTGAGTATTTAATATATACTGAGAAAAGAGACAAAGCCATGTTAAACAGTTTAAAAAGCTGAAAAATATAAAGACATTCTAAAATCTAGAAGAGAAAATAATTGTGTTTATCATTATTATACATAACTTTTCACTATAGCCACAACACTTTTTTCCTATATATTTTTGTAGGCTTTATCTTTTCATATAACATTCATTATCTAAAGATAAAATATATTTGTTCTTTCAACTAATATAGTTGATCAAAATGTAATTACTGTTGATTTTTTAAAGAAGTTTTTTTTGAGTTGCATAACTCATTATTAACAATGTCCTCCTGAGCTTTTTTTGATACTTGTCAAATGTGAGAAATGCTCCATCAAGCTTCAAGACTTGACGGCAAGTTTTCATGCTCAAACTAATCTTACTCTTGGAATTGAGGACAGTCACTGAGCAGTTTGTTTTAGGTATCCCCATTGTACTGGTTTATTATCTGGTTTACGCTATATGAATCCATGTTAGATTTTGGCAAGAAATGTAAATGTTTTTCCAATGTATTCACATGATCCCTTCTTTTTCATCAACTGGATTATTAAGCAGTCCCAGAGTCTAAATATTATTTCTATTGAGAATTAATTACTTCCTTTAATTCTTAATGAATTAAAGTTTTTGGTCTAATCTGAAAGCATTTTTTGAATACAATTTTTATGGTTCAACAGTTTCTGTTGATTTTATTACTCATCTTTATTGATTTTTTACATGCTATTAATTTTTATCTGAATTTGTATTTTCCTTAATACACAAATGTAAACGTGACATCTATTACCAAATAAAAAATCTGTTACTTCTCACTTGTTTTATTGAAATAGACTAAGAGGCCTTCCTGAGTTACAATGAAATAACATATTTCAATATCAACCTCTCTTGGCTACCTAAAGACCACTTAACTCTAGGGAAGCGTTTGGGAGGAAGCCAGAGTGTAATAAGATAGTTGCTCCAGCCAATTGCTATCAATTTATCTTTCCTTTGCAAATGTTACAAAAACATATGCCCATATTAAAATATTGCCAAGATGGTCCCAAGAGTTTTACAGGGGCTTATGAAAGCCAAGGGTCCTGATACTTATAATTTTATTTAGATTCACATTAATAGCACATCCATCTCTGTTGAGAGTGGTTCAGTAATGTTGTGGTGGGGATGAAAGCTTGATTTGGCTGAGAAGAAAATAAAAGGAAAGGAAGAATTGACAGCAAACTTAGATACCTCTTTCAAGGACTTTCCTTCAAAAGGGAACAAAGGAATGGATTGTACTAGCTAGATTAGACTAGCTAGAGGAGTATGTGAGACAGTAAATTGTTGTTTGTTTGGTTTTGCTTTTTGTAATAAGATTGGAGCTATAGTGATGTGTTTATATGCCTCTGAAAATGGTCCAGTGGAGACAGAGAAATTGATGATGTGGTAAAAGAGATGAAGGGTACAGGCTGTCCTTAAAAGGGGGCAGAAATGCACATGAATTGCTATATAAGGGAAGGCAGAACACATGGGTATGAAGGTGGGATGTTACTGGATTTGGTAGTGGTGAGATGAGAAGATCTTCTTCTGAATGTCTCTAGTTTCTACTTCAAACACTTACATTTGCAGTCATCTTCTAAGCAGTCCAAAAGTTGTGAAGTAGCAATTTGGGAGACTGAGAAAATGAATCAATAGAGAATATACAATAGAATTGCTAAAAGTGTTGAGGGAGCTCTTCATGTTTATGGACATAGATTTAAAGCAAGAACTGTCGTCTTGCTTTTAGTTTCTAGATCGATTCAGCTGCTTGTGTAAAATCCCAGAATTAATGGAGAGTTAGGTTTAACCGTGGTTTGGATTTTACCAGTGAGTACACTGGATGGAAAAGTGTGTAGGAGAGTTGAGGGAATATGCAAGAATAAGATTATAGAGATAAGCGGAAGAATTTAAGTAGGGTAAAGTGGAAAGTGAATTTTCAGGCAGCTGATGATCAATAAAAAAAGTACAATCAGTGGTTGGAAGGCATTGGTGAGATTAAGTAACTTTTGAATACAAATTTATGAAAAATAATGATAGATACAAAAGATTGATAAGCTGTGTGTATGAATCCTTGTTCTTGACAAAAATCACATGTAACTTTTTTGCAGACCTTATGGTTTTTTTCTGCATGAATCATAAAGAAGACTTTAATAAATTATGAAATAAAAGAACTGGATAGGACAAATTCTCTGAAAAAAATGCACTAAAACAAACAAAAAACAAAGATTCAACTCTACTGAACATTTGTCATTCACAGCTGCCTAAAAATTTTTGAATTTTCCCACTACATTTTGAGCATTATCCATAGTGTACCCTAAACTCCCACTGTAGAAAACAGTAAATTGAATGGGAGGATGAGTGAATGAATCAATGAGTGAATGAATCAATGAATGAATGAAGCACAAACTATGCATTTCTCATTTCATTTGCTACCAAGATGCATATGGGTGATTTAGGCTTTGTCCATGAGATATAGTGGGGTTCACTTACCTTGAGAAAAAAACAGGCAAGGAACAAATTGCCCATTTTCTGGTTATTTTCTGCAGTCGATGGCAGCAATGACAGTTTCCACTTTGGGAGAGACAGTATCACCTGGAGCCCAAAGCAGTGGTAGCAATTACCCGTATCAACTTCTCAGGAGAGGCAGCAACCCCTCAGTAGATCAGTTCTTGAGACCAGGTTGACCAGCATGGTGAAACCCCATCTTTACTAAAAATAGAAAAATTAGCCCGGCGTGGTGGCAGATGCCTGTAGTCCCAGCTACTCAGGTGGCTGAGGCAGGATAATTGCTTGAACCAGGGAGGCAAAGGTTGCAGTGAGCGGAGATCATGCCATTGCATGGGCGACAGAGCGAGACTCCGTCTCAAAAAAGAAAAAACAAAAAGGAAAGAAGTTCAGTTCCATGATAAAATTCTAAGAATTATTTCTCCAAAAATTTAGAGTTTATTTCTTCATCTCTCCCAGTAATTCTATAAGCTGCCTTTATTCAGATATCTCTTTCCTCTAAAACTAGCTAAGGTAGATTCTCTTGTCTGAAAGTAAAAATTCTCACCAGTGCGTCACCACTTCAAGTCTGACACAATTTAAAAAATTTCCTATATGCACTAAAATATGAAGAAAATAATAGGGAGAATACAGCATGTCATAAATTATTAGAAAATAAGTATATTTATACTCATAGACAAAGTCACAATTTTGAATATTTTCATTCCTTAAACAAAAAGAAAAAAAATTCAACATGTCTTCCACTTGTTTTTGACATTTTTTCCTAAAGAATTACTTGAGTATAAAATATAATAATGCATAAAAATTATGTTAGATATTTCCAGAAAAATAAGAGGTTTTTCATGGCTATTATTATTAGCAGTAGAAATATTAATAAGGCATTACCATAAAAACACACTTGAAACTATGAAGAATGCTTTATTTTCTCTCTCAACTAATGGAGAATACAAATACAAAGCAAAAATTTATCTATAGTAACATTAGAAAGTAAGTTTATAGGCCGGGCGTGGTGGCTTACCCCTGTAATCCCAACACTATGGGAGGCCAATGCAGGTAGATCACCTGAGGTCAGAAGTTCAGGTATGACCTGAATGGTGAAACCCCATCTCTACTAAAAATACAAAAATTAGCCAGGTGTGGTGGTGCTCCTGTAGTCCAAGCTACTAGGGAGGCTGAGGCAGGAGAATCACTTGAACTCGGGAGGTGGAGGTTGCAGTGAGCTGAGATTGTGCCACTGAACTCCAGCTTGGGCAACAGACCGATAGTCCATCTCAAAAGAAAAAAAAAAAGAGAAAAGAAAATAAGTTTATAGACAAGCAAACTAGTGCAATAAAACTAGAACTCAGGATTAAGAAACTCACTCAAAACCGCTCAACTACATGGAAACTGAACAACCTGCTCCTGAATTACTACTGGGTACATAACGAAATGAAGGCAGAAATAAAGATGTTCTTTGAAACCAATGAGAACAAAGACATAACATACCAGAATCTCTCAGACACACTTAAAGCAGTGTGTAGAGGGAAATTTATAGCACTAAATGCCCACAAGAGAAAGCAGGAAAGATCTACAGCTAAACATGTAGATTAAATATAGAAGAAACTGCCAAAAATTGTAAATAATTTTTAACAGTTGTGGGATTGTAGAATCATTTTCTCTTTTCTTTTATTTCTTATCAAATTTGTTGGAGTATAATTAACCACAATAAAATGCACAGATTTTAAGTGCACAATTTTTTATTGACACATAAAAATTCTGTATATTTATGGCATACATGTGATATTTTGATACATGCATACAGTATTTAATGATCAAATTAGAGAATTAGGCAATCTATCACCTCAAACATTGATGAATTTTGTGTTGTGGGAACATTTCAAGTCTTTTAGCTATTTTGAAATATATAATAAATTATTATTAACTGTAGGTGCTTTACTGTGCAATTGAGTACTAGCACTTATTCCTTCTATCTAATTGTATGTTTGTGCCCATTAACCCACCTCTTTTTATGCCCCCCAGCCCACCCCTCCCAGCCTCAAGTTCCTTTCATTTTGCTCTCTACCTCCATGAGATCAACGTTTTTAGCCCCCACATATGAGTGAGAACATGTGATATTTGTCTTTTTGTGCCTGGCTTATTCAGGTAACATAATGATTTCCAGTTCCACTATTCATGTTGCTTTAAATGACAGAATTTCAATCCTTGTTATAGCCAAATAGTATGCCGTTGTGTATACATGCCATATTTTCCTTTTCCATTCATTCATTGATGAATATTAAGTATTCAATTTCATGAGTATTAGCAAATATATACAACCATGAAACCACTGGACATATCAAGATATAGAACATTCTCATGAAATATTTGTTTGAGCCCATTTTACCATTAGTTTTTCTTTTTGTGTGGGTTGTAGTTGGTCTTTATATATTCCGAGGATAAGTCCTTTGTTTGTTACATTTATTGTAAATATTTCTTTTAGTCTGTAACGTGTTTTGCTTTTTAATTTATTTAACACTGTCTTTTCAAGAGTGGAAAATTTTAATTTTGATGAAGTCCAATTTATCACATTTTCTATTTGCGTCCTAAGAAATATTTGCCTACCTTATGGTGGCAAATATATTTTCCTGTGTTTTATTTGGGAATTTTAATGATTTTATATTAATATAAAAATGAGTTTATATTTATGGTCTATTCCCCATTAACTTTTTGAAGGATCTGAGATAGAGATGAAGGATTCTCTCCTACAGCCCCACACAGATATCTAGTTCTGGAAAAGGACTATTCTTTCTCCATTGTATAGCTTTGGCACTTTAGTCAAAAATCAATTAACACTAAATGTTGATTCTTTCTCTTGTTTCTTTATTTTATACACTCAATATATCTATTATGCCTAGAACCAATACTACATTGTAATCAGGTTCATAGAAAGTCTTAAAAATTAGGTAGTGCAAATCCTACCTGATTTTAAAAAGTATTGATTCCAAAAATTATTTTGGACCTGATGTAGTGGCTGACACCTGTAATCTCAGGTACTGAGAGAGTGAGGTGGAAGGATCTCTTAAAGCCAAGAGTTTTAGACCAGCCTGGATAGTATTTCTAAAAAAAAACTTAGAAAATTAACTGGGCATGGTGGCCCTCAGCCTCAAAGGCTGAGGAGAGAGGATCGCTTGCTCCCAGGAGTCTGCAGTGATCTGTGATCGCACCACTGCACTCCAGCCTGGGCAGGAGAATGGAACGAAGCCCCATCTCTAAAACAAAAACAAAAACAAATAAACAGTTATTTTGGCCTTAAAATTTTTTTTCTCTATAACTTTCATAATCAGCCTGTCCACTTCTAAAAGAGGAAAACTCTTAGAATTGGAATTTTGATTAACATTTTATTGGACCTATAAATCAATTTGAGGAAAAGTATTATTGTAACAACATTGGTCATTTTAATTCATACACATGGAAGATATCTGCATTCGCCTAGATTTTTTAAATTTTTTTATTTGTTTGAGACAGAGTCTAACTCTGTCGCCAGGCTGGAATGCAGTGGTGCAGTCTCTGCTCACTGCAACCTCTGCCTCCTGGGTTCAAGCGATTTTCCTGCCTCAGCCTCCTGAGTAGCTGGGATTACAGGCACATGCCGCCATGCCCGGCTAATTTTTGTATTTTTAGTAGAGACGGGGTTTTACCACATTGGCCAGGATTGTCTCAATCTCCTGACCTTGTGATCCACCCACCTCAGCCTCCCAAAGTGCTGGGATTACAGGCATGAGCCACTGTACCTGGCTAACTTTGATTTTTTCTAATCTCTTTATGGAGTGTTTTGTTATTTTTCTGTGTATAGATTTCACACATCTTTTGTTAAACTTATTAAATATTTTATGTTTGATACCAATGTAAGTAGTAATTTGAAAAAATTTTTTTCAAATTGTTTATTACTAGTATGTAAAAATACAGTTGATTTATTGAACTTTTATCTACCAGTTGAATAAATTCACTTAATAATTTTAGTAATTTTTAAGTTAGACTTCTAGCCTTTCCTACTTAATCTTTCTACCTGCAAGTAGAGGCAGTTTTTCTTTTCTTTTCTTTTTTTTTCTTCCTGACATTTGTGCCTCTCCTTTCTTCCTTGAATTATTACATGAGTTGGGGCCTCCAGTATCACACTGAGAAGAGTAGGCATCCTGGCTTTCTTCCTGATCTTAGAAAAGAAAGCAAATGTAAAAGAACAGAATTTATAACAAGCTGTCTCTCAGACCACAGTGCAATCAAACTAGAACTCAGGATTAAGAAACTCACTCAAAACCGCTCAACTACATGGAAACTGAACAACCTGCTCCTGAATGACTACTGGGTACATAATGAAATGAAGGCAGAAATAAAGATGTTCTTTCAAACCAATGAGAACAAAGACATAACATACCAGAATCTCTTGGACATACTTAAAGCAGTGTGTAGAGGGAAATTTATAGCACTAAATGCCCACAAGAGAAAGCAGGAAAGATCTAAAATTGACACCCTAACATCATAATTAAAAGAACTAGAGAAGCAAGAGGAAGCACATTCAAAAGCTAGCAGAAGGCAAGAAACAACTAAGATCAGAGCAGAACTGAAGGAAATAGAGACACAAAAAACCCTTCAAAAAATCAATGAATCCAGGAGCTGGTCTTTTGAAAAGATCAACAAAATTGATAGACCACTAGCAAGACTAATAAAGAAGAAAAGAGAGAAGAATCAAATAGATGCAATAAAAAATGATAAAGGGGATATCACCACTGATCCCACAGATATACAGACTATCATCAGAGAATACTATCAACACATCTACACAAATAAACTAGAAAATCTAGAAGAAATGGATACATTCCTGGACACATACACCCTCCCAAGACTAAACCAGGAAGAAGTTGAATCCCTGAATAGACCAATAACAGGCTCTGAAATTGAGGAAATAATTAATAGCCTACCAACCAAAAACAGTCCAGGACCAGATGGATTCACAGCTGAATTCTACCAGAGGTACAAAGAGGAGCTGGTACCATTCCTTCTGAAATTATTCCAATCAATAGAAAAAGAGGGAATCCTCCCTAACTCATTTTATGAGTCCAGCATCATCCTGATACCAAAGCCTGGCAGAGACACAACAAAAAAAGAGAATTTTAGACCGATATCCCTGATGAACATCAGTGCAAAAATCCTCAATAAAATACTGGCAGACCGAATCCAGCAGCACATCAAAAAGCTTATCCATCATGATCAAGTGGGCTTCATCCCTGGGATGCGAGGCCGGTTCAACATATGCAAATCAATAAACATAATCTAGCATATAAACAGAACCAAAGACAAAAACCACATGATTATCTCAATAGATGCAGAAAAGGCCTTCGACAAAATTCAACAGCCCTTCACGCTAAAAACTCTCAATAAATTAGGTATTGATGGGATGTATCTCAAAATAAGAAGAGCTATTTATGGCAAACCCACAGCCAATATCATACTGAATGGGCAAAAACTGGAAGCATTCCTTTTGAAAACTGGCACAAGACAGGGAAGCCCTCTCTCACCACTCCTATTCAACATAGTGTTGGAAGTTCTGGCCACTTCCAACTGAAGCTGATAAGCAACTTCAGCAAAGTCTCAGGATACAAAATCAATGTACAAAAATCACAAGGATTCCTATACACGAATAACAGACAAACAGAGAGCCAAATCATGAGTGAACTCTCATTCACAATTGCTTCAAAGAGAATAGAATACCTAGGAATCCAACTTACAAGGGACATGAAGGACCTCTTCAAGGAGAACTACAAACCACTGCTCAATGAAATAAAAGAGGACACAAATAAATGGAAGAACATTCCATGCTCATGGGTAGGAAGAATCAATATCATGAAAATGGCCATACTGCCCAAGGTAATTTATAGATTCAATGCCATCCCCATCAAGCTACCAATGACTTTCTTCACAGAATTGGAAAAAACTACTTTAAAGTTCATATGGAACCAAAAAAGAGCCCACACTGCCAAGACAATCCTAAGCCAAAAGAACAAAGCTGGAAGCATCACGATACCTGACTTCAAACTATACTACAAGGCTATAGTAACCAAAAGAGCATGGTACTGGTACCAAAACAGAGAGATAGACAAATGGAACAGAACAGAGCCCTCAGAAATAATATCACACATCTACAACCACCTGATCTTTGACAAACCTGAGAAAAACAAGCAATGGGGAAAGGATTCCCTATTTAATAAATGGTGCTGGGAAAACTGGCTAGCCATATGTAGAAAGCTGAAACTGGATCCCTTCCTTACACCTTATACAAAAATTAATTCAAGATGGATTGAAGACTTAAATTTCAGACCTAAAACCATAAAAACCCTAGAAGAAAACCTAGGCAATACCATTCAGGACATAGGCATGGGCAAGGACTTCATGTCTAAAACACCAAAAGCAATGGCAACAAAAGCCAAAATTGACAAATGGGATCTAAGTAAACTAAAGAGCTTCTGCACAGCAAAAGAAACTACCATCAGAGTGAACAGGTAACCTACAGAATGGGAGAAAATTTTTGCAATCTACCCATCTGACAAAGGGCTAATATCCAGAATCTACAGAGAACTTAAACAAATTTACAAGAAAAAATCAAACAACCCCATCAAAAAGCAGGAGAAGGATATGAACAGACACTTCTCAAAAGAAGACATTTATGCAGCCAACAGACACATGAAAAAATGCTCCTCATCACTGGCCATCAGAGAAATGCAAATCAAAACCACAATGAGATACCATCTCACACCAGTTAGAATGGCAATCATTAAAAAGTCAGGAAACAACAGGTGCTGGAAAGGATGTGGAGAAATAGGAACACTTTTACACTGTTGGTGGGACTGTAAACTAGTTCAACCATTGTGAAAGACAGTGTGGTAATTCCTCAAGGATCTAGAACTAGAAATACCATTTGACCCAGCCATCCCATTACTGGGTATATACCCAAAGGATTGTAAATCATGCTGCTATAAAGACACATGCACATGTATGTTTATTGTGGCACTATTCACAATAGCAAAGACTTGGAACCAATCCAAATGTCCATCAATGATAGACTGGATTAAGAAAATGTGGCACATATACACCATGGAATACTATGCAGCCATAAAAAACGATGAGTTCATGTCCTTTGTAGGGACATGGATGAAGCTGGAAACCATCATTCTGAGCAAACTATCACAAGGACAGAAAACCAAACACCGCATGTTCTCACTCATAGGTGAGAATTGAACAATGAGAACACTTGGACACAGGGTTGGAAACACCACACATCGGGGCCTGTCATGGGGTGGGGGGGAGGGGGGTGGGATAGCATTAGGAGATATACCTAATGTAAATGATGAGTTAATGGGTGCAGCACACCAACATGGCAAATGTATATATATGTAACAAACCTGCATGTTGTGCACGTGTACCCTAGAACTTAAAGTATAATTAAAAAAAAGAAAAAAAGAAAAGAAAGCATTCAGTCTTTTAGAATTAAGTGAGGCCCACATCAAAGTGAAAACGTGGAGCTCCATGTTTACAAATTATTATGAACCTCAGAACAGCAACAGCAGATCATTAAACCAAGTAGAGGGCTCTTTGAAAGAAGAGGCATTGTGTGACTGCAGAGGTCACATGCTTTTGATGGTGTCCTTGGTTATAATACCAGCAGTGAACATTTCATTAATGTCCTTTACCCGGTAGTTTGCTGAAAGTGTTTATTATGTATTATGAATGAGTTTTGAATTTTGACAATTGCTTTTTCTCCACCTACTGAGATAATCAAATGATTCTTTTCAGTTAATTTGGCGGATTAAATTTATTGCCAGTTTTTGAAGCAAACTTGAATTCCTATAACAAACCCCATATAATCATCATGTATTATCTTTTTCATTTATTACTGGATTCAATTTGCTACTATTTTGTTGAAGACTTTCACATTTATATTAACAACTGATATAGTTCTGTAATTTCATTTCTGTGATGTTTTTGTCTAATTTTGGTATCATAGTCATGCTGGCCTCACAAAATGAGTAGGGATGAGTTTTTTTCATTTTCTGAAAGAGTTTGAGTAGACTGATGTAATTTATAGATAAAGGTAATAGAATTCACTAATGAAACTATCTGGGTTTCATATCTCTGTGGGAAATTTTTAAAAATTTTCGTTGCTATAAATTAAATTTGTTTAGCAGATATAGGGCTACTCAGGTTTTCTCTTTTCATTGTTTTAGTTTAGTAAGCTGTGGTTTACGGAATTTGTGCTATTCCGTAAAAGAGCAACCTTTCTCCTAGTTGGTTCTTGACGTACCACTTCTGAAACATATTTTATTGACATGTCACTACGTATTAAATGATTTTAGAAATCCCCCTTATTGCAAAATCAGTAAACTAAGTGATGAGACCGCACTGAGGTTTGAAGCGATTTATTTAAGATAGTGCAAAAATATCCTACTCAGTAAAGTCATATTTGTTACGCAATTGTGTTCGTTTATTATGTTAGTATTTTGACATCAACATACTTGTGCTTGTGAAATCATTTTGGAATCACTTATAAGTGTGACCTTGTATTCCTTCCATTGTAATAAAACACATACCATCAACTTTTAGTATATAATTATACCAGCTGGTGATTACTAAATCTTTGTAATATTGTGCAAATTTAAATTCCTCTTTCATATTTTTATTCTATATTTTTCTTTCTATATTATTACAGTATATTATTATAGTAGTAAGTTTCTTAATGATATAAATTATCATTTTATTTAGTACAATGAGTTATGTGATACTGAAACTAGAATTTTCTGTTTTCGGTTATTCATTGAATTTGTATAATTCTTCACAATGGAAGGTTTTTTTTTTTTTTTTTTTTTGAGACGGAGTCTTGCTCTTTCGCCCAGGCTGCAGTGCAGTGGCCCGATCTCAGCTCACTGCAAGCTCCGCCTCCTGGGTTCACGCCATTCTCCTGCCTCAGCCTCCCGAGTAGCTGGGACTACAGGCGCCCGCCACCACGCCCGGCTAATTTTTTCTATTTTTAGTAGAGACGGGGTTTCACCGTGTTAGCTAGGATGGTCTCGATCTCCTGACCTCGTGATCCGCCCGCCTCGGCCTCCCAAAGTGCTGGGATTACAGACGTGAGCCACCGCGCCCGGCCGGAAGGTTTTATTTATATGTCTAGAATGAAGAGAAAGAACAGTGTCTTTTATTGTCTTTCCAGTTGTTTTTCTGTTATGTAATACATATACTATATATAATGTATATATAGTATAAATATATACTATATTGTATATATAGTAAGTTATATATAGTAAGTTATATATAGTAAATTATATATAAATATATATATTATATAACAGAAAAGCAACTGGAAAGACAGTAAAAGACATTGTTCTTTCTCTTCATTCCAGACAATCTTATATATATTATATAAGATTATATACATATAATTTACTATATAGTAAGTTAATTTTTATATATTACTATATACCTATAAACTGTTATATATAGTAAATTATATACATATTATATATTATATAGTAAATTTTTATATATTATATATAGTAAATTTTTATATATTTTATATATAGTAAATTTTATATATATATAGAGAGAGAGAGCGAGAGAGAGAGAGAGAGAGAGAGTAAATCCATGGGGATTGGAAAAATTATACTTCCTGGGCAGTTAGTAGAAACAATGTTTCAAAACACTTATTTATTTTGCTCATAATTTCACTTTACAACTTTCCATAAATTTATCTATAAATCATGTGGGTTCTGAAATTCTTTAGCACTTGCTATTTTTCCCCATAAACCTACTCACTACAGTGTTTTTCAACATGTGGTGAACAGAGGCAGCAATCACACGTATGAATACAAAACCAGCTAGGTTCTTGGTCCTCCCAATGACCAGGTAGACCTAAGAAAGCTTTGATAAGATTTTACGCAAAGTGGGGCCACTTGCCATGATTGTACGCTGGAAAAAAAACAAGCAGATGTTCTATTTAAAGCATCATGTGATAAAGTTGTTAACCAGAACCCAGAAACATCACAATCAGGATGATGTAAATTACTATTGCTGTGAATAACCCTGGGCATTTTATGAGTGGAATGTTTATAAGCAACTGTCATATTATTCTATGATAAAGTAATATTTAAATTGACTCCTCAAAAAACATCGTTAAATTAGGTTAGCACAAACTTCTGACTTCAAAGATAATCTGCATCTTATAATAAAGCCTAGAAATAGAGGAATAGGATTTATCTATAGAATCTGGTAGCTCTCTTCTCCTGGAATAGCAGGGTACTACAGTAGTAGACTAGAGACGGGCAGGCTGCAGTGAAATAAGAATGAGGAATTTAATTACACAGACAGGATGGGAAAAAGATTTGATAATTCAGTTCTGCTCTGTATATTTAAATTTTATTTCCAAACTGCTACTTTTAGCTTTTCCCATGAATCCTGGACTTGGGGGAAACAAAGATGAACAATGTATGGTCCCTGCCTTGGTATGATATGTTTAACGTGATGTACCCTTCTCTTTCCCCTCTTTAAATCTTTATAGCAGGCATTTAAGGTAGTTATTGATAACAAATTTTTGAATGATCAAATAATACATAGCAACTTAACAATCATTCTGTTTATAAGTGGTATTACAAACCTCTGAAATAATAATTTAGACTCATAAGATGGTTAATTTTATGTGTCAACTTCAGTGGGCCAAGTGGTGCCCAGATATTTGGTTAAACATTATTCTGGGTATGCCTGTGAGAGTGTTTCTCTATGTGATTAACAATTGGTTGAGTAGATTGAGTAAAACAAACGACTCTTCCCCGTGTGGATACACCTCATCCAACTGGCTAAAGGTCTGAAGTAAGACAGAATTTGCTTTCTCTGCCTGACTGTTTTACAGTTGGGACATTAATCTTCTCTTGACTTCAAACTTGGACTTGGAGTGGGATTTATACCATCAGCTTTCCTGCTTCTCAGGCATTTGGACATGCACTGGAACTATACCATCAGCTCTTCTAGGTCTCTAACTTGCCAACTGCAAATCTTGGAACTCCTCACCCCCATAACCACATGTACCAAGTCTTGCTTTCTTTATCTATCTATCTATCTATCTATCTATCTATCTATCTATCTATCTAACATCTGACTGTTTATTCATATACCTATATATGTATATATCTATATATTTTCCTATTCATGTATCTATCTATCTATTCTATTGTTATGTTCCACTGGAGACCTCTGATTAATAAACTCCAGAAACAACTTGCTCAAGAAATGATTTCTTACTTGTGGCAGGCAAATACTAGCTCTTCAGAAGATACCTGTGTCCTAATTTCAGGAACCTATGAATGTTACCTTATATCATATAAAATGTTATTAGGTTATCTTCTTAGGGTGAGGCGTTTACCCTGCATTATGTGAGTAGGTTCTGAATGCCATCTATCTATCTATCTATCTATCTATCTATCTATCTATCTATCTATCTATCTATCATGCTATATTTATATTTAGGAGGCAAAGGGAGATTTAATAAGAAGAAAAGGCAATGTGACACCAGAGAAAGATTTGAGTGATGTGATTACAAGCTAAGGAATGCTGGCAGCCACAAGAAGCTGAAAAATGCAAGGAATTGATTCTTTCCTAAAATCTCCCAAGGGAACACACTCCTGATGGCACCTGATTTCTTCTCAATAAAACTGATCTTAGACTTCTGGCCTCCAAAACTGTGAGAGAATAAATTTCTGTTGTTTTACATCATAACATTTGTGCTAATTTGTTACAGCAGCCATGAGAAATGTATACACTACTTTTGCCATTAATTTGGATCTTCTCTTATGGTGATTTCTCTTTTCTGTGGGGATACTGATAGGCAGAAAAGATGAGAGAGAAGGACATTACTATTTATTAGGTATTCTTTTGTGTCTGGTGCAGTGCTAGACATTCAGTATATATTGTATCATTCCCTCATCTTCTCAGAATAACTTGCTAAAATGACAAAACACTAATCATGGAAATTCATGCTTCTCTGTCTCATCATGCTAATGTGATGACATCATTAAATTTCTTCTGTGGCTATCTACAGCCCCATTAAGGCATTGCAATCTGTTGGCCTTCGAAAAAATCTGGCCAAGGAGACTTTTGTCTGATAGCATAATGTTGTAAACTCATTTTAGCTTGGAGGATTTTAAGCAAGAAATGCACTAGCTCTCTAGTTGCTCACAGTTCCCACTACTCAATGCTGTTGCTGCTGCCAGCTTTACAGAATGAGAAATCTACTCTGGTCTGTGATGACATTTCAGCGTGCACCTCTGGCCTGAGCTCAAACACTAAAGCTATGATATCACCTCTTTCATGTTTTTTCCCCAGTTTACCTGTCACATCATGGCTTTTCCCTCTTGCACTTTCAACTGCATGTTGCCCTCAGTTAAACCAGAAGATCACATTTTTTTGCTGTTCTCTATGTTTCAAATGCTGCTCCAGTGGTGTGGAATAGTCTTCTTGCTCCTGATCCTAGTTCATCTCAGGACTTAGTTTAGTCTCTCTGTACCACAAAATCCTGCTCTTCTAGCTTCCACCTGAATCTTGGATCTCCTCTGTGTGCTCTCATGTCATGTATCACTCTAATTCTTAGTTTTATGAATGCCATACAGTAATTATTTATTCATTATGCTGTTACAGACACGAAGCGACTTGAAACAGGGATTACATCTTGTTTGTATCCCCAACATTTGACATGGTGCCTAGAACATGGAATGTCTTCAAATTTTTGAATAATTTGAATCCACATAAGAATTCATGTGAGGTAGATATCATGAAGTCTATTTTATATATGGAAACATTTCTTGTTTGGGATATGCCAGTGCATTAAGCTCAGTACTCTCACTCAGTCTTTATTTACTGTGGTTGGATTTTTATTTTAAAGGGTTGATTATATATTTTGTTTGGAAACATATCCAATCAGTGATCATGGAAATTCATGGCTCTCCAGATCTTCAAAGAAATTGAAATATTCCAACTTCTAAATGCCTTCCTGGAATATTCAGTCTCCTTGGGGTAAAATAGTGAAGTAAGCTCTATGTCTCCAGGAGTTGTGATCTAGGAGCTTTGGAAGTGGGAAGTGGAAAGAGAAAGGGGACTGGTTATTTTGTATAATCAAGATTTAGACAAAAGCATGTATCTGTGAGAGAACTGGGGTCCTAAGGAAAGTTGGGCCGTCAGAGCAGGCATTAGTGTGTATTATAGGAGATAAAAGTCTCCTTAAAGGATTCCTAGAAATATAAAACAATATTTTTAGATTTGTTAATGATCTGTTCTGAAGCATATTCAGATTAAATTAAAATGAAGATGGAGAGTCAATAAAAATAAGAGAAATAAAAATAAAAATGGGGAGTTAAGGCTTCAATGTAATGTGACCACATAGTCAGTGGTTTATACAGTTTTGAGTCCAGGTATTTCTATTTGAAGCCTAAATCTAGTTGTTCTTTTAATGGCCAAGTTGATTGCTTCTTATATATTAATTCTATTTCCAGAGAGGGATTGGAATTTTTTTTAAAAAGGCCATGTCTTTTATTTTTTGTTGCTTTTTGTACAATGTCTAACAATTACTGTTATTTTCCAAATATAGTGACTCTTAAACATTTTACAGATATAGCAACATTTTGTAAGAATATTGTTACAGTAGTCCTCATAATAAAATGTTTATAAGCTTTGTAAAATTACTTACTTAGTTTTAGTAATAGTCTGCGACACTAAATTCCTGTGCGTAAAATAAGAAATACCTTTATCTGGGCTAGAAAACAGATAAGTATATATTATTAGGGCAAAAACAATTAAGGATGATCATTATGATATAATGAAGATGGGGTTAGTTGGAGGATACCTCAGTGGCTCCTGATCCTATGTATATCAAAATGAAGAGATTCTTTACCCGAAATGAAAAAGTAGCCTGAAACTTCGAGTGGCACAGCTTTAGATGGGTTGGCTACCTCTGCTCGCAGGGAATTTTCAAAGTCTCAACCTGCTGCAAATGCCACGTTGAGTAAAGATGAAGGGACTGTGAAGCTGAGGGTAACTGGCTTCCCCTGGGGCTCTGACAGCATTTAAAGAAGTCTATCTGTGCTCCAGTAAAATTTAGATTTTCACTACTAAGGTGGACAGAAAATGTTTTCTAAAATAGTGAACTTCCTCCTGTCTATCTTATTATTTCAATAGCCTCTTCCCAATACCATCAGACAAATAGACCAATAGTTAAGACCAGGAGTTGGCAAACTTTTTCTATGAAAGGCCAAATGGAAACAACTTTCAAATTTGTGGACCATGTAGTCCAGTCTGTATTGCCACTACTCAACTCTGCTGTTGTAGTACAAAAGTAGCCATAGACAATATATAAACAAATAGATGTGTATGGGTTCCAATAAAACTTTGTTTTCAAAATGAGGCAGTATGCAGTTTGGGCCTGCTCACAGGGTATACTCTGCTAATTTATGACTTAGAGAAATAAAACTACAGAAAATATAAACTTTTTCTTCTTGCCTTTGAGACCGTTTTGAACACGGGCCTATAAGTTTCTAAACTAAAATGATCTCAAATCTAAATCTCGGACCAATACAAAAACTTATCTCTTTAAATTGAATAAGTAGCAAAACCAAAAAAAAAAAAAAAAAAAAAAAAAAAAAGAACCTGCTGTCTGCAAATAGAGTTATCAGATATAAAGATATCACACCGGGAAATCAAAGCAAATGTCATCCAGCTATGTAATGTAATTGCAAGAAACATGCAAAAATACATTATTTTCTCTCTGTCCTAAACAATTAGGAGAATTGCACAACTATACGTCATAGTCATATCTATATAGATAGTCGTATCTCTTCAGTTTATAGAAGACAAAGCAGAAAAAATAACTGCAATCAGAAAAATAAGATTAATCTTCAAATTTAAGAATTTTTTATACGTTATGTCATAAAATAATGAAAAATATTGACCAGGTCTTAAGGGATCAAGTTAGTGAATAGATTAAAAAATACAAGGTTAGTCTGTACCCTTTGCAAGGTACGAAAAGGATTTCTGACAGGCAGACACTTCATATATCTTCAAGTGCTGCTTGTGGTAAGAAAAATGAATGCAAATTAGGATCTCACTTATGAGTGAGATATGCCATAAAAGGGTGATGAGCAATAAAATCAGAAACATCAACTAAATTTGTGTTAATATGTTTAGGAAAAAATAAAACAAATGTCAGACTTATTGTTTAGAAGGAAAATGCACAATGTCAAAAAATTAACAATCTGAATTGATAAAAATAGTTTATCAAACATTATGGGAAATGAGTAGAGAAGAAGGTAGATAAGCCTGTAAAATAGATTTTCCTAGAGTATGATACAGTGTGAGAATCATTAGTTTATAGTTCTGGGATATTGATAAAGAGCTTGAATTTTAACTGTTTTTACTTTACATTCACCATTAGTAAAATAAAAACAAGATAAACAATTTGTGAATCATTTGAGGAAAAAAAATATTTGCCCCAATTGTATGGTAAAAACACTCCTCCAAACCAATTGCTTGCAAAGTAGAAATAATCTACATAGATAGAATAGAAAATACAAATAAGACAATGGCATCCACATATCTAAAATTATGAGAAAAGTGGTAGGCAGCTGCTAAAATTGTAGGCTGAAGGTAACTCAATTTTACTATTACTATTATAATTTTAAATTACTTCTCTATTTTACCATATTCTTGGAGTGACTATTAAGATTTGTTAACAGTCAAGATCAATGAGATAGGGATTAGGAATAATATAGAAAAGAAAGGTACATATAAGATCTGGTTCTCTTATTCATAACAGAATTAGAGAAATCTGTCAAATGACTCAGTGAGAAAAGTGAGATAACATTAAACCTTAGAACACAACATATGGGGCTTTATACCTCTTTTCTGTGTCTTATTTACTTAGGGTATTAATTGCAAAGATGCTTCCTCTTTCCGATCCCCTATCCTTTTCCTGCATAATGTAAAATATTAAAATATACTTCTTTTAAAAACTGAAATACCCCTGGAGCATAAAATATCTCTGCAATGGATCATCCGCAATAGAAAGCCACTAAGTAATTGCAGGTCTGCTCAACTGTTAAGCAGTCATAATTTAAATTTAAGTAATTTGTCATAATTTAAATTCATTATATGATTGACTGGGTTTTATCTTCATGTGTTTGTCTATTGTTTAGACAAGCACATTATATTATTAATTTTTATAACATGTTATTTATTTTTTCTTATTGATTTGTAGGAGGTACATATATTTAAGACACTGGTTCTTTGTCTATTTTATTTATTGCACGTGTCTTTTTTCAGGTTGATAGCTTTCCATTTACACTTTATAAGACCAGAATCTCTCTTTTCTTAAGTCAAATATATCAGTCTTTTTGCTTAACAATTTTTCCTTTTGCTGTCATGTTTTTAAAAAAACTCTACCTTAAAATAAAAATATTCATCTTGTTGACCATAAGTGTGTTTAAAATTCTGCTTTTCACATTTAAGTATTTATTTCAAAAATTTACACACAAAAAATTTATAAGACACATCATTGTGAAGCTTTAGAATACCTATAAGAAGAACGCTTAAACATGTTCAGAGAAAGGTTTAAAAAAACACATTGCATAAGGAAACAACTCAAAATAGCATCAGCTTTAGCAACTTCAGTTTATAATACAAAAAGACTGGAACAAGGCTTCAGAATTACTAGGCACAATAATTTTGAATCGATAATGTTTTTTTCATTCAAACTATCAAATATAAGGTTAGAATAAAGGAATTTTCAGACATCCAAGGACTAAAAAGAACTGTATTTTCCATAGTCCCTTTCTGAGAATGCTATTGAAGCATGTGTTTCCGTAGGATGGCAGACTGAATCGAGATAAAGGAAGACATGGGATTTAAGAACATAATATCCTGCCCGAAGAAGTGCTGGGTAGTCCAGGGATAATCACCCTCCACTAGTTCTGGAAAGCAGCCAGTCTACATTATAGGAGGTGAATAGATGCCTGTCGGAGGATGCTGTATGTCAAAATGGTAAAAAGGAGAGTATAGATTATATGCTTGAACATCTAGAGAAAAAAATACTACCAAGATTTTGTTAGATTTGCCAACATAAAATAACTGAAAAGCTCTGAATAATTTAAAGAGAGTTGTATTCAAGCACAAAGTGTGAGGGCAGCCATCTGGGGAACAGAGCCATACCAAAGAATGGTGATCAGTGTTCCCAGTGTGGGCGAAAATGGGGATGATTTATACAGGCAAAATGGAGGTGCTGAACCTTGGAAAATTACATTTTCCACTCAAAGGCTAATATTCAAATACAAGCTTTGATTACCTACTATTGATTACACTCTAAGGGGGTTGCTCAATATTCTCTTCTAAAAAGGTAATAGTTACAAGGTTCTCTATCTCCATGTGATTTAGTCCAGGTTTGAGTAAAGAATAGGGAGTCTGCTTAATATAAAACATCTCAACACAAAGATTAGGAAGCAATGGTCATGCACCAGAGAAGAAAACCCGTTGTGTTGTAGGAGTCAACTTCCAGGGCTTAACTTCTCCCTTTGGCATAATAAATTTGGAAGGTCCTGAAACTTTATTTTCTTTTTACAGGTTGAATGAAATCTATGGACTTAATTAAAAGTAGATACATAGAAAGCTAAGGAAATGTTATTTAAAAAGTAGAAATAATCAACTCCAAAAGTAAATTTTAAAAAGATAGAAAAAACTCCACAGAATAATGGTCTACTACCTTGTACAGTAGTGTATATTACTTAAATGTAAATACTACTGGCTTAAGCCAAAATATGCATATTTACAGAATATGGGAATGTATCTGTTTAAGTTCAGCCAGAGAAATAGAACAAGGAGGAGATATGTAAACAGTCATGGGAGTATCCATGGGGGATTGGTTCCAGGACCTCCTTGGGATACCAAAATCTGTGAATGCTCCAGTCCCTGATATAAAATGGTGTAGTGTTTGTGTATAACCTATGCACATCCTCCCATATACTTTAAATTATTTCTAGATTACTTGTAATATTAGGTACAATGTAAATGCCGTGTTAATAGTTGTTACAGTGTATCGTTTAAGGAATAACAACAAGAAACAAAAAGTCTGGAGGTGTTCCGTACAGACGCAATTTTTTTCCCAAATACTTTTTATCTAATGGTTGCTTGAATCCACAGATGTAGGACCCATGAATATGGAGAGCTGAGTGTGTGTGTGTGTGTGTGTGTGTGTGTGTGTGTGTGTGTATTTATGTGTATGTAGCTTGATATAGAAATATCTGCATATACATATGCATATGTGTGTATGTATATATATGCATATACATATGCAAATATATGCATATACATACACACATATATATGTAATACAATTTATTTAAAAGAATTGGCATATACCATGTGAAGACTGGCAAGGCAAGTTTGAAATCTGTTGGGTGACCCATCAGGAAGGACAGGCTAGAATTCTCAAATACTAACTGGAGCTTCTATTCTCAGGTAGCATTTACTCTCCAGAAAAACCACAGCTCTGCTCTTAGGGCCTTCAACTGATTTGAGTCAGACCTACCTGAATTCTCTAAGAATCTTTTTTTTAAAGTCACTGATTACGGGCTTTAATTACGACTACAAAATAACAGCAATGGCTAGATTGATGTTTGATTGAAAAATGGGCAACTTAGCCTAGCCAAGTTGACATATAAAACTGTCCATCATAGGGATATAAGTATTCAACTGCACTAAGAACTCAATAGGTAATGACAGAAATGATTAAGAAATACACGAATAAGTATATGCAATGCTTACTCTAATCAACAAACAGTGTGGGTCTTGGATTCTAATAGACAATCAAACTCACTAGCTATGATGGATTTATTGGTTTAAGGAAACTCAGATGGGCAACAGCACAACATGAAGCACAACATCATGGAAGAAGACTCTAGATTCTCAGGCTCACCCACCAACCATGCCAAAGCCAGCCCATCCATGGGAAGTATGTGGCCATGAGAGACGGGGTGGAGTGTGAGAAAACTACATCATCTCTGGGAAGCCAGTGGTTTTGGAGTTCCATCAAAATTTGTCTGTTTTGACTAAACACATTGTAATTTCTTATTCAAGACTGTATTTGTTGCTGCAGCCAACCATAGGATGATGAATTACTGAAGATTAAACAGAGTCTTAAATATGCCTAGCTTTGTATTTAAGATTAGGAGAAGATTTATCCCTGGTAAATAAAATTTTCATTTTCTTTTTTAAAAACAGATTTATTTAGATACAATCAACATAAAATAAAATGTACATTTTAAAAAACAATCAATGTCGACTTATGTGTACACCAGAAAAAACATCACCACAACCAAGATAACATATTTACCACCCCTCAGATATTCTTCAAATCCTTAGTAATCCCCAGACAACTATTGACCTGCTTTCTGTCATTGAAGATTCATTTGCATTTACTTGAATTTTATATTAATGAAATCATGCAGGGCTCATTTTCCTTCCTTCCTTCCTTCCTTCCTTCCTTCCTTCCTTCCTTCCTTCCTTCCTTCCTTCCTTCCTTTCTCCCTTCCTTTCTTTTTCTTTTTTGATATAGAGTCTCACTATGTCACCCAGGCTGGAGCTCAGTGGCACAATCTCGGCTCACTGCAACCTCTGTCTCCCAGGTTCAAGCAATTCTCCTGCCTCAGCCTCCTGAGTAGCTGGGATTACAGGCGCCCACCACCACGCTCAGCTAATTTTTGTATTTTTAGTAGAGATGGGGTTTCACCATGTTGGTTACGCTGGTCTCGAACTCCTGACCTCATGATCCACCCACCTCTGCCTCCCAAAGTGCTGGGTTTACAGGCATGAGCCACCGCGCCTGGCATGGGCCACCACCTCGCCTGGCCATAAGCCACCACGCCCAGCCTGTTTTCTTTCATTTAGCAAAAATATTTTGAGATTCATCCATGTTGTTGCAGGTGTCCATAGTATTCTTTTCTATTGCTGCCTAGTATTCCACAGTGTGAATATATAAGTTAGTTTTTCCATTGACTTGTTAATGGATTTCCACTTTGGGGCTATTATAAATAGATCTGTTGTGAAAATTTATGTATAAGTTTTGTTTGAACAGTTTCTTTTATTTAATAAGATATGTGGGTGTGGGATGGCTGGGTCATATGGTGGGAGAATATTGTTCCACATTCC